>NC_132910.1:79905603-80515149 GCF_047675955.1 Chlorocebus sabaeus | reverse complement strand
GCAAAGATAGTAAAAGCATGACCTCACTCTCCACCTTCCCTCTTGTTTTCTGCAGGACTGCTCATTGGCTTAATCTACCCAAGATCAAAGGGCAAAGGAATTCATCATGAGCTCTATATAAATTAGCCTTCCAGAATTGAAATCCAGTTTAAAAAGACAGAAAGTAGATTTGAAAGGACAAACAAGATATCCAGCAAAGGCTGAATTTCTCAGTGCTTTACATTTCTTTGAGCTTGTTTACTTCTCCCAACATAGAATTTATTCCTAGAGATGGAAATAAATCCAGAAACATCCATTTTGTGTAATAAAATACGTAAAAAGTGACTACAGTTTTCCGTCTTTATCCATAGGGGATTTGTTCCAGGACTTCTTGTAGATACCAAAATCCACAGATGCTCAAGTATCTTATATAAAATGGCATAGTATTTGGATATAACCTATGGTCATTTTCCTGTATATTTTAAATCATCTCTAGACTATTTATAATACTAACATCATATCAATATAATACAATATAACTTCTATGTAAATAGCTGATATATTGTATTGTTTAGGGAATAATGACCAGAGAAAAAAGATCTGTACATGTTCAGTACAAAGAAAATTTATTTCCCAATTATTTTCCACTCCAGTCAGTTGAATCCACTGATGGGGAACCCCTGAATATGGAGGACCAATTGTACTCTTAAATATATATTACTGGGCAAATTAAGCCCATCTGTAAAGGCTATATATTGTATGATTCCCTTTATATGACAATCTTGAAAAGGCAAAACTATAGAAATGGTAAATAGAAATGGACTAAGGTAAAGGAGGGTTGAATAGGTGAAGTACATGAAATTTCTGGGGGCAGTAAAACTATTCTGTGCGCTACTTCAATGGTGGATACATGACAATATGCATTTGTCAAACACAGCAATTTATGGCACAAAGCATGAACCCTAATATATAAAAATGAAGCAATGCTCATTTAGAAGTTTGTGGAATTCCAGGATATACTATAACAAAAGGATCTAATACTATTATTACAATTGTATAAAATAACATCATTGAAGGCAATAGGGAAAAGAGGTGCTGACCCATTTAACTTTAGAAAAGCATGGAGACTAAGACTAAAGGCAAAGGAATTGTACATAAGCCCATGATCTCATTGATAAATTTGTCTTCCATGGGAATTCAGATTAACAATTCTGAAACTACTATACTAGAATTAGACAATCAAGAGAATAGGTGGAATGTACAAGTTATGTTTTTTACATGTTGTTGTATATTACAGCAAACAAAGGGAGAAGGCTGGAACGATGTATGTAATGAATTAGAGGTGAAGATATTATCTACTCATATTTAGCTTCATATAGATACAGATGGATGTATAAATATTTACATATATTTGTATATTCAGAAGTTAGTGTGCACACATATATTTCCTTGCTCTGTCAGATGAGGGGCCTAGGAGCAATGACACTCCGGTAGCAATGAGCATCTCTAACAGAAAGATCTTGATTTCTAACACCATTCTCCAATAAAAAGAACCAGAGCTTCTTGAGGAAACAGCTAATTCCAGAACTGGAACAGGAAATATGTAAGTTGAGCCTGAAACTTCTTATAATGACAGGAATTAAGGAAGTGTTCAACAACAACAACAACAACAACAAAAACATGATAGTGTTCTGTCAAAGGGACATAAAAGCCAACTGAACCAACTCCCAATGGCTAAAGCTGGAACAATTTGAGCAATGTAATAAAACTGTATTGGAAAATGATTTATAGTATATTATAAATACCATGAGTTTATAGTGATATTCACAAATGATTGAATAAAAAAATAAATGGAGGACAAAAGATAAATCTCCCATCCAGAAGAATAAAAAATGATTTATGTCGATACTATACCTTCAAAGAAGTTAGCATAATTCTTCATAGTAATTTTCTTCCAAAAGGGACAGCACGGCAAAGAAAGGGGGGTAACTTTACCATGGAGAAACCTAGCAAGCACTACCTTAGCCAGATGTTCAAAGTCAATATCCAGGATTATAAGTGATGCTGATAGAATGTACCCTTAATATGATGTGATAAAAATAACACTTTACCTTTGTAGTCTTTTTTCCAAAAATGCACATTCTCATTAAATAATAAGAACATGTCAGACAAATCCCAACTGAGGTATATTCTACAAAATAACTGAATTATACTCTTTAGAACTGCCAAGGCCATAAACAAAAAAGAAAATCTGAAAAAAAACTGTCACAGCCAAGTGGAGCCTAAAGAGACATAATGTGATAATGTGGTATCTTGGATAGGATCCTGAAAGTGAAAAAGAACATCAGTTAAACACTAAGAAATCTGAATAAAGTATGGGCTTTAAGTAATACTAATGTATTAATATTAGTTCATTAATTTTGGCAAATGTACCATACTAATCTAAGATGTTAAGAATAAGGAAAATTAAGTGTGGGGTATATAAGAAATATGCAATCTTCACAACATTTCTATAAACCTAAAATTATTCTAAAATCAAAAGTTTATTTAAAATAAAAGGCATTATTCATGAATCTTAGACATAAAATATCTTCTTTGTTCAAACTTTGCAATCTGTCATAATACGTCACTATTAAACCAAATGATGAACTCTTTATATACATTTGAAATGAATTTGTCATGACACACCCAACACATATACTAGGTTATAACTAGCATGAAAGAATCCTTCCAGAGTGTTATTAACCATGCAGTGAAGCCTTTAGGAACTGAATTTCATGTTATTAACTACATGGCTCTGGTCATAAATCATTCTTAAAAAAGGAAGATACAAAGGCTACACTTGAGTCTTAAAAGTAGTTGTTGTCTCTTAACAGTAATTCCTAAATATTTCAGCTACTTCTAGAAGGCTAATGGACCACTTCACATCAGGGCCTTTCTCTTCATTCTATGTAGGCTAATGCTGATGACTTATGATTGAGGCTTTGACCTTTTATGAGTCTATCATGAACATCAGGAACACATATATCATAACAGTACAGCTCTGAAGTGGCAATCTGCTCACTGTTTTGTGATAAATCTTTCTCCATTCAGTAGACAAATATTTCTTCAGGCTCTATTAGTGCTAGTCTCTGCTGGGTCATGGAAACAAGAAAGATATCATTCCCATTTTCACAGAACTCACGTCTAGTTGGGAAGATGTACATGAATAACTGGTTTGTTAAGTCTGAATTAGATAGAAAAACTGCTCTCAAGGAAAGCCTTCATTCAAACACAGTCTATCTACACTGCTTCCCTTAACACCCCCAAGAATTCTCAAGTATATACATCATTTCCCCAATACCTCTAAGTGACCAAAAAGTTTTAAATCAAAATTCCCATGCATGTAACAAATAATTTAACCTTACTTGAAGAGAGGCCTGGCCTTTGTTTCATGTGGGTAATGATCTCAGGGAAGAGTATCTTTGTTACGTGGGAGCCTCAACCACTACACAGTTTAACAGTATGATTTATGAGAAGGACTTTGGGTCATGTAATGTTTACCTCCAGAGAGACTGGAGACTCTGGGCAATCAACCATGGAGCCCCCAATTAAAACTCTGAGCAACAAAGCTTGAGTAAGATTCTTCATGTGGCAATACAGGAAATGTATATTGTCACTCATCAATAATGGCATCCTTGCTAACCAAATGGAAGGACTTTATGCCACAACACTGCTGCCCTGTTTTCTCCTCTTACCATAGCAGGCTGTTCCAATCAACAGTCTGTCTTGAAAATCCCCCAGGGAAGTAGTAGGCATTGGTCTTTTATTCACCAATAGCCCAAATTTCCAGGGACCACGTGACATCCTTTCCCAAGAACTCCCTCACTGTGCTCTACTCTGTTGCTTTTGAGGTAAGCTTACAAATGAAGCTCAGCAGGTATTTAGACAATGAAAGTGTCTGCTTCCTATGCCTGCAGTTACATTCAATCTCTTGCTTCCCCTCTGTGTTAGTCAGGGTTCTCCAGAAAAACAGAGCCAGTGATAAGAGTTTGGCAATTCCAGAATCTGCAGGGTGGGTCAGCAGGCTGAGATGTAGGAGAGCTGAGGATGAAGGTTCTGTCTAAAGGCCATCTGCTGGCAGAATTCCCTTTTCTTATGGTAGGTCAGTCTTTTGTTCTATTCAGGCCTTCAACTGATTGGATGAGACTACCCATGTTATAGAGGGCATTCTGCTTACTCATAGTTCACTGATTTAATTTTAATGTCATTGGAAACACCCTCACAGAAATATCTAGAATGTTTGACCACATATCTGAGCACTGTGGCCCAGCCAAATTAACACATAAGATTAACTTTAAAAAATAAATATTACCCTTTTGTTCTCTCTCCAAAATATGAGATAAAAATCCAAAACATTTCCTCCTGGTCCATGTCACACTACACCACATTGACTTTCCTGTTTCAAACAATTCCTCTGGAATGTCTAGACACCCCCTTTCTACAGGTTAGTGAGTATTTGGTGGGAACGGTGTCGAGGATTACAGGAGAGTTTGGAGAGCATGATAAGCTTGGAACAGATTTCTAGCTTCTTTAGAATGCAGAGGTACTTATTTTCTTTAGCTTTAGGAATTTACCTGTTGTCCCTACATAAGAGAAGTCCTATGAGCATACTGTGATGCAATTAAACAGTCAATCACAACACAGTGTGTTAAGTGCTATAAAAAGGGCAGTGAAGACTGCATTGGAAATATATACAGAAAGATTTCTAAGTCAGGCTGGAGGACATGGGAAAGTAAAAAGAAAAAAAGTATATAAGCTGGAGACAAACACAAATAGGAGCTTTCTTGGAAAACAAAGATGAAATAAGAAGAGAAGAGTTCCTTCCGATTTAAGGGGTCACATATGTGACAACAACCAAAAGTAAGACATACTGTGAGACTTTGGAAGAACTGCAAGTTATTGATTCCCAGTGTGACAAAAACTTGAAGAGTCAAATCAAGAGGCAAGAGATGACGTTGGAAAGGTAAATAATGACCAAATTTTAAAGCTCTCAGTAGGCTACACTAGAGAACTTCAATTTTATCCTAACAGCTGTAAGGAGAATTTGAATGATTTCAAGTAGGAAAGTGATAGGGGCAGATTTATTCTTTAAGTTCAGCACCAGTTACAATCAGAGAATGGATTAGAAAGAGGAAAGAATATGAATGTGCCACTAAATCAACATCTGGGAATACAAAAATAAATGACGTATAGTTCCATTTCTCCAAGAGTTCACAATTCAGTGACAAATGTTAAATTTTGTCATTGAGAGAACAAAAAATTCTATAGTTGTATCTGGGTTTTACTTTTACAAGATGTATGACTCAACAGCATGTTAGGGAATTGATTCTCAGAAACAAACATAAAAATTTTGCCATGCTTATACCCATGTCTTAGTACATATTTGTACACATTGGTATTTGGTTTGTCTAATGAATAGAAAACTAAAAGGACAATGTCTGCTCAAGAAAACATGATTCACTCTAAGTATATCAAACAGAGGGAAAACATTATAGTAAAACTGTTGCCTTTTAGAAAAGTTAAAAAGAAGAAAAAAAAACGGAAAAGGAGAAGCGAAAGGAGAGCCTTCCAAAACTTCTAGGCTGGAACCCACAAACCTGCACCTGTTACCCCATTTTGGAGATGCTACTGCAGCCTGTTCCACATCCATCAAATATGGGCCACCTGGACCCAGCTAGGAACTACTGAAAAGGTGCTTTTCTGTCTTGGCTACTGGAGTCCAGAATCATTTCACCTCTTCTGCTACTACAGAAACTCCTATATAATTCCACAACCTGCCAACAACTGCCACATCATTGAAGACCAAAGTAGGAAGTTTTCTCAATTTCTACCCTTCCAATTTCCTAACAATATTCCCCATTAGTAGAACATAGCCAGCTGGCAAGGTAGCATAGAAAATGTAGACTCAAAATCTGAGCCATGCTAGTAAGAACAGAAAAAAGAGTAATAGGATGATACTGAGAGACCACAAATGAATAGCTATCTCATCCCATATTACACACCAATGCCCTCATTTTGGGTTATTTCTCTTAAAAGCTTTAATGATAAGTCCTTCTGAAAGTACTTATCAAGAATAATTGTCCTCAGAAAGAAATGCTTGGAATCCAGGTTGTGCTTTACTAGAAACTAAATAAGATTAGGGCATCTGCTAAAAATTCAAGTAATAGATGCTAAGATATCTGTGCTATTTCACTAGTTTTCAGTGACTGTATTACAAACATTGGGCTAACCACAGAACTTAGAGAATTTACCTGCTTAAAAGCGAGTAGACTTTAAGCCACATGGATCTATGGACTAGAATTTACAATGATGCTAAGATGAAGGAACAGTAACAAATGCCAGGTTATTTCACAAAACCCCTCACATTTAGTTAAATTTCTATGGACATAACCAACAATTATTGGCCAATAATCAATGGTTTGTTTTAGCTATTTCAGGCCAAAGAATTCCTTAATTTGGGTGGACCTTACCTTAAAATGACCTGAACTACATCACAAGGTGCAGCATTGATCATTACACCTCTGCATACTAATTACCATACACAATCAGATGATCAGAGATAATTCTATTAGGCAAAAGTTAAGCTTGATTTTAGCAATTTGCTGATAGAAGTATGTATCCTTGTTCTGTTTTACCTCATGAATTATTTCAATTAATCAGGCACTGTGGTAGGCACTGTGCTAAGAACTAGTGAGGGAGAAATAAAGAGAACCTTGCCTTAAAAGAGTTAATAAATTAAGATAAAAGTTATTATTTAGTAGTGGATACAGACAAGTATCAACACTAACAAGCTATGTTTGAAGGATGGTGCATATGATTGAGGACACCTTGAAGTTATTGGATAATTATTAGGTTTCTCATTAATCAATATGCCGTTGCTTGTTGCACAAAGTTGTAAGACCTGTTGAATTTTTAATACTCGCAAGGACTAGATAAGTGTTCTAGGTCCTGCATTTATCATGCTGGATACTGTCATGTGCACTTACAATGCCTGTCTCAAGGACCTCCCTGTGTAGCTGACAGTTAGACAAGGAGGCGGGCAACTTGAGGGCTATGAATAGTGCTAAGATGGAAGCTGAGCACATGGTATTAAAGGGGTACTTCAACTTTTATACCCACTGTGGGTCAAGAACTTTTACTGCTCATAGTTTAAGTAACGCCTTCATTACTTCATCTATAACTATCCCAAAGTAAACTTGATTTTTGAGCATATAAATGCAACTATCTAAATATAGTATAACAAATAGCTTTTCACAAGCATTTTTACTAATGGCAATAGAGAGAACAACTTGACCTTTCTCACAAAGTCTAAAACATCTGCTATAATCCTCTGGAAAAATAAAGAACACAGAAGCAGAAAATAGTGCAGACAGTATAATCACACATAAATAAATTGTTTGTACATGATCTCAAAGTAGGCTTGTTCAAATAGTTCAAAATTGCCTCTAAAGGATTATCCAGCCACAGACTTGGCAAGCCAGGAATGGTGTGAATCAAACTTTTTTGTAAGATTTTTAAAATTAGTACTGTGTTTCAGTGAGCTTGCAATTAGCAAAGCTTAAGGACTTAAAGCATATCAAAAAATTGTTAAGTCATAACCCCTCTTAGAGCTCAGTTCAGTAAGATAACTTTAATAAAATGTCCTTGGATTTTTTCAAACATATTATCACTTCAAATGGAAATTTTTAAATTTTTAGTTTTATTTATAATTATTACTCTAAGAAATACATTTTGTAAAACCAGAATCTTCTGTTTTTCAAGGGACATATAAATAATATAGTATCAAAAAAAAACCAGAATAAATTTAAAACATCTATGGAAAACTCAGACTGGTTTGAAAAAGGCAGACATTTGGCATCCATTTCTCATCCTACTGGTGGCAGAATGGTAGATGAAAAGAAGTTTTAATTTACTTGTGTGTGTGAAGAGTTCACAGAACTGTGTCAGTCATATACTTAATCACATAGGTAGTCACTATGTAATATATTCAAATATCATATATAGTATTCAAATAATCATACATTCAAAGTTTAGAATCAAGGAAAACTCTTTTTCTTTCCCAAATATCTTTCCCCATTAAACATGCTATTAAACAGGTCGTTTTGCCCTTACTTTGAATCTGCTTATCAGTTTTTTACCATAGAGCAAAATCCCAATGGAACGCGACACCCAAAGCTAGGAATGTAGGATGGGGAATATCTACCATACATAAAAATCATTTAGAGTGGCGAGCTCTAGACAAGAGGCAGGCCTGAGACATGTGAAAAACTTGAGATAAGAAGGGAAATGCTCTTTGAAGTAGAAGTAACATGGTCTATGTCAAGATTTGTTTCTGGCTGGCTCCAACAGGGAGAGCACCTATCTACCGAAAAAAGGATCTCCAGAGACAGATTCCTGAGTTCAAACACCACCTCTGCCACTTCCAAGTTGTATAACCTAAGGCAAGTTTCTGAAACTTTCTTTGCCTCATTTCCTCACCTATGAAATGGAAAATTGTACTACACTTCTCACAGTTTTTATGAGGACTAAAAGTTTTCATATATGTAAAATACATAGATGAGTGTCTGGCACACATTAAGTATTAGTACTCAATAAGTATTAGTTATACTAGAATGATCAGAATCTCAATCTTAGGAACCCAGCATAGTGATGTCGGCGGTTAGGTGAGACATAACTTGGTTTTACCTCATTACTTTAGGGATCTAAAAAACTGAGGCTTCGAAATGGTAAATGACTTGCTCAAAGTCACACAGGTAAAAACAGACAAGATTGATGTTCTGTCTAATTAGGAATACTTATTAAACAAAATATGTATGCACACTGTGTGTATATATATGTAACATGCACTATATATAACATATTTATATACTATACATATACATATGTATATGTATCTCATTATACATATACTATATATACACGCAGACCTCATTTTGTTGTGCTCTGCAGATATTTTGTTTTTTACAGACTGGAGGTTTGTGACAACCCTGTGTCAAGCAAGTCTATTGGCACTATCTCTTCAAAACGTATTCACTTCGTGTCTCTGTGTCACATTTTATTAATAAAATAATAGTAATTTCAAAATTACTAAAATTTTCAAAACTTTCAATCTTTTTTTTTTATTGCATCTGTTATTGTGATCTGGGATCGATGATCTTCGATGCTACTATTGTAATTGTTTGGGGTGCCAGGAACGATGCCCAGGTTGTGTTCTGGTTGCTTCCTTGACTAGATGTTTCCCTATTTCTTTCCCTCATTTCAGGCTTTGCTTTTCCCTAAGACACAACAATATTGGAATTAGACCAATGAATAACCCTACATCTAAGTGCTCAAGTGAAAGGAAGAGTCACATGTCTTTCAGTTTAAATCAAAAACTAGAAATGATTAACCTTGGTGAGGAAGGCATGTCAAAAGCTGATATGTCTCCAAAACTAGGTCTCTTGCACTGGTTAGCCAAGTTATTAATGCAAAGGAAAATTCATAAAGGAAATTAAGTACGACTCCAATGAAGACAAAAATGATGAGAAAGCAAATTAGTCTTCTTGCTGATATGGAAAAAATGTTAGTGATCTGGGTAGAACAAGCCAGCTACAACATTTCCTTAAACCAAAGCCTCATCCAGAGCAAGACCTCGACCCATCTCAATTCTATGAAGGCAGAGAGAAGTGAGGAAGCTGCAGAAGAATAGTTGGAAGCTAGCAGAGGTTGGTTCATAAAGCTGAAGGAAAGAAGCCATCTTCATAACATAAAAGTACAAGGTGAAGCAGCAAGTACTGATGCAGAAGCTGTAGCAAGTTATCCAGAAGATCTAGCTAAGATCGTTGAGGAAGCTGGCTATACTAAATAGTGGATTTTCTATGTAGACAAAACAGTCTTATATGAGAAGATGCCATCTGTGACTTTCATCATTAGAGAAGAGAAGTCAATGCCTCGCTTCAAAGCTTCAAAGAACAGGTTGACTCTCTTATTAGGGGTTAATGAAGCTGGTGACTTTAAGTTGAAGTCAATACTCATTTAGCATTCAAAAAATTCTAGATCCCTTAAGAATTATGCTAAATCTACTCTGCCTATGCTGTATACATAGGAAAACTAAGCCTGTGTGACAGTATATCTGCTTATAGCACAGTTTACCAAATATTTTAAGCATACTGTTGAGACCCACTGTTCAGAAAAACAGATTCCCTTCAAAATATTAATGCTCATTGACAATTCACCTGGTCATCCAAGAGCTATGATGCAGTGGCACAAGAAAATGATGTTTTTCATTCCTGCTAACACAATATCCATTCTGCAGCCCATAGGTCAAGGAGTAATTTCAATTTTCAAGTGTTAGTACTTACGAAATACATTTTGTAAAGCAATAGCTGCCATAGATGGTGATTTCTCTGATGAGTCTGAGCAAAGTAAATTGAAAACCTTCTGGAAAGCACTCACCCTTCTAGATGCCATTAAGAACATTCACGATTTGTGGGAGGAGGTCCAAATATTAAGAGGAGTTTGGAAGAAGTTGATTCCAGCCCTCAAGGATGACTTCAAGGGGTTCAAGAAAGACTTCAGTGGAGGAAGTAACTGCAAATGTGGTGGAAAAGGCAAGAGAATAAGAATTAGAACTGAAGGCCGAAGATGTGACTGAATTGCTGAAATCTCATTATAAAACTTTAACATATGAAGAGTTCCCTTTTATGGATGAGAAAAAAAGAAGTGGCTTCTTGAGATGGAATCTACTACTGGTAGAGATGCTGTGAACACTAATGAAATGGCCACAAAGGATTTAGAATATTACAGTAACTTAGTTGATAAAGCAGCAGCAGGGTTTGAGAAGATTGTCTCCAATTTTGAAAGAAGTTCTACTGTGGGTAAAATGCTATCAAACAGCATTTCATGCTACAGAGAATTCTTTTGTGAAAAGAACAATCAATCAATGCAACACACTTTATTGTTGTCTCATTTTAAGAAATTGCCACAGCCACCCCAGTCTGCAGCAACCACCATGCTGGTCAGTCATTAGCCATCCACATAAAGGCAAGACCCTCCACCAACAAAAAGATTATGTCTTGCTCAAGGCTCAGATAATTGTTAGCATTATTTTAGTAACAAAATGTTTTAAAATTAAGGTATATACATTGTTTTTTAGATATAATACTATTTCACACTAAATAGATACCGTGCAATGTTAATGTAACTTTTATATGCACTGGGAAACCAAAAAATTCATATGACTCATTTTAATGTGATATTTGCTTTATTGTGGTGATCTGAAACTAAACCTGCAATAGGGTATGTCTGTATATATAATCCAGGTTTTACCAGTGGGAAAGAAATGAATGTTGTATACTAGAGCAGTAATTTCCTAAAACATATCTAATTTTAAAAAGTTATTCAGAGGAACTATAATCTTAAGGATATTGCTAAAACAGAGATACATATCTGGGGTTGGAGATATTGTTCATGCCCATAAATTTCATGTGAAAGACAGAAGAAGCCAAGAGCAAATATAATAATCTAATGTAACCATTTTTAAAAGATATATATATATAATTTACAGATGTTATAATGAGACCTGCAACACCGGAGAGAAAGGCACTGGCACTATAATATTCCTTACATATATTAAAAAAAAAAAATAAGGCAAGCCACAGTAGCTCACTCGTATAATCCCAGCACTTTGCAGGTCCAAGGTGGGAGGACTGCTTGAACCCAGGAATTTGAGACCAGCCTGGGCAACATAACTAGACCCTCATCTCTACAAAAAAACTACAAAATTAGCAGGACATGGTTACACACAACTGTAGTCTCAGCTACCCAGGAGGCTGAGGTGGGAGGATTGCTCGAGCCCAGGAGTTCAAGACTGGAGTGAATCATAATCATGCCACTGCACTCCAGCCTGGGCGAGAGAGCACGACCTTGTCTCAAAATAAATCAATAAGTCAGTAAAAATAAAAATAATAAAATAAAAATAATAAAAACCCTGGTGGTTAGTGACTTTTCCCAGGACACAGCATGCTCTGTCTCTTTCAAAATCATTAGAGACTCTTTTTTTTTTTTTTTTGAGACAGAGTCTCGCTCTGTCGCCCAGGCTGGAGTGCAGCGGTGCAATCTCGGCTCACTGCAAGCTCCCTCCCGGGTTCACGCCATTCTCCTGCCTCAGCCTCCCAGGTAGCTTGGACTACAGGCGCCCTCCACCACGCCTGGCTAATTTTTTGTATTTTTAGTAGAGATGGAGTTTCATCGTGTTAGCCAGGATGGTCTCAATCTCCTGACCTCATGATCCGCCCGCCTCGGCCTCCCAAGGTGCTGGGATTACGGGCAATCTAGAGGCATGAAACACACAGCTCTGGCCCGGCGCAGTGGCTTAACGCCTGTAATCCCAGCACTTTGGGGGGCCGAGACAGGCGGATCACGAGGTCAGGATATCGAGACCATACTGGCTACACGGTGAAACCCTGTCTCTACTAAAAATACAAAAAATTATCCAAGCATGGTGGCGGGTGTCTGTAATCCCAGCTACTCGGGAGACTGAGGTTGGAGAATCACTTGAACCGGGGAGGCAGAGATTGCAGTGAGCCCATATCGCACCACTGCACTCCAGCCTGGGCAACAGAGTGAGACTCCATGTCATAAAAAAAAAAGAAAAAAAGAAAAAAAAAAGCTCCACTTAGACTGTAAGACACATATCTCTATTTGAAGCACTCTAGCCAAGTGTCTACAAAGTAAAAATATTCCAAACACTTCAAATTATAACTAAATGGCATTAGTCTCTTTTTTCATACTGAGACTTAAGTTGAAAATATAGCCCAATTTTTGCTTCTATCTTCTTTACTCTCCCCATGCAGTCATATCACTTGCACGATTATAGATGCAGTTAAGTTGTGTCAGCAATTTCCTTTACGCAGTCTGCTTCACAAATGTTTATAAAACTAGTTTTTGTGGGGGAAAAGGATGTTTTAAGCTGAAACACAGCAAGTAAAAATCCCATCATTTGAGAGCAATTTCCTTTATCTACCTTGCAAAAATGTGATGCGAATATATAAACAGATACTAGCTAATTTAAGGTATATGAAAAGGTAGTATAGAAAAATGGCAATAGAGGGATAGGCAAAACAGAAATGGACTCCAGAGAAAAATTTCTTTGAGATGTGGGACTTAATGATGTGTGTGTATATAACATAACATACACATAATACTTGGGGACATTAAATTTAATGGTATATGCAGAAAATGGTGAATATAACAGTTTGGGTCTACAGAGACAAAGAAGTCTGTAGCATAACTTCTTTTAATAAGCAGACAACTAATTGAGGCCAATATGAGAACTGTTAGAAACCTGACCACATAGCCTAATGTCTCTTCACGAGCTTTCACAATATACAAAGAGAATAATCCAAGCAATATCTCTACTACACACCTTTCTTAACACCACATATATTACCACTGCATGTATCTGTTCAAAAAAAGTGTGTCTGCCTGTAATTTTACATTCCAAATTAATTTAAACGTAATCTGGGCACATCTATGAGAAATAGTTTCTCAAGGCTGACTGTGTTTAGGTATAAGAAAGAGGGGGAAATATTATCACAATAAATTTTTGAGAATTGTGTAAGTAGGACTACAGATATCTCAAAAAATATTAAAACTGTGGCTTGAGATTCTAAATGTAAAAAGTGTTTCAGAAAAAGTTAAGAGGATCTCAGAAACAAGATTTCAATTAAGTAAGAGTATATTAACTCACTTATGAAGAAGAACTGAAGGTGCCTTAATAAACCACTAAATCTTCACAAGTTGCTCTTCATTATGATTAGATATTTAAATGATATACAAAATGAAATAAGACATAACTAAAACAGAAATGCAGACGTGCCAGTTAAATTATTTGCTAGGCAGAATAATGGCTTCTAAGCATGTCCATTCCCTAACCCTAGAAGCTGTGATAGTGTTAACCTTACATGACAAGAGGAACATTGCAGGTGTGATTTAGGCGAGATAAGGATATTACCTGTACTATGAAGGTGGACCCAATCCAATCACATGAATCCTTACAAGCTGAGTATCTCCCAGCTGTGATCACAGTGATATGTGACTAAAGAAGAAAGATCAAAAAGATGTGATGTCAATAGTAGTCAATCCAACTTGTTGGCTTTGAAGATGGAATAAGGGAGTCAAGGAATGTGCACAGCCTCAAAAAGCTGGACAAAAGAAGGATTCTCTCCTAGCACCTCCAAAAAGTAAGTAGGGGCCAGGATCAGTGGATTATGCCTGTAATCCCAGCACTTTGGGAGGCCAAGGCAGGAGGATCACTTGAGGCCAGGAGTTCGAAACCAGCCTGGGCAATATGGTGAGCCCCTATCTCTAGAAAAAAGGAAGAAAACAAAAACAAGGACAAGAAAGCAGGCCTGCTTATACCCTGATATAAGCCCAGTGAGGATGCATGTTGGACTTCTAAAGTACAGAATATGAGGTGATAAACTGTGCTCCTTTAAACCATGATGTTTGTAGTAACTCGTTACAGCAACAATATAAAACTAACACCGGCTATTAGAAATAAGCTTTTCTTAGGCCAGGTGCGGTGGCTCACACCTGTAATCCCAGCACTTTGGGAGGCTGAGGAGGGCAGATCACGAGGTCAGGAGGTTGAGACCATCCTGGCTAATACAGTGAAACTCCATCTCTACTAAAAATACAAAAATAAAAATTAGCCAGGTGTGGTGGCACACTCCTGTAGTCCCAGCTACTAGGGAGGCTGAGGCAGGAGAATCGCTTAAACACGGGAGGCAGAGGTTGCAGTGAGCTGAGATGGCACCACCACTGCACTCCAGCCTGGGCGACAGAGTGAGACTTCGTCTCAAAAAAAAAAAAGAAACAAATAAGCTTTCCTTAAATAAGGAAAACTCTAAAGACAATTTAAAAAGGATAATTGAAGCTATGTTCTGAGTATGAAAAAATTTAAGGAAGAAGTAATGTCCAAAAGAGGAAATGACAAAATAGCGACAAAAGAAAGCACAATTAATTGAGAAAGTACGTGCTAAAATGTGTAATACAATGCAAAATACTACACAAATATTAGGATATACTTCCAAAGGTTGGGAACTTCTAGAGATCAGGAACCAAGTCTTATTTGTCTAAATAAGACAATGTCTAACAAAAATTAGACGCTCAATTTTTTTTGTTATAGAAATGTTCACTTTATATTATACTCCTGATTCCTCTAGCAGATGGAATAATCTTAGGGTGAAAATAATTTTCAAAAACCCAATGCTTTTTGAAAGAACTTTAAGTCACAGATCTAAATGTGTCTATAGCTTCTGGCCTGGCTGATTTTTTATATCTGGGGTTTATTTAGGATTATTCACATAAAATCCTTTAAGATTTGAACAGAGAACAAGAGAGGAGCCGGCTTACTAGAGACAGACAAAAGTCATTTAGATTGTTCAGAAAAAAAAAAAAAAAGAAGAAGGAGGTAGATTTGCATATTACAAACTGATGAAGTTTAAGTTAATACCAGGAATTTTTCTAGATATGGCGATTAAAAATATTTTTGGGCCAGGTGTGGTGGCTCACGCCTGTAATCCCAGCACTTCAGGAGGCCAAGGCGGGTGGATCACGAGGTCAAGAGATTGAGACCATCCTGGCCAATGTGGTGAAACCCCATCTTTACTAAAAACACGAAAATTAGCTGGGTGTGGTGGTGCACACCTGTAGTCCCAGCTACTCGAGAGACTGAGGCAGGAGAATCACTTGAAGCCAGAAGGCTGAGATTGCAGTGAGCCGAGATCAAGCCACTGTACTCCAACCTGGGTGACAGAGCAAGACTCCATCTCAAAAACACAACAACAACAAAAACAACAACAACAAATTTGAAGGCTAAAAATGTAACATTTAATTATAAGAAGGTGGCTAGCTTAGGCTCAGTAAGAACAGGTTTGATTTATTTTATTTTATCTTATTTGTTAGCTTGCCATTCTCAAAGGTCAGAAAAATTCTTACAACATGGTGCATCTGGATTTCAACAGATATTTAACAAAGTTTGACAAAATATTCCTGTAGGCAAAATGAAGACATGGAACTAGAGAATAGGACATTGTAGAAGCAAACTTCTTTGGTGGTTATTACAAAGGCCAAAAGTTAATGGGCACATGCCCCTTTGGAAGGAGATATTTTAAAGGGTGTCCATTCATCAGTTCTCATTAACCCTGTACTAACTAGATCAACATTTTGATAATATATAAGATAAGGACATTAGTGGCAAGTCGATTAAATATTTGGATAAAGCCGAAAAGGATAGTAAATCTAGTATATGATTCTAGTGTATTGTTTACATAGTGGTGTACTATTTGGTATACAATTCTATAAACATATGAATTATAATAATTATTATAATAACTGTTTATTGAAAGAGAATGAGTCATAGATTAAAGAAATAAGATTACTCAGTTAATAGTACTCATTCTGCCACTGCCTGGTTATGTTATCCTGGATAATTTGCTGACCTTTCTTTATCTCAGCTCCTTCATCTATAAAATAATAATTAGGATAACTTCTACCACACAAGTTTATTTGATATCTAAATAGATGACCTATGTGAGAAAACAAAATGTTAAGCACACTAACATACATAATTTTTTATTAGGTATAAAATAATCTGCTTAAAATAAAAATAGAAGAGCTTAGAATGTAGAATATATATAAGACATACATGATGGAAAAATGCAAGGATTTTATATAACTATAACTCTAGTAAAGCTCAATAATGGAATGAGTATGCTATAACTGATAATAGAATCCCAAGCTTTGGTGATGGACAAAAAGCATTCAGGTCAAATGAAGCAATACCCTCTCCTAGAATGGTTAAACCATCCCTGGGGTACTGACTTCAATGTTAGATATTGGATTTTCAGAAGAAGCCAGGAAAATTATGATCAAGAAGTCAGACTCAGGTGATCAAAGTAACAAGAAGAGGGAAAAAGACTAATATTTTGAAGAATCCTGAAGCAAAGCAAATATTCAGCCTAAAGAAAAGAAGAATTAGCCAATTTTATGTAGTTGAAAGCCTGTCATGTGGGAGAGATTTGGGGAGGCTTTAGGAATAGAGTGGAAATCAATAGTTAAGAGTACTAGCTGGTCAGATTTCAGGTCAATATAGTAATAATCATCTTAATTATGGTAATAATAATAACAGCAGTAAATGCTTATATGAGGCCTGTTATATGCCAGACACTGTCATAAGTGTTATATAATAAGTCATTTAATCCTAACAATGATGCCAGGAGAAGACACTAATACTATCTCCTATTTAAAGCTGAGGAACCTGAGGCATGTAGAAGTTACATACTTTTCCCAAAGTTGCACCAGTGAAGATTGAAGGACAGTAGTCTGGATCCAGATCTTCAGAGATAGGCTGCCTAAATTTATAATAGTCTGAGCTCTCTTAAATACAAAGGATCATTGTGAGGAAAGAAAAAAAGAGTAAGATCTCTTTTCCTGAAGTTGCTAAGCATAAAGTGACCCTGTGACCTCTTGTTCAGATAGGTGAATAAAATGACCTGTAGAGTTTGTCCTTCTATTTACCAACAGTACTGAAGAATGTCTATGAGCCAAGTTCTGCAATAGGAATTTGAGAATACCAACCTGAACCCATGATAAAAGTTTTACCCTCATAAAGTTTGCAAATTAATGGAGTATATAGGTATTAGCAAAATAAAGAATTATAATTGTGATTGTTGCTACTAAGAAGTACATGATGATATAAGAATATTTCATGGGGAACAAGATGGGGGAGAGGAGACAGGGCTAACATGCAGCTGCCACTTGGATGAACAGAACGTCATGTGGAGACTCACACCATGATCTTTTGCTTCAAAAATCATTGCAGGAACTTCCCAGGAAAACAAAAAGAATTCACAGATCTCTTGAAAGAAGCAGCATGCCACCGCAAATTCTGCAAAACAGGTGAGAAACTGTGAGTTCTCAAACTGTGAGTGGGGGAAACTTGCCTCTGAACACACATCCCCTCTGGGGAATCTGAAAATCTAGATCACAAAAGAAGGATTTAACCTTACATAGAGCTGAAACGAATTTAGGGAGAAGCATGAAATATAAAAGTAGAAGTAATAGCAGGAAGTGCTTGCAGGGACTCCCAGTCTCCAGCTGGAAACCAGATGTAGCCATTCCTGACTACATCTCACAAGGGGCCATGGGGAAGGTAGCTAGTTGAATTGGAAAGAAGTTGCAGGGCAAAGGAAGCTTCCAGTTGAAATTGGTAGTGGTTTTGACTGGGCACAATTTTCTTGAGTGGAGTGTGGGGAATGAGCAGGAGCTGTGGCAGATATGAGATCAAGCACGCAGGAGCCACCAGTAGAGTATAGGCGGATGGGGAAGGGTAATGTCCGAAAGCCATACTTGCTTTCACAGCAGGGAAGCCCATGGCCTGGGGCAAGGTTTGAGTTGGGGTACTGAAGGAGAGACCAGCCCCACCAACTGTGTTGAAGCCTCTCACTACCAGCTATCCCCTACTACCATGACAAACTACATGACATAGGAGAGGCAGCAAAGATCCCCTCTGGAACATAACCCCATTGGCCTGAGAACCACCCCCCAGCCCAGTGACCACAGCAAGCCCTGCCAAAAGAGAGTCTGAGCCCATACCTATCTAACCCTGACCCCACCGGATCATATTTCTCTACCCACTCTTGTAGCTGAACAAAAAAGACAGAAATTTTTGAGAGCTTTATGGCCCAACCCATCACCTAAGAAAACAAAATACTTATCCTGGCCAATTTAAGACAAGTGTAGATCCTTCTACTACTACTACAGCTGGTGCTCTCATGACAGCGCCACCTCCTGGCTGGATGCCAACCAACTCAGGCCATTACAGCAACTCATGACAGAATAATACTGATCTGAGGAAAAATAAAATAACATCTAATTACGCCACCTGCAACATACTGGCTAACCAGAGGTCTTGAGTCTGTCCACACAACAATATCACTGCTAGCATAACCGTCATTCAAGAAAACCAGCACACCAAACAAAACTATAACTAAAGACTCTCACAGAGTCTACATCATTCCCCTGCCGCCTCCACCAGAGTAGATGCTGGTATCCATGGCTGGGAGACCTGAAGACGGATAACATCACAGGACTCTTTGCAGACATTCCTCAGCACCAGCACAGAGCCTGGTAGCCCTGCTGGGTGGATAGACCCAGAAGAGCAATAACAATTATTGCAGTCTGGTTCACACAAAGTTTCATTCCTAGGGGAAGGGAAAGAGCACCACATCAAGGGATCACCTTGTGGGACACGAGAATTTGTACAGCAGACCTTGAGTTTCAGACCTCTCTACTGAAATAGCCTACACAGATGAGAAGGAACCAGAAAAGCAATTCTGATAACATGACAAAACAGGGTTCTATAACACACCCCAAAAATCACACCAGCTCCCTAGCAATGGATCCAAACCAAGAAGAAATCTCTGAATTGCCAAATAAAGAATTCAGAAGGTCAATTATTAAGCTATTCAAGGAGATACTAGAGAATAGTGAAAAACAACTTAAAGAAATTTAAGAAACAATACAGGATATGAATGAAACATGCTCCAGAGAAATAGATATCATAAAGAAAAAGCAATCACAACTTCTGGAAATGAAAGACACACAGAGAATTACAAAATTCTTTCAGTGGAAAGTTTCAATAGACTAGAATAAGTAAAAGAAAGAACTTCAGAGCTTGAAGACCAGACTTCCAAATGAACCCAATCAGACAAAGATAAAGAAAAAATAATCAAAAAATGAACACAGCCTTCAAAAATTTTGGATTATGTTAAACAGCCAAACTTAAGACTAATTGCTGTTCCCAAAGAAGAAGAGAAATCTAAAAGTTTGAAAAACTTATTTGATGAAGTAATTGAGGAAAACATCCCTGGCCTTGCTAGAGGTCTAGACATTCAAATATAAGAAGCTCAAACAGCACCTGAGAAATTCATCACAAAAAGATTATCACCCAGGTACATAGTCATCAGATTATATAAAGTCATGATGAAGGAAAGAATCTTAAGACTTGTGAGGCAAAAGCATCAGATAACCTCTAAAGGAAAACCTATCAGATTAACAGATTTCTCAGCAGAAACCTTAGAAGGCAGAAGGGATCAGGGTCTCATCGTTAGCCTCCTGAAACAAAATAACTGTCAGTCAATAATTCGGTATCCAGCAAAACTAAACTTCATAAATGAAAGAGAGTCTTTTTCAG
The DNA here is from genome assembly GCF_047675955.1 of Chlorocebus sabaeus. Lineage (NCBI taxonomy): Eukaryota > Metazoa > Chordata > Mammalia > Primates > Cercopithecidae > Chlorocebus > Chlorocebus sabaeus. Next base: position 80,494,889 of record NC_132910.1, on the reverse strand, counting down.
ACAAACAAATGCTGAGATAATTTGCACTACTAAGCCAGCACTACAATAAATGCTAAAGGGAGTTCTAAATCTTAAAACAAAACCTCAGAATACATTAAAATAGAACCTCCTTAATGCATAAATCTCACCTATAAAACAATAACACACACATACACACACAATGAAACAAAGTATTAATACAACAACTAGCATGATGAATAGACAAGTACCTCACATCTCAATACTAAATTTGAATGCAAATGGCAGAATGGATAAAAATCCACCAGCGAAGTATCTAATATCTTCAACAGACCCACCTAACACATAAGGACTCACATAAGCTTAAGGTAAAGGGGTGGAAAAAAGATATTCCACACAAATGGAAACCAAAAGTAATCAGTAGTAGACATTCTTATATCAGACAATAACAGACTTCAAAACAGACAAAAACAGCAAAAAAGTCAAAGAGGGACATTACATAATGATAAAAGGATTAGTCAAACCAGAAAATATCACAATCCTAAATATATATGTACCTAACACTGGAGCTCCCAAATTTATAAAACAATTAATACTAAACCTAAGAGATGAGACAGATGACAACAACAATGATAGTGAGGAACTTCAATACTTTACTGACAGCACTAGACAGGTCATCAAGACAGAAAGTCAACAAAGAAACAGTGGACTTAAACTATACCCTAGAACAAATGGACTTAACAGATGTTTACAGAATTCTCTAGAAAATAACTGAAGAATATACAATCTATTCTTCGGCACATGGAGCATTCTCCAAGATAGACCATATGATAAGTTACACAACAAGTCTTAACAAATTTAATAAAACTGAAATTATATCAAGTGTCCTCTCAGACCACAGTGGAATAAAACTGGAAATTAACTCCAAAAGGAACCCTCAAAACTATACCAATAAACGGAAGTTAAATAATCTGCTCTTGACTGATCTTTGGGTCAACAGTGAAATCGAGATGGAAACGTAAAAAAAAAAAAAAAAATGTGCTAAACAATAATATTGACACAAGCTATCAAAACCTCTAGGATACAGCAAAAGCAGTGCTAAGAGGAAAGTTCATAGCATTTAATGCTTACACTGAAATGTCTGAAAGAGCACAAAGAGACAATCTAAAGTAACACCTCAAGGGACTAGAGAAACAAACCAAACCAAAACCCAAAAGAAGAAAAGAAGCAAAGATCAGAGCAGAACTAAATAAAATTGAAACAAAAACATACAAAAAATAAATGAAGCAAAAACCTGGTTCTTTGAAATAATCAACAAAATTGATAGACCATTAATGGGATTAACCAAGAAAAGAAGAGAAAATATCCAAATGAGCTCAATTAGAAACAAAACAGGAGACATTACGACTGATACCACAGAAATACAAAAGATTGTTCAAGGCTACTGTGAACAGCTTTACACACACAAACGAGAAAACCTAGAGGAGATAGATAAATTCCTGGAACTATAAAAACCTCCTAGATTAAATCAGGAAGAAATAGAAACTTTGAACAGACCAATAACAAATAGCAAGGTTGAAACAGTAATAAAAAAACTGCCAGGAAAAAAAAGTTCAGGACCAGATGGATTCACAGCTAAATTATATCAGATGTTCAAAGAATTGGTACCAGTCTGACTGAAACTCTTCCAAAATATATAGAAATAGGGAATTCTCCTTAAATTGTTGTATGAAGCCAGTATTATCCTAACACCAAAACCAGGAAGGGACATGCCAACAAAATTTTAAAAAAAAAAAAAAAAACTACAGACCAATATCCCTGATTAACATAGATGCTAAAATTCTTAACAAAATACTAGCTAACCAAATCCAACAGCATATCAAAAAGATAATACACCATGATCAAGTGGATTTCATACCAGAGATGCAGGGATGGTTTATGCAAATCAATAAATGTGATATACCACATAAACAGAATTTTAAACAAAAATCACATGATCATCTCAATAGACACAGAAAAAGCATTTGACAAAATCCAGCATTCCTTTTAGGATTAAAACTGTCAGCAAAATTGGCATAGAAGAAACATACTTCAAGGTAATAAAAGCCATCTATGACAAACCCACAGCCAACATTATACTGAACAGGGAAAAGTTAAAAGCATTCTCCCTGAGAACTGGAACATAACAAAGATGCCCACTTTCACCACTTTTATTCAACATAGTACTGGAATTCCTGGCCAGAGCAATCAGACAACAGAAAGAAATAAAGGGCATCCAAATTGGTAAAGAAGAAGTCAAACTCTTACTGTTTGCCACTGATATGATTGTATACCTAGAAAACCCTAAAGACTCATCCAAAAAGCTCCTACATCTGATAATTCAGTAAAGTTTCAGAATACAAAACCAATATACACAAACCATAGGATTGCTATACACCAAAAACCAAGCTGAGAAAAAAATCAAGAACTCAATCCCTTTACAACAGCTGCAAAAATAAAAATACTTAGGAATATACCTAACCATGGAGGTGAGAGATCTCTACAAGGAAAACCACAAAACACAACTGAAAGAAATCATCAATGACACAAACAAATGGAAAAGCATCCCATGCTCATGGATGAGTAGAATTAATATTGTGAAAATGACCATAGTGCCAAAAACAATTGACAGAGTCAATGCAATTCCTATCCAAGTACCATCATCATTCTTCAAAAAACTAGAAAAAAATCCTAAAATTCATATGATACCAAAAAACAGCCCACATAAGCAAAGAAAGACTAAGAAAAAGAAATCTGGGAGCATCACATTACCCAACTTCATACTATACTACAAGGCTATTGTTACCAAAACATCATGGTACTGGTATTTAGGCACATCAATCAAGGGAACAGAACTGAGAATCCAGAAATAAAACCAAATACTTATGTTTAACAAAGCAAACAAAAACATGAAGTGGAGAAAGGACACCCTATTCAACAAATGGTGCTATGATAATTGGCAAGCCACATGTAGAATAATGAAACTGGATTGTCATCTCTCATTTTATACAAAAATCAACTCAAGATGGATCAAATACTTAAATCTACAACCTGAAACAATAAAAATTCTAGAAGATAACATCAGAAAAAACTCTTCTAGATGTTGGGTTAGGAAGAGTTCATGACCAAGAACCCAAAAGCAAATGCAACAAAAACAAAAATAAATTGCTGGACCCTAATTAACTGAAAAGCTTCTGCACAGCAAAAGAAATAATCATCAGAGTAAACACACAGCCCACAGAATGGGAGAAAATATTTGTAAACTCTGCGTCTGACAAAGGACTAATATCCAGAATCTACAAGGAACACAAACAAATCAGCAAGAAAAAACAAACAAACAAACAAACAAATAATTCCATCAAAAACTGGGAATTATTTTTTTGAGAAAAATTCTCAAAAGGAGATATACAAATGGCTAACAAACATATGAAAAACTGCTCAGCATCACTAATTATTAGAGAAATGCAAATCAAAACCACAGTGCAATACCACCTTACTCCTCAAAGAATGTCTATAATTTAAAAATCAAAAAAATAATAGATGTTGGCATGGATGCAGTGAAAAGGGAACACTTTTAAGACAGGCTCAGTGGCTCACGCCTGTAATCCCAGCATTTTGGGAGGCCAAGGCAGATGGATCACTTGAGTCCAGGAGTTTGAGAACAGACTGGCCAACATGGTGAAGCCCTATCTCTACAAAAAAATACAAAACAGCCAGGCACGGTGGTGCACGCCTGTAATTCCAGCTACTCAGGAGGCTGAGGCACAAGAATTGCTTGCACCCAGGAGGCAGAGGTTACAGTGACCCAAGATGGTATCACTGCACTCCAGCATGGGTGACAGAGCAAGACTCTTATCTTTAAAAGAAAAAAAAGAAAGAAAGAAAAAGAGATCACTTTTACACTGCTGGTGGGAAATGTAAACTAATACAACAACTATAGAAAACAGTGTGGAGATTCCTGAAATAATTAAAAGTAGAACCACCATTTGATCCAGCAATCCCACTATTGGGTATCTACCCAGAGGAAAGGAAGTCATTATATGAAAAAGACACTTGCACACGCATGTTTGTAGCAACACAGTTCACTATTGCAAAGATACGGAATCAGTGTAAATGCCCATCAACCAAAAAGTGGATAAAGAAAATGTGGTACATGTACACAATGGAATACTACTTAGTCATAAAAAGAAACAAAATAATGGCATATGCAGCAACCTGCATGGTGTTGGGGACTATCATTCTAAGTGAAGTAACTCAGGAATGGAAAAGCAAATATCGTTTGTTCTCACATTTAAATGGGAGCTAAGCTATGAGGATGCAAAGGCATAAGAAGAATATGATGAACTTTGGGGACTCAAGGCAAAGGGTGGGAGGAGTGAGGGATAAAAGAATACACATTGGGTACAGTGTACACTGCTCAGGTGACTGTTGCAGCAAAATCTCAGAAATTATCACAGAAGAACTTATCCATGTAACCAAAAACCACCTGTTCTCAAAAAACTATTGAAATAAAAAATAAAAAGAAGAAAAATAATTTTTAAAAGAACATCACATGGGGGATTCTTTTTTGTCTGGAATATCTAAGTGAACATTCCTAAGGAGAAGATGTTTAACCCCTTTTTCACCATCTATTAAAACATGTATCTAGTGGCCCCTTATCTTCACTCACTTAATCCTTGGTATATCATCAGAGTCCTCTGGAATCAACTTTAGTTTTTATTTTCCTTGATGAGAACGGCTATTTATAAGGATTGATATTTCATGACATCTATTCTTCTAATTTTTATTAAAGGTCTGTCAAGGAACAAAATTAAACTTACTTATTTTTTAATTGAATAAAATCCATTCTATCTCACATTTACAATATAATTCCATTGAAACTTTTTATAAATCTAAGATACTTTGTATCCTGAAACAATTTGCTATTTCATCATTCTAAGAATTGTTTCATCAATTGTCATTGATAATTCCCAGCAATGCTAAGACAGATTAAATAACAAAACAGAAAAATGTTGGAATCATCTAAAAATGATGACGCAACATTGAAGTAAATCATCACTATTGCATCATCTTTCAATTTTCATTCTGAGTTGACCAAAATATTACATTATTAACTTCTAAAAAAAAAAGATGAAAGGAAGCTGGAGATATAATCTTTGTAGATATAATCTTTGTAGACTGCTTTAAGGTTTCATTGAACACAGCTGAGAATGCAGAAATTTTGTTTTCTCCCCATATCGACAAAGAGAAGAAAATTGACAGAAGATAATGATTCACATTTACTAGGTGAATCAGAAGATGAATACAAAGTGACTAATTGCAGCACTCTAGACTAGAATGATGATAATGGAATTGATGGTGTAAGTGAAATCTCAGACTATGTGTCTTCAGATGACAATATCCTATATGAATTGCCTCAAATTCAAGATTGACAGGTGAACAAAATTTTAAGAACAAAAGAGAAATAAATATAGTATCCTTATTCACTTAGTCATTTAACAAAGAACTTTGTAATGTAATAGTTTAAGACAGGAACTTGGACTATTCTGTTTGGCTAAAAGAACATGTGACCATATCCTTTCATCTTTTGCAATCGTAAGGTTCCTAAGTAGACAGATGCTGAAGGTATTTGAGTACACATAAGTAACTAGAGGGAAATAAGTGGTGTGAAATGAAAATCAAATTAAATTAATCGTCATAATATTTGTTTATAAACCTAGAAATAAAAATGTTCTGTAATTAGGGAACACAGAAGACGGCCATCTTCAACAAAATTATAAGATGTTAGTATTTCAAAAGGTTCGTCAAGTAATGTATTTTGGTCACGCAAGTGCAAGAAGAACCAGTTATAATGATAAACTAGGATCTACCTAAGATATATTTAAAATCTGAAACCAGTATTTGCAAGATGAATGTGTTCCAGGTACAGACATGACAACTGACAGCTATTAGTTTCATTCAGTGAAGAGGGTTCATTTCAGACTAATATACCTTCAAAAGCCAGAAAACATCAAATAAAAATGTGGGTTTGCTCTGTTTAAATAGTTATGAAATTTTTAAGTAAAGTTGTATTACTATTCCTTATTCTTATTTCCACATTTATTACATGAATTAGAAATGTAGAATATAAAACTGGACGCTTGGTCTCATGGTGAAAAGGTGGTAATGCTTATGCTTAGTGCTGAAGACTGAGAGGCAGAGGAAGGTCCAGACAGCAAGAGTAAGTAAGGTGTGTGGTGCTTTCACAACAGTATCTATTCCCTGCTGAGCCTGATTCCCAGGTTGTGGATTCATCTTCTTTTTGTATTTTTCTTCTTAATTTCCGGCTTAATTGATGTGTTTCACTCTGCCTTGTAATGGTCCTTGAAGAATTGACACTGATTTCCTACTTTCAGAGTAGGAATTATATTGAAATCCAACTCAAAAAAACGAAAGTAGAGTAAGCAGGCAAAATTGAAATGAAAACTTTTTAATAAGAATAAAATGATAGAAAGCAGAAACTTCTCCCAATAAGTTGCAAAATACAACCCTATTTATGTATGTTATTATTTTCCTGGAGCTCTCATAATAAGATACCAAAAACTGGGTGGCTCAAAACAACAGAAATTTATTCTCTCATAGTTCTGGAGGCTTAAAGTCCAAAATCAGTGTCTACAGGATTGGTTTCTTTTTGACTGCTTTCAGAGAGAATCCGTTCTGTGCCTTTCTCCTAGTTGAGGTGGTTGCCAGTAATTCATGGTGTTCCTTGTCTTATACATGCATCATTCTCATCGGCCTCCGTCACAATATGTTGCTCTCCTCTTCATGTGCCTGTCACTGTATCCAGATTTTTCTTTTCTTATAAGAACATCCATCATATTGGAGTTAGGACCCATCCTAATTCAATATGACTTCATTTTAACATGATTACAACTGCAAAGATCCTATTTCCAAATAAGATCACGTTTACAAGTTCCAGATGAACATGAATTTTGGGAAGACACTATTCAACCCAGTACAAATAACATTATTTACCAAAAATAACATTAATTCAGGAGATGTATGGGTGCTTTAACTGAATAGAAATATAAGGAATGAAAAGAAAACATTTGATAATTTAGAAAAAGGGTCCAATGTTTAAATAAGTGTTTTGAAATTAAGTATTAATACAGTCAATAAGTAGAAATTTTTGATGCTTGACTAAAGGATCAATTATTTTATAAAAAATTTAAAACAACCTAAAATTGACATTTGGAGTCTTTTTTTTTTTTTTGCTGTCTTCTTTTTAATTATTGATTTTTAACAAATTTGTATAAAAAATTTATTTTGGTTATACCTCTCAGTTTAATTTTCATAAAAGTAGCAAACATCTAGTTCTTACTTCTGCCTGCATGCCACGAACAGCATTCTATCCTACTCTGTGTTTTATGTTTGTTTGTTTTGCTTTGCTTTGCTTTGTTTTGTTTTTATGAGGATAATATCTCGTTCTGGTGGGGAGTATCAAAGACTGTCTGTTAATGATCGGATCAAAGATCCATTTGATCATCCACATTTCTGCAGCTCAGAATGCTATTTTGTCCCCAAGTTGCTTTCCTATCAAAACATGGATTTCTTCATATTAACTTTCATTTCCAGATTCTGCTTTACCAGTGATCTCCTGTTTCCACAGTGTGCAAGACTCTGTGGGGTAAATTGTTCAAATAATTTGTATGGAAAAACACTCACGAATCCTGTTAACAGTAATGGGACCACTGTGAAGATTCTGCAGTCTCCACTGTGAAGCTACACTGCCTTGAACTACTTCAAATTATTATTGAAAGTCTTTAAGTCAATGTCATTGTCAGAAATGTACTAATGACAACTGTTATTTTGTATTTTTCTCCTAGCAAGTACTCATTGTTTACTGATGTTGCATACATTGTAAAAGAAAAAAACAGAAATCTCTTTCTCTTAGTTAAGCATGAATTTATTTGTTTGGGCTCCTGTGTTGAATGGACAGGCAGGAGGTAATACAGTCAGTAGTGAGTGACATATTATGTTCCACCGAGCTGCCTGTGTGGCATCTTTTGTGATGTTTCATATGGTTTCTACTAAATTCCACTTCAGAATTATCCCCAACCTGGATGCACTAAGGGTGCAAGGCTTTTCATTTACAAAACCCTTGGTGATCACCCTGTGCAGTCTGCTGGCAAATAAAGAAGACTGCTAGTCTAAAGTATTGGCTGTTATCTGGTTTTCAAGGGGGAGGTTTTTAGTCAAAGATGTGCACTGATTGACATCTCCATTGTATTAGGTTCTCCTGCCAGTGAAAAGACTGTAGAAGTGGCACTGAGCATCAAGGTGTGATTACAGCCCCTCTTCCCCTCTCTTAACCAAAGGAAACTGAAAGCAGCTCATCTTAAAGAGAACAAGTTGAGTCACATACTGGCAGAAAGGTAGGTTCTCAGTCTTCTTCAAGAAAATAACAAGTTCAATAGTTCCTTTCTGTCTTTCTACTGTGACTACTACAAAATTCTTTCTCCAAAGTATTAATGTTGCTATTTGAGAACTGAAGTATTTATTTCCACCAGCATTATGGATAATCAGAAAATAATTAGATCAACAAATTAGAAAATATAAAGATAATTTCTCATAACCTAGGCATGCAATATTCCAATTTTTAAAAAGATATAGAAAAAAAGAGAATCTCTATGCCCCTCCAATTAAGACTCTTGCTTTATAATTTGGTGATTAGGATGCCCACAGTGGATTGGGCAATTGCTGTGGATAATAATCTTGAGTTCTGAAATAAAGAAAGTAGAGACACTTAGTGAACAATTAGATATGGAGGCATGATGGCAACCGTATTTATAGCTAGACCAGTCGCATAAACAAAAGATGAGAGTCAGAAGCAGGATTGTCGACTTTAAAGGAGAGAACAACAGAGAAAATGCAAGAATATGATAAAATGGTTTATATGAACATCTTCACTAGATTTTTATGTATATAATTCAAGCAGGTAATGAAGTCACAATATCAGTTATTGTTTCTAAGTAGCCATAGCAAACATCTCTTATACACCACTTAAATCTTTTGGGCTTTACCACTTACTCCAGATCTTGCCTTAGAGTTCAGTTCCAAGCAGTGTTTGACCAGCTCCCCACTAATGTAACCTAACAGCACCCACTTATTATATAATATATCTCTTCCTTTATGCCTCAGGGTTCTTTGGACTATAAGGTTCCTTTGGCACTCAATACATGTCCAATCCAGAAATGCAAGGTAATTCATCTTTGTCCATGAACTTGAGGAATAAGAACCAACAGATAAATCCTCTCTCATTTGGTCTCTAACAGGGTTCCGATACCCATGTCACAGAACCCTCAGCAAGTCCTATGAGATGAGAGCAATGTCACCTCTCATTGTGATTAAGTCCATCATGCACCCTGTGCTGTCCTTCCTTCCTCTTTCACTCCTCTTGCCCTTCCCTCTTGCTCCCTGTACATCAATTTTCTACATGCTAGGCTCCGCTTCATGTCTCATGCTCTGCTTTCATGGGAGCCAAGCAGTGGCTAAAGTGAGTTTTATACATAAATAGCAAATGAGAAAACATAAACATTTTGTCCCAAACCCAACAGGTTATGTCAATTAATTCAAATTATCAAGGTTGAAATTTCATTTATGCCAGAATTCATAGTGGCGCTATGAATATGAAAGCAAATCTGAAAAATTAATAATCCTGTATTATAAGATAGTAAATTATTATCTTTAATATTTTACTGCAGACATTAGTAATTTAAAAATGGTCGAACACGGTATTATTTTAAATATTGACAGGTTAGGCCAGGCGCAGTGGCTCATACCTGTAAACCCAGCACTTCGGGAGGCCGAGGTGGGCGAATCACTTGAGGCCAGGCGTTTGAGACGAGCCTGGCCAATATGGCGAAACTCCATTGAGAGGAGGGGCCGGCTGGGCTTCCTGGATGGAGTAGGGGCTCAGAAAGCTGTGAAACTCACTCATTTCCTGCATTAGGACTTACTTCAGTCCTGGATGGATAATACTGAAGATATATGCTTAAAATATTCCTTACACCAGGATTTGTGCATGTATTTTCTTCCCCAAGAAAGCGATAAACAGCGAAAATTTTGCTGTAAATTTCCCTGTGTCCTCTCTCCCTCTCACTCTTCCCCCTCCCCCGACACTAAAGTAAAAGGAAGTTAACTGCCCATTTTTCTGTGACCAGTGGATCTTATCTATGTTCCCAATTCAAACTCCCTGTAAACATACTTTGTAAAGTCCTGTAAGATCCTGTCTCCTTTGCCATGCCACTGCAAGGTCATGAAGCAAATGAAACCTAAGTTGCAATTCCAGTTTTTCCTCAAAATCTAAGACATGTCACAAAATAATTTACTGCCTTTGTTTCTCGCTCTGATAACATCTTCCTGCCATCCCTCCTTAAAGACTTCAAAAGACAATCACCCAAAATTAGCAGTGGCTACCCGTTCGAGACCCCTTCCACCCTGTGGAAGCTTTGTACTTTCACTCTGCTCAATGAAGCCTACAGCTTTTTCTCTCTATCAGTCCGTGTCTCTATCACTCACTGCGGTCAGCTGCCACACCAATTCTTTAGCGTAGCTAGGCAAAAACCTTCAGCATTACACCATTTCTACTAAAAACACAGAAATTAGCGAGATGTGGTGGGGCGCACCTGTAACTCCAGCTACTTGGGAGGCTGAGGCATAAGAGTTGCTTGAACAGGGGAGACGGAGGTTGCGGGAAGAGATCTCACCACTGCACTCCAGCCTCGGTAATGGAGTGAGACTATCTCAAAAATTTAAAAAAAAAAAAAACACTGGCAGGTCAATACTGTGTCATGAGTAAATATATTATTAGCAAGAGTTTCTCTAAATATATACAATTTCATTTTCTATTTAGTCCCTTACAAGTAAGAGTACAAAAATGGAAAGATTTTCCATTATAAATCATGTAAATGTCTGTATACATTATACTAAATCTTGAATGATTTCTGTAGATGTAAACACGCTTTTTTCTTCCCTTACGAAAGATGATGAAGAATGGAAATACAGACATTTGATAATTTCTAAGATTGTTATGCCTGTTTTAATCTATGCAACAGGATATATGACAAAATAATTCAGATTTAAAATATAACAAGATAACTAAAAGTATCACATTAAACAATAGATTAATGATACTACTCAATATCTCTGAATAATTTTATTTTTATAATGTTTGAAAGCTTTTAGTTGCAGATATTATGGTAGAAAAGTAAAAGCCTAGTTTTTTCCAGTGTTTAGTGAGCTTTCCTGCCAGCAATCCTGCTTAAAGTAGGGCTTTTCTTCCAAGAGCCTATTTGTGAAGTCCCTTGATAACCTTTTATGTACAATAACAGATTGATTCATGTGTGGAGAGTATGGTATTGTACTCAAAGTCTTTTTAAAAGTAACTTTCCAGTTACACTATAGCTTAAAATGGAAAGCTGAAAAGAAACACATAGGGACATAGTATAAATCCCCAGACCAGAAGGCATAATATTACTAACATAAGTGTTTATCATCAATATGTCAAAACCCTTCATGTCTTATAGAACGTAACCTCAATTCTGAACCTTTGAAGAGATGGCCACTTACACAATTACCATTTCTTCTTCTTAGTGGCAATGAAAACCTTCCTTAAGAAGGTTACTTATAATCACCACCTAACTTTAAGCAAGTTGCTAAGCACATGCCAACAGACAAGAACGGATACCCAGCATTGGGGCTACAGAAAAATAACTCTTTTTTGTTTGTTTGTTTGATTGATTTTGTTTTTGTTTTTTAGACAGAGTCTCACCCTGTCACCCAGGCTGGAGTGCAGTGGCGCTATCTCAGCTCACTCACTGCAACCTCTGCCTCCCGGGTTTCAACTATTCTCCTGCCTCAGTCTCCCGAGCAGCTGGGATTACAGGGATCTGCCACCACACCCAGCTAATGTTTTTTTGTTTGTTTGTTTTTGTTTTTGTTCTGTATGTTTAGTAGAGACTGAGTTTCACTATGTTGGCCAGGCTGGTCTCAAACTCATGACCTCAGGTGGTCCACCCACCTCAGCCTCCTAAAGTGCTGGAATTACAGGCATGAGCCACTGCATCCGGCCAAGCATAACTCTTATGTAAGAATACTGTTCATCAACTTTGTGTTTGGTTTTTATTTAGCACAGCACACAAGTGTTCATCCCAAAGGCACTTGCTTAGGCGAGAAAAAGCCAAAGCATTAAGCCTGAAATTTTTTTAAGTATCAAAAATGATACAAATAAAGTTTCGAGATGAGGAAGGATTTTTATTTGTTTGTTTTGTTTTTACCATTTTATGAAGCCTCAAATCTCAATTTAGCTTAGTGCCTAAATACAGAAATGCCACTCTGTTTATATTTAATTCCTGCCATTTAACTGAAAAAGTTTAGACAGAATTTTGTTTTTACACTGAGTAGCTCTGCAAAATCCATCATTTAAAAAGTTGTGTCTTGTGCATATTTGACTCTTCTGAAATGAGGAAATATGGATTATTAGATTTATTCCCTTAAATCAAGCTTCAAAGAGGTCTTACAATTAAAAGTAATGCAAATCATTTTTTAAAGTAAACACTGATGTCTGAGTACACGAAAATTTATTTTATGACATATCTCATGCTTTCAACAATTTGGGGATTTAAATGATCAACCAGAGTGAATATTAGGCAGTTATCAAATGTTCAATTATTTACTTGTTAATTTCTAATTTCAGAATTAAAATTTAAAATTTTAAAATTTTATATGAAAAAGTTAAAAAGTAATTTTTAAAAACGCATTATGTATGCAGTTAAATATAATCCAAGTCAATCTGAGGATAGAAAATAAAAATTTTGAAGAGTTTGGGTAGAACCACATAACTTGTGTAGAACCAAAAAAGACGGTCTAAATAACAGTTCAAGCAGTATTTTCTCATTTTAAAAACCCAATACATTATAAAAATAATAAAACAAGCAATAAATAGTCAAGAAAACTGTGGATATTTGTCTTTAATAATTTGGTGATGTCTTTTCAACCAATGTGTTTGGTTGCATCAGCAAAAGATAGACGTGTGTACTCTTCCTCATTCCCATACTCTTCCTGACTGACTTACTGATCCACAACCTAATGAGGTATTGACCAACCATAGTGACCTAACCCTACGAAGCATGCCCTTTAATGACCACCAAGCCCAATGAATAGCTCAGGTGGGCAACAATATTGTTTTCTCCCTGAAAATTCCATTCACTCCTACACCTTCTGCTTCCAAATCAATATCTCCAACTCTGTTCTCTCCTCTGAGTCTAAACAAACATTTCTAGCTTCCAGCTTGACGTTTCCACCTAGATATTCTTTTTGGAACTTCAAATATAATGCATTTTAAAACCAAATTTATTTCCCTCTATCTTTAGATCTTCACACTCTTCTCTTGTCTATATTCAGAAATAACATCACCACAAGAGCACAGGTGGAAAACTTTAGATTTATATTTAAAGTCTCCATCACTGATTCTGGAAACTTTGGATATGGGGAAACGGTCAAACCTTTCAAATGAAGCCTTCCCATTTCCTCTTACATTTATCCTCTACTGCCTATTCCTAATGTGACTATCCTACCTCAGATTCCTACCATCTCTGCCCTAATTTACAGAAACCTCTAAATTGATAGCTTCTCCTCTGAGAGCAGGGATAAGCTGGAGTTCCTGTCCTGATCAAATCTGTTGTTTACATCATACCAACAAATCTTCCTAGCTACAGTTCTGAAAGGCTCCCCAGCTTACTAAATGAAGTCTAAAATCAGGTCCCTTATGATACAGGCTCATCATCTAGCATCCTATCTTTTTTGTTGTTGTTGTTCCAGCCCTGTCGATGAATGTACTCAGATTTTAAGCTGAATGAAATTGAAAAGGTCATTCTCTGACCTTCTCCTGTCTTTGTACCCTAAAAAAAAAAATAAAAAAAAAAGAATAAAAAAGAAAAAAAAATACCATAAAAGAATTCTCTGACCCACCTCTCCTGAAAGTAGGTCCTAAGACCTTCATTCAAGAGGGGCCCTGCCCCTTTACTTAGAGGCCAAGAAGAATCTGAATGACTAGGCCTCTTAATCCATTTTATATTGCAATAAAAGAATGCCTGAGACTGTGTAATTTATAAAGAAAAGAGGTTTATTTGGCTTATAGTTCTACATACTGTACAAGCATGGCACCAACATCTGCTCAGCTTCTGGTAAGGCCTCAGGAAGTTTACAATGATGGTGGATGACAAAGAGGGAGCAAGTATATCACATGGTGAGAGAGGGAGCAAGATGAAGAAGAGGACATGCTGGGCTTTTAAGAACCAGAACTCCTGTGAACTCATTACTGTGAGGAGGGCTGTAAGCCATTCCAGAGGATCCTGTCCCATGGTGGCAGGCCAGGTTTCCATTAGCAACTAGAACAGTTTCCACTAACCCTTCACTATAGCTTTGATGAATGCATAAGTTAAACTTTGAAGAACTGGAGAAACTAGTGCCTGAGTACAAGGGCTGGAATGCCAAAACAAACCCATTAAGACCATACCCGGGTTTTCTCAGGCCCTAAAGTCTGATCAAATAATAATAGCATTCTTACACATACACCTCGTTCTGTCTTAATAAATTTTCCAGGACTCTAGAGAAAGCTTTCCAGACCTCAGACCCCAATTAAAGATTAGACGTAGATCGAATGAAACACCCCTGTTTGCTGGTGCAATCTCACATCTAGCATGGAGCTTAAAATGTATGTAAACATTAGAACAAAACTTGTAACTTTGAGTTGGTCTGGTGAGTTACTCTGACTTTCTCCTTGTAACTGGTTTCAGAAATAAACTCCCTTCTTTCCCAGTTTGTCTGCATCTTGTTACTGGACTGGGAGAACAAGCAGCCAGACCCCAATTCTGTCCATGAACACCATGATTCAAACATCTCCCATTAGGCCCCACCTCCAACACAGGAGATCACATTTCAACATGAGATTGGGAGGGCTCAAACATCCAAACTGGATCAAGGCCTTGCTAAGTTGCCCCTAGTTTATTACCATTACCCCTTTTGTCCAATAATACATCTACATGACCATTCTTCATCAAACCCAAGTGTATGAAAAACAGATTTCCCTGTTTTGGGAGTCTTCATTTCTGACCACTCTCTTGTCATGTAAGACTTTTATTAAATAAGTCTTATGCTTTTTTAGAAAATGAATATCCTCCAGCCAAGATGGATTAATCACCATTTAACAATCATCTCCCACACTCACCTCCTGTGAGTTTTTACCAGAAATATTTCATGGCCTTATAATTTCTCTTTTGAATACTGTAACCTCTTTAAAGCTGTTAATGCTTTAAGAAACGGCAGGCTCTTGGGGTAGTCAATAATACTTGCTATGGTACTCCATGTAACCCACAGGGATTAAATTATGCACCAAAATCACTGAAGATGAAAAGCTCTTTACTCCAAGTCCTACACTGAGAGGTGTATTATATTTGATTGTAGGAAACATTAGTCTTTCGAGTAACCAAGTAAAGTATCCCAAGTAGAAATCTAATTAGAATTTATTCATATTTTCTCCTAAAATCAGGGATGCTAGGAAAAAAATAATTTTCCCATTGCAGCTGCAGTAAATGTTCTTTTCTGGAGGCATTTACATGCATTTTTAAGAGCATATAACGAACCATCTCCCCAGCATCATGCAATTATATGTGGCAACAGACACAGAAATAGCTAGTGGAATGGAAGTTGATGTGTTTTCCAGACTGAACATTAACCAATTGTGTGCAAATAAACTAAAAATTATTTTCAATTAGCATAGCAATCTTTTATACAAAAAGGAGACCAGCATAACATGAAAAAGACTAGTTCAGCTTTAGATGTAACATGAAAGTGAAGCATAATGCAGAATCAGGACAAAGATATTATTCTAGCAACTCAGGACTAAATGTTATAATGTTATAGTTATAGTCTAGCGATAAGGGATTGGTGAAACAGACTTACATTGTAGAAAGGCATATATATTTTTCCAATCATTTTAGATAACTATAACCAAAGCTACAGACATTATCTATCAATTCCTTAATTTTAGATCTCAAACTCTAAAGCAGAATCTCATGTTTTCTTAGTTCCCTCATAATTTGTGAAATTGTGAATTTTCCTTTTTAATAATCCAGCATTTCGGGACTGAAGGTTTGTGATATTCTAACATAAACAATGTATCACAATGGTTTTTATTTGATTTTCACCCTAAGCACTAGACCTTTTCAAGATAGAGACGAAAGCACATGTAAAACTAGTTTAAGTGGCCGGGCGCAGTGGCTCACGCCTGTAATCCCAGCACTTTGGGAGGCGGAGGCCAGCGGATCACGAGGTCAGGAAATCGAGACCATCCTGGCGAACATGGTGAAACCCCGTCTCTACTAAAAATACAAAAAATTAGCCAAGCATGGTGGCGGGCGCCTGTAGTCCCAGCTACTCGGGACGCTGAGGCAGGAGAATGGTGTGAACCCGGGAGGCTGCGGAGCTTGCAGTGAGCCGAGATCGTGCCACTGCACTCCAGCCTGGGCGACAGAGCGAGACTCCGTCTCAAAAAATAAAATAAAATAAAATAAAGTAAAATAAAATAAAATAAAATATAAACTAGTTTAAGTAATGTAGCAGCATGATTACAAAATAAATTTCAAGTTCCTGATCTTGCGTCATTAATTGCAACTTTGCTTTATGGACAATCATAGTAACAGCCAGGTGCCATTTTAAATCTGGTTTTCAGGAAGGTGCATTATTTTTTCTTCCTGTTGTTGCCTCAGAAATGGCATTAACTTGAACAGATAAAATCAGTAAAACTACCTTTGATAAGAGAAGGCACAAGCAGGCATGACAGTCACATCCATGGCATCTTAAATTTGGAGAGTCTCCAGTATTTCTATAGGATTACTGCAGGGCATTCAGGGCCTTGCTGCTTAAACACTCAAACAGTCAACAGCTGTCAGGCTGCCAACAAACTGCCTTTTTCTGGTAGCAGCTGTGTCTGCCATCGCTAGCTTCTTTCACACAATTGTAGTGAGCCAATGGCAAACATTATTTTCCCCTGGATTATTAACAGATCACTGTAGGGGACACATGAATGAGAAGGAATGCTCCTTTATTAGACAATTGAAGAAAGTGGGGAGAAGGAAAGATTAAAAGGTGTATTTTATTAACTACATGAGAAAATTATCATTGATATCTGCTTGAGAAACATTTAGTTCCTAATTCTGTTGCTCAGTTTTTATTACATGCTTGCACGTGGAAATGAGGTATGAATAGTCAAATCCTTTTCACATGTAAGTTGCCATCCTTCCAACCACCACCAATTTACACTCTGCCTTCATTTTCTCCCTTCTCTTCATTTAAAACATGAATCCAATTTCCTCCAAAGCAGTGACAGCTCTTGGCATTAAGGAAGGTCAGTAGGTTATGAGAGATCCCTAGGATTCCATAATAAAAATGAAAAAGAAGATAACTGGTTTATTTTCTCCATGGTATAGTTTTATCCTTCCATTTTTTCATTCTCCTTTATCTTTCTCCATTTAGTCTCTTCCATCCTGAATAGAAATGGAGTTATGTTTCATCTGTGAAGCAGGTTGATGAAGTGGAGAACATTAGACAAACTTTTACTAGGGAGACAATCAATTAAGATAAGTGTGGTTTTCCATTTTTAAGGTTTCAAAATAGTCTCGACATCCAGATTCATGTCTTGGCAACTAACTGTAACACACATGGTAAAGGCAGAAGGAAATGATTTTCAGTGGCTCACAAACTATCCTCAGGATCCCCTATGAAATATAGAAGCAAACATAATTATTCCTTGGTCTTTCCTACCATCTTCTTCTCTTTCTTCCCAGTTCCAGACTATCTGTTTTATTACGCTTGTCTACAAAATTCCCAACCTATCAAAGACAAACTCATTTAAAAGTACGCATACTTCAGTATTAACTGTCTCTCCTTCTGGTGACTAATCACAATTTAGACACTGAGGTTGTTCTCAGCTGACATTAAGTTGAGATCTAAAGTGTTGTTGTTAATGTCATCCAGAGGGAGCTACCACAGGCTTGTTCTAGAAGGTGGAGACAGAGGAGCACACAGACTGGACTATCTGAGCAAGACTAAGTCTGCATCAAAGATCTTAAAGAGTTAGGAGAGCATTTTGTTATGCTTCTTGAAATCAGAATTATAATCAAATTCTTGTCTGCATCACATGGAAACAAGTGCCTAAACAGGTGGCATAAGAGACATTGTCATTTTTTTGTTAAGATAGGCACGTGGCAAGAGAGATTATTTTGGTGGAAATAATCAGCCCAAGAATACCCGAGGGTGCTTACGGTATATATAAATGAAATATTGGCACAAAACTTAGACTATAGCAGAAAATAAAAACCAGGTAAGTCATACCAGAGGGAACAGTCAGAACAAAAGTTACAGCAAAATATTTTCTAACATCTGCAGTCAAGTGCTCTGCTGGAATATGTGAAAGATGGATTCCCTCTGGTAGCAAATGAGAAATTCAGTGGATGTATTTACAATATTCTGTATATATTCATTGGAACATATGGCTCAATGAATTATTCTACATGATAAATCTCCACTGAGGCAGCGTGCTAACCATTCAGGCCCCAAACCTTCTGACAGTGGCAAAACCTCCTGCCAAGTGGTGCCATTCAGAAGAACAGAGGGTAAGAGAAAATAAATTGCATGCAGCATTGGTTATTTGAGAGTGCTCCTGTGATCTGTATAAGGCGAGGGGAGACGATGTGCCTCACTTCATCTGAGACTTCTTCGTAGGGGAGGAGGGGTATTTAACTTTTTTTTTTCCTAATCAGTGATTGCTTGGAAAGCACATAATGTTTAGTAGGCAGACTCTAGTTTCCAGACATATCTCAATCTGTTTCCATCTATCTGGATTTGGAGCAATCTGGACCTCTTCCAACATTCTCTTGGCTCTGTGGCCCATTTATCCCGAGCTGTGTTAATGAACAAGATGTGCTTATTTACACAAGAGACTCACTTCTTCACTGAGGAGGTTATTATGGCTGACTCGCTATACCTGACCATGAAGATGATGCTCTCTACTGAATTACATCAGCACAAGGAATTTACAGGAACTGGATGTGGCTGTGAGAAAAAACAGAGCAGACACAGTTTTGCTGGGACAACAGTGGTCGTCAGGTATTCTCAGAGTCAAACACCAAATTTTAGATAACTAATGTCTTTATAGTTTTGTCATTTGTAAAGGAGTTCTCATTTACTCCTTACCACAACCGTATGAGATAAATAGTATCACTGTGCCTGTTTCACAGCTCAGAGCCAGATGGTTAAGTGCCTGTCCTAAGCAGGAGCTTCACTTAAGTCCTGTTTCTATGTCTTAAATTACATTTTATATATATAGTGGACACTTGAATATGAAGGAATTAAAGTGCTGTGTATATTTTCAATGCTTGAAAAGCTACTGTTAGATATATGGGCTTCCCAAAAGTTACCATCAGAATGATTGTGGAAAAACTAGAAAATTATACATTTATATCTAATGATTGACTACTGAGTTCATTTGCAAGGGGGAAATTTCAAAAATTTCACCTTTGCATATAAACAAACAAAAAAAAAGAGTAGCAAGTTGCCTATCTGTGATTATATTTGCAAAACTGTGTTCTTCTACCATTAGAAAACTTACATATATATAAAAACACTATCATTTTGAAAGTCATGGTATCTTTTTTAAAAAAGCAAATGTGATTTTTTTAATTAACAAAATTTAATTTTAAAAAATGATTAGATTCCTAGAAAATGTAAATTCTGCCTAGGCAAAGTCAAAGTAGCTAGGAATGTCTGGTAATGAGGCCTGAGCAATAATCTGGCAACGACAAACACAAAACTCTGATCCAAAATAAAGCACAATCTATCACACCCTCCAAACTATGTTCTCCTACCTAATACTATCAGGGATCACAATTAGCCAGATAATTATCATTTCATTATACTAGCCTTGCCCCTGCAGATTCTAGCTTAACCAATACATCACATAGCTGATTCTGAGTAACAAGTATATGTAGATATGTGTTACAATGTGTGATCATAGTGAATGCAATCTGTAATCTTTGGGGCAAATGGTCACAGGCATTATATTGCTTACTACATACCATTAAAACAATCTGTACTTCGATGCAACATTCTGTTGACAAAAGCAATAAAGAGGACCAATGAAGACTTGTTCCAGCTGAGTACAGAATTGCTCTGATGACCTCAACCAATTTACAGAATATATCGATTCATAAAGTTTAGTTATAGGGCTCAACTGGAATGATCTATTTATTAAAATCATCCTGAAAATACAATCTAAATGTGGGAACATAGGGAATTATCAAAATAAATTAAAGTAGCTGTAGATAGATTAATACAATGAAATTGTATTTTTATTTTTTTACTTTTATTTTACTTTAAGTTCTGGGACACAAGTGCAGAATGTACAGGTTTGTTACATAGGTATACATGTGTCACGGTGGTTTGCGGCACCTATCAACCCGTTATATAGGTTTAAGCCCCACATGCATTAGGTTATTTGTCCTAATGCTCTCCCTCCCCTCGACCCTCAGCCCACAACTGGCCTGGTGTGTGTTGTTCCCCTCCTTGTGTCCATGTGTTCTCATTGTTCAACACCCACTTATGAGTGAGAACATGTGGTGTTTGGATTCCTGTTCCTGTGTTATTTTGCTGAGGGTAGCTTCCAGCTTCATCTACTTCCCTGAAAAAGAACATGATCTCATTCCTTTTCAAGATTGCATAGTGTAACATGGTATATATGTACCACGTTTTCTTTATCCAGTCTGTCATTGATGGGCATTTTGGTTGATTCCATGTCCTTGCTATTGTAAATAGTGCTGCAATGAACATACATGTGCATGTGTCTTTATAGTAGAATGATTTATAGTCCTTTGGGTATATACCCGGTAATGGGATTGCTGAGTCAAATGGTATTTCTGGTTCTAGATTCTTGAGGAATCACCACACTGTCTTCCACAGTGGTTGAACTAATTTACATTCCCACCAGTGTAAAAGTGTCCCTATTTCTCTATAGACTCACCAGCATCTATTGTTTCTTGACTTTTTAATAATCGTCATTCTGATTGGCATGAGATGGTATCTAATTGTGGTTTTGATTTGAATTTCTCTAATGATCAGTGATGTCGAGCTTTTATTCATATTTTCTGGCCACATAAATGTCTTCTTCTGAGAAGTGTCTGGTCTGGTCATATCCTTTGACCACTTTTTGATGGGGTTGTCTTTTTCTTGTAAATTTGTTTAAGTTCCTTGTAATTCTGGATATTAGACCATTGTCAGATGGGTATATTGCAAAAATTTTCTCCCACTCTGAAGGGTGCCTATTCACTCTGACGATAGTTTCTGTTTCTGTGTAGAAGCTCTTTGGTTTAATTAGATACCATTTGTCCATTTCAGCTTTGCTGCAATTGATTTTGGCGTTTTCATCAGGAAGTTTTTGCATATGCCTATGTCCTGAATGTGTATTGCCTAGGTTTTCTTCTAGGGTTCTTATAATTTTGGGTTTTACATTGAAGTGTTTAATCCATCTTAATTTTTGTATAACGTGTAAGAAAGGGGTCTAGTTTCAGTTTTCTGCATATGTCTAGCCAATTTTCCTAGGATCATTTATTAAATAGGGAATCCTCTCCCCATTGCTTGTTTTTGTCAGGTGTGTCAAAGATCAGATGGTTGTAGATGTGTGGTATTGTTTCTGAGGTCTCTGCTCTGTTCCATTGGTCTATATGTCTGTTTTGGTATCAGTACCATGCTGTTTTTGTTAATCTAGTCTTGTTATATAGTTTGAAGTCAGGTAGCATGATGTCTCCAATTTTGTTCTTTTTGCTTAGGATTATCTTGGCTATACGTGCTCTTTTTTGACTCCATGTGAAATTTAAAATAGTTTTCTCTAATTCTGTGCAGAAAATCAATGGTAGTTTGATGGGAATAGCATTGATTCTATAAATTACTTTGGGCAGTTGGCCATTTTCATAATATTGATTCTTCCTATCTATGAGGATGGAATGTTTTTCCATTGGTTTGTGCCCTCTCTCATTTCCTTGAGCGGTAGTTTGTAGTTCTCTTTGAAGAAGTCCTTCACATCCCTTGTTAGTTGTATTTGTAGGTATTTTATTCTCTTTTGTAGCAATTGTGAATGAGAATTCATTAATGATTTGGCTCTCTGCTTGTCTATTGTTGGTGTATAGGAATGCTTGTGATTTTTCCACATTGATTTTTTATCCTGAGACTTTGCTGAAGTTGCTTATCAACTTAAGGAGTTTTTGGGCTCAGACGATGGGGTTTTCTAAATATACAATCATGTCATCTGCAAACAGACAATTCGACTTTCTCTCTTCTTATTTGAATACCTTTTATTTATTTCTCTTGTCTGATTGCTCTGGCCAGAACTTCCAGTACTATGTTGAATAGGAGTGGAGAGAGAGGGCATCATTGTCTTGTGCTGATTTTCAAAGGGAATGCTTCCAGCTTTTTCCCATTCAGTATAATATTGACTGTGGGTTTGTCATAAATGCCTCTTACCATTTTGAGATATGTTCTATCAATACCTAGCTTATTGAGAGTTTTTACCATGAAGGGATGTTGAATTTTATTGAAGGCCTTTTCTGCATCTATTGAGATAATCATGTGGTTTTTGTCATTGATTCTGTTTATGTGATGGATTACACTTATTGATTTGTGTACGTTGAACCAGTCTTGCAGCCCAAGGATGAAGCTGACTTGATAGTGATGGATACCTTTTTCAATGTGTTGCTAGCTTTAGTTTGCCAGTATTCTACTGAGGATTTTCTCATTGATGTTCATCAGGAATAATGGCCTGAAATTTTCTTTTTTGTATTTGTCTCTGCTAGGTTTTCGTATCTGGATGATGCTGACCTCATAAAATGAGTTAGGGAGGAGTTCCTCCTTTTCAGTTTTTTGAAATAGTTTCAGAAGGAATGGTACCAACTCCTTTTTGTACCTCTGGTAGAATTTGGCTGTGAATCCATCTGGTCCTGGGCTTTTTTTGGTTGGTCGGCTATTAATTGCTGCCTCAATTTCAGAACTCGTTATTGGTCTATTCAGGGATTCGACTTCTTCCTGGTTTAGTCTTGGGAGGGTGTGTGTGTCCAGGTATCCATTTCTTCTACTTTCTAGTTTATTTGCATAGGAGTGTTTTAAGTATTCTCTGATGATAGTTTGTATTTCTGTGGGGTCAGTGGTGATATCCCCTTTATCATTTGTGTCTATTTGATTCCCTTCTCTTTTCTTCTTTATTAGTCTAGCTAGCTGTCTATCTATTTTGTTAATTTTTTCAAAAAATACAGCTCCTGGATTAATTGGATTTTT
This sequence comes from Chlorocebus sabaeus, assembly GCF_047675955.1. Lineage (NCBI taxonomy): Eukaryota > Metazoa > Chordata > Mammalia > Primates > Cercopithecidae > Chlorocebus > Chlorocebus sabaeus. The sequence goes on along the minus strand of NC_132910.1, from coordinate 80,471,474 downwards.
GAAATGTTTGTGTATGTGTGTCTATCTCCTTCTGTTCTGTTCTGATCTTAATTATTTCTTGTCTTCTGCTAGCTTTTGGATTTTTTTTTTTTTTTTTTTTTGCTCTTGCTTCTATAGTTCTTTTCATTGTGATGTTAGGTTGCCAATTTGAGATCATTCTAGCTTTCTGATGTGGGCACTCAGTTCTATAAATTTCCCTCCTAACATTGCTTTAGCTGTGTCCCAAAGATTCTGGTACATTGTCTCTTTGTTCTCATTGGTTTCAAAGAACTTATTTATTTCTGCCTTAATTTCATTATTTACCCAGGAGTCATTATTTACCCAGGTTGTTCAATTTCCATGTAGTTGTGTGGTTTTGAGTGAATTTCTTAATCCTGAGTTCTAATTTGATTGCACTGTGGTCTCAGAGACAGTTTGTTATGATTTCCGTTCTTTTGCATTTGCTGAGGAGTGTTTTACTTCCAATTATGTGGTCAATTTTAGAATAAGTGCCATGTGGCACTGAGAAGAATGCATATTCTGTTGATTTTGGGGGGAGAGTTCTTTAGATGTCTATTAGGTCCACTTGATCCAGAGCTGAGTTCGAGTCCTGAATCTCCTTCTTGATTTTCTGTCTCATTGACCTGTCTAATGTTGACAGCGGAGGGCTAAAGTCTCCCACTATTATTATGTGGGAGTCTAAGTTTCTTTGTAGGTCTCTAAGAACTTGCTTTATGAATCTGGCTGCTCCTGTATTGTGTGTATATATATTTAGGATAGTTATCTCTTCTTGTTGCATTGATCCCATTACCACTATGTAATGCCCTTCTTTGTCTTTTCTGATCTTTGTTGGTTTAAAGCCTGTTTTGTTAGAGATGAGGATTGCAACCCCTGCTTTTTTATGCTTTCAATTTGCTTGGTAAATATTCCTCCATGAATTTATTTTGAGCCTCTGTTTTTGCATGTGAGATGGGTCTCTGCAATTTATTTTGCATGTGAGATGGGTCTCCTGAATACAGCACACCAATGAGTCTTGACTCTTCATCCAATTTCCAGTCTGTGTCTTCTAATTGGGGCATTTAGCCCATGTATATTTAATATTAATATTGTTATGTGTGAATTTGATCCTGTTATCATGATGCTACCTGGTTATTTTGCACACTAGTTGATGTAGTTTCTTCGTAGTGTCATTGGTCTTTATATTTTGGTGTGTTTTTGCAGTGGCTGGTACTGGATTTTCCTTTCCATATTTAGTGCTTCTTTCAGGAGCTCTTCCAAAGCCGACCTGGCGGTGATGAAATCCCTCAGCATTTGCTTGTCTGAAGAGGATTTTATTTCTCCTTCACTTATGAAGCTTAGTTTGGTCAGATGAAATTCTGGGTTAAAAATTCTTTTATTTAAGAATGTTGAATGTTGGCCTTCACTCTCTTCTAGTTTGTAGGGTTTCTGCAGAGCGGTCCACTGTTAGTCTGATGGGCTTCCCTTGTAGGTCACCTGGCCTTTCTTTCTGGCTGCCTTTAACTTTTTTCCCTTCATTTTGACCTTGAAGAATCTGATGATTATGTGTCTTGATGTTGGTCTTCTCATGGAGTATCTTAGTGGTGTTCTCTGTATTTCCTGAATTTGAATGTTAACCCGTCTTGCTAGGTTGGGGAAGTTCTCCTGGATAATATCCTGAAGTGTGTTTTCCAACTTGGTTCCATTTTCCCTGTCTCTTTCAGGTACTCCATCAATCATAGGTTTGGTCTTTTTATGTAGTCCCGTATTTCCCTGAGGTTTTGTTTATTCTTTATTTTTTTCTCTACTCTTTTCTGCATACTTTATTTCAGCAAGATGGTTTTCAAACTCTGATTTCCTGTCTCCTGCATGGTTGATTTATGATACTTGTGTATGCTTCACAAAGTTCTTGTGCTCTTTTTTTCAGCTCCATCAGGTCATTTATGTTCCTCTCTAAACTGGTTATTCTAGTTTACAGCTCCTGTAGTATTTTATCAAGGTTCTTAACTCGTTTGCATTGGGTTAATACATGCTTCTTTAGCACAGCAGAGTTTGTTATTAACCAACTTCTGAAGCCTACTTCTGTCACAGCTGCAGCTGTGGTGATGCCGCCCTCCTACCGGGAACTCAGCAGGCTTAAGCAGATTCTAGGTGAATGGCTATTGAAAATCTGACTGGCTCCCTGATTGGGACCCTAGGCTCCAGTGGCGTGGGCTCACAAGTGGGATCTTCCAATCCATAGGTTGCACAGTTTCATGGAAAAAGCATGGTTTCCAAGGCTGAGTAGCACACTCACTCACCGCCTCCCTTGGCCGGGGGTATGGGGGGGTCCCCTGCCCTGTGTGGCTCTCAGGTGGGCCGCCATACCACACTGCTCTTCCTTCCTCTCTGTGGGTCATGCCAGCCACCTGAACTTGAATTTTTAAAAGGCATGTCTAAAAAATGCAAGGAAATCCTCATAACCAAACACAAACAAAACACATTATTATAAACCTGGAGGAAGAAAAGAATATAATTAGGATGGTAAAAGCCCCATAGTGAGGCTTTGAAGTAAAATGCTAAAAATTGTAAAATGACATCACAGGATATATTGCTTAGGAAAATAAGAGTTTAAAACAGACTTGATTCTAAGGCTGGCTTTGTTGCTTTTTTAACTGTGGACCCTGGAAAATATACCTAATTTCTCTGATTTATAGTTTCTGCTTTTGTAAAATGAGGATAATAATACTTCTCCATTGGGTTTCTGAGAATTGAATAAATTAATGTAAATAAAACACTTAGCTTCATACCTAGCACAGAGTTAGCACACAATGAACATTTGTTTTACTTGATGCTTAGGGAAAGGAAGGCACAGGCTCAGTATTTGAGACATGTGGTACAAAGATAACCAGAGACAGAGAGAAAGCAGGGCTATTCAATTTCCATTTCACTTTCATTCTTTACTAAAGACAGTGATCCTCACATTGGAAAATATGGAACAGACTTGGTTACCAGGGGACTAGAGTATAAATTAGATAAGGAAATGATAAGAGTAAACTAAATTGCTTTACATTGCCTTTTAGACTCCAAACACAGATGAAATGCATGCAAGAATAGTAAAAGAATATCCATATGTAATTGTGGAATGGCTACTGGCACATATCTAGACAATATGCAAAGATTTAGAAAAACTGAAAATAATTTTGAAAAACTCTCCAATTTTCAAAAATGAATGGAAGTAGATTCTGGAAATTACAGCATGCTATGCTCTATCAGCCTTTGCCTCCAACTCTTGCTCTGCCTTTTTGTATACTCCTATCCACCATAGGTGAGCCCATCAATGAATCCATAGGGGGCAGGCCTTCTTCCAGATCCGATCTTATTGAGACAAAATATATATTCTGCCTGTGATAATTAGAATTGAATTCTTTATGTAGATACAACTTCTCATAAGTGCTTTCTTCTAAGTGCCCTTGTACCTTCTCCAAATGATGTGGTAACTTTATATCCACTTCAGGCAAAATTTGAGAATGCCAACCAAGAAGAGGTAAGAGACCAGACTGTGAATCAGTGCAACAAGGCATTTTGGGGGGTCTTAGAAATTGCCATTCAGGAGACAAAGATTTGATGAAGGGCCAAATTGTGTTCCAAAGAGAGGGAGGGGAGTCAAGATATTTTATTTTAATGCTGACGGTGATTACACAAATTGTTTTGAAAGAACTATCATTAGTTGAGGCAGCCATAATTCACTGGTTGTCACTGTCCCAGAAATTGCAGCACTGGTGAAATTTAGCTGCTTTCCAGGATGTTATGATCATTGCAATTTGGCAGTTAAAAGATTCAAGGCAAATTCCTGTGTTTTTGGTTTTGTCTTTGTTTTCTTGTGCAAGGTCATGGAGAGAGTCCTTCTTAGAATGGCTTCTTAACTCCATTTTGAGCTCTGCAGCATAGGGATGCCATTTTGTAGATCACATTTCATAAGAATAAATGTTTAAGTGGATGTTTTGTGGGTATTTTCCACATAAAATAGTAATTACTAGCAGCTACAATGGCTCCACTGAGAATAAATCATGTCAATTTTAATTTCCTTTACAATGAAATCCCCACATTAGCAAAGAAGAATAACCTAGATGGAATAAATATGGATTTCAGAAAGAAATATGACCAATTTTCCCATGATTCTCTAAGAGATTTGGAGGCTAGATGATAGTAGAATTCAGGGGATTCAGAGCTGTTTCAACTGTGGCCAAACAGTAAATTAATATATTGATATAGGCCTCAAGACAGAGTACTAGTTGAGGCATGTACTTCATCCTACCTTGTTTTCATTTTTATCAGTGATCTATTAAGTCACATAAAGCATTTTCATTAAATAGATATGACATTTTTATTACATGTATATGTAACTAACTTAAAATTTAGATTCATTTATTGATGATTAATTTTAAAAATTCATATTGGATTGGAAGAGTAGGTTGTAGCTAACATTGTGTAACTCGATGGGAATAAATATAAAAAACAAATAATAGTTCAAAAATCTACTATAGAATTTCAGAGTAACAGAAACCTAATGTAAGAGCAGTTCTTGTTTCAAAAAATGCCTAGCATAAGATAATAATGAAATGTAGCTGCAAAAATAGCTAATATTACTCTGGGTTGTAAATAAATATCAATGCCAAAAAAAGAGAAAAGTAAATTTCACACTGTACTATGAATTTTTCCCTCCAAAACCAGATCACTGCATTTTGTCGTGGACTTTACATTTTAAAAAGATATAGACATGCTAAAGTTGTCCATAGGATAGCAACAACAAAAAAAAGAAGTGTCTATAAATTACATTGTTTGAGGAATATTAGAATTAACAAAGACTGGTAAAGTCTACATAGTAGAAACATAAAAGCTATTATCAAATATTTGAAAGAATTAAGAAGAAAGATTAGGAGGTACTGCAGGATAACTCCAAATGTCAGAACTAAGATCAAAACTATAGATAACAGGAAGACAACTTTCAGTTCAGCACAATTTCCAAATAAATAAAATTGTAACTGTAAGGCGAGCTTTTCCCCACTCAGATGTCCCATGCATAGATTGAAATGACCACTAGCACTCATTTGAGCTCTATGGTAGAGGCTGCACCAGGCAACTTCTATAGGTTCCTTCAATCATAAATCCATCAGACCATCAGCATTTCACTTCCTAGTGCTATTGTTCCCAATTTCATATTGTATCAAGCCATATTTTTAAAGTTAGTTTCCTTTTGCTAGTAATCTAAAGCAAAGGTATATGTTTAGAATTAAAGGAGAACTTTTATGGGATTATCAGCAGATTTTTATGAATATTAGCCCACTTTTACAGACACCCCAAAGAAAGGAGCAGTTCATCATTCATCAGCTGTGACCTCTGGACTAGTTTTTTTACTTGGAGAAAAATTGAAGTTCCACCCCATCACATTTATACTTGCTTGACTTCACAACTGCAATACGCCCCTCTAGAGAGAAGTTCATTGTTGGTGTCATGAGCATCGATCGATGGAATCTAAGCTGCTCTCACAATGATTACACCATCCCTCACTCCCCTTAAGTTTCATGGCCCAGAGCTTGCCTAGGGCTCACTGCAGGCAGACACATTCTGATCAATGCAACACAAGCATACAGTATGCGTTCATAGAGCTAAAGGCAGTCAACATCCCAGGGTACTCCAATTGTAGACAGAATTTCAGCTTTATTAGGTAACTGTCAGATTTGGCTTGGTATCTCTTAAAATTTAAAATTGGGAGAAAAATATAAATGCAGAAAAGCTATAAGTTAACTTAGCTCTCTGTTGTAATAAACATGAACTATGAACATGCGTTACGGAAATCAGATGGAGAGCCCAGAAAGTGATAACAGAGTAAGAAATGTGAATGTGGTGAGATCATAAAAATCATAAGTGTTGGATATCAGAAAGTGGTTTTCTTTTTAAACAGACTAGTCAGGTTTTTTGCTTAGCATATTTGAGATGCCACACAACCCTCTATTCACCCCAATGCACTATGGAGTCAAATGGCACAGTAATGCAAAGAAAGTTAGAAATCTAAGAGACAATATACACAATAGAAAGTAAAGGAAGGAAGTATTAAGGTGTGGAGGATAAAACCCATATATAATTATTGTCTCTATTGAGAGCCAGATGTGGACATTATTGTCTTAACTTCTCTACATAATATCTCTGTCTCAGCGTACAGGTCCCACTGTGCGTTCATTTCAGTATATCTTTCTTTAATCTTAAGAGTGTTACTTTAAAAGCTGGTGGGAAATTTTTTTAGGGAAGAAAATTTGTTGTTTCACAAATAATAGTCTTGAAAGGCTATTTTTTATATATATATGTGTGTATATATATATGAACAGTTTCTTTGCCATGACCAGATCAGACAGTGAATGAGACAAAATAAAACTCTGTAAGATAAAGAAAAAAGTTTTTTGAGTTTCCATGAGGTGCCCTATAAAGAGACAGTATGAATAGTCCTGGGAACCTGGAAAAGCAGAGGGGCTAGGAGCCGTAGGGGAGAAGGTCCAGCAAAATGGGAGGAGGCTGTGACATGTGAACAAAATCAGCCAGTGAGAAACACGCAGGTGGTTTGGCCACATTTGAGGACGGAGATAGCTATCAGAATAAATTGTCTGTCTATTGTGCTCTGATGAAATATGCAATCTCCTTCCAGAGTGACCCCTCACCTTCAGTAATAGTCTGTTCACACAATTGTCTTCTGTGAATTTCAAAATGAAAATTAAGGCATAGGAGTCCGATTGCCCATTTGGATCAACTGAGAATAGACAGAAATGGAAAAGAGCATAGATGAAAAAGACCAATGGAGAATTTGTCAGTTTCAACAAATGGGAATAACAAGCAATTCAGAAGAAATAGATTCCATCTGAGAGTATTTAGAAATATTGATTAGGAAACCATAGATGATGTTGAGGTGAATAAGGGATTGAATCATTTTTATTTAAACACCATCCAACAGAATGACCCAAACACACTAGAGAACTAGGAGACATAGGTGCAGCTGAAATCTGGAGTAAGCACCTAAAAATTTGCTATTAACATGATTCTTGGTGGTATTAGAGTAGAACAATTGTTCTCACTCTGTCTCTTTAAGGTCTGACATGCGGTCGAAGCTGGGATTAGGGCAGGCAGAATGGGAGAGACTCTGGGACTCTGGGTCCCCATGGCTACTTCAACCAAAGCAGGTCCAATTTTGTGTGACTTGCAAACTGAGATTATGCATAATATTTGAATTTAAGTAAGGACCCTTATATTAATATGTAAGTATAAATTAAAATGTTTTAAATGTTTTAATACTATTGCTGAAAATACCTAAGCATTGACTGAATCAGACTAGAAAGTATTTACAGCTTGTGATATGATTTACAATTTTCCAAAGGGAAGCAGAATGGCGGGTAAAAGGGGAAAGAGAAGAGGAGAGAGCTGGTGGCCAATCATTAAATTCAGGTTTTATTTAATTAGTTTTTAATTCAAACTAAATCCCACCTTCTTATCCCAATCCCAGAAGTTTTATCTTTAGAAATTCTATCTCATGACCTAGTTTCATGACAATTTCTGTAGCATCCAAATGAAAAAAGTTCTATTTTGTTTTCCCATTCATTTCCATAAGAATGAATACAGTACAATTTTGTTGCTGAGACTTGATGACTGTTCACCTCTTCTTTCTGAACACACGTCTACACTACAGCTTCCAGCTTACTTATAAATAGCTATGGTCATATCACTGAATCCTAATCAACAAAATATGAGTGAATGTAAAGTTCACTAATCCCATGACTGGACCTTTAAAACCATCCATATTCTTCTACCTTCTACCTGGGCGTTAATACCCAGGACAACCTTAGAGTCTGTAAGCTGAAGATAGTAGATCTATTGGCCTGGATCTGTGAATGGATGTGTGAAGCAAAATATCTTAACAACCCAGAACTACCCCTAAGTTTTTGAGCTATTAGAATATGATAGTGTTCACTTGTTACAAAAAATGATGTTACCTAAACTAGTAAAAATATACAACCTTCCAGATCTACTTTTTTCTCCTCTTTAGCCATTTAGCAAAACTTCAGAAGTGTTCTATTAACTATATAACTTAATTTTTCATGTGAACTAATAGAGATGACAATGAAATTGCTATTTATCTATGCCAAACATAGAAACAAAACCTTATTCCATTTAGGGTCCATGGAGAAGCCTATACATTCATCAAAACACATTTTCTGATAAGACTCCTGTATAGCACTAATAGGGTAGTATGGGAGAGTTGAGAATTATCCACTTCCCAAAAGTTTCTCAGCTATATTTTCTAGCCAATTATTTACTACTCTACTCAAGCAGTTTTAAGAAGGTAGAAGTATGATAAGACCATCCGATAAGCTTTAGTGCTTTAGCAGTTGTGAAATACTAAGCAACTAGACAACTGATGGTAAATCACCTCCCGTGTTTTGCTGGTGGAGACACGCCAGAACAAAAGCCTACCTTGGATATCTGAGGTGGCTCACAAGTTCTATTTTGGAATTTTTCAGTCGGCATTCCAAATCACTGCAGCATGCTTATTTGTTCTCAAATATCTCTTTCATCTGCAACAATTCACACTTCTTTAACATGTGAGAACCATTGTACATACTCATGTATTCCAATTTATGTGTTTTTCTTTAGACACATTCAGAATAAACTACCTATGAAATGGTAGGCAATCTTTTGAATTTTTCTTTGATAATAAAAGGAATTTGACTGAAGGGACTAATTGACACTCTGGGTAACATAAGACACGGCAATTTTTTTTTCTAGAGGACCTATGAGAGAGGAAAGCAGTAAAAAATTAAATACAGCTTGTCCAAAGGAATCTGCTACAATATATTGTAGAATATTTAGAAACCACAAGTGTAAAATGCAAAATAATGCTTATACATCAGATTTTTAGTGAGATAGTTATTAAAACTCATTTTAATGTCAGAAAAGTTTTATTTCTTTTATTTTCAGGCCTCAAAAATGCAAACAAAAATCAATGGAGATGTGAAATGTTCGAGCCGGTAGATATGGCTGTGAGCTTTGGTTCTATACCACTACTCAACTTACAACATCATTTAAATTTTCCTTTCAAGGAGGGAGGTTAAGGAGAGAAGAAGGGAGGCACTGGACTTGAATTTAATTTCTCCACTTGTCTCAAATGCATAGTGATCACTGAGTAACCTGATCTCTTTCTTAGTTTAATGGAGAAATATATATTATCATTTCTTTTTGTGCAAAACTACAATAAAATGCCATCTAAATGGCATTGCTTTTATAAGGATGAACAGGTAATCTAATGCCAGTTTCGTGTCAAACTGTTTGTTCCTTCTCATTAAAAAAGAAATACACTTAAAATGCATTTAGCTTAGAGAAGTTTAACAATAATGGTTGCCTAATAAAAACAATTTCTTAGTGTCTTCAGCAGGCCCTGATAACAAAATGCATCACAGCTGCAAAACAAGTAGCCCAATGAGTATCTTCTGCTGATGGTGATTGATCCAGTCTCATAATGAAGTGAAAGCTTTTTTAGAGCCAAAGCAATTTTTACCCACATCCTTTACCAGGAGAAACCATAATGAATTGTGTTAGTTGCCAGCATTTATTGAAAATTTCATTTTAGGATATTGGCCAGATGTCATTACATCAGAATTAAGTGCAGACTGAGAGGCTTTTGTTAATGTACAGAATATCTTCCATCACTGTTCTGGAGTTGGTTTAGGTCTGCCTCCAAATATTACAGAGAAATAAAATAGGCTTTAAGCTACAAGTGATTAAGTGCTTTATGCACATCACATCTTGTTTCTTCTCTTATGAGTAAAGTAATTACTTAAATGTAAGTACTTAACTGCAGTTCCAATATACACGGTTAGTCTAATAAGTGAAATAACAATATTTTTAAAACCTTACACTGACCTGGATGTTTCTAAATAATTTTACACACTGTATATCACTTGCAACCTGAAAACTGTTTTAGTAAATTTTTTTCATATTGTTCTGTGTAACAATGTGAAAGGTATAAGAATTATTTATCATTCTAAAAAGTAAATGGATACTGAAATCATCAGTACACAGAAAAGCATTTTCATTTAAAAGGTGATATTTAATGGATTCTCTCACCTAATATATTGAAATTGTGATATATCTTACTTTTACATTAGTTCATGTCATCAGACATAATCACTTTCCTTGACTTGATGAATCTTATAGAATTACTGTCAAGCTATATTTTGCTGAGAGATCTGTTTATATGAAATTGATTTGTAGTTTGGCAGCTAAATAAAAAGGTAAATCCATCTGCTATCTGTCATCTCACCTTTTTATGAAAGGCTGCAGGATGAAATCTAGAACATACAAAACATTTCTTGGCTGCTTTATTTTCATATATTAACCCAGAGTTTTCAGCATTTTAAATGAAATGTTCTCTCAACTGTACTTATAAAAACCACTCATTCTCATTTCTAACATCAGCATATTTAAGTTGACTATATATTCAGATGCAAAGCAGATCCCTCTTTTTAGATAAGGGTCAGTGTATAAGAAACACTATGCATCAGTCCATAGCATGTGAATTTATTTAGCCTGGTTATGTAGAACTCCGATTTTATACAGAGCAGAAAAGAAAGAATGGAGTTTTCATTTGAGGCACACCTAATGGGTTAAGTATTTTTCATCTTCAGTAACAACACCTCAGGTTACCATAAATAATATATTGCAACTAAGAAAGCTTTCAGGTTTAAATATTAGAAGAAATATATTTATCCAAATCAAAAGTGCCGTTTGTTTTGAAGCATGCTATTCTACTTTTTCCTAATACTGGTCATGTGATTTAAATTAAGTTCCTACAGGGTTTGCAAAACTTTTGCCTTTTGTATATTCAAATCATAACAATATATTTTGAATCCAATTACATTTAAAAACTGAGAATTCCAGAAAAGTAAAAAACACCATATATATGTGTACATGTATTTGTGTATGTGGTATTATTTGCGATGAGGTTGGTAGTTAAAAAGTTTTCTGTAACTGGTGTATTTATGCGAGCTTATGTCTGCAAAGTGAATTCTAAATTATCATAAATTCAATTAATTCATTAATTCATTTGCTTATTGATTCTCCTATTCTGCTGGTACAAATATTTTTAGAATTATTACATTGGAATAAAGTAATTTATAATTGATTGTGTGTGTGTGTGCGTGTGTGTGTGTGTGTATTGGTACCTGGATCCATGATTATCTGTGTCTTATCCTATACAAACCAGGGCTCTTTAAATTGTCACATTTGAAAAAAAGTAAGTTTAACAGAGGTATTCCACTTAATGCTCCCATTCAACATCAACAAACCCCCTCTATACCACCCGTGACCACTAAAAAAGTTAAGATTTACAATAGGATCTTACAGCCCAGAGCATGTTTTGGGAAATATGCGTCTCTGCTGTGAATAAGATATTTACTGGTACTATGACTTGAGGGTATAGCTATTTGGAATTTTCTGCAGGATATTTCTGCCAGGATAAGGACAGAATACACTAAAGTGAATAGTGGTCTTGCCATAAAATGTGAGTCTGTCCCCCAAATAGTAAACTCCTGGATTTAATACTGTATAAGACACTTTTTCATACATCAAACAACTCTCTTTATGTGGCTTCGCCTAGGAACTGAAACACTCTGAAAGAAATTAATTTCCCCCAATACGCATGCATGTGCATGCACACAAACACGCGCGTGCACACACACACCCCCTAAAAGTAGTGCCTGCTCTGATGAGTGAACTCAGAAATCCACAGATACATGCACAATAAACAAATGTTTTTTACAATGCCTCATTATAAGTTTAAAGAGTGCTGTAGCATCCCTGTACAATTTGGGCAAGTGTTTCTCTGCCTGTGGATGTGTATTTTTAATAGCAACCAGTGCAGTCTACTTGTCTATTCTGAAAGTTCATTACCATTCTTTTACCTTCCCTATTTAGAGTATCATATTTCTTGTATTTTTAATTTTGGTATTTCTTAGCACCTATAAAGGGTAGCAGGTGGCCTCTTTTGGAGCCTGAATTCTATTCATGTGCCAAGTAAATTCGGAGAGCTGTCTTGTCTCTTCTGTAGCCCCTTTCTAGAGGGAGCTGATTTCAGTGGTGGGAGATTATTTGATGTTTCTTCTTGTTTGGTCCCTAGTGATTCCATTGAACCTGCATCTGAGACTGTGGGTCTCGAAATAAAAATCCTGTTTATGGAGAAATGTTCAAGATGGTTATTTCATCACCTTTTTTATTAATTATAACAATGTTAGTACCTAATTCATCAGCAAAATTCATAGGTCATCATGCCAGCAAAGTTACTGCTAGTTCATACAAGAATGTTGTACAAAAAAAAAAAAAAGGCTACCCCTGTTATGAAAACATATCTCCACCATGACTTCCATAGTAGATAGCATTTTCACATAGGTTAAAAGGAGTGTTCTTTTATCAAGGTGGAGGCAGCCTTGAGCTCAGAAAACTGAGAGTGGACTGCAAAGCACCTATCAACTCAGGGAGATGCTCCTGTGCGGGACACAACCTGCACAACTGTATGCCTTGGCCGGTGATCCTAAACTAAAAACTAAATGCTACAACAAAAGCAGGTTTGCTTTCACAGAGAAAAAGAAACTCAGTCAGAGGCCACTTTGCTGACCAGAATCAGCTGCTTTGGAAGGGTTTACAATTAGTTATGTAAAAGACCAGGTGATGAAGGATTATACATGCATGCATATATATAATGGATGTATGTACGTGTGTATGCATATATACAAATATATAACAAGGTTAGATGGTATGCAGAGATATAGATATAATGGGGAAGTTCAATATATATCAGTCACGGAGAAGATCAGGGAAGAGATTGGTTCAGTGAGGATTAACATGTATGTGTATATGTGGGCATATATAAATATATCTCTATGTCATAGATATACGATTTTCCCTATGACTTATATCTATATATGTGTGTGTGTGTGCGTGTATGTGTGTGTATACATATGTGTGTGTAGGTGTATATATTATACATACATACATACATAAGTACATATTGTTCAAGTTGACCCTTGAACAACATGAGGGGTTAGGGGTGCCAATCACCTGCACAGTCAAAAATCATAGATAACTTTTCACCCCCTTAAAATTTAACTACTTACTAATAGTCTTCTGTTGACCAGAAGCCTTACTGATAACATAAACTATTCATTAAATAATGTTGTATGTTGTATGTATTCTATTACTGCATTCTTTTTTTTTTTTTTTTTTTTTTTTTTTTTTTTTTTGAGACGGAGTATCGCTTTGTCACCCAGGCTGGAGTGCAGTGGCTCCAACTCTGCTCACTGCAAGCTCCGCCTCCCGGGTTCTCGCCATTCTCCTGCCTCAGCCTCCTAAGTAGCTGGGACTACAGGCGCCCGCCATCACGCCCAGCTAATTTTTGTATTTTTAGTAGAGACGGGGTTTCACCGTGTTAGCCAGGATGGTCTCAATCTCCTGACCTCGGGTGATCCACCCGTCTCGGCCTCCCAAAGTGCTGGGATTACAGGCTTGAGCCACCGCGCCCGGCCTATTACTGCATTCTTATAATAAATTAAGCCAGAGGGAAAACCATGTAGTTAAGAAAATCATAAAAATGAGAAAATGTATCTATTACACTTTAAGTGAAAGTGGATCATTATAAAAGTCTTCATCCTCATCATCTGTACAATAAGTAAGATGAGAAGGAGGAGGAAGAGGAGGGGTTGGTCTTGCTGTGTCAGTAGTAGCAGAAGTGGAAGAAAATCCATGTATGTAAGTGAACCTATTCAGTTCACTCTCACGCTGTTCAAAAGTCAACTACATGTAGATTGTGTGTGTGTATGTGTGTGTGTATACACACCAGTCATGGGAAAGATCAGTGGATAAAATGTGGATCAGTATATATATACACACAGTATATCTATAAATACAGTATATATATACTGATCCACACTTATATACTGATATAATTCTCTTGTATGTATATATGTGTATACATATATACTGATAAAGCTATATATGTATATATACTATATATACTGATGCACATTTATATACTGTTACAATTCTCTTGCATGTATATATGTATACATATATACTGATATACCTATATATGTATATGTACTATATATACTGATCCACATGTATATACTAATCCACATTCTCTTATATGTATATGCGTGTATACACACATACTGATTTATACTGATATACGTGTATATATATACTGATATATATCAGTATATTTATATGTACATAAATATATGTATATACTGACATGTATAATGCATATGTGTACATATATGCTGACATATGATATGTCATATGTATGTATAGATACACATATGTATATGTATATACACACATATATATGTATATATACTTATCTATGTACCTGATATTTACACTGATATATGTATTATATATCCATATACATATAAGAGAATGTGAGTCAATATATACATATATGTAGATACTGATATGTATACACATATGTATATCTATACTGATAGACATACATATATATCCATACTGATACATATATACATACATATTTCAAGGCATACACACACAGTCTAAAAACTCATTCACTACTAGAAAAAAGGCTCAAATAATATTTTCTGATTCATATCATATGGTATTCTCTTTATATACAAGACATTGTTTCACTAGAGATTTGGTTAAAGAAATTTTCTTTCCTGGGTCTCAAAGAATGAAGAACCAATTAATGACAGAGGTATTTGTCACACTGGTAGCTCCATAGAATTTCAGGATTATTCAGCCATGTGGAGTGGCATGTGGAAAGGACATTTGCTCTCTGCAATCAATAGCTTTTACATTGAACGTAATACTTCTTTTTGTTTAGAAATATTATGTTGAATGTAAAAGCTATTGATTACAGGCAGAAATATACTTACCAATTACTGCCTTAAAGAAGAAGAATACAAAGTGCTCTCCAGCTAAAGTGGCTACAGCTGGTGGCATACAATAACCTGACACACCGGTGTTTCTCAGCTCACATAGCGTATCAGAGAGGTTCCTGATTCTTCTTAAACAAATGCCTGCATGTTTAGTTTTTCTTTCAGGTTAAAATCCATGGTAGAGTTTCAGCAAAAATAAATAGGAAAATGTGAGGCAGGGATGCCTGCCGAGAAACTGGCGGTCTAAAGAGCCTGCTATGTAATCAACTAAGGCAGTTAGTGGCTTTTTACAGCTTCAAAGCTGCACTTTTTCAGAGGTTGAATATTTTAGCCCATGTGTTCTGCCCACAATTTATAAGAATGCCAAGGACACTGGAATGTTGCTTTGGTAAACAATAACTTTAAATATTGCAGTTGATCTAAGCCACCTTTCGGCTTTACATTCGAATGAACACACACAAATACGCTCTCCTGGATTAACAGATTCTGTGGTCTATTTACACACCTTCAATCAACCCACCATCTTTGCACTCTGTAATCAGCCTACAATGAGCAACCTCACCACTTACTGCCCTTCTCTTTGGGAGAGAAGAAAGATCGCCTCCCGTTCTCAGTATCCACCTTATTTATTGCCTTTCCAAGCTGCAAATTTTTTTTCTCAGTTGGCGTTCCATTTAAATGTTGTATACTTTTGGCAGTGCAATTATCAACTCCCCAGAGAATATACCATGCCTAAGAGAAGGGCAAGGCTGCCCAAAAAAGAAAAGAATGAATAATCTAAAGTTACTATGCACCCACCCTTGGGCTAGCCCATGACTAATTTCTAACTAACAAGCAACTCTTTCAGATTCCACTGTGTTTGTCACACACTGCATTTCAGCCCAGATATTTCTCTCACCACTCATTTTCTCTCTGGCACAAACTAATTGCTGCATGCAGCAGCCAGGCTCTGAAGACTCAAAGGGCATGGAGCTATGGAAACCTAACAGATAATAAATAAATAATTTTTAAAGAAGTCCTCTTAACACAGAAACCATCATCACTCCCCCACTACACATTAGGGGTGGTCTACCCTAGCCCACATCTTCTCAGAAGCAAATAAATCATTTTCTACCTCTCAGGAGCTAAGTATTAAGGCATCAGAGATGTCCTTACTTGCCATCTGGCTTTCTGACAGGCTTTGGGTTTTAAATCAAGCATGAAGCATGAAAAGTTGTAAATATCAGAAATCTGACAATGCACTCTTTTTTTTTTTTTTTTTTTTTTTTTTTTTTTTTTTTTTTTTTTTTTTTTTGAGACAGAGTCTGGCTCTGTCGCCCAGGCTGGAGTGCAGTGGCCGGATCTCAGCTCACTGCAAGCTCCGCCTCCCGGGTTTACGCCATTCTCCTGCCTCAGCCTCCCGAGTAGCTGGGACTACAGGCGCCCGCCACCTCGCCCGGCTAGGTTTTTGTATTTTTTAGTAGAGACGGGGTTTCACTGTGTTAGCCAGGATGGTCTCGATCTCCTGACCTCGTGATCCGCCCGTCTCGGCCTCCCAAAGTGCTGGGATTACAGGCTTGAGCCACCGCGCCCGGCCAATGCACTCTTTTAATATTTGTAAATTTCATTTACTTTAGACAAAATGTTGGATAAATGAAATCAGGACTTCAACACATCTCCTGTGATTTATACTGAGTTTTATTTCCCCTCAGAAATTTATCTGCTCTTAAACAATTTCTACATCATAAGATGAAAGAAGTTTCTTAGAAATTGTTGTTCAATTCAGACCATTATGAAAAGACATTTTAGATCATTAAAAGGTTTATATATGACATATGAAGAAATAAAATAGAAATGAACTATTAAACTTATACTGAAGAGATAGGCTAGTAATAAGAAGTAGATTTATTCTAGTGTGGAAAAAACTAATACACCACAGCAGCTAAGCAATATTCATTTTTATGGCGTAGTATACAAAATATACAAACCATTTTGTTTGAGATAGAGATTGACCAAAGGAAATATTATCCTTGGGGTTTTTCTCTACACAAGTAATAATTTTTAAAGTGAAAAAGCAGGTCCATAAGCCAGTAGAAATGTCAAACTATCTTTCTGAAAACTGCTTTAAAAAAATATAAAACTTATTTCTAATACATACAAACAATGGGAATTACTTTGTAAGCTACTCTCACCACCCCCTTTGTCCTTAGACATTGCAATTTCATTGAAGAACAACAACAACAACAACAACAAAAAAGAAAATTTTAAAATGTTTCCAGTGAGTCTTCTAAAGTAGGAATCTTCTAAAATCTCCAAAAAGATTGAGGTTTTGAAATACTTTTATCAACTTTTAAGATTGGAGATGTTATACACAGAGACCAGCTTTGGAGCACTATTATGAATTTAACTGATTTGAAAGAGGCTCATCAGCTATAAACTGAGAGTATCTGTTTCCAGAGATGTGATCGCATTTTCAGCAATGATTTCTACCGGTTACCTACCATGAACCACTTATTAAATACAAAACCCATTGCCCTGAAGAATCTGTTCACAATCTCTGCAACAGTGACATCTGCAGAGGGGAGCTCCAGCCACTTAAAACTCATTAAAACATACTTGAGATTGACAATGAGTAGAGAACATCTGTCAGACTTGGCCAAGATTTCAATCAAGTATGATGTTGCTGTGTTACTTGACTACATTGACTTAATAAATGAGTTGGCGGCTGTCAGCACAAGGCAAGTTTGGTTGTAATTACTATCCTGTCCTTCCTTCTTTTTTCTGAAATATTCTTTCACTTAAATACTGCCGTTCTATGTGAATGTATGAAAATGGAGTTGATGGAATAATATACCATTTACAAAAGAAATATAAGGTATATTTTAAGCTTACTGATTTTACCAAGGTGAGCATATCTTTTAATTAGCTTGTGTGTCTATATACACCCTTGAAAGGTAAATAAAAATCACATTCATCTTTACTCTCTGCAAGTGTCTCCAACTGCATGTTTAGAAGAATGACACCTTCACTTTGATGTCCAGATTGAATGGCTGTAACAAATGTCCCTATGTGTAAGATTTGGGAAAATAGAAAACACTCCTAATTATCAAAGAGCTTTTGATCTTCAATAAATAATACTTTATCCTATACAGCATTTAAAGCCTTATGTTTATATTTCACATTTAATCCCATAGCAATCCATTTTGCAAATGACTAAATGAAAACTCAAAGACGTATACCAATCTGTCCCAGTGACGTAATTACCAAGCAAATGAATCCAAAATCCAACTCTGAGTCTCGAGATTTTCCACTAGGTTGCATTACTACATTTGCCTTTTAGAAATGTTTGCTTGAGGGATCAGATTAAGTACAAGACATTGGCTCTGACCAGTATTATTGCAAAGGGATGGAAAGTAACAATTATTTCTGCTGACAGGATAACACTATCCGCTTAAAGATGGAAGGATGTGAACCCCAGTCTTAGAAGCCTGGCAAACTCAGCAGGGTTTACAAAAAAATGATCACAGCTCAATGAGCACAAGGCTGGACTTAGAACAGAACTAATTCTAATCTCTTCATCTGATGCACTGGGATATCCTATTACCAGGCCTGGTGATTTTGGGCTCACCAACTAGTGGAGCTGAGCCTGCAGGTGCTTGGGAAAATAGACTCACCATCACCAGCTACATACATGAGTCTATTAAAGGGATAGACTCCCTCTAGTTTGGTGATGTCCACTCAGATAGGGTGCATAAGTGTCTTACAGTGAAAGAAGTGTGGTGTCTCTTCACAAATTAAACTTTTTCCTTCACAGGAAGACCATTTACCCAGAATAAAAGCCTACTGTTTGAACATTAATAATTCTTCCAACTTAATTTTTCTTTTCTTAATTTTTCTTTTCACTCATTCCCAGTAATTAAAACTCTACACTGGCCCACACTTAACTGGCACAGTCCCCAAGTTTAGAAATGGTAAGTTTCAATTTATATTACTTCCATTCCTCTACAGCTTAAACCCACTGAAACTCAGGTTTTAATTTCATTCTAGTAATCAGCCCACAGACACTCAGTAATTAGATCAAGTTTGTCTCATGAATAGGGTGTTTTTTTCTAAGGACTATACCCTACAGAAGGTCAAAGAAGTTGCAAAATTAGCATCACCATGATTGAGATAAGCCACATA
Organism: Chlorocebus sabaeus; assembly: GCF_047675955.1. Taxonomy (NCBI): domain Eukaryota; kingdom Metazoa; phylum Chordata; class Mammalia; order Primates; family Cercopithecidae; genus Chlorocebus; species Chlorocebus sabaeus. Next base: position 80,452,368 of record NC_132910.1, on the reverse strand, counting down.
GCTAAGATTATCATAGTGTTAGTAAAAATAGGTTAGCCACACATAAATGTGTGAATTCTCCCTCCTCTGAACTTCCGTAGCATTTTATTTTTGTCTCTCTTGTAGCATGTATCACTTTCTACCTTGTATTATGGTTATTTGTATGCAGGTTTTATCTCTTCCATACTAAGATAGTAAATTATTTTTTTGTTTCCTAAGGACTTAACAGGGCACCTTGCACATAGTAGGCACTCATTAAATGTTAATTTAATAGAACTCTAAAAATAACCAGATAAAGAAAGCATTAATGTTTAAAAGATACTTTGATTAAAAAATATATTTGACTTTTGAATATCTGATCTCTGCTTTTCTCATCTTCTCCCCCTACGGGAAGCCTCCACTACGCCTCTACACACATCTACACATATGCATACACCAACTCCAGCATGCGCCATCCTTAATGAATTTCTTTTGCTTCAACATTATAACGCTTCTACTGTTGTTGTTACTTGGCTCCAAGTAATTCACGTAAAATTCATGTATAATTTGAGTATTAGGCTAATTCCTAATACCAACTCCCATGCCAATTATCAAGTTAATGATCCTTCCTTCTGGAAGCTTTCCTCAAGCCTCTATAACCATCCCACTATATCTTCTTGCTTCCCCTATCAAGCACGTGTCATATTGTTTTAGTTTCCTCTACACTGGCTGATCAGCTGATGTGAATGGGTCTGTGAGATGAGGGCTGGAGCTAGGGTCCTTTTCCAAGGAACTCAGGGCAAACAGATCCAACCAAGAAATGGGCCCCAAAGTACTCTGCGTAAATGACCTCTTTTTGAACTGGTGGACATTGTCATCTTTGTGTAAGACTAATCAATTCACAGGACTAATAGCCCACCCAACAATAGCAATGCTGTTTCTTTACGTGTTCTATGAACACAGATCACAGAGAACAGATTTTACAAGTAATTTAATGAAGCTTTTCAGTTTAAAATAAATAGAATACCATAAAATATACATCCAGTGACTTAACTGGTAATATATGGTGAAGAAATTTATATTTACTTTTTAGTAACAGCCTTCTCTTCATTCATGCTGAATATTGGAGGGAACGGTAATAACTTCTTTCTGAGGTAAGGGAAGAGGTGGAGGGTCAGAGTAGACTGCAGAGGAGGTGACATATTGGTTGAGTTGGACTTAACCAAATAAAAAAGAGGAGGAAGCTCATTTCAGAGAGAGTACAAAGCATAAGCACAAGTATAGCGACATGAAAATGTATGCATGACTAGAAAATTATGGCTCATCTGTTAAATTCAGTGCATAAAAGGTACATGTGGCAGTAGCTGCGTGTATGCAGGAGATGAGGTTAGAAAGGCAGGATGAGATGAGATTATAAATAGTCTTGAACACTACACAATGGGATTTGAACTTAATTCCATAGGTTGAGAGGAGTCATAGCCAGTTTCCTAGCAGGGCGACACATAACCCTATCTGTGACTTGGAGAAACAACTTCAGTGACAAGATAATGAATTGGTGAGCTAAGAGAAAGGTTGGAGGCCAGAAGATCTAGTTGGGATGCAATTTCTGTGATTTGAGTAACCAAGTTCAAAAATTTAAGAACTGCATATCTGCAAAGTTCAATATAAATGTTAATTTAAAGCTATTATCTCAATATGATTGAATTCAATAACCTTTAAGGAAGCAGATATTGACGCAGGTTTTTTGTTGGTGGTGGTGTTGCTTGGCTTTAAGTAATTCAGGTGAAATTAATGTATAATTTGAGCATAATGACCAAATCTACTAATGAGCTGGTTGCAGGCTTTGTGTTCCTAACCTTAAGAATTTGAATTACAGTTGCAACTGAAAGAAAAAGATGAAAACAGCATTGGACCTGCTGGGATGCAGTAAGGATTGTAACTCACAAAAAAGGAAATTTTTTAAAACTAAGTACATATAAAGCCATACTTAGTCAAAATTGGGATCTAATTGAAATCTATATGTGGCAGTGTAATGTTGTTATTGAGATGAAGTTTATGGTCAAAGAAGAAATATTACAAGATTTATTTTCAAGTCAGTTACAGACTTATAACTTCTATTTAAATAGATTAACTTTGTATCAGAATCCCAAAGAAATTCTGATGTGGTTAAATCCACGGGAAATTTCATGGAGTGAGACAGATTTTTCTTTCTACCTACTACCCTTACAAGAGCATGGCCATGGTGCCAGAAAGGGCATGTGATACTCCAATGTGAATCAAAGAAAAAGACATTTCTGTTCATGTCCAGACATTTCCAGACATTTCTGTTAATATTTAAATAAATTTCACTAAATTTCTCTGGTTGTGGATCCATTTGAATATGACATACAGGAGTTTTAAATATTTTTATTCTCAATAATTGAAACATTTTCCATATAATTAACTCTTAAATCTGTTTCTTGGTCAAAATGGATCAAGACAGAGAGCCACCAAACCAAAAACAAATCTCTTTTTATTCCTATAACACCATATGAAAATCTACTTACCCCAGGAATTACTCAATCCTGGCTGAAGGAGGTAAAGAAGTATGTCATCATAGCACCTTGCCCATGTTTCAGATAACTTTGTTATTAAAGATGAAATATTAATGCAAACTCACTTCAGTGAATTGTGGGTCATAACTGACTGAAGATGTCACTTTGATTGTGTTTTCTGAATGAATTAAGCCTGTGTTGTATTTTTGCCTTAATAGTCTCTACCATCTTGGGCCTTAAGGCCCAGGCCTGTGTAAAATCTACTCTTGATACCTGCCATAGGTATTCGATTCATCATTTTGTCATTACTTTCAACACAAAAGGTAGCATCTCTGAAGCAATAACAACTGCAACTTCAGCCCATTTATGGGTCAGAGTAGTAGCCAATAAAGTGACCCATTAATAAAAATAAAGTTAATTAATATTTTTTGACTGATTCCTATGAGCCAGGCATTTCTTTAGCTGTTAGGAGATGTGGCAGTGTGAATAGAATAAAGTCTCTGTTCCAGTGGTTTATATAATATCATCTCAGCTAATGATAAGGACAATGGGAAAAATAAAAGCTGTTCGGGCAAGCTGTCTTAAATGAGTGGTTGAGTTGCCTCTCATTGAAGGTAACAGTTGATTAGATATGTGAAGTAAACATTTGGAAGAAAAGTGTCCCAAGCAGAAGGAAGAGCAAGCACAAAGACTCTGTGACAATATCATATTTGATGTATTCAAGGAATAGCAATTGGGCTAATAGAGACGGAGAAGTATGTTCAAGAAAGTATGGTTAGGAATGAATTGGAGAAGTCGTCAGGGATATGACCGTATTTTGTCTTATAGATTGCAGTGAAGACTGGATTTCATTATCTTTATGACAGGAAGCAATCGGAGAGTTTTGAGCAGAGAAATAGCCGTCATGTATTCCTTCCATTTATCCATGATAACCCAATTAATTCAACAGGCTTCTTTACCCGTTAACAGGAAACCGATCATATCCCACATTCAAGAAGTCAAAGGATACTTTTAGCAAAAAAAGGTGTTATTAATAGATGGTTTAATTTTTCCTCCTATCTCCCTTTTTGAAGCAAAGTGCACACCAAAATCAGAGTTTGGCAAAACTGGTCAATTAGTAGTGACAAGAAGGAAACAGAGCCCTTGCTTAATTCATATATGGGAATCTCCTGGGAAATGGGCAACACTGCAGTGTGAATGTCTTGTTTGTCTTCGGGTCACTCTGTCGTGTGGTCCAAGCTGGTTCCCCCATCTCCTTAGAGGAGCCTAAAGAGGAGCAACAGTAGAGTCGAGGACAACCAGTACCCAAAAAGACTAGAAAAGAGAACACTGGTTAACAGAACTAAATGTCCCATAAGGAAAGAAGAAAAAAAAAGAAAGATCATAAGAGGCAGTGTGTTTCTAACCCATCCTGAATATATGAAGAATCTCAGGCCTGCATTTGAAAGACTATTATACTCTAGGGAACTGGGGAAAATTCTAAAGCATGGAAGGGTCATTCTGAAACTTTCACATAGACCCTTCTTCCCCCACCCAAGTTAACACTGAGTTAAAGGATCATTTGCCTGAATTCTCAGTATGTGCTCGACCTGTCAGCATAGGAATCTGTGTTAAGGTACTACCCTGCCCCTCTCTTCCACTAATACAAGTATGGTACTGAGCTTATACTCAAAACTGAAAACTTCTTACTGTTTTTCTCTTTCCATATAACAAATATATAAAAAAGGCTAAGAAACATGCCTGAGTGAAAACGTTTCCTGGAGCTAAGTAGGGTCATATTGAGAAATTGATTAGGGTGGCGAGCCACAGTTGATTGAAGGAGGGCTCTTCATCTGCTTCAACTAATGAAGTTAGAATTCTTGGAAGATCACTCATTTCAGATATATAAATAACAAAGACATTTAGTGTAAGTTTAAAGGACCAGATAAAGGAACCAAAAGAGAAGAAGTCTGCTTCTTAATGGAAGTAAACAAAAAGATCATCAGACAATAATGCACGTAATATAAACCATACAAACTAGATGAGGATTATAAAGGAAAGAAATAATTTAATACTAAGACAAAATTTGGGGGAATTTTTAGAAAAGAGAATAAACTGGTTTGGCTTCAGTGAATGCAGTTTAGACAAGTTTTAGAAATTACTTTGTCAGCAAAATGATTTTGCCTCTTTCTAAAGAAGCAATGCATAAAAGAAAATAGAGGACTCTTGCTGAGGCAAATTGTCACCTAGTTCCAGGATCCAGGCCGACAAAATGTTATGAAAATCAAACGTATTTAGAGGCAAAAATATACTGTACTATTTTCTAAAGTGGGCCAGGACTACACAACACAATCCACTAAAAAATTTTGAAATGCTCTAAGAATTCTCCAAAGAGCCCAGTGCTCTCCCTCAGAGAATCACCATGCCTCTGGGAGAAAACATGTTCTAGTGAGTACAATTACTGCATTTGCTCAGGGAAGACTCTGAAGCAGTTTTGTGTTTTTTTTTTCCCAGCCATGTGGATGTATGCTCTAGCAGACTGACCCACTGGGCCTGCATGCTACAATTGGAGGGAATCTCAAAGGCCTTCTGCTCTTCCACTTCGTGTGTAATTGGGACAAGACCTCTGTTGTGACCTGCTGTGACACTCTTACTCCCACAGTATTTAAGGTTGGAACTACCTCTTCACTAGGCTTTTAAGAAGCCAGTCAAGAGTTTCCCTGCATCCTTCAGATTCCACTGCCACCACATGTGAGTAGTTGCCAGTTATTTGGGAACAGAAAGTGAATGACCCTGACACCTCAAGATGGGGTAACCTATTTTTAAAAATAAAATAAATGAAAAACCATACACTTACATTTCATAACAAAAACACATACTTAAAACAACTAAATAATTAGGAACAAATTAAAAATTAGATATTGGCAAATAAACATTCGCATCATCCCAGGGTCCATGGAGCACATCCACTCCCTTTTCTGCACATTAGTCAGTGATAATATACCTGGAATCAAAAAACACTGATATTCAAATCTCTGCTTTACAAGTGAAAATCAAGAATTTTTCCACTCAACTTTTCAGAATCTTGATTTGTCACTTTCAGGAAATTGCCATCTTCTTTTCTCCTTCTTTACTATATGTAGAACAAAATTCATAAATTTGGCTAATGTCAAAATGCTCTGACAAGGATTGATGACAGAAATCCCCACAGGACATTTCTCCATATAAATTATTATGTAAATTCTTGAAAATATAAGTTTGTATAAATAAATATAAGGAAAAAATTCGGATTTATTGACTTTCTTTCATTATTTTTTTATGGGGCATCCAAAATTAGGTGAGTTTGATGAATTTAATGTTCCTGCTCCCTAAACATATGCTATAAAATTGGGTGATTTGGTGGTGAAATACTATGCATGCATTTTTTAATGTAATTTTTTAAAAAGTTGTGGCATATTAGGTTCATTTTTCCCTACTCCATGAGTTTGCTTCACTGTGAACTGAATATTTGTTTTAAAATTACCTGACCTGCCTGATATATAAAAGTCATGATTTTTAAAGCCTATGCTAACAGTGCATATGGAGTGAGTACAGATATAATTATAAATGTAATTTTAATTCTATTCTCTTTACTGGGCTGTAATATCTGTGAGTAATCTATTCCAAAATCAAAGATCAACCCAAATCCTTTCTACCAACTCTGTGCCTGTTTTCTAAGTATTTATTTAATGTCATTGTTCAGTGAGGGACCTAGAGGCCTTTCACTTTAGGTGGAAAGAAAATGCAAATCTGTTAGTTATTTGCTAAGGTTCCTAAGGATACTGGAAACACACAGACACTTGCAACTGTGAATTTCCCAGTAAATATAAAATCTTTGTCTTCTGGAGTATTTGCTTAACTGAACAAAGTTTACACAGCCTGAAGAGGATTAACATTAACAATAACACAAAATTAAACCTTTGACATTCCTTCAGTTCATTTCTATGGTTATCTTCTCTTTTCTCAGATCGATTTTTCCCCAACTCTATTATTTAAAAAAAGAAAAAGAAGATCTGACAGTATTCACTGGACCTTCCAGGCATTAATTATTACCATTACAATTATTTCTCTCCTACATTTATTTCTTCAGGAATATTTTATTTAGTATTTAAAATGGGCCAGATACTGTCCTTCATACTATAGATACAATGATTAAAAAAAAAGAAACTATTCTAGCCTCTGAGATTTTGTATTTCATGAGTGGGAGACATAAATACATGAGCTATAAATTGTAAATAAACATAATATATGCTATAGAAGTACCATGTGAGTATAGAGGAACTATCAACTCTGGTGGAGGAAGTCTAAGAATTCATGAAGGAGATAAAATGTGAGCAGGTTTTAAAGCATCAGCAGACATTAGGTGGTCCAAAATTTTAAAAACAAAAATTCAAGCAGACAATAGAGCTTATATAAAAAATGAAGGTTATGTATTTGATGTGCCTGGAGTTTAGAAGCAATGGAAGAACATTAAATACTGAATTTAAATTTAAATAGCCATATGTGGTTAATGACTATCTTAGTGGGCAGCACAGACCTAGAACAATAGTGACTCAAGATAGAAAACATCCAGGTAGAAAGATGAGAGCAAAGTCAGATTGAGTGAAGAGATTCTGTGACTACTTGAATGTGCAAGGTGAAGGAGAGGGAGAAGCCTATCTGATCAAGATTTATAATCAGAGGTAAATGAAAGATGGTCATGTCACTTACAGGGACTACAACACACAAAAGCTCAGAGGAGGTAATGAGGAAGGGACAGAAAGTTTCTCTGTCTCTCTTTATCTCTTTCTGTGTCTCCATTCTTTCAATAGACAGATCCTAAACTTGTCAACAGGCCATTGGAAATGACAAAAAGATTTAAACTGACTGGGAACCATGCCTTCATGCTTTTCCTAGCTGTATTGATCTATATAAAACTGTGATAAGCTGTTGGATCTTAACCTATATATCAAACCTACAAATACAAGCTGATACTTCTCACTGTCAGAAACTCTTACAAAAAAAAAAAATGTCCTTAATACCATGGAAAACTAACAGATTCTTGAAAGTAAGATAAAGCATCCTGCGTATACAACTTAACAGCAACATCTATTTGTGAGACGTGATGGGTCAAGCTGTAATAATAACTATGTTAATAAAAATGTTAAGTGTAAATGTAACGTAAAAGAACACAATTTAATGAGGGTTGAGACCCAGCCAAGCAAGTAAATGTTGTATAAATCAAACAAAACAATGGCATCAGGCTATTAATTAAATCTATGCTGATGGATCAACTATGAAGGAGAGTGAAAGGAATTCGTTCTTCACATCAGTCTTTACATGACGGATTCTTTCTCAACTTTAAAGTCTCAGCTTAAATTCAGCTCTTCAGAGATGGCTAAATCTTTGTGCTTATTTTCCTGCAGTTATTTTTAGTATAACCATTGTTCTTATTCATAACACTTGATATATTTTTATTTATTTGTTTGTTTATTGTCTGTCTCTCTGTAAATGCTACAATCCATAAAATTCTGTTTTATTAACTAACGTTTATCCAGTATCTAGGGCAGCATCTGTCATATAGGAGGTGTTCAGTAATTTCTGGAAGGATAAGTGAATGAATAAATGAGTGCACAGTGTCTTTTACACAAATGAACTGAAGATCCAGTGGACTGAGAAGAATATTTCACTCAGATCAAAATGAGTCTGCAGAATTCAGCCAAATGTATTCTCACTTCAAGGATGCAAGAACAGGCCTTGCAGGTTAAGTACAACCAGTTGATAGTCTTGGTTCTAGAATATCATTCACCCAGGGAGAACCTCATCTCATCTCCAGCAAAGACCCTATTGATAAGAACAATTGCTCAACTCAGCAAAACCAATGAGCCCCTGGAATAAATAGGGCCTTCTTTCCAAGACAAAATAAGTCTTCAATTTGCCAGTTATCAACCACAAAGAACACAGACTGATCATGAATATATGAGGTGAGCATAGACAAAATACCCCTGATCCTGTAATTTCTTGATGGCATTTTATTCATACCATTACCTAAGGTAAAGTTTCTTCCTAGTTCATCAAGATCATAGTAAATCAGACACAATTTTCATGATCATTATAAGAGAGAGAGTAAGTGTACATGCCTGTGTATATATGTATATAAGATCATTTCTGATCTTCTAAAAATATAAATTCCGAAACCATTATTTTGTCTTATGCCTTAAAACGCTTTGTAAGCACGGCAGCAGTGTTTCCTTTTTGGTGTGAGAAAGTAAGAAGGAAAAATAGCCGCCCCTGACCTGGCAGCTAGGTCTTGATGTTATTACAAGCTGGTCTGATGCTCACAGTCAGACCATTTTGTTCATCTGTTGGACATACATTGTTTCAAAGAACATCAACATTAAACAAGGTTGTTGTGAGACCATAATAAATTGAGACCAAAACAAGTTAACTGTGCGACCCACAAAACACAAAATGTCCCCTCTCTCATTAAATGAGTGACTGCTACTACTTCTTGACCAATTACACTGTTGTCCTCTCTAGTCTGCCTTCTCTATAAATAAGATTCACTGATAGACTCATTCATAGAATTTCTTGGCTTTCTGACAGAGTAAGTTCCCACTTCCTTAGATCCTCTCCAAATTTACCCAACCATAACTCAAATCTTAGAAGTCATAACTCTCCCTTACTGAGATGACCCACTGTTTCTGTCAAAGAAAAGTTGTACCAGATAGAGTTAAACAGGCAAGGAAGACTTTATTCAAGACTACTGCAAAGGAGAGAGGGACTGAACTCAGTCCTCTGACACAAAAGGCAGAAGAGATGTCAGGCACCAGGGCGAGCTAGTGGAAAAGCACTGGAGGACATGGGAGGGAGGTGGCTCACTGTGACTAGGCCATTTCTGTTTGCTAGTTGGCACTTATTACATTTAAGCTCCTGATTCCCACAGAGAGTAGGAAATAAGGTATTCTCTCTTTCTTGATGATTGCATTTCAAAGAGATATCTTCCAGGTCCTTGAAAAAGATATTTCTGGGTTGTAAAACTGGCAAGAGGCTGAGAGAAGATTTATCTCTTGAAGGGATAGAGAAAGCACTTAAAATTACAAGTTTTCTGAAGTAGATGTTCTAAGACAGGGAGGTCAGGGACCTACAGTCAGGAAGAAATCTGTCAAAAGTTTAGTCAAACTAAGGGGAACTTTGAGGTTGCCTCGGTCAGTCCCTATGATGTGTGTTCTCTCTCACTGTAATTAGTACACAAAAGTTGTTCAAATATAAATGTGTTCCCAGTGGTCTTTAGCTGAAGGGCATTGACATAGGCAAAAAATAAATAAAAGAAAGAAAGAAAGAAAGAAAGAAAGAAAGAAAGAAAGAAAGAAAGAAAGAAAGAAAGAAAGAAAGAAAGAAAGAAAGAAAGAGAAAAGAGGAACTGGAAAAAAGTCATAGTTTCTTTTCAACTTATGGCTGATTAAATGCATTCTTCTCAAATTGGAGAGAAATTTTCTCTACTCATATTTATATAGCTTCTTGGTACTTTGGTGAATCCATTTCAAATAAGAAGAAATGCATGCTTCTGTGTGCTATGCCTGTATCACATTAATGGACTATTTGACGAGATAATATTTGGCTCTGAAATCATGAAAACATCAGATGTTCCAGGATATCTATCAAATTTTACAGTACCTAACTAGGTGTAATTCTTTCCTGGTGGTCACTGATAGGAATGTGACAATGTCCTAATATCCTAAATTCTTGTTAAGTGCCTCATAACTCTAATTTATAATAACAAAATATCTAAGGCCATGTTGTACTTAAGAGTTTAAAATGAAACAGTGGGAATTTGGACTTTTAAAATACCCAATTTATTGAGTATCTCCAAAACTAAGGAAGTTTCCATTTCTTTGTATTGCCCCATTTTTTCAAAACATTATTATATAAAATTTTAGAAGCCATAGACAAACAATTGTTTAGATTTAGGTCAGTTGTCACAAATGACAGCCTGCAGGCTAAGTCAAGCTCATGCCTGTTTATATAAATGAAGTTTCAATGGAACACAGCTATTCTCATTCATTTATGTACTATAGATGGCAACTTTTTTTGGACAATGATGAGGATTAGCTGTGGCAGATCATTAGCCTACAAAGCTCACAGTATTTAACCTGTATAATCTGGCCCTTTACATAAAAAGTTTGCCAAACCCAGGTCTAGGTTAACAAGTAGCAAAATAATTTGCCAGAAAGCCAAGTTAAATCTTTTTAAAAATATACAATATACAATCAGCAAAATTACGTTTCTGTATCACATTGCAACACACAAAATCTCTTAACTTCCCATTTTGTGCCAATAGTCTACATATTAATGCACACAAATGATTATTACCTCATTTAACTCTGCTAAGACCAAGAGAGTATCAGTACCATCTTTGGAACATTACTTTTCTGGTTATATTGAGTAAGGCTAACAGAAAATGAAGAAACAGCAGCGCTTACACACTCCATGTCGCCTGTTCTGTGCTTTTATCCCATATTTTTCCCAGTCTACCACCTTTATTTTGTTTATTAAACAACTGCCATCAAGTTTTGCAAATCACTCATAGTTTCTCTCAGATTTACCAAAAAAAAAAGTGCTAAAGGCATCTATTTTAAAACCTTGGTATGGCTTTCAGCATGACATTTTAGGTGACATTACAGACCAAATTCTTGCCCTGGGTTTGCTGAGTTGCATATTCTGATTTCTCACACAGCAATATGTGAGAAAGAAGCAAATGTCAAACACAGTCTGTGATATCAAACAGAGGGAGTAATGTTAGCCAACACCTCTCTAAAATGTTTATTCTCTAAAGAAAAGTATTGATGGGCCAATCTTCCACATCTGTAACATTAGAATCAGTAGAAGTAGGTGTGCCTGAACTAGCACTGTTTTGAGGGCTATTTTCTGAGCAAAATTTCAGGACAGGAAGTTTCCCTAAAACTTTCAGAATGACTATATGTTCTGCCCCCTGACATTCTTCATTCCCAACTCAAGGGAAAAACTCAGTGAAATCCTTTTAGTTTACCCCTACGAAAAGTGAAACTCTGTCCCACCACAGTCAGAGAGAAAATAAAATGTGTTGCTCGGGGCCCCTATGCTGGAGAACGGACCTTTGGTGAAAGAAGGGTAAGGCACAGTTATTTTCTTCCTCCATGTTCTTGCTCTTCATATTACTCATGTAGTAATATCTCAGATGTCATTGAAAGTGAAGGCCTAAAGAGAAAGGGGTCCAAAATGATCTGCTCTGGGCATTCAGGGAGAAGAATAAAAGGTGGAATCAAGGGCTGTCCAAGATCCCCCATGCTGCCAGGGCAGGGGTGCTGGGTACCAGCAATCTGCCATTTGCCCATTCAGATTCACCCTCCACCCTTCTCCAGGGTCTCCCCTGCTCCAGGAGCCTGCCCGAGCATATGCACTACATGAAAGGGAGACTATGAGGGCTATCACGCAGAGGCAGTAGAGAGCTATCATCAGATACAAACTCTACTTGTTGCTTCAGAGGCTATCATGTATAAAATGAAGAGTCCTGGCAGGAGAGAGGAGAGAGAGATCAGATCAGATCATAGAGTCTGGATATTTGTTTCCTGGTTCCCTGCCAGGTTGTCTCAGATTGGTTCAAAGCTTTCACAGTTACTTACCTGACCCCCTCCTTCCAGGTGCTAGTAATTGTCTCCTCCCTCCTCCCTTCAGGCCTGGAGATGGTAAGAGGACCACTGTGTTAGTGCCTACTGTGAAAGTACACTATCCCGTGTACTTTCCCTACTCCCTTCCCACACCTTTGCAAGTAGTATCTTTATCAAACCTTCTTTGAATTGCCCCAATTTTAGTGAGTCATTTTGAACCCCAACAGGGGGTCACAGGTCCTAAATTATAAAGAATGCTCATTTGCCTGGGTTGTGCCTTTGAACATATATTCTCTAAGAAACAAACAGGCAATAGTGTGTGGTTTGATAAGAAAGAGAGTAGGCAATTTTTAACCTTCCTAAGCAATTGATAATAATATTCAAATTTAGAATTTATTAGATTATATTCTCTATACCCCCTGAATTATTTCAGAAGTAACTTTGATGTTTAGGGAAACAGTTTATTCCCTACAGAACCAAAGAAGCTGCTATACCACCCATGGTGGGAAGAAATTGACTAATGCAAGAGCTAGGCACAGGAAGAACACTGTGAACCACCATCTTGAAAGAGGTGCCACAGTTAGCCATGCTTAGCTTTTCTGTGCTAAAAGAAAAAGAAATTTCCAGCTGTCTGAATCACTTCAGATCATCAAGAAGTCAAAGAATAGTCATAATTCAATAGCAATATCTAAGAGCACACTAGGAAGAATATCACAGTCATGACTGTTTTGAAACCTACGTAACTGAAGCCAGGTGAAATCAGGAACAAAAATGCCAGACTGAACTAAAATTGGAGAATTATGATAGTTCCGAGTTGGAGAGACTTCTACTCTGAGTAAACCAACCGGTATGCAGGATGCCTTCATAGCACCTCTAGGAAGGGTATAACAATTATTGGAAAACCATCAGTGACCAGAAATTTAATGACAATGATGTTTCTCCCCATTAGAGCTTTCTATTTGCTATCAACTAATTGCAAATAAAATTTATTTTATATATTGCAGCCTCTTAAGCCACAGAGTTTGCATCTAATGATATCTTTTCTACTTCTTACATGTTATATATGATGGCCCTTAAAAATCTCTCTCCATCATCCCTGCACTTCCATAAACACACACACATACACACACACACACACTTCTCTCTCTTTTTCTCTGATCTGGGCAAATATGCTTAGTTCCTTCACCTTTTTTTCATATGGCATTTTTCTCTAATATTTTCCCTGTCCTGAACCTTGTCCTTTAGACCCTTTTTGGTTTATTACTGTCCTTACTAAAGCAGCTAATCCCACCACTATTTTTTATTCAGATAGTGTAGCTATTCTGGGAGTGTGTTGAAATGAAAGTGATCAGGATTCTATTATCCTTCATATTATCTATCTGCCCAGGTTCAGTCTATCTATTAACTGCCACTCTTCGAATACAGCTGTCCAATTAAAGAGAATATGAAGTCAAAGAATGAAGAACCTATTTGTGTTATTTCATTTACATCCCTAGAAATGTTTAAGCTGCTGAACTAAAAGCAGAAGAGGAGGTAATGCTACCAGAACATGGAAACTCTTTCTGGACCCACAATGGAATACAGGGTTGCACAGGTAAAATAGGGTGTCTGACGGGAGGAAAAGAGGTAAGGTAGTACCTGCCCTCATGAACATTTTATTTTTACTCCAACTATCACTCAGGGACCCTTTATTTGAACCTCCCCCACTGCCTATATCAGAGACAGATGGATTTGCTAAGATATCTGCATATCACTTTTCTTTAAAAAAAAAAAAAAAAAAGTATTTTAAAATATTTTCAACTTATTCCAAAGAGACCTGGGTTTTTACAGATGTAAGCATTATAGAAATGCCACACAGAAGAGTGTCAAAGACTGTGTATCTGGTGGTTTGCATGGTACAGGCTCTGAATGCTTTTAGAAAAGTCAAGAGTCTGTATAAGAGCAGGAGCAAAATCCCAGAGAAGTTGCAAGAAAGCCCCTTGAAAGGTCTGTCACACTGCTGTGATAAAAGCTAACAGATGAAAAAATGGAGGATGTTACCAGCTAGAATTTCAGCTAGCTTCATGAGAATGAAGGAAACTAGATTGAATATAATTTCTGAATCTCAAGAGAAAAGAAGATTCCATGCAACAAATAAGACCAACTTTCATAAGGTGAAGCCTCCACCTACAATTCTCACTTTAATCAGCTGTGCTTTCAAATGACAGGGAGGCAGCAAACACATTTAAAATATAGGTGCTAATCTGCGTTACCTGTGGTTTTGAATACTACAGGAAGAATCTGACAGAGGGCTTACTGTGCTGCATAAAACAATTACATAATGAGCTTATTACCAATCCCTGATGAAATTCATGGTCACAATCCTAGAAGTATTTGTAATTATCAAATTATATCTTCTCCTTGAAAAAGAATTTGTGTCATTTTATAAAAATGTGTTTTCTTAAACAATAAGATTTTGTTGTTGCTATTAAAGATATAGAATTCAAAGAAAGGTAAAGTGAGGTCTGAATCATTAGGCCAAGCAAAGTAAGTTAGACAATTTAAAGTTGAACTGCAAATTTGTGTTTGGGCTTTTTGGTGGGTAAATCCAATTAGAAATGCAATGAGTTCATGGGTAGATTCTAATCTAGCTCAGCAGAACCTGGGATTTCCCTTTAAAACTATCTCAGGGTGCTATGGAGAGGTGGAGTGGGTGCCTCCAGCTGCCACCCTGGTTTTCACCAGTTTCCCCGTTGTTCTGATATGCTTTATGTGAAGTCCATATGTAACTCTGTTTGAAAAAATTCTCATCAACCATAAGTTATAAAAACAACCCAGACTCTCAGAAGAGGTACAGTTTTAGTGCTAAACTCATACAGTTCCTGTAGTGGTAGAACCCACACTATCTTCAACATCCCTACAATTTGTACAATAGTGATTTGTGCATGGTTATTTCTGACAGCATTCCGCAGTATGGAATGAGGGCATAATAACAAAGATATCTTTGATAACAACAACTCTAAAAAGAATCAAAATAATAAGATCCAGGTATATAGTTCTCAGATAATGAAGCCTGAGTGAAGAATGGAATTTTAAGTATCTATATTCTAGGGGATATATAGCTAGACTGCATATCTTCCAGCAGCTCTCAACTAATCATGTTTCTCATAATTAAACTTTTAGACAAATATATTTAAGGCTATAGTACCTAGGAAGTAGATTTTCCAGATTGCTTATAACCAGTTCGTCCTTGAGTAGAAGGTGGGTTTTCCCTTCTGTATTATAAAATGTCTGAATTGAAACATGCTGAATTGATGCCCCTCCACCTACACACACAAACAGTGACTCTGAGTGCCTCCTGCACCCCAGGCTTTCTCAGGAAGTAGTTAGGATTCATCTGCATTGGTCTCTGCTTAGAGTGAAATTGACCTGTGGATAGAAATAAAAACCACATTAATATTTAAATACAATGGGTCCTTCATAAAGTTTTATTCTAGTTAATTCATTCTGTAAATTTTGGCCAAGTAGAATACTGAGTAGAAAATGTGATGTGGTTACTGATAGAATTAAAGGTCAGTAGGGCTTCATGGCTACTTTATAAGGCAAAGGAAAAAGGTACAATCTTAACCTGACAGTAAATTTTATCCTAAAATCCAGAGCATAGAAAAACTGTAAAATTATATACAGTACATAATAACCTTAACAACTAACAGGATGACTGAAATAAGTAACAGCATAAGATGTCACAAAGTAAATATAATATTGTCTATAAGGTTTGAAAAAAATTGGCATAAGGTACTTTTTTGGAAAATTAAATAGGAATTTAGTCACTGTTGCCTGTGCAACATTTTCTCATTTTTCCTTGAGAGACAGAGCCCAGTTTTGTTCTATTATTTAAGTTGAGTCAGCAAACAGTTTTTGTAAAGAGACACACAGTAAATATTCTCACCTTTGGAGGTGACACGGTCTGTGCTGCAACTAAACTAAACTAAACTAAAACTGCAGCGTTTAGGGCAGCACACTAAACTGCACTAAACTCTACAGGTTTAGTGCAAAAGTGGGATAGTCCGCATGTGAATGAATGAGTGTAGCTATGCCCCAATAAAACTTTTTTACAAAACAGTCAGACGGCTGAATTTGACCCATGGGCTACAGTTTACAAACTCCTGATTTAGGAAACATGACCCTATCCCAGCTCTTAGAGTTATATCTTCTTTGGTAGAAATTCATCAAGATGGTCTCATTCTTTTGCCAGTAGCTGTTTGAGGTGTGCATATGACCCAGTTCTAGCCAAAGAGTTATAGGAAGAGGAGATCTTCTGGAAGAAATTTTCTTTCCTAAGAAGGAAACGTCAGAAGAGACCATTCCTTGGTCTCTCACTGTTGTCTGTAAATTTGACACCTAGAACAACTCACTGTTGTCTGTAAATGTGACACCTAGAACTACCGCAGCCAGGCTGCAACTGGCCTGAGCTTAAGTTAGCACAGGGAGGAAGCAGAGCTAAGAGACTCAGAGAAGGAGAACCAGAGCCCTCACCCACTTTGCCTCAGAAGTCCCATTTCTCAAATTGTTAGGGAGATAATAGATACGCACAATGGTTAAGTCCTTATGAGGAGTCATAGCCTAAAGGAATATAACTGATACTGAAAAAAAAGAAAGAGAAAGATAGAAGTACTTTTCTTCCACTTAGATAATTTTAATATACTACTGTTTAATAATGTATATATTCATCATATAGACATTAAAATTAAATATATAAAATATGAATTTTGCTTTTTAGCCTAATAATTTTATTTAAAAGTTTGAGGGTATCCTCTCATCCCAGTTATCAAAAAGTATTATTTTAAATGAGAAAAATAGGAAAAGTAGAAAAATATGACAAAGCATCTTGAGATAAAATTGGTAGATATAAATCATGACAACGTACAATATCTCTATTACATTCCAAGACAAATTAATTACATATCTGTGAAATTGAAAGTCAATTTTGATGAAAGTCTCTTTCTTTATTTCAGGAGAATGTCACTTTATCTAAAATTGCCAAGAAGTTTATTATAAACCATTGAATAATTTTTAGTTCTTGGTTGTCTTTTTTTGTTTGGAAATTGTGCACTACTAGAATTCACCAATAGGTTTGTTGACCTACTGTACTCTGAATACACCAGTCCACTATAGCAGATAACATCTTTCACAGAAGCTTATACCAATAAGTATTCCATTCCATATGCCTTAACAATGTGACACTAATATTTCTCTATCCAGAGGTGGGATCTATGTTCATTTCCCTTGAAATTGAATCTTTTTAACTTCTTGAACCAATAGAGTTCAGCAGAAGTCATGCTGCTTGACTTTGAAGGCTAGTTCATAAAAGTCAACGGTTTCTGCCTTTATTTCTCTGTCACTCTCTCTATTTATGGATACTTGCCCTTGTAACCCAAACACTATATTGTGAGGAAGCGCAGGCCTCAGGGGAATGTCACATGTGGGTGTTCCAGCCAACAGATACCGTTCAGCCCCCACCAACAATCAGTATCTATCACCAGACATGACAGTAAATGTACCTTAGGATGATTCAAACCCCGAAAAGTGTATACATTTAAGGTGTCCAATACAATGTTTAGATGTACTTAAACATACGGAAATGATTGCTGGTCAAGCAAATTAACATACCCATCATCTCACATAGTTACCTTGTTTGTGTGTATATGGTAAGAGCACCTAAAATCTACTGTGTTAGCAAATATCCTGAATACAATACAGTTTAACCTTCAACATTTTAGTCTTCTACCCAAGGCCCCAGATATTGTGGAGCAAAGACAAACCATCCCTGCTAAACACTTTTTGAATTTCTGACCCACAAAAACTGTTAGAGATATAAATGATTAATTATTGTTTTAAGACACTAAGTTTTTGGTAATTTGTTTTATAGTAATGGGTAACTAATAGAGTCACTATGGGCATACTTTGTTCACTGGATAAAACCATTCCAATGAAAATATCTACATTTTGTTTTACTATGATTCCTCAGAAAGAGTTAGTATCTGTTTTCATAAATATCAAGTATTATCTTGTTTACTTATAGTAGGCACTGTCAGCATATAGGATTTGGTCACTGTGAGTATGGGGTGGTTAATACACATGAATAGCAAAGTACAATTGTATATAATAGGATACTTTTCTGTAGGGACAGAGACAGTGGGAAAGATGCCATGGTTCTCTGTCTCTAGTTGATTAGCTTTCCTTATTAAAACTATGGTACTAATGTGGCTAAAGTCAGTGATCTTTTTCCCATATTTACAGTCATTAGCCAAAGATTTAAGAACTAATCTTGCTTAAATATCCCATAAACCTATGCACAATGCACCGGGCACAGTAGCTCAAACCTGTAATCCCAACACTTTGGCAGGCCGAGGCGGGTGGATCACGAGGTCAGGAGTTCGAGACCAGCCTGGCCAACATAGTGAAACCCCATCTTTACTAAAAATACAAAAAATTAGCTGAGCATGATGGTGGGCGCCTGTAATCCCAGCTACTCAGGAGGCTGAGGCAGGAGAATAAAAAAGAAAGAAAGAAAGAGAGAGAGAGAGAGAGAGAGAGAGAGAGAGAGAGAGAGAGAGAGAGAGAAAGAAAGAAAGAAAGAAAGAAAGAAAGAAAGAAAGAAAGAAAGAAGAGAGAGAGAGAGAGAGAGAGAAAGAAAGAAAGAAAGAAAGAAAGAAAGAAAGAAAGAAAAGAAAAGAAAAGAAAGAAAGAAAACTATGTGCAATGGACATAGTTTTTACAATACTTCAGTCTCATCAAGTATCAGTGCTGGGACTTCTTTTCCATCAAACCCCCTCTAATCTGGATAGTAAGAGGTCCCACTTTCAATTTGGGAAGTACTGGTGCAGAAGTGAAGGAGTGTCCACATGCTTCCCTTGGCTGAATCATAAACGATATGTCATTGAACTACTAATGGAGTGTTCACAAACCATGATACTTATAACTAACCTGACTCTGCCACCTAGGAGGAACACAGTTGCCAGGCAAGCATAGCTGACATGCAGGCATCATCTTAGCTTCTCCATCCTCCGTGCAATGTCCACCAGTGGCACTGGCCTATCTTCTAGGCAGACCTGTTCCTCTCCAGAAAGTCTCCCCAAATTTTCTCCTCTCTGACTGCAAACCTCTTCTTGGGGCGTAATCAATCATCTCTCCTCCTTTCCCCCACTTAGCCATCGTTCCAGATCACAGAGTAGGGGTAGAGGGAGGCTAGAATGATTCTACTTTCCCAGATCTATTGCTGTGATATAAACTCTTTGCCCTGCTACCCTCAGGCTTTCCCTTTTTATTCTCAAAAGTCTGTTTGGGAAGTTTAAACACACACACACACACACACACACACACACACACACACACACACCCTGACTGATTACTTTTTCCTATTTCCAGTCCCATGGAACAATCCTACATCTCCCCAGAGGCAAAATAGATATCTGTGATTGAATACAGGAAAGGTTTTGAGAAGAAAATGGGAGAAAAGAAAGCACAGATATTAATATTTCAAAAGATTCTCTTGTTGCACATGCCAATGGCCACAAAGAGACCAGGACAAGAGAGTTCAGGTGATTCAGTCCAAATTTGTCATACAAAAATAGAAACCAAACAATAATAAAAAATGACATAGGCTACTGGAAAATCTCCTAGAAAATTAATTGAGGTCTCCTGCCTTTCAGTCAGAGGTTAGTAGAATTATCATTGTGTTTGAGAAACAGCTTGTCTTGAAAAGCCCTGCTGTTAGCGATGGGGAGAATGAGTTTTCAGGTAAACCACAGAGGTCATAACAATGGCTTAATGGAGTCATTTATAAATTAAATTATAGTGCTGTAATTTATAGTTTCTTTACCGTATGTGGGACTGGCAGGCAAATAGATGTGTTTCCAAAAAGTAAAAGAAAATTTGGGTACCCAGGGACATGATTGTGAATTTCTTCAAATGTATTACTAAATCCTTGGTGGCCATTCTGCTGGTATCACACATGAACAAGAGGGAATGGTGATGAGGAAGAGGATGTAATATACAGAAAAAAAATCTGTGTTGCTGATGCACTGCCACCTCCACCACCTCGCAACACAGTAGCACCCCACAGTGCTTAAACAACGAGGAATAGTAACAGGCCCAATGCTCAAGACGCAAAAAGCAGAGAATGAATTTTAAAATAAACCAAAACAAAGTACATATTGGAAAGGAAAGGAACTATACAGGTCATTTCTGTCCTCCCACTCAATCTCCTGTGAAACCTCCCTGACCATTAACTGACCATTCTCCCTGTTTATACCCCTGTATCACTGGAGAGCTTGTCCTTCCCAAGGCAGCCCACTCCAGTTTTAAATTGTTAAACCCATAAGAAAGGTTTCACTTTGATTGAGCTAACACTTACTGTTCTACAATTTCCACTCTTTGGTCCTACACAAATTAAGCCTACTCCATTTTTCACATGGCATTCTTTCAATATTTTTGAAGACCGTGGTCAAGCAAGAGCAACAAAGATGTGAAGGGTGGGAATGAGACTGAGCAAATAAGCCAGTTTCTAGATGGTCGACATCCTGCAGGCCACACTGAATCAGGTACAAAGAAAAGGAACCCCCAGTCAGTGGCATGCAGTAGAGAAGCACCAAGTTAGCTTGCTGTGCAGTATTCCTCCCTCCTTCAGAGGATGTGAACACTGGGACAAAGAGCTCCTCACTTTCCTTAGAGTATTAAAGGTAATATCCCCAGTACACCCCTTTGCAAATGTGCATAAGACCCAGCTCTTCTGGAAGTATATCCATAAATGACTTCTGCTAATTATTCTCACTGCGTGAACTTTCTTTTTTTATTATTTTTTTTATTTTTTTATTTTTTTTATAATTTATTTATTATTATTATACTTTAAGTTGTAGGGTACATGGGCATAACGTGCAGGTTTGTTACATATGTATACTTGTGCCATGTTGGTGTGCTGCACCCATCAACTCGTCAGCACCCCTCAACTCGTCATTTACATCAGGTATAACTCCCAATGCAATCCCTCCCCCCTCACCCCTCCCCATGACAGGCCCCGGTGTGTGATGTTCCCCTTCCCGAGTCCAAGTGATCTCATTGTTCAGTTCTCACCTATGAGTGAGAACATGCGGTGTTTGGTTTTCTGTTCTTGTGATAGTTTGCTAAGAATGATGGTTTCCAGCTGCATCCATGTCCCTACAAAGGACACAAACTCATCCTTTTTTATGGCTGCATAGTATTCCATGGTGTATATGTGCCACATTTTCTTAATCCAGTCTGTCACTGATGGACATTTGGGTTGATTCCAAGTCTTTGCTATTGTGAATAGTGCTGCAATAAACATACATGTGCATGTGTCTTTATAGCAGCATAATTTATAATCCTTTGGGTATATACCCAGTAATGGGATGGCTGGGTCATATGGTACATCTAGTTCTAGATCCTTGAGGAATCGCCATACTGTTTTCCATAATGGTTGAACTAGTTTACAATCCCACCAACAGTGTAAAAGTGTTCCTATTTCTCCACATCCTCTCCAGCACCTGTTGTTTCCTGACTTTTTAATGATCGCCATTCTAAAGTGCTGTGCCAAGCAAAATGTGGACAGTTTTCTTTGTAACATTGCCCAAATGTGGAATTTTTCTTTTTTTTTTTTATTTTTTATTTTTTTGCATTCTTAGTTCCTGTCCAAATGTTTTTTTTTTTTTTTTTTTTAATTTATTTATTATTATTAAACTTCAAGTTGTAGGGTACATGTGCACAACGTGCAGGTTTGCTACATATGTATACTTGTGCCATGTTGGTGTGCTGCACCCATCAACTCGTCATTTACATCAGGTATAACTCCCAATGCAATCCCTCCCCCCTCCCCCCTCCCTATGATAGGCCCCGGTGTGTGATGTTCCCCTTCCCGAGTCCAAGTGATCTCATTGTTCAGTTCCCACCTACGAGTGAGAACATGCGGTGTTTGGTTTTCTGTTCTTGTGATAGTTTGCTAAGAATGATGGTTTCCAGCTGCATCCATGTCCCTACAAAGGACACAAACTCATCCTTTTTTATGGCTGCATAGTATTCCATGGTGTATATGTGCCACATTTTCTTAATCCAATCTGTCACTGATGGACATTTGGGTTGATTCCAAGTCTTTGCTATTGTGAATAGTGCTGCAATAAACATACGTGTGCATGTGTCCTTATAGCAGCATAGTTTATAATCCTTTGGGTATATACCCAGTAATGGGATGGCTGGGTCATATGGTACATCTAGTTCTAGATCCTTGAGGAATCGCCATACTGTTTTCCATAATGGTTGAACTAGTTTACAATCCCACCAACAGTGTAAAAGTGTTCCTATTTCTCCACATCCTCTCCAGCACCTGTTGTTTCCTGACTTTTTAATGATCGCCATTCTAACTGGTGTGAGATGGTATCTCATTGTGGTTTTGATTTGCATTTCTCTGATGGCCAGTGATGATGAGCATTTTTTCATGTGTCTGTTGGCTGTATGAATGTCTTCTTTTGAGAAATGTCTGTTCATATCCTTTGCCCACTTTTGGATGGGGTTGTTTGTTTTTTTCTTGTAAATTTGTTTGAGTTCTTTGTAGGTTCTGGATATTAGCCCTTTGTCAGATGAGTAGATTGCAAAAATTTTCTCCCATTCTGTAGGTTGCCTGGTCACTCTGATGGTAGTTTCTTTTGCTGTGCAGAAGCTCTTTAGTTTGATGAGATCCCATTTGTCAATTTTGGCTTTTGCTGCCGTTGCTTTTGGTGTTTTAGACATGAAGTCTTTGCCCATGCCTATGTCCTGAATGGTACTACCTAGGTTTTCCTCTAGGATTTTTATGGTATTAGGTCTAACATTTAAGTCTCTAATCCATCTTGAATTAATTTTCGTATAAGGAGTAAGGAAAGGATCCAGTTTCAGCTTTCTACTTATGGCTAGCCAGTTTTCCCAGCACCATTTATTAAATAGGGAATCCTTTCCCCATTTCTTGTTTCTCTCAGGTTTGTCAAAGATCAGATGGCTGTAGATGTGTGGTATTATTTCTGAGGACTCTGTTCTGTTCCATTGGTCTATATCTCTGTTTTGGTACCAGTACCATGCTGTTTTGGTTACTGTAGCCTTGTAGTATAGTTTGAAGTCAGGTAGCGTGATGCCTCCAGCTTTGTTCTTTTGACTTAGGATTGTCTTGGAGATGCAGGCTCTTTTTTGGTTCCATATGAACTTTAAAGCAGTTTTTTCCAATTCTGTGAAGAAGCTCATTGGTAGCTTGATGGGGATGGCATTGAATCTATAAATTATCTTGGGCAGTATGGCCATTTTCACGATATTGATTCTTCCTATCCATGAGCATGGTATGTTCTTCCATTTGTTTGTGTCCTCTTTTATTTCACTGAGCAGTGGTTTGTAGTTCTCCTTGAAGAGGTCCTTTACATCCCTTGTAAGTTGGATTCCTAGGTATTTTATTCTCTTTGAAGCAATTGTGAATGGAAGTTCATTCATGATTTGGCTCTCTGTTTGACTGTCACTGGTGTATAAGAGTGCTTGTGATTTTTGCACATTAATTTTGTATCCTGAGACTTTGCTGAAGTTGCTGATCAGCTTAAGGAGATTTTGGGCTGAGACAATGGGGTTTTCTAAATATACAATCATGTCATCTGCAAACAGGGACAATTTGACTTCTTCTTTTCCTAACTGAATCCCCTTGATTTCTTTCTCTTGCCTGATTGCGCTAGCCAGAACTTCCAACACTATGTTGAATAGGAGTGGTGAGAGAGGGCATCCCTGTCTTGTGCCAGTTTTCAAAGGGAATTTTTCCAGTTTTTGCCCATTCAGTATGATATTGGCTGTGGGTTTGTCATAAATAGCTCTTATGATTTTGAGGTACGTTCCATCAATACCGAATTTATTGAGCGTTTTTAGCATGAAGGGCTGTTGAATTTTGTCAAAAGCCTTTTCTGCATCTATTGAGATAATGATGTGGTTCTTGTCTTTGGTTCTGTTTATATGCTGGATTATGTTTATTGATTTGCGAATGTTGAACCAGCCTTGCATCCCAGGGATGAAGCCCACTTGATCATGGTGGATAAGCTTTTTGATGTGCTGCTGAATCCGGTTTGCCAGTATTTTATTGAGGATTTTTGCATCGATGTTCATCAGGGATATTGGTCTAAAATTCTCTTTTTTTGTTGTGTCTCTGCCAGGCTTTGGTATCAGGATGATGTTGGCCTCATAAAATGAGTTAGGGAGGATTCCCTCTTTTTCTATTGATTGGAATAGTTTCAGAAGGAATGGTACCAGCTCCTCCTTGTACCTCTGGTAGAATTCAGCTGTGAATCCATCTGGCCCTGGACTTTTTTTGGTTGGTAGGCTATTAATTATTGCCTCAATTTCAGAGCCTACTATTGGTCTATTCAGGGATTCAACTTCTTCCTGGTTTAGTCTTGGAAGAGTGTAAGTGTCCAGGAAATTATCCATTTCTTCTAGATTTTCCAGTTTATTTGCGTAGAGGTGTTTATAGTATTCTCTGATGGTAGTTTGTATTTCTGTGGGGTCGGTGGTGATATCCCCTTTATCATTTTTAATTGCGTCGATTTGATTCTTCTCTCTTTTCTTCTTTATTAGTCTTGCTAGTGGTCTGTCAATTTTGTTGATCTTTTCAAAAAACCAACTCCTGGATTCATTGATTTTTTGGAGGGTTTTTTGTGTCTCTATCTCCTTCAGTTCTGCTCTGATCTTAGTTATTTCTTGCCTTCTGCTAGCTTTCGAATGTGTTTGCTCTTGCTTCTCTAGTTCTTTTAATTGCGATGTTAGAGTGTCAATTTTAGATCTTTCCTGCTTTCTCTTGTGGGCATTTAGTGCTATAAATTTCCCTCTACACACTGCTTTAAATGTGTCCCAGAGATTCTGGTATGTTGTATCTTTGTTCTCATTGGTTTCAAAGAACATCTTTATTTCTGCCTTCATTTCGTTATGTACCCAGTAGTCATTCAGGAGCAGGTTGTTCAGTTTCCATGTAGTTGAGCGGTTTTGATTGAGTTTCTTAGTCCTGAGTTCTAATTTGATTGCACTGTGGTCTGAGAGACACAGACTGGCAAACTGGATAAAGAGTCAAGACCCATCAGTCTGCTGTATTCAGGAGACCCATCTCACACGCAGAGACATACATAGGCTCAAAATAAAGGGATGGAGGAAGATTTACCAAGCAAATGGAGAACAAAAAAAAGCGGGGGTTGCAATACTAGTCTCTGATAAAACAGACTTTAAACCATCAAAGATCAAAAGAGACAAAGAAGGCCATTACATAATGGTAAAGGGATCAATTCAACAGGAAGAGCTAACTATCCTAAATATATATGCACCCAATACAGGAGCACCCAGATTCATAAAGCAAGTCCTTAGAGACTTACAAAGAGACTTAGACTCCCATACAATAATAATGGGAGACTTCAACACTCCACTGTCAACATTAGACAGATCAACGAGACAGAAAGTTAACAAGGATATCCAGGAATTGAACTCATCTCTGCAGCAAGCAGACCTAATAGACATCTATAGAACTCTCCACCCCAAATCAACAGAATATACATTCTTCTCAGCACCACATCGTACTTACTCCAAAATTGACCACGTAATTGGAAGTAAAGCACTCCTCAGCAAATGTACAAGAACAGAAATTATAACAAAATGTGGAATTTTTCTTAAAGTTTTTTCATTAGTTTTCTGCTTTTAATATGGCCCTTTTCCCCAGTATACGTACCTTGAATTCCCTGTTGCTAAGCTATTGTTTATCTACTTAACTATATTTTAAACTAAATATGACCCTCTAACAATCAAAACTATTTTTCAAAAGAAACCAATACTGAATTGTGGATCTGGCGATCTTTTTGTTGCAGTTATTTGTGCACTGGAATTAATGCTACATACTCAGTTGGCTTTACAAACTCAAAATCTGAATTACCAATTTGTTCCATTGTTTTATTTCTCTGATACGCCAATTTTTCATTCTCTAGGCCTGAGAGGTTAGGGGCTTTATTTTACAGAAAAGTCAAAAACTGAGGCAAAAAGTGATGAGTAGAATATTTTTAATGAGATCCTGTTTTTACTATTTTCCAGAACTGAAATGTTATCATAGCAAGATTTGAATGGGTAAAAGCTGGTACAGTTCAATTAAGCACTGAAAGTAAATGAAAAATTTTGGGGTAAAGAAAAGAAACAGGCAAAAGATTACATTAAATTCAAGTCTTTCTTTAAAAATAAATAAAAGGGCAGGCATACAATAATTCACACAAGTCATGCGCTTGATTTGCTCAACCTCTCTGCAGTTACTATTTCTCATTAACTTACCCGAGTCAGCATCACTCCTTAGGGGAAAAAAAAGGAAATTTTGGCATATCAAGGAATAAATAGAACACTGTGGCATTATTCACTGAATCATTTTTGGGGCAAATTTAGTGCTGTTTTCATGTCTTTGTATTTTTTCTAAGTCTATGTTTGTCAATGTCAATTCAACCCTCCCTGAAAACAACAGAGCTACAATTAGAGATGTAAAAAGCAGTTTGTGTATAATTTAAATGCTGCAAACTGGCAATCTTCTCATGAAAACCACAAACAATTACTTCCATTCTCATGCACCAGTGCATCTGGTGCACCACCATTTTTGATCTGAGATTGCATATGAATTGATAGTTAATTTCACAGCTAGAAAAAAAGCTCAATTTTTTTGACAAGGGTGAGTTCTTTGCTATTCAGTCACAGCACATTGCCATGCTTATCTGGTTAATGGCTTAAATCATACAATCTACCAACCAAATTATTTTCTCTGCTTGTCTCAGGTAGTTTTCCTGGAGTCAACAATATCAGATATTTCTAACCCTTTCTTGAGATAGGCCTAAATCCTGATGTGTTGAGAACAATCAGTTATCAGGAGCCTCATGAAGATGAAGAGTATTGAATAATATCAAAAAGGATACATTTGGTTTCCATTTGATCTGTACTTTGTCAACTCTGATCAAAAGTAAAATTAAAAAAAATTAATGAAAGTAAATCCATCTTTGAACAATCCCCAAATAGGCCCGTTGCACTGAAGGGCACCTTCATTAAAGAAAGATTTGCAGTCTTCTTAAAAACACATATATTTGCATCTATTTAGTTTATACATGAAGAAATCACATGTGGGGAAAATATTTAAATAAACAAAACCACAGAGATAATGAAAGCCTTTGGTACAACATTGATATGCAAGAACATCCTTCAGGTTCACTCAAGAGGAAGTGAGCTTTCATGCAAAGGCATTAGTAATGGACTTTCTATTTCCTTATTAGAATTAACCTTCATCTGGAAGAAAAAACTTTTTTCTTTACTGTTGAATACATATTTCACTCCATCTAATGTATTCCACTAAAAACTTAAAAAAAAAAAAAGTGGCACTTGTGCTGGAATTTATTATTCCTGCAATGGGCATTACTAGAGACAAAATAACTGAGAGAACTATTTATTTTGAAGGAAACAAGTTGTTTCCACAGATCATAATAGTTTTATAGGGAATGCTAGAATTTCCTTCCCAGCAGGTATTTTCAAATAGGAGAGATTCTCCCCACTACAGAAGAGTTTAGGCAAAATCTGCCAACAGCAGAAAAATGAACTAGATTATTCCTTAAAATTCATTCCGAGCCTATTCTTTTATGCCTCTAGTTTCCAACTGCTAGTTCTTAAAATCAGAGCAGTGAGTGGAAAATATGATTTATTAGCAAGCTGTAAGCACAGCCTGATTCAATCTCATATATATTTTAATACTTTAAGGTTTGAATTCTAGAATTTGAACTCAAGGCCATATTATACTAGTGTACTGTCTCCACTTCTCTCTAGCTTAGTAGGACATAATGCGTGAGGAAAGTAGACTTATATTTCAGAGTATGTCCCACACAATGCAGTACTCCCTTCAAAGGCACAACATCTGCTGGCTGTTTGAGCTGTAAAAAAATAAAATAAAATAAAAATAAATTAAAAGTTAAATTAAAAACTTGAACAGGCCAAGTATGGTGGCTCACACCTGTAACGTCAGCAGTTTAGGAGGCTGAGGCAAGTGGATCACCTGAGTTCAGGAGTTCGAGACCATCCTGGGCAACATGGTGAAACTCCATCTCTACTGAAAATACAAAAATTAGCTGGTCATGGTGGTACATGCCTGTAATCCCAGCTACTTGGGAGGCTGAGGCAGGAGAATGGCTTGAACCGGGAGACAGAGGTTGCAGTGAGCCAAGATCGTGCCACTGTACTCCAGCCTGAATGACAAGAATGAGACTCCATCTCCAAAAAAAAAAAGAAAAGAAAAAAGGAAAAAAAAGAAAACGTCGAACAAAGTGTGGCTATTCCTCAGATTGGATACCTCAAGCAGAAGTGATGCTAACTTTTATATTTTGAGTCACATAAATATTTATTGAATTATGCCATTGGGAATGCTAGTGTAATAGAAAATTCAGTCCTCACACTCCAATAACATGTAGCCTTAAAGCTGAAATATGAGAGCCTCCACCTATTCCCAATCTCCTCCAAGATATGTATTTCTTGTAAAACTTTAGATAAACTGACAATACAAATTTTATGTGGAGAAGCTGCTAGAACAAATGAAAAAATAAAAGTAACCCAAGCATACATGGGTCTGAGGGCCCAGCAAAGACTATTTTAGAGTCTTTATGCATTAATTGCAATTTGACTAATGTTGGAGTACAAATACCTTCCCACAACTCTTGTCACTTCTTCAAGACATCCCCAGTCCCAGGGATATCACTATTTCAAAGCAATCAAGAATTCTAATTTTACTCCAAATTTGCACTTGAAATTTACCTCACTATGATCTTCATAAAAAATGTATCAAGAACCCACTAAATGTGAGAAATAAATGACCAAAAGAATTCTTCACTGTTTATATGAGATGCTTGGGTTTTCCAATGATTTCATGGTATAAAACTTGCTAATGAACATCCCATGAATATAGCCTCAGCAATTTGAAAAATTTACAAAATATAGTATCTCTGTTAAGTACTTAGTGTTATAAAGAACATAACACATAGCCTTTGTTTAAAAGTTAATGTTGATTTAACTGTGTTCATTGTTGATGAGTTAATGTTCATGAATTAATGTTTAATTCAACAGTGCAAAATATTTTCACTGATCCCTTTATGTCCTTAAGTATATGATTGTATAGGGTCTAATGACATATTATATTCTGCCCTGCTATCTTATTTGCTTACCTGTCTTATTCTTGTCAAGTTTATATTCTTCAATACTATGATTTATGTCTTGCTTATTTTTTTTAAATCCTGGAGAATCTTATATACTGGTTTTCTTATAATAGTTATTCAATAAATATTTGTTGAATTGAATGACCCACTGCTACAGAGATCTTGAGTATTGATAGGGATATAGGAGGAAAAGATTTGGCTTGCCAGACTGCCTTGTAAACATAAACACTCTTTATATAGATGACAATATTAACTGCCTTCTCGACAGGTCTGACATTGGCATTCAACCCGTATTAGAAGTGTAAGTACATTTCCAGTTTTGTAACTGGATTCTATCTCATGTGTTTCTGTTACTTCAAATGAAAGCTCTACTTATATCTTTTTGTTGCTTTTTTAACTTAGGAACAGTTCAGAGTTTATCTTGCTGGGATACATTTTTCACCTATTTTACAGATAAAATCAATCAGTTTCAGGAAGAGTTCAGTAGCTCTGTGGGAGCTGTGTGAAAGCCCAGGGTAGGAGATGCAATGTGTTTGCTTTCTGCTTTCCACACATTTTTCCTGTCAGTTTTCAGTCAGGTTCTGCAATAACACTCAGCCCCTCTTTGGAAAAATTATAGCCTTCCTAAAGAATAACAAGATGTGACCTCCTAACATAGGAAAGAATATTGGCAGCTATGAGAGACAAAAAGTCGCTAGCACTAGTTATGAATATACATTTGGTATTTCAACAATATAGGTATGGAAAGCAAATTAATTAACCATAGGAAGGTCCAAATAATACAAGGCAGATTTTAGTGGGGCTTAAGTTAGAGAGTTTACAGTGAAAACTTGATGACATGTCAATGTAGAAGTTGTTTGTATTGAGTTGAAATTCTATGCTGCTCTCTTTTCTGACTGTATAATCATCTTCCTACTCCCTCTACATTACACAGCCAGAAGGAGCCACATAAGATCCCAGAAAATTGAGACCTTGATAAAAAAATTATTTCATTGACAAATCTTCAACAGCTGGCATCGTCATGACACTGAGGTGAACACCACTTACCCAGCTGAATCCCAACACACACATGCTTTTTCACTTAAAAAAAAATTACCTTAGTAACAGTGTTTATACTTCAAGCAAGAAAGTAGGAATTAAAAACCAATCAAAAATTTACCCCAGTCTCGTATGAGAAGGACCCTTTAATTTGCAGCCGCAAATATGTTTTCCAGTTACATTCGATTCATTGTCAGTTCCCCTCGAACTAGATCTATGGAGTCTTTTCCAATTCTAGTTCCCATTTCTGAGAGCTCAGTACCAGATTACACCTCCTTCAACCATTGTTACACAGATAATCACAGTAATGGGCTACAAGTCCAATCCAGGCTTCAGTATTTTTAAAGAGACAACACAGCAATTAACTTCAAATCTCCTCTAAACATCTCACATCGAAGTGTTTTGGGAACTTTACAAACAGGATATATCTAACCTCTCCTCCCAGCCTCTAGTAACTATTCTACTTTCTACTTCTATGGGAGGTTAATCAGCAAGTACAAACCTGCAGTTAGACAGAAGGAATAAGCTCTGATGTTCTATTCCACAGTAGGGTGACTATGGCTAACAAAAATGCATTATATATTTCAAAATAGCTAAAAAGAGAAAATTCAAATGCTCTTAAAGAAATGACAAGCGTTTGAGGTAATGTGTTGCGGGAAGTCAAGGACCCCGCATGGAGGGACGAGCTGGAGCCGTGGCAGAGGAACATAAATTGTGAAGATTTCATTTTAATATGGACATTTATCAATTCACAAATAATACTTTTATAATTTCTTATGCCTGTCTTTACTTCAGTCTCTGAACATACATTGTGAAGATTTCATGGGCATTTATCAGTTCCCAAATAATACTCTTATAATTTCTTATGCCTGTCTTACTTTAATCTTTTAATCCTATTATCTTCGTAAACTAAGAATGCATGTCACCTCAGGACCACTGTGACAACTGTGTTAACTGTACAAATTGACTGTAAAACGTGTGTTTTAACAATATGAATCAGTGCACCTTGAAAAAGAACGGAATAACAGCAATTTTCAGGGAACAAGGGAAGACAACCATAAGGTCTGACTGCCTGCGGGGTCAGGCAAAATACAGTCATATTTTTCTTCTTGCAGAGAGCCTATAAACGGATGTGCAAGTAGGGAAGATATCACTAAATTCTTTTCCTAGCAAGGAATATTAATAATTAATAACCTGGGGAAGGAATGCATTCCTGCAGGGGAGATCTATAAACAGCCGCTCTAGGAGTGTCTGTCTTATGTGGTTGAGATAAGGACTGGAATATACCCTGGTCTCCTGCAGTCCCCTCAGGCTTACCAGTATTGGGAAACTCCACCCTGGTAAATTTTTGGTCAGACCAGTTCTCTGTTCTCAAACCCTGGTTTCTGTTGTTTAAGATGTTTATCAAGACAATATGTGCACAGCTGAACATAGACCCTTAACAGTAGTTCTGATTTTGCCCTTGTCCTGTTTCCTCAAAAGCACATGATCTTTGCTCTGCCTTTTGCCCTTTGAAGCATGTAATTTTTGTGACCTATTCCTTATTTGTACCCCCCTCCCCTTTTGAAATCCTTAATAAAACCTGCTGGCTTTAAGGCTCAGGTGGGCATCATGGTCCTACTGATATGTGATGTCACCCCTGGAGGCCCAGCTGTAAAATTCCTCTCTTTGTACTCTTTCTCTTTATTTCTCAGTTGACCGACACTTATGGAAAATAGAAAGAACCTACATTGAAATATTGGGGGTGGGTTCCCCCGATAGTAATGGATATGCTAATTATCAAAATTTGATCATTACATACTATATACATGGATCAAACATCACACTGTACCCCATAAATATGTGCAATTATTATGTGTCAATTAAGAACAACTCAAAACTTTAAAAAAAGAAGGTATATATGGCATTAGACTGGAAAAGGGATTATACACACACACACACACATATATACACACATATACATATATTTGTCTTTCATAGCTCAGAATTATACATTGAACTTGGTGTTATGGGATGATTCTGAAAGAAGCATACTACTGAGAACACTTCCTGAACTGTTATTTGAGAGAAAATAAACTTGTTTTGAACTTTTTAGATTTTTACTCATTTGTTAGAGCAGCTGGCCTGCCCTAAGTAGTTGTACCTGAGCTTTTGAAAGGGGGTTGTAATTGATAGACACTGTCTCCACAGCTTACTCTAAGCATCTGCTTCACCTTCTACACATTATGTGGGGGCTGTAGACAAAGAGATTTACAGAGTGCACCAACAATAGCATGTGTGGTGCAATCAAATTGATGATCAGATGTTTCAGAAGCAGCTGGGAGGCCAAAATGCTGCAGAGACTGTAGAGGACAAAGGCAAACTGCAGCTCTCCCACCCACCGTCCTTGAATCTACAGAAAGAACTTAGGTGGGCAGCAGTGCCCCAGCAAACAGCGTTGATTTGACTTACCGTCTTATTAAGTCCCCAGTTGTAAATGGTCTTTCTCCATTAGAAACATCTGGGGTTTTTCCCCTTGCAACTTTTGCCCAAACTTAGTATCAAGCTTTGTTTCTTCTTTCTGAACAACTCTAAACTATTCTAACTGGAGTGAGTAAAAATGAATTAAAAATAGCTTTATAAAACCTTCTTTATCTGTATCCATTGAGTCACAAAAGCAGGACATACACACAAGGCAGATTTATAATGAGAGAGAAAATCTATGTGTAAGTACTGAAGGGATTAGCTCTGGCTTACTGCCTTGTTGACATTACTGACATTATCTGGAAGCATCCGAATAAAATATATCATTCCATTATCAAGACATTACCAAAATAGGGAGGCAGGGAGGGAGAAAGTGCCCTGCTGCATTCTCTTAAAATTAGCAATGACCTTGCTAATTAAAACTTAATTGTGAGAGAGTAACATGTTGATGCCCCCCTTTGAAAAACTGGCATGGATCCCCACTCATTTAAAAGTTGTCACTTACAAACCCAATGAAATTGGCTTATTAAAATGAACATTAATGGAAGCTTCTGTTGCTCAGAGATGACAGGACAGAGGATTGAGGGAAGGAAGGAATGAGTGTGTATGTCTTGTATTGCCTTTTATTATCTGAGAAGACACCTCTGACAGCAAGAACACCGTCAGGAGGATGAAAACAAAATGAGTGTGGCAGGAGCCACATTCTCCCTGTTTATTAATATGCATTATATATAGCTCTAAGCCACTGGGTGCCACAGATAGGTGGGTTATTCTATTCAAGTATATTAATTTTAAACAAGTGTATGAAGAGAGGTTCAAGGACAACACAGTTTGGTATACCTTATTTTATTTTTTATGTGTCTGTTTGGGAAGCCCTTTTAGTCTGGCATGAGGCAAGAGAGTAGATTATTCTTTAAAGAGCTAAAAAATTCAGTGAATGCATTAACCTATCTTCTCAGTGAGTCATCCAAATAGCACTTCAACAAGTACACACACAAATACACACACACACACACACTTTTCCACTCTAAAATGCTTTTCACCTTACATTTTTCCATGCTATCCACAACTACCTAACTTCAGAAAACCTATGAATGCTAAAGTGTTCCTTATTATGAATGCTAAAGTGAAATGGTTCCCATTACTCTTATCCAAGCAGCCAATAAAACAACCTTCTCCCATTAAAAAGGGGGTATGCAGAATAATAGAAAACAATGTTCTTTCTAATCTAACTCAGCTTAGCTTCCTTTTGATTTTCCCAGAATCTGTCATATTCAAGACCACCATGTAAGGTTGTACCTCATTTCTGCCCAAACCCATATTTCAGATCTGAAAATCTATAGAAAATAGTAGTGAGAAATAGCCTTGGATTTGGAGCCAAATGGCTTGAATCCATATGTTGACTATGCCACTTTCTAATGGTGTAATTTGGGGTAGTAAAATTATTTTTTCTGGTCCTTAGTTTCCTATCTTTGTCAGGTTATTAAAAGTATCTTCTTGTTAAGGTTTTACTAAAGCATTTAACCCAGTACCTATGAGGTGAAAACTCAGTAAACATTAGCCTTTACTCTTATATGCTCTATTGAACAAGCCACATAGCTTTGATCTGCTTTTCTTCCTTCTGCTTACCTTCAGGACAATGACATTTTGTCCTCACCCAAGAATTGCTAATTGTTTTAGAAGCCCTTCTTTACCCATTCTCAATAAGTATCCCACTTATTTATCTGAATTATTCTTCTCTTTGTCATTATATTAATAAAATAGTTTACTGAATTCTTTCTTTTTTTTTTTTTTTTTTTTTTTTTTTTTCGAGATGGAGTCTTGCTCTGTCACCCAGGCTGGAGTGCAGTGGCAGGATCTCCACTCACCACAAGCTCCGCCTCCTGGGTTCACGCCATTCTCCTGCCTCAGCCTCCCGAGTAGCTGGGACTACAGGCGCCGGCCACCGCGCTCGGCTAATTTTTTGTATTTTTAGTAGAGACGGGGTTTCACCGAGTTAGCCAGGATGGTCTCGATTTCCTGACCTTGTGATCCACCTGCCTCGGCCTCCCAAAGTGCTGGGATTACAGGCGTGAGCCACTGCGTCCGGCCAGCTTACTGAATTCTTTAGGGATGTCCTTCTCTAGCAAGCTCTTTATTAAGTAAATTCTATTCATAGCCTGACCTGTCCAAAGAGAGATTTAATAGAGAGAGTGAGAGAAGGTGAGAGAAGAGAAAAAGGGAGAAAAGTTAACTAAATAAAATATGGAAGGAAGCTGAAGTGCTCACAAGGATTTTTATCAAGCCTTGACCCAAATAAAGCCTCTACAATGGCAACTCCTGCAATGAGATGTTACAAGAGCACGGTTTGCAAGAATTCTTAACCTGGAAACAATTCTAGAGAAAATTGCTACATTCAAACACCTTTAAAAAAAAAAAGAGAGAGAAATGAAGGCAAGAAAAGTTTAAATGCCTTCAGCACAAGGCATGCAACTATTAAATAGTATACCCAAAACCTAAACCCTAGACACCTTACTCTTAGGACAGAGTTTTGTCACCTAAATCTTTGTATCCTCTAGATTATTAACCCAAGAAGCCATTTATTTATCCAGTCACAAAAAATTATCTTTAATTTAAGACATTTATTTGCCTATCTTCTCAACACTGGATGGACTTTGCCTGGAACAGGACTGTCTATCACATTTCTCTAGAATTGGGTCTCCACGTTCTCCAAATCTTGTGAAGTACTTTGGTTACATGTCCCCCAAAGCCAGCCCTACCCTTGTCAATAGGGTAAGCACCTAGATAATGATATAAATATAAACATGTCATGAATTGAAAGAGAACAAAAGTTATACATATTCAAAATTATCTTCCTAAAAATTTTTACTATCTTTTTAATAATTTTTTAGGAAAATTACTTTTAGGCAGACATTGCATTAGGTATTTTAATCTACCTCTTATCATTTAGTCTTCAAAATATTAGATATTCCATATATACTTTTGAATGAAGGAATATAATTTAGGTGCCTCACCAACACTTTCATCAAGCTAGGGCATAAGTGTCTTAGGAGAGAGTGTATCCAAAGGCACTAGCTAATGCATGACAAGTCCAGATTTCAATCCAAGCGTCTTTGAGAACAAGCCCATTTACTTTCCTCTCTACTTGACATCATTGTAGCCGTTTCAGTGGGTCAAAGGCATCATCTTCAGAAAGTGTCTTCTGAAACTTAATGGGTCCTCAGAGTAGAAATGTATCAATCATTTTACACAGTGAATACCTCAGTGAACATGAATTGATTGAAGTGCCTAGTAGAAAAGAAGTATTTGAGGGAAAGAGGGCTCAAAACAGGTGAGATTTGATTGAAGCAAGGGAGTCAGCACAGATATGAAGTCTCAGGCAGGCCTGGTCACTAGAGCAGGCATTTGCAGCAGTGCAGGGGAGGCCCTGGCAAAGCAAGGCCCTGCAATGAGGAGCGATGATGGGGCAGAGACACTCCACAATCCTCCATGGACTAGCCCTGACTCCAACCATTATTGTAAATGTGAAGTGCTCCTTGGATCCGACTTTGAGGGTTTCAGTTTTAGGATTTCTCTGTTATTTTCACTCTGAAAGGTCATTAGAGAGTACGTTAGATGGAGATAACTCTGTCTCCAGCTCAGTGTGCTGCTTCTATAAGTGTGCCCTCCTGAAAATAAACTACATCTGGCAACCACTCGTGTGAATTACCTAAATAAAAGACTCACACTGTTAATGGAGCACTTTTGTACTAGAAAAAGAAACCATTAGACTTGATGTTAAAAGAAACTGCTACTGTCATTCACTTGATTGATTGCATCTTTTATTAGGTCTTCACTGAATTATTTTCGGTTTTTCTCTTTTTAATCTGCTCCCCTTTGTTGGGATATTAAGAATGTATATTTTGAAAGTAGTGGTAAAAAACGTTGAGAAGTATAAAAATCAAGATCATAAAAGCCTTTTCATGGGTGGCATTATGAACGTAGCTGTCATGTAGAGTCTGGAATGTAGGTGTACGTTTCAGGGAGTACGGATTATGTTGTAAAGAGAAGTGGAAGTACAAATTGGGGCTTTAGGTTTGGTGAAAGAAAGGGAATGAAGGCAAAGGAAAAGTAAGTGTGGGTCATATATTACAACCATTAACAAAGAGGCCTCCTTCAGTCACGGCCTTCCAACTAATGATTTCTGAAGTGGTATTTTCAAGTACCAGATGTAAACTCTGCTCAGCGGGGCATGCTCTGTTTGAACTCCCTCTCTGTTTTATCATCTGGCAGAGCCTACGTTCCACCTGGCTAACACATCAGAAAATGTCCTAGGTTTAAATATATATACCTGCATCACCAGGGACCCTGCTGCAGTGGGTATAACTGGAGCATCTGTGTACCTAGAGAACAAGGAATTTGGTGCATGATGAAACAGATCCAAGTGATGCACACAGCAAGGGAAGTGTGAGAGAAAGAGTTGTTATGGAACTCTGACTGGCCAAATGTGTGCATGGTGATGGGAGCCCTCAGGACTCTGGGAGACAGCTAATAATCATTGTGACAGGCTGTCAAGCTTCCATTTTTTCCCCTTCCTGTTTTGCATGCTGACCCTGAACTGGGTAGCATGTTCATTTTCTATACCTCACCACATAGCATCAGGGCTGGGCCAGCCTTGGCTGAAATCTGTGCTAACTAATGAGCAGCCGCCTTTGACAGTTGCTCAAAATCACATGCTTGTATTTATAAATGCTGTGCACAGAGACACGCTGGTAGGCAAGGCTGCCGAGGGTGCCACGCTGCTGAGGTGCAGAGGATTTCAGGTGAGTGGGGAGAATCTCATTAGCAAGGTCTCTCCTATTTTTTCTGTGTAGCTGCCAGAGGCCAATGAGTCCAGCAAGGATGTACACAGGCACAGTAGTGGTTGTGGTCTGCCTGTGCTTGAAGTGCTGGCCTAAGCACCCCACTTGCCATTCCCAATTCACTAACCAAAACAATTTTTGAATTCAGAGTATTCATCTTTGTCTTAGGCTGAATTCTCTAAAAGCAGACCCTGAGGAAAAGATGATTGTAAAAGTGGTTTATTAGAAAGTGTTTCCAGAAAAAAAAAAAAAAAAAAAAAAAAAAACAGTAGACAGAGTAGAAAAGTGGGACTGTTACAGGATCCTTGGGGTGTCACTTTTCTGGCTGGAAACCTCCATGGCTGGTGGTGTCTTTGCTCAGGTTTTGCTTGGGCCCACCGGGCTGGTTCCGCCCACTCAGCCTGGCAAGCTGTGCTCAGCTCAGCCTCCTGGTCTGTATCTTACACCTGCCAAGGGTGAGTCAGGAATGGAGTGATGAGGGGTGTGTGAGCAAGCATGGGGCCTGGCCACTGCACAGTCAGACATGCCGGCTGCTGCAGTGGGGTTGGGTAGCTGCAGGTGCTGTCATGGGTGCCATCTCTCTGAGAGGCTGCAGCTGGATCAGGCGCACCACAAGCAGCTTCTGTGGCTGGCACCAGGGAATGTGGTAGCACCCAGAAGCCTGGAGATGCCAGGAACCACAGGCACCCAAACAGGGAGTCACAGCCCTGGCTTGAGGAGCTCCCAGGTCTGGGGTCCCCAAAGGGCTGCAGCTCTTCTCTCCTTCTCTTTGTCCACAATGTGGCAAGCAAGGGGTATGTTTCCGGCCTGTTTGTGTTACAGCTCTTTTGCCCTGCCATTCAACGGGTCCTGAGTTCTTGTCCTATGACCAGGAAGAATGAGGTATGCAGACAAGTGGAGGGTGAGCAAGATGAAGAGGAGCTTTATTGAGCAATAGAACAGCTCAGAGGAAACTCTCAGTGGTAGCTTCTTTCCACAACCAGGGTGTCCCGATAAGTGTCCAGCTCCTAGCAGAAAGGAGACCCTGGAGTCGGTAGCTCCTCTCTGCAGGCAGGTCCTCTCATTGTCTTCCCAGCTCTCAGCAGAGAGGAGGCCCTGGAGTGGGTTGCTCCTCTCTGCAGCTGGTTGTCCTGACATCTGCTCAGCTCTGGCCGAGTCCAGGGCTTTTACAGGACTCAGTGGGGAGAAAGTATGTACCAATTGGTCCATGGGCAGCCATGAGTGGGCCCAGTAAAGGCACCACAAGTTCCCGCTCCTGTCCATGGGACTGGTAGCCTGGCCCCCAGCCTTTAGGCCCACCCTGGCCTGAAGGTGGAGCCTCACTGGGCCTTGACCCCTTCTGCCCAGGAACATGTCTACCTTCTGCTGCTGTTCATGGTGCCCAGGCTATAGGTGCCCAGGGGCACCTGCAGGCCAGTTCTGAGCTTCCCTCAGCCCCCCATCAATTTCCCTCCTATGATCGTCAGTGCCCAAAGTCCAAAGGGGGCCGAGGCAGCCAGGGGCTGGCTTATCATCACTGCCCCAAGTGTGTGCACACCCAGCCAGGCTGTGGCAGTGCCTGGGCTCAATCCCAATTTTCCTCCTAAATGGGAGCAGGTGCCAACAGCAGGGAGAAGGCAGGCAGTGAGAGCAGGCACTTCTAAGCCTGCAAGGGCAGGGGGGACCTTCTTGGGCCTCCAAGAGTGTAGGGATGCCTGGGTTCACAGCCATGGTTTGGGTAGCTGCAGCTGTGCCTTGTGGAGGTGGGGGTGCTGTGTACTCCCAGCTCTGCCAATATCTCAGAGAGGCCTGTGTCTGCAACTGCAACTTTGGCAGCTTCAGCTGCAACCAGGAGGGTGGGGCTCCTACCTGCTCCATGGCCCCGAGAACACAGGGATACCCGGATCTGCAGCCATGGCTTGGATGGCTGCAGTGGCACCCAGGGAGCTCCAGCCCCAACTTGGAAGGGGCAGGGCTGCTGCTTGTCCCTGGCTCCCACTGGCCCCATGGAGCATGTAGCCTTGGGTGTGCCTCCTTGCTACAGCTGCCATAATGGCAGCAGCTGCTCCAGACAGCCCACTGCTGCCATCATGACCACAAGCAGAGGAAGTTGTGGTAGTCAGAATTATGCCCCTGCCTTTTTCCCAGATGTCCACCTCCTAATAGCCAGGACCTATGAATATGTTGCCTTATATGGCAAAAGGGAATTAAAACTTGCAGATGAAATTATAGTTGCCAATCAGCAGACCATAAAATAGAGAGATCACCCTGGATTCTATGGATAGTCCCAATCTTGTCACAAGAGTCTATAAATGTGAAAGAGGAAAGCAGAAGTGTAGGTCAGGGAGAAGGCAGCATTAGAAGGATGTGATTCTCTGTGCTGTCTCTTAGATGTTGGGGGTCATGGGCAAGGAACAGAGTGAGGCCTCCAAGACCTAAGGGTGAGGCCCAACTGACCACCAACAAGAAAACAGGACCTCAGCCACAGAGAATGGAACTCAATCAGTACACAAGGGAATGAACAGGGAAAACGATTCTCCCGTAGAGCCTACAAAATGAAGCACCAGTAAGACCATACAGGATGCCTGACATGCAGAACTATAAAATAGAAAATAATATATTTCTTCTATTTTAAGTCACTCAAATTATGAGAATGGGTTACCGCACAAATAGGAAACCAATGCATAGGCCAGGTGAAGATGTGATATCAAGCGAAGTGCCATGGAGAGTAACTAGCTCAATTCCCTGAAGGAAATCTGGTGACAGTGTAAGTCACACCTCAGCGTTTGTATAGCAGGGACCAGAGAACTGTGTATTACACCACAGCATCCATCAAGCATTGCTTAAGGGCTAGGAAGTGCAGTAGCTGTAGCGAACCTAATTTTCTAGGTATTCTGACTCTCCCCATACACAGGAAAGCCTCCTCCTGCTACCTGAGGGCAGCTTTCCAACTAAGAGGAGCAGGTGTAGGGAAAGAAACAATGAGATCCAGTGTGCAGGAAGATGGCGAAGTGATCCAAGGAGGGTGTGGGCAGAGTGTCGATACTGTTTGCTGCAACCATCCATCATCATAAATATGCACACCCCAAAACTCTGCTGTTTAAATAATCCCACTGCATAGTTCAAGAGACACAATACAGTCTTTGAAAGTGACAAAGCTTGGTCAAAGCCCAACTTTAATTTGTGACCTTGGATGGATTGTCTACTCTCTTGAGTCTTAGTTTCTTGGGGTGGGAAATATGAATTATTAATGGACAGCTTTCTTGCCAGGTCTCCATGATGATTCAATCAATGATCGAATGGAAATCATTTTGCACAATGCTTGGTAATTAGCTAAAGTTAATTCTCTACCTCTTTTCTCCTATGACCTTGGGCCTCAGGACTAAACACACTCTATAGTGCATAAGAAGAAGAGATCAGCATTGAGGTTTAACCTTGGTCTCAGCATCCTGCATATTTTTCTGTTTTCCTTCAGTTTATGACATGCCAGTTTCCTCTCAGCTTTAGAAAAGCCCTCTTCCTTCTCCAAAAAGTCCTCTAGATACTAAGACTTTCTTCCTTTTTATAGCTAAATGTACTAAAGCAGGAGTCTGCACTCCATGCTTCTATCATCTCATCTTCTATTTACCTTTAAAACCACTAGGGTCTGCCTTTTGTTTCCACACTCCAGTGTGTTTATTCTTGAAAAGTATTATACAGTTAGCCAAACGTACTGTTTCTTGGGCTCAGAATAGCACTTGACAATGTTAGCCATTCACTTCTGAAATACATTCTTTTTCCCATTTCTAAGCTGCCTCTTTCTCATGGTTTACCCTCAACCCTCTGGCTGTTCCACTTACTCTGCTTCTCTCTGAAATCATAGATATCCCTCATCTGCAGTCTTCCTTTTAGCTCCCACCTTAAACTCTCAATTTAATATCAACAATGGTAGCCAATATTGATTGGTATTTACAGTTTGTCACTTAACTAAGGACTTCACATGCTTCATAAGATAGCTATTATGAATATTCCTATAACATAAATAAGGAAACCAAGGCTTGAAGACACGAGGGAACTTGTCCAGAGTTACATAGTATATCCAGAAATCTGATTTACACTCACTCTTGTATTTGACCTCTCCTTCTAATTACCACATCCATATCCATGTTTTCAGCTACCAAAAAAATGTGCTGATGGCCAAAAAGTTAAATTTTTGTTTAATATTTTTGTGAAGCCACAGACCTGTGATCCCTACAGCCTCGTAGATGGATTCATTTGCACGTACCACAGGATTTTTTCTCTGTGTTCCCCAATCCCAACCTCACACGCATCAGAAAACCTGCCCTTTCTCTTCCTGACACACTAAATGGCACCAGTTTAGTTGCTGGATGCCACTCTAGTCTGCCTCA
Organism: Chlorocebus sabaeus; assembly: GCF_047675955.1. Lineage (NCBI taxonomy): Eukaryota > Metazoa > Chordata > Mammalia > Primates > Cercopithecidae > Chlorocebus > Chlorocebus sabaeus. The sequence goes on along the minus strand of NC_132910.1, from coordinate 80,410,280 downwards.
TCTCCACATTCAGCCAGTTACCAGATCCTATCAAGTCTAGCACTACAACAGCTCTGGACCCCTCAGTCAATCCTCAATGATCATAGCCTTGTTTCAAGCCACCAACATTTCTGCTTGGATTACTACAGTTGACTCCTATCCCATCCATCTGCCTTATGTCTCACAACCTCCCCCCAATGCACCCTATTGCACACTAACTTTTCCAATCCGTCAATCTGATCACAATATGCCTCAACAGCTTTCCGTCAACTTCATGATAAAGTATGAAATCCAAGTTTGTCTGAGAAGACTGTCAGTGATCTAGGACTCCACCGTTCTGTAAGCCTTCTCTTTTGCCTGATCCTCCTTGGCCATATCAAATATTGTAATTTTCCAAAGAGGACATGTATGCTCCCTCTTCTATGCATTGCTTGTGCTCTCTCCTTTGTCTGGGGCTTCTTTCCTTCCTTGACTACCTGGACAATGCCTACCTATTCTTAAACACTGTATTAGTCCATTCTTACACTGCTAATAAAGACATACCCAAGACTGAGTAATCTGTAAAGGAAAGAGGTTTAATTAACTCACTGCTTCACATGACTGGGGAGGCCTCACAATTATGTTGCTAGGAGGAACAAAGTCATGTCTTACATGGCAGGCAAGATGACTTGTGCAGGGGAACTCCCATTTATAAAATCATGCAATCTTGTGCAACTTATTCATTATCACAAGAACAGTATGGGGGAAGCTGCCCCCATGTTTCAATTATCTCCACCTTGCCCCACCCTTGACACATGGGAATTATTACAATTCAAGGTGAGATTTGGGTGGGGACACAGCCAAACCACATCACTCATTCAAGTACCACCTTAACCGGAAGATTTTTCTCCCTTCATAGATCAAGCAAAATGCAATCTCTTTCTTCTCCCTCTATGATTCTTTCAATACACCTTGTCTGAATGAGTATCACAATGGGTTATGTAATAATTCACATTTTAATCCACCTCCCCAACTAGACTATGAGCTCCTAGAGAGCAAAGATTGGGTCTCATTTAGTGCAGTAGCCTTAGCACCTAGCACAGAGTAAGATTGCACGAAATAACTGTTGAATAAAAAAAAGTACAAATGAATGGACAAATAAAGAGCATATCTTACTGTGGCTATCTACACAGACCTCTGTGTTTCCCGCAAATCCCTAACAAATGCTTTTCAGCTACTTATGTCCAGAAAATGTTGATGCAGATGTTGCTCTTGACACCATATGGCAGTCACAAACCCAAGCATCCACCAGGAAATACACACCTGTAAACACTTTGGCTGAGAGACACTGTCACAAAGAGAAGGGTATGCAGCCATCTGTGAGGAATGATTTCTGTGACCCTGGTTACAGTGGCATGTAGCTACTGGAGATATTAGCCAAGGCAGTCAGACAACATTTTGCACTTCAAGATTAAATCTGAGAGGATACTGATATGAAGAGAAGATTTTCAACTGGGGCAGAGGAATCCACCATCTTCTTAGAAAATTGGAACAAGGTTACATTTTTTCCAAATGTAAGAATTACACAGGGCAGAGAAGAGGATTCAAACATTCCTCCTCCTCTTCTGAGATTCTATTCAGGTCTTCCTTGGAGAAAAGTCACAAAATAGAAAGGAAAATAAAAGAAGAAGATAGCGGATTTTTTATTCTTCTGTTTGCTAACTGTGTGGTGGCAGAAATTGCTGCTAACGACAGTGTTATTATATAGAACATAAGGAATAAAGCACCCTGAGAAGTGTCTATTTATAGAGCAAATACTTGGATACTATTGTGCATTCTCCTGCCGACAGCAAGAAAATATGCATGGCCTATTGGAAACAGCCCAGAAGAAGACCTGGGTTCCAGGACTGACTCTGCCCTAACTGGCTTCCCTAGATGCCGTTCCATGAGATTCCATTTCTCTCTGCAAAAGGAGAGGTGGAGCAGATAGTCCTTAAGATCCCTTAAAGCTCTAAGTTTTCAAGATTCTCTCTCTTAATTCACTCTCAGCAGCCACAGAGATTACCTGCCACAGTGAAGACTGGAATCCAGAGGAAGGCAAAGAAATACCTGGATGACCTAAGCAGTTGTGTCATAGAAGATTCAAGAATGAGATGGGTCAGGAACGGGGGAAAGGACAAAGAATGATCTTGTCTTGAGAGGATGTGGAGAAATAGGAACACTTTTACACTGTTGGTGTAAACTAGTTCAACCATTATGGAAAACAGTATGGCAATTCCTCAAGGATCTAGAACTAGATGTACCATATGACCCAGCCATCCCATTACTGGGTATATACCCAAAGGATTATAAATCATGCTGCTATAAAGACACATGCACACATATGTTTATTGTGGCACTATTCACAATAGCAAAGACTTGGAATCAACCCAAATGTCCATCAGTGGCAGACTGGATTAAGAAAATGTGGCACATATACACCATGGAATACTATGCAGCCATAAAAAAGGATGAGTTTGTGTCCTTTGTAGGGACATGGATGCAGCTGGAAACCATCATTCTTAGCAAACTATCACAAGAACAGAAAACCAAACACCGCATGTTCTCACTCATAGGTGAGAACTGAACAATGAGATCACTTGGACTCAGGAAGGGGAACATCACACACCGGGGCCTATCATGGGGAGGGGGGAGGGGTGAGGGGGGAGGGATTGCATTGGGAGTTATACCTGATGTAAATGACGAGTTGAGGGGTGCTGACGAGTTGATGGGTGCAGCACACCAACATGGCACAAGTATACATATGTAACAAACCTGCACGTTATGTACATGTACCCTAGAACTTAAAGTATAATAATAAAAAAAAAAAGAATAATCTTGTCATTTCTGTTGCCTATCTGCTACTTCCTCCCATTCTAAACTCTTGTGGTGAGACTAGACCACACACACTAAGGAGAAGTTTGGTACATTGGCTGGTGAGTCGCAAGCCAGTTCATCTTTCAAACACACCCACTAAATAAGTTGTTAAATTGAAGCTATCCTCAAAACAAAAAAATTAAAATTAAATTCTCTATTCTGGGGATGGGAGGGAACCATTCACAGAAAAAAAGCAAAAGTTAGAGAGTCCAGTTGTGCTGGAGTTCTGAGAAAAGGAGTAAGTTCTTTCAGGTGACCTCCTCTGATAATGGATTTGAAAATGCTACTAAGCAGCAACTATACAGCAGTAAAGATGGAACAGGTTTTTAAGGAGGCAAATAGTAAGTTTCACTCTTTTTTAACCATATATGAAGCCATGTGAAATCAGAACACTATAGGGAACTCGGAGGGGCTCCAGAACCTGACAGTTGTAGACTCTAAAAAGAGCAAACAAGCTGTCCTGTTACACTAAGTTCACACATTCTTGGCCCTTTTCACAATGCTCATATAAAAATAAACAGCTCAGGGACCTACAGAAAAGGGTGCATCTCCGTACTCACTCCCAGTGTAGAGTCTGCTGTCAGTGACAAGATCTTCATATTGTGCCTTTTTCCATGCCTCCGTGTTTATACTTCTATTTTTGCATGTACACATGATGTACTTAGTTTTAGATTTCTTTCTACAAAAACTGTCATCCCTATTTTTAACAGATTTTTTGATCATTTAAACAATACATGAAAGGGAAAGACACAAAAATCCTAAGGCAAATGGTACATCATCCCTTCTCAGTGGCATTGTTGGCTCTGCAGTCACAATATGCTCTTTTACATACTCTACAGGCTAAGAAACACATGCTACAGTTTGCCCTTATAGCTAACTTTTGTGCCTCCAGTCAGGATGACGTATTTACTATTTCCTTATTTCATTCTCCCTTCCGTATGCCATGATGGTTTTCCCTAGGAATCCTGTTATTGTTATTTATTGTTGCTGTTGACATTGCTATGTTTTATTCCTACCTTATTTTGTTGTTGCTGGTATTCGGTTTGCAGCAGGAAACATATAACAAACACCCAGGCTATACTGTGTTATTCAATGTCGACACCCCCTTTTCTTGGTGCCTCCTGGCTTGTTCCCTGACCACCTACCTGGATAAAGAAACTGTTGCTAGCTTGGGTCTGAAATGGTACCTGTGTGCTTCCTGACTTGAGGTGGCTCCTTTTTTTCCTTCCTTCTCTTGATTTCTTGGTCCCAGCACACTGGACACCAGCCCTTGATCTGACGCTCAATCCACAGGCTCTGCCCATTGGCCGTAGGTTCAATCACTCCTAACCTAAGGCCTCCACACTTCACTCCTGGACATTTTTCACTTGAATGGGGAAAGCATAGCACCCACATATATCAAGCATGAATATAAAGCAAGGAGATTGATTTCACAAGCCTCATACAAAAATTAAGTCTTAAAGCTTTATAGTTATAGTCTATAGTTGTCTGTTTATATTCCTATTTGTATAGAGAGAGAGAGAGATACTGAATTTAGATTTTTATTTCCTTCCCCTACAACTGTCATTCTATTTTTAACAGTTGTTTTACTCTTCAAATATGTTACGGAAAGACAGAATTATGCAGGTAAGTTGCTGCTGCCATAGAACAGGTGGGGACTAAAAGCACAGTTTTCTTAAAAAATGCAAATTAACATTGTCCTTTGGGATTGGATTTTAGAAAGTAAACCCAACAGCTAGTCAGAAAATCTGCATTCTAGTCTCATATCTGACACTATTGACCTGAAAATGAAGGCCATGGAATAAGAAATTACTTTCTTCATACATTTTCGCTGAGACAATGCTTAATTACAAGCGAATGCCCCTCACCTTAAATTGAGGCTCTTGGGTATTATAGGCCAGTAGCAGACCCGGATGTCTTAGTCTGTTCAGGCTGCTATAACAAAAATACCATACACTGGGTTGCTAGTAAACAACAGAAATTTGTTTCTGGCAAATCCTGTCCAAAACCAAGTTGCTTGCAGATTAAGTATCTGGTGAGAGCCTGTTTTCTGGTTCATACAAGGTATCCCTTTGCTGTGTGTTCACTTGGAATAAGGGGCAAGGCAGTCTTCTGGGACCTTATTTATCAGGGCACTAATTCCATTCATGAGAGCTTTGCTAATCTCCTCCCACCTCTTAACTCCATCACATTGATGGTTAGATTTCAACATATGAATTTTAGGAGAGAACTAACATTCACCATAGCACCAGACATCTCAAATACCCAACACATCTCCACACATGTCCCAGTGCCTCCTAACGGAGCTGGACTACTTCCAATTAAAAAGCAATGGATGACTTCATGATTCCATTTAAAAAGGCATTTGTGGAGAGTGGCTTAAGATTCTTATTATTCATGAAAGAGGACAATGAGATTGATAGCATAGTGTAGTGATGTCTAAAACATTAGTTAACCTTATCGGAAACGTTTTGGGCCTACTCGTTAATGATTTGTGATGACTACTAACTGGATCCCCCAGATCCATTCTGTCTCTTGTCCATAAGCACAGGCATTTAGGGAGGATGATGGACAACAAAATGGAAGAAATCTAAGTCCATCAGTGACACTGTGCAGCAGAACTGCCCTCAGAGCCTGGACCAGCCAGACTAATACTTCTCATATGAGTCATTGTATTTAGGGATCCATGTTATAGCAACATAACCTTTACCTTGGCTTAGGTAAGAAGTTAGTAATAATACAGAATAATGATAATAACAGTAGCAAGTTATAATAATAATACAGATATTAGTACCTGGAAGCATGATACTATGTAGGAAAGCCTAAAATATGTTTCTAAACTAGTTTAAAAAATAGGTGGTAGGCAGAAGAAATAGACAGTGTGTACTTCCACACTCTTTGTTATGCCATGCTAAAGCACTTGGTAAAATGCCCACCTAAATAACTCAGAAAACAAACTGTATGCCCAAGAAGCCTATTGCTCTAGGATAAGCAGTGAGAAAAGAAAAAGAAATTATTCCTAACCACTTTTAACAAGATACATAAGAAAGAGATAAACTCAAGCAAGAATTTGCCTGTTTGAAAGCAGACTTAGAAAGAGCTACGTAAGAGCTAAGTAAGACTCTCCTTGCCTGCCGTCAGAAATGTAATTCTCCTGAGACTCTAGAAATTTGAAGTCGCAAAGGACTGGAGGTACAATTGGTTGTACACCCAAGGATAGCAGAACATAAGTCTATTACCTGGAGCCTCTCAATCGCCTCTCCTAAAGACTTCTTGGCATGAGATGCATAAAGTTTGGAAATCAATTAGAATGTGATCTTCCAATCCAAACCTAACTAAGGAATTGTGGGACAGAATAGGACGAGATGCCGATAAATGTAAGAGAATCAGCAAAAATAAGAACTTGGTCTAGAAAAAAATCTTTATGTAAGGCTATTTGTCAATAGAAATGACTGGAAGCAAATGTATTGAAGGGCCAAGTTTTCCAGGAAATTGTACTACCCAAGAAATCACAGGCTGTTTCAGCCAGAAGCTGCTATAAAAACTCATACTCAATACCTATTTCAAATAGAGAAAAACTCACAAGTAGCATTCTTGCAAAGGATAAAGCTGGGGTCCACAGTGGAGATGGACAAGGGAGCTATCCCAGAAAGCAGAAACAGGGGTGGCCAGAAGGGCCAAATATGGACCGTACTCCATTGCTGGGGTAGGGAGTCTTTAATCACTCAGGACTTCCACGTTTCTAATTGTTTCCTTTTCTGAATGGGAGTTTTTCCCATTCAGTTGCAGTTATATTCTAGGCTGATAATTTGTCTATTGTCTTATGGTCCCCAGATTATGCAGAACTTCATCTGGACCTGTTGGAGAGAACTACCACCACCTAGAATTCCTGAGCTTCCATCTGAGGCCGTAATAAATGAGGCCATAATGATTTTCCCTGGCATTCAGAAAGAAGCCCAAGGGAATTGTGTATGGCAAGAAAGCATATACATGGATAGTTAGGAGGCCAGAGTGGCAAATTACTAGCTGCCCCCAAATACTGCCCTCACATATTTTAATAAGCATCCAACTAGAAACTTCATTTTCCAGCCTCCAGTAGAATGTGTATAGAAGCAATGTGTGCATTCTGAAACTTCACTGTTACTTTGTTGAAAAGAAATGTCTTGCTCTGGACTTCTCCCCTTTTCATGACATAAAACACAGCCATGTTAAATGGAATATGAGTCCCTAAAGATTGTCCTTTATGAAATATAGCTGCCCCTATCACACTGACCTGGACTGACTAAAGTGTTACCTGAAAAGTAATCTCTATGTTACTCAAACCATTTTATTTCTAGTTCCCTTTGTTACAACAGCTTAGCCTTTGCCATGACTAATATATCATTCACATTTCTTTCCCTTTGTAGGGACTATGAAACTTTCTTGTCTAAGGTAAGGCAATTCCAGGGAGCCATTTCTAGAAATAAAAGAAATCAACCCGCAGAAGACAGACTAAGAAATCAAATGGGTGAAAAATCAAACACATCTATTTTACACCTCAGTGATGACTAGTGATAACTATTTTTACAAAGAGTGCCAATACCTTATTGTCTTGATAATTCCTGTTGTGTCTTATTTCATAAGCCCTGTCTCCTTTCCTTTAATTGCTAGAGTAATACAATCTCATTTAACAAAACAATATATATTTATTGTATGCCTCCTACATTCCAAGCATACAATCTTTTTCTTAGATAAGACAAGAATGAAAGAAGTTGTGCTACTATATTCAACTCCATAGTAGACAAAGGAAGAGAGAGTCTAAGAGAACAGGCCAATCCTGGTGAATGGGTGAGAAAAGTGAATATGCCTCTGAGGTTAGCAATCTCTATGGCTTCCAGAAAAGTGAAATGTCAACAACGTGCACCATCATTATTCTCCGTTTTGTTTTCAGCAGCCCTTTTATATTTTTTGCCCTTCCTAAGCATTCAGAAAGTCAATCAGGATGAAATTATAGGGAAACAAATTAGAAATTGACCGAACACAGGGGTGGATGGGAGTACATGATATATATTTGAAAACTTTATAAAGACATTCCAATCTGGGCATGAAAAAATTTCTAAAGCTATATTTTAATTTTTACTAGTGAACACTCCAATTTACAGGTAGATAGGGAACAGCGAATACAAAATTGTTTGATCCAGTAGGTTAAGTAGCAGGTAGAAGATAATAGAGAATAAATTGTCAGCAGATGTTGTTGTTGGTTCAGAGCCTGAGACTGCCAAATCAGAATAGGCTGTTGGGATATCGTGGAATATAAATGACTTTCTCACTCTGGGTTATTTAATTTCACTAAGTTTAAACTTGCAACTATTTATTATGATGTGTCCCATGTAGCTGAAACTTCTTTAAGTTTTAAAAGTATTGCTTTTCAAGAAAAGAAGTCAGTGTGGTAGATGACATGGTGCACATCAAGGTCTCCTCTCCAAGGACTGAACCAATGATGTGCTGGGGCCAGCTTTTGCTGGCCTGTGAGAGTCAATTGTAGCATCTCTTCATAACTATTGTTGAGTGACATCATGACAATAGTTTGAAATCAGCAGTGATGGGAGTAGTTACACCATGGACACTGGTGAACATCACAAATAAAGATTAATTCCTCCCTGCCTTGTTCCCCCTGCCGCAGAGAGCTGGTTTGCCAGCACACCACTGCTGGGAGTATTGACGGTTGAAGTTCTCAGCTGAGTCAGGTCATATTCCCTTCCCAAGAGCATCCTGCAACCAAGATTGGCCTATGTGGAGAATAAAGAAAGGGCCAGCCTCCTGGCTGCAATTCAGGGCAACTGGAAGCATCATTCTAGCCTTTGCTGTGACTGCATCACAGTTTAGCCTTTCACTCTACCCAATCCTGCACCGTCCATGCCCCTCCAAGTGTCAATCAGAGAGTATTCTCCAATAAACCTCCCACACACCACTCTCTACCATAAGTCTGCGTCTCAGAAAACTCAACCTAGGACAGAGACATAAGGAGAATAGAAAATTCATCTCCTAGAGGTAAAGTAGAAACTTATTCTTTCTATAAAAACAAGTTTAACACTACTCACTTGGCTTTGCACTGTTTTAAATGATTTATACAAACAGAGAAGCCAGAATAACATTGTTGGCTTTCAAGGATGTTGTTGTTATTGTAGCTGCTGCTGTTCTCTTTTTCCAGAAATCTCTCTCTTGATATTTTTTTATTTTTTTCAACTTTTATTTTAGATTCAGCGGGTACGTGCACAAGTTTGTTACCTGACTGTATTGTGTGATGCTGAGTGCTGAGTTTTGGGGTATGAATGATCCCATCACCCAGGTATTAGGCATACTATTGGGGAATATTTTTCATGTGTCATTAAATATAAGAAACACCAGAGGTTTTCAGTTATGAAAAAAAAGCATTTGTTTTTATCTGCTTAACTTTAGTAATTTTAAGAGTGATTACCTCAGTGGTTTTATCCTAGATTCAAAAGAAAATTATAAAAAGAGATCAAACATGATCAAGGGAACCAAAGAGAAACTGATTCTACTGACTTTTTGGATAAAGGCATTTGTTTCCCAATCACTGTTTTCAATGTTGTTTTGTCCAGCGTTTTAGCACGTCTCTTACATTTCAGTCATTTCAGCTTAATCTCAGTTATTAGAACACTCTTTGGTTTAGTTTCTTTCATATTCCATTTACATCTCATCTATGCCTCAGTCATCCCCCTGCCTGCAGAAACTTGAGTGTGGACAGCACCGCAAGACCAGCTCTTTCACCCCTGCCCAGCATCTCTAAGTGGATGGGAAGGGGGGATTAATTCATCCCTCTACTTTTTCAAGGCTTAACTTATTTGGGGTTAGAAGTAGATGGGAGGCAAGAAAGAAAGAAAGAAAGAAAGGGGGAAAGTTTTTTCAACAAACTGTCTTGATTGTAGTCCCTTCCTTGCTGGATGTCTATGCTTTCCTGGCTATCCTTGAATGATCATCTCTGCCCTCTGAATTCCAGAAGTCCAAAAGCTGACTCTTTCAGGAGTTGTCTTCAGAGTTTATCAGGAAGCCCTGGGGAGACTTCTCACATCTCAGTTCTCTGAAAAAGGAAGCTAGATCTGGCTCCACACCTCCCAAAGTCCTCAGTTCTTGACTTCCCCATAGTACACGATGGATGGGGTAGAAACTGACAAATGCCCAGCTATCCCATGAGGAGAGGAGAGTCCATCTGCAGCATGAAATGTAAGCCCAGGGAGCTTCTCTTTCTCCATGTTGCCTCAATTCTCCCTATAGTTCGAGATGGGGAGCAAGAGGGAGCTGGAGTGCAGGCTGGGGTTCATGAGCTAACAAATTCCTGATCAAGTTTTCTGGCTCCAATTGTTACTGGCTCTTGGAAATACTTTGTTTAAATCTGGGGATGTTTAATATCTCCTTGTTCTAAGCTAAGAGTGCTAATCACCTATAAGTCAGGAGGAAAATTTCACTCAATATCTTTATAATTTTTAACTGGCACTTAAAATCAGTTCCAAAACCTGAAAAAAATATTTTGCCAGTTATCAAGTTTGCCTAAACTGTATAGCAAGGTAATACAGATGTCCTGAATTTGGTACTTGAATTTCCGAAGTGCTTGTTGCATGGATTAAATGTAAGGGAAAATTGCTGCTTCATCTCCTCCCTTTATATTTGTAGATTCAGAATAGTATGATAGAAAATTTGATGATGAGCACATAACTAACACGTTATTGGTTTGGTAGAGCCTCCTAGTCTAGTACATGGCTTATGATTATAGGATAAGTTGCTTGAAATTTTCTATAATTATTCTATTTCAATCCTACACATTAAATCCTGCTTTAGATAAGATTCAGCACAATATCAGGTTTTTATCTCATAACTAGATGCCATCATTAATTTGCTTTTATAGTGTTTGAAAATAACCCTCTATCACACATAGTTTGCTTCATACAATTTTCCTAAACAACAACAAATTGAATCCTTAAGGGCATGTCTGTGAGAAGTCTACGAACTTAAAAAAAAAAAGAAAAAGAAAGAAAAAACAATATCGACCCTGTTTGTTAGCAACCACAACCTTGCTCCTCAAAAACATCAACTTAAGAAGAAAAAAAAAAAAGCACTATTGCCAATACAGTTTGGGCTCCCTTAATTTCATGCACTGTGACTTCAACAATTTCTCCATTTCTCATCTTATTTCTATAAAAGTAGCTTCATTTAAAAGCAGGGAAACCACATTTCATGCTCTTCAGTTTCATTAAAGTTATACAAAAGGAGCCTACCAAAAGAAGCCTCTCCTAATTAAACAGTTGTAGCAGATGAAAATATTGAAATGATGAATCTGAAAGGAAGCTGACACTATATATTCCCCAGAATTTTTTATCATGACATGAAAAAAGGAACTGAAAAATTAAGATCTGAATCCCAGGATGAAGTGTCACATATGTCATTATAAAAAGAAGAAATGAGGTGTAACCCACTGACTTCTTAAGGTAGTACAGGTGATGTGACTTGAGAGAACCTGAGAACAAAGGAATTTCTTCTAATCCTTCATTAGGGTCGGCTTTTTGTGGTTCCCAGATGGGGGTTGGCCATACTTTACTTATGTTGGTCTATGATTTTATGCATCCTTGTAAACTAATGGCAACGACTGTTTGATGCAGATGCCTTGGACTCCCAAGAGAGTGCTTTCATCATAATTCAGCCCAAGTTATTGAGTGTGCTGGTTAATGGGCACTTGAGATGAAGTGTTACCAAGAATAAGAGGGAGTAAAACTGAATGTGTTATTCCTCCCCTCCAGGACCTGCAAAATAAGCTTTCTTGATTGACAGACTCCTTTTTCAAAGTGGAAACAGTAATGACATGCTTCTCAGAGGCTTAGGAAGGAGACTGCATTCTAGATGGCTTCTGCCTCAACTCTGTAGGCAGGAAGAGCAAGGTTTATCAAGCGAAGACCGTTTGGTCTGCTCTTGGTAGTTATTTTTTTAAGTGAGCTTCATTTCTTACAGCTCAGATTCTCAACGACTTACCAAGGTCTAATAAGCAGCTTGGGAATCTATAGATTTCATATGAAGTTTTATGTTAATATACTCATTGCCTAATTAATCACTGCCTTTGTCTCTGCCTTGAATTTTTTATAGGATATTCCTAAAATGTGCTTTTTATCCCCCAGTCCTATTAGACCCAAGCACTAGTTAGTGTCTTAATTAGGTATAAACAATTTTGATTTCTGATTTTTTCTATTCTTAAAAGGTTTTGAAAGTTGAACTCATAAAGGAATAAAAGATTGATTATAATTCTTGGGATTATTTGAACATCCCTCATGTTTTGTAGTGCATTAGAGTACCTTATGTAAGGGAGAAGGGGGCATTCACATTAAGATTGTATAAACTTACATTTTTATGTGTGTCTATATGTGTACAGAAAGATGAGAGAGACAGAGAAGACCATATATGTGTATCTCTATATATGCACATATATATATATTGACCATTTTTTGACATGTAGCAATATAATGTCTTGTTCTAACAAAATCTGTATATTACTACAATTTTCCAATATTGAGAGTAAGTACTATAAGGAAGAAGTATTACATGAGTAAGCCACATTCCTGTATATTGGTGAACAAGTTAGGACAGTATGACTTAGGCACACACCCTTCCCCAGAAAACAAAGGAAGAGGGAAATGTGGCTAACATTTATTAGAAGTTTCCTCTATGCAGAAATCTGTTCGTCGTGTTTTAGAAACAACTTTTAAGTAATGATATTTTCCACATTTTACAGATGAAAAAGTTGATACTTAAAGGTACTAAGTTACCCCAAAGGAGACGAATAATAGAGTTAATTGTCTAAACCAGGACACGTCTGAGCATGAAAGGAGGCACTCACTGCACAGGATGCTAGAACGAATGGAAGGTATAAAAAGGGATTGTCCTGGGCAAACCAGAAAAATATATGTCATCCTACCCCAAAATGTGGTTCAGCTAGGATGCAAACCTGAGCAGCTGGCTCTGAGCCTGGAACCTTAAACACTAAGCTATACTTAGTAGTTAACTTCCTTCCTCAAGTTGAAAAAGAAAGGGAATAATGTGCTTAGAAAGCACTCTGGTATATTGTGTGTAAGTAGCCAAATACAGATCAAAGAAGAAGGTTGCACTGACACATGCAAACAACTAATTAACTAGGACTAGTATCTTGCTGGGAGAGTGGGGTTCTAAAATCAGCAAGTAATGTGAAAATTGAGTAGACTCAAACTGTACTTTAAAAGCCTCACAAGCACCAACACCATAAGAAACAACAGGGGAACTGATTCCAGCTGCGGAAACAACAGATTCCTATGCAGTATCTCTTGCTCTCTCTTTCTCTCTCTCTCTCTTCTGAAGATCTGCAGTTGGATTCTGCTGAGTTTAAATGAGCATAGCATGCAATGTCATTGAATAGCTCTGAATAGAATAAAATTTGTGCTCTGGAAATATCAAATAAAAATGGTAAAGAAAAATCAATAGGGAAATAGTTTAGAAGACACTTACATAGAGGAATTTCATTTGAAGTAAGTACATGAAGGCTAAAAATAATAATAATAATAATGTGCAGAAATGTGGGTTAAGACATACCAGTCCGAGATTATAATGTAAGAAAAGACATCCAACTCTTGAAAATGCCCGTGCCTGGAATATCAGATCCACAGAACGTAGATAAAGAATAAGATTATGAAGAACCTTGAAGGTCAGCTCAAGGAGTTTGTTCCTCATTCTCTGATCAGTGTCTGGTGACCTTTGGTATGAATCAGACTCACTCGTGAAGCTTTTCTTATGAAGGCATTATCCAGTATTATGGAGCCAGCTGCAAAGAGACAAAAGCCAAGCTACTCCTAAGGCCTGAGAATGGATTTGACATTGAGATGTGGACTTTTCACTTTCGTGTATGCCCTTTGGTGCTGGGATTTTTGTTGTTGTTGAGACATGATCTTTCTCTGTGGCCCAGGCTGATATGCAGTGGTACGATCTCAGCTCACTGCAGCCTCTGCCTTCTGGGTCTCAAGCAATACTCCTGTCTCAACTGCCCAAGTAGTTGGGACTACAGGTGTGTATCACCACAATCAGCTGATTTTTGTATTTCTTGTAGACAGGGGGCTTCACCATGTTGCTTAGGCTGGTCTCGAACTTCTCGGTTCAAGCAATCCTCCTGCTTCAGCCTCCCAACATGCTGGGATTACAGGTATGAGCCACTGCACTCAGCTGGGATTTTTTGAGTGGGATATGGGAAAATTATTGATAGCAACAGGAGGCAGAGAAATTCTAGGCAGACTGGGATGAATCTCTGGCAAAACTCAACATTTGACCCAAAAAGCCTGAACCTCCCGGCTCAAAGTGAGAACTTCCATCCCTGTGTCCCCTCTCTCCTGATTGGTTCTTCTGATTTTTACCAATTGAATGTTGCCTTTTCCAAAACTGTCCAATATTGAGAGTAAATACTGTAAGTATTTACTACCATCACTGTAATACCACTGTATTTACAGTATTACCTACCACCCGCCTGCCCCTATATTGTGCATATAAGGACCCCAAACTCAGCCAGCAGACAGGAGAAGTGACTGAATGGCAGGAAGAAGTTGCTGGATGTACGAGAGAGGTGACTTTCACTTCAGAAACACAGCTGGACAAAGTAACTTGACTTCAGAAGAGAGAGGCAGAGAGGCAGCTTCACTTCAGTGGAGAGCAACTTTCCCTTCCCATCCCTTTTCCAGCTCTTCCCTCTCTACTGAGAGCTGCTTTCATCACTTAATAAAATTATCCACATTCACTATCCTTCAGTCCTGTCACATGACCTCATTCTTCTTGGGCACAGGACATGAATTCAGGATGCACCAGGTGCAGGTACCCAAAAAGGCTGCCACACAGGAACCTTTGCCCTCACTGGCAGAAGGCAGCCACCCCATGTGATGAGGCAAAGGGTCCACTCAGCTGATAACACACTGCTGTCTGCAGACTGCAGAAATAAGAGAGCACTGTAACATGCCTTCTGGGGCCTTGGGACACAAGCACCCAGCCTGGGTGCTGCGGTGGGGCCCCGCACACAGTTTGCTCCTGCCAGCGCCAAAGCATCTGGTTCCTGCACTTGCTCTCTGGTTCCTGCACTTGTTCACTCATGCTCTCTCCTGTGAGGGGTTGAGCAGGGTGGGCTGAATAAATGAGGTGCTCCTGTTGCAAGTCCCATGAAGGGGTTAAGAAAATACCCTACATTATTATCATGTACATGTAATTCTTTATAATTAAAAAATTATGTAAACATACATAATCTATCTGCTCAGTGCCCAAATTAGGAGTAGCCATCTAGGGTGAAACATGAGCACTTGGATATTTAAAATTCTCCAAAGCTGCGACTCACAGGCATGGAAGCCAGGAACAATTGCTAATGGTGAGCTACTACAAGTTTTTGTGATCTTATCTATGTTTTAGTAATCTTATCTATGTTTTTTTCTGACAATTTTCTGGAAAGGAAAGAGAGTTGAGGCCTGCAGGATGTTTAGAAAAATTCTACAGTAATTTAAGGACCAGAGGCATGACCATGAAAAGGAGAAATCTCTGATTTTTAATGTCAAATGGAAAGCTAAGATTACTGACAAACATTTGATGCTATTCTCTATTACATAAGCTTGCTGGAACAGCTTCACATAGTTTGAATAACAGAAGAAACTGCTGAAATAAAAATTATACAAGCAAATGAGGTGAACAGTTCTACAAGCAAGAGAGCATGTTGCTATACTCCAATATATGTGTTTTAGTAGTCAATACATCTGACTTCAATCCTAGCTTTGACATTTATTGTCTAATCCTGGACCTGAACTGAAGATACTGAGCCCTCTAAGTTTTAGATCGTCATCTGGAAAATGAGAGTTGTACCTGTTACTGACACCAGGAAGCTTTTTTTTAACAGCTGTATACTTATGGGTCCTAGGATAACTGCAACATAGGAGAAATCTGTGACCCAGAATCTTAGAAAATGTTACGGTCATGAATACTAACTAGACATCATGGAAGTGGTTCATGGGAAGCCCCCACCTGTCTCAAACAAGGGACAAGCTGACCTAGACGTATGAAGGGACTCACTGGAAAACCAATGGTTTCTACCTCAAGATCAAGCATTCAGCTCTAGATGTGTCCATGGGAACCATCTTCTCCACAACAAGAAACATCTCAACCAAATGTATGATGTTTACTCCCCAGTGAGGTATTTTCCCTGATTTCAGTCAGCTTCCCACCAGTGCTCTTTTTCTCACAGTCTTACTGTCTCGTAATGAAAGTAAGTTAAGTGTGATGGATACATCTGTTTCTTATTCATCCCATGGATAGATGCTTCTTGCAGTATAACACTGCAATCCAGAGCTACTGAAACCCATTCAAGACTTTCTTTACTTGCCTCATTCTTATGACTCCCAAAGACACCTGCCTTACAAGATCATTGTAAAGATCAAAGAGAAAATGGATATAAAACATCCAGCACACAGTTGGCACTGAACAAATGCCATTTGTTAGTTTCAGATTCAAATCTTGGTGCCACTTACAAACTATAAGGCAAGCTTCTTCGTCTGTAACCCACATGAATAATATCTACCTTGAAGAGTTGTCATAAGGATTAAGTAATAAAATAGGATAGCATATATGAGCATTCCACTCACAAAGGCTTCCTTCTTTCTACTTTTACTCCTCCAAAAAAGCATAATGCCATGGAATTTTGGAAGGAATAAAAAGGAGGTGAACAATTGGTTCTTAGAGCAACTGGCTCCAGGGCAGGCTCTGGGGTCAAACTGTCTGAGTTTAAACCACAACCGTCCCAGTTCTGTAACTTTGGACAAGTTGTTCAATTCCTCTGTGCTTCAATTTCCTCATCTGTAAAAGGGTATAGCAATAGTATCTACCTCATACAGGTAGTTGTAGGATTCAACCAACTGATACATACAAAGTGCTTGGAACGGACTCAGCACTTAATAATTGTTCAATAAATGTTACCTAGTATTGGCCAGGCGTGGTGGCTCACGACTGCAATCCCAGCACTTTGGGAGGCCCAGGCGGGCAGATCACAAGGTCAAGAGATCGAGACCATCCTGGCCAACATGGTGAAACCCAGTCTCTACTAAATATACAAAAATTAGCTGGGCGTGGTGGTGTGCACCTGTAGTCCCAGCTACTTTGGAAGGTTGAGTCAGAAAAATCACTTGAACCCAGGAGGCAGAGGTTGCAGTAAGCCGAGATCATGCCACTGCATACCAGCCTGGTGACAGAGTGAGATTCCATCTCAAAAAAAAAAAAAAGTTACCTAGCATTATTATTTGTTTGACAATTCTCCTTTAGACCTTAAACCACAGCAAAAAGAATCAGTGGTGTATATAGTCCCTAGAGAGGAGAGGTTATTTATGCTCTTCTCAATTGTTGTGGGTGGAATCACTGTCAGCTGTGGCATTCCTAGGTTCATCTGCTTTCATACGACCTGAATATTGTATGAAAATAAAAACTAATTCTGCTACCATATAAAGGACATTTAGTGGCACTGACTTTGAAAGTTTGCTATAATCACCCAAGCTGCTTTTTGCTGTTAAAAGGGAAATAAGGTTTAAAAAGATTCTGTGTTTCAAAACTGTTAACTTTAAGCAAACATTATTGCTAAATAACTGGTTATATACTGCCCCAAGAAAAGAACAGATTCAAAACTTCACATGGAGAACACAATCCAAACTTGTGTGTGTGTATGTGTGTGTGTGCATGCGCGCACATACACACCCTCACTCAAGCAAGCACATGCACATAGATACACATACATTACTTGCCTTTGTGTCTCTGGAAAAGACGAAAATGGTCTGAAATCAAGCAAAACAGATGGCTGAGTGGGCTTGTGAATCGCCTATATCTCAAGGAAGTTAAGAAGTCATTGCAGCAGTTTTTAAGGAGAAATATGTAAGTTTTTAGAAAGTTTTTACACTGTCTTGTCTATCCCTTTGCAACTTAGAATATGCACTTCTGAGATTACTAAAGAGTAGGACTCTGAGGACGACTAAAACTCTGAGTGAAATAGTGCAAGAGCTTCTGTTCTGGATACTCTTCCTTATAAACCAGAAATATATTGGTGCTCTAACATAATTGGATACAGATGTGCTTTGCATCACTCACTAGTTATGTTTCTGAAAGAGTTTTATAAAAGTTGAAGAAAAATAAATTTGTGCTCACCAGAAGTGCTTACTGTTCTTAAAGGAATTTTATGTCTAAGCCTTTTATAAAGCAATGAGTCCTTTGTGAACATTCTTATCCTGTAAGCATAAATAATCATTATGTTTTAGACGGTGCAGTGTCCTGTACGTGTGTCAGAAAGATTGCACCATATGGGCAGCACCTTAATACGGCCGGCCTCATCTCCCTCATCCCACCTGCCCCCTCACCTCCTCCCCTCCCATCTCCTCTCCTGCACACAAACACCAGATGAGTCTCCCTGACATGTTATTTTACGAAGATTTTTAACTGGCAATGAGGGCCTTTTATAAGCTTACCCCCAGACCTGTAAGGGCTTTGAAAGAACTTGGTCATCTGGCTTGATCTTTCACTCCTTAGATCTTTTCTGCATGGAATTTTGGCATCCCTATCAATTCTGATCTTTGTCCACTAGGCTTTTTTATATTCTAGCCCACACTTTCTCTTTCAGGTTTTCTCTGACACACATCACCTACCTCATACCTTACCCCAATACACACAGTAATTTTTCCATTCTGTGAATACCATAGTTTTCTGTCATTTGAATTCCCTCAAATTCTTTCTCATAGAATAAATATATTCACACAAGTCTCCACTGCCCAACCAGTTTGAGGACTTTCTGAGGGTAGTAATTTATAGTCTTTGACTGTGCTCGCCTGGTGCCTGACATAAAGCCCGTACTCACTGTTCTGCGAGGATGGGTTTAATGTCATACACACACTCTACACACAGCACTGCCCTGGATGCCACAGGAAATGTGAATAAGACACAGTCTTTACCTCAAGTATAATCTGCTGGAGAGAAACGGAAGCCTCCAGTCAGTACAGAAGACAGACTATGAGGAGGACAATAAGGAAGACATAAACAATGGGACAGGGCAGGAGACCAGATGGCTTGCAGCAGTCAGGATGAAAAAATATGTCACGGAAAAGGTGGCTTTTGATCTGAACCTGAAAGAGGGTTAGAATTTCAATGGGCAGTAAATGAAGCTACTCAAGAAGCAGAGAGCCGACTGAGCCCAGATCTCTGGGTAAATATCCCCATTTTGGAGGAAACTGAGCTATAAGCAGTAGTAAGTAGACAGTGGAAACCTAAGATTGGTTAGTGTAGGTCATGTTTTAAGGACCTGCAAGTCTTGCTGAGAATGTACAAAGAGGTAAATCATAATCCTCTATATTCTCCACTTTGCAACCTAGCAGGGATCAGGAAGGGATTTCTGTTTTTATTGGTAACACTGGATTGTTAATACTGGAATTACACAGTGCCTGAAATCGTAAATTAATTGAAAAGCAAAGCCTGCATTAACCAAACTTAGGAGCTTGCACAGTTGTTCCTCAAAGCCATAAATCAGAACAAATCAGCACAGAGGCGACTGGGCTTTCTACCAAACATCAGTGAATTTCACCTGAATTTTTCTCTCAGAAAAAAAAAAAAAAAAAAAAAGAGGATAAGCTTCCAGTTACATTTCAGTTACATTTGCCCGGAGGACAGATTAGCTGTAACTGTGCAAATCTGTCTGCGTGGGATCTTATGCGCACCTACATGTAGGGAGATAATTAATTGATACCTTTCTCCTCATTTATAATGATGGCTCATTTCTAGGAGGAGGCCATAGAGATGAGGTTGACAGAAACTTCTTCTCCACAAAGACAAACGCTTATTTGTCATTCCATTTTTTCTTTTATAAATAACAAATTATTATATTTATCATAGTTCAAGTATACTTAGAGGAGAAAGAGAAAGGATTTAAAATACATCTGATTTTTTGTCTAAAGTTTTTAATCACATGAAGGAGAGCAAGAGTCAATGCTCACAGAAAGTATCCCAATTTTTCTCAAACTAGTTAATTTTTTTATTTCTAGAAAGTAATTAGAAAATCACGTATTAAAATTGGAAAAACTATCCTTTGGGCATAAGATTCCTTTTTCTACTGGTCAAGAGTACTTCTCGGTATATGTTTTTGTGCTTTGTTCAGTCTGATTCCAAGTGTGGCCTCCCCTACCAGGGAGACTTTTTGTTCCTTCCAAATTTGTTGCCTTTCTGAAATTTTTTGTGATATTCAACCTAAACCTCTCTTTCCTCTTACCCTATTTCAGAATATATGTTCTGAGGATGCCAAGCCACAGAAGCCTACATTCTAATTGCTGAGATTTGAAGTTGTTGTTGATTTTTCTTTTTTCTTTTTTTTTTTAATCCATTAGCCATATTCTCTTTCAACTGCTGAGGAACAGATGTTGAGCTTCTAATAAGAAAAAGCATGAATCCCATAGGAAAACAGCATCTCTGGTTCTAAAAGCAATATCAGAACAGAGCAAACTTCCTAATATTTGACTAAATTTTGCTTAGAAATGAAATCCTATGGCCTTTTCTGTGTACATTTGCTAATGTTTTAGTCTAAAATAAACTAGCAAGGCCTTCTCAGTGTTGAAATATATGCCCTACCAGCTGCAGTGATGAACTGTGCTTCATGCCAAACATTGGAATTTCTTTTCTGTGATTAGTTTACCATACTTGTAAGCCGGAGCTTACTACTTACTATATATAGAGTCGGGTGGAAGATAGAAGTGCATAATCGTTCCTAAATCATAAGAAGTATTCTCAGTTCATGCCATACCATAGAAAAATAAAGTTTAAAGTGCAATCAGGTGCTTTGATAGAAAACCTCAGTTCTTTGATTACTTCTGTAGAGGCATATGCATTAATGTCAAATCATCACTTGATATGAAAGCCCAGATTTTTTGATAAAAAGAATTCCTTTTATAGAAGATTGAAAGCAGACAGACAAGCAGTTAAATGCCTTTATGCTTTTTAACTCTGGCCCCCTGGCAGGTATTCTAATGAGTATGAGAATAATTGAGAACCACATTTTGAAATTGTCTAGAAATTGCCTAAAATTTTGGATAGTGGATCATTTTAAGACAGTAGAATCTAGGCTGGTGTTAGGGGTTTAAGGTCCTTCACAGCCGACCTGTGTTGTCTTCCTTTTTGCTTATCCCAGCACCTAACATAGTGTCTTGCATTGAGCTAATGCTCAATAAATACGTGCTACTTACTTCATAAATATTAGACACATTGTCACCACAGAGAAGTTACATGGCCCTGCTCTACCATCCCTTTGTTTGTGTAGATTAATTTTCCACTCTTCAACACAACTTCATTGCTTATATAGTAACTGTAGCTAACATTTTATATGCCAGGCACTGTTCTGAATGCATTATGCATATTGACTTGCTTAATCCTTACAATGACCCTATGTTTGATGTATAATAACTATCCCTATTCTACAGATAAAGAAACTAAGGACTAGAGAGGCTGCCTTGCCCAAGGTTACCTACAGAGTAAGTGGCAGAATTTGAAGCCAGGCATTTTATTTACAATGCCCATTCTCTTAAAGCACTACTCGCCCTCTCCATCAATGTCCCTACCCTTTCCCAACCTCCTCTCCCCTCATAACAGTGATGCTCAAACTTAAGGCTGCTTCAGAAGAATGTGGAGAGCTTCTTATACCATTGACACCTGAACCCTACCTCCAAGTTTCTGATGCAGAAAATCTTGGGCGAGGCCTGAGATTTTGCACCTCTAACATATTGCCGGTGTTGCTGCTGCTGCCACCCTGGGAACTTTGCTTTGAGAAGCACTGTTCTACAGGGTCACTGTCTTTAAAAGATGCTACCAATTTGTGGCGTAGTCAATAGTATCTATGGGGTGGAGCTTATGCATTCCTATCAAGGAAACCTCACAACTTGTTAACTTAAAGAACAAAGTTCATTTGTTTCTTGCCAACCACCTAGGGCAGCTCACATCAGGATTGCAACTTGTTGACTTAAAGAACAAAGTTCATTTATTTCTTGCCCAACCACCTAGGACAGCTCACATCAGGATTGTCACTCAGGATACAGAATTCTTTCATTTTGTTGCTCCCCCATTCCCCAGTATGTTATGATCCACATGGTCAAAGCTGGGACTCTGTCACATGCATGTCCCATTTAGTAGGAAAGGGAAGATATACCCAATAAATGAAGGTCCAGACCCAGAAATGATGTGTCGTTTCCACTCACATTTCAATTGCAATAACTAAGTTATATGATAACAGTAACTGCAAAGGAAATTTAGACATGTTCCATTATACCCTAAAATGCAACATGGAGAAAACAGATTTGGCAATTGATATGCAATCATTGCTACAAATATACCACCTCATATTTCTACATTGTCCCTTCTCTACACAAGACTTGCCATCCTCACTGCACTGAATATTACATGTACATTATATGTTCTCATTGGGCCTAAAGCAGTTGAGCTTTCCACGTAGGAGGTACTCAACAAATATGATTAAGTAATATGATTAACCCAATTACCCAGAGTAAGGTCTTTAACTTACCTACAGTTGTTTAATTTACAGAAGCATACTAATGATTTCTATCCTAGCAATCTTTAAAGATGCCCTACAAAAAATACAATTATGGAATAATAAAACATTATTTTATGAGCTCTTGAATTATATCAGGCAGTTCACAAAAGCATTTTATGTAAATCATTCCTTTAACCATCACACAAACTCTAAAGACAGATATTTCATAAAGAAATCTCCAGGTTTTGAGTAAGGAAACAAAAGCAGATCAAGTACCTGGTCCTGAACACACAGTTATTAATTTGTAGAACTGAATTTTGGACACACACAGATATGACTCCAAGTCACTGCTTTTAACTACTATTGAATCTTCAAAAAACATTAACATGAAATGATCGATTATTTAATGTGTGCATTGAGCCACCTTCCAAAGATTAGAACATTATTCCTGGCATTAATAGTTTGATGACGTTCCCTAAGAGATTATTGCATGGATTCACAGGAGTCTCCCTTGAAGGCATCTGACCCACTGGTCCTGGAGCCTTGCCTGGCACTACAATTATCTGGGAAACTTCTAAACATAGTCGCTGTTTGAACCCACCCCAGATCAACAAAGCAACATCTCTGGAGTAAGAATCAGGCCTCCATATGCTAGATATGTTTTAATTGTGTTGATATAACCAAGAGAATAATTCAACCAGTGAAGGGGTGATTATGCCAACCCAAGAAACAGGGAAACTGGTGAAGGCCTGGAGCCCCATTCTGTAGGTGAACTTCCAGTCTTCATTCTCATTCCACCCAAGTGTATCATTAAAATGTCACCAGCATTACATAACCCCTAGATGCTTTTCAGCACACTTTCCTCCGTTTAGGTAAGTTTTCTTTTAATGATTGGTACTCTACAACCTTGCCTCCAGTTCTGGGACACAGATATTCTTTTTAGGACACTATTTAATAAAAATGGCCTTGGTTGGCCACCAAGATGCACCTTACTCCAGATTCCCCAGGGTGACATATAGCACGATGATGTTCCAATATTGTTCACGTGCTTTAAGACTGTAGTTAATCCTCTAGGATGTTTTCAGAACCTGCCAACAATTACAACTCAAATAACGTTTACATTTTCACCTCCATTAAATAAGTTATCTGTTGCTTTCAAGAGAAGAAAGCATTCCTCCTTCTGGAAGAAAACAAGAGTTAGTGATGAAATATAAATTTTACAGTTTATCTAAATGTTAATATTTGACCTGTGGCAGAGACTACTAGGTGTTCTCCAGTATCCATCTTCTTCCTTATTGATGCAGTGGTGGAAATTATTCGTCTGTATATTAGTTCGTCACAGGAAAGCACAAAACAAAGACCACCTTGAAGCTAAGTGTGGCCCTATGACTAAGTCCTGGCCAATGGAATATAGGTGGAAGCAATTGGTGAAATGACTAGGAAGTCACCTTAAAGAGGGAGAATGGGCCAGGCACAGTGGCTCATGCCTATAATCCCAGCCCTTTGAGAGGCCAAGGCAGGAGGATCACCTGAGGTCAGGAGTTCAAGGCCAGCCTGACCAACATGGTGAAACTCTACTAAAAATACAAAAATGACCTGGGTGTGGTGGCACACACCTGTAATCCTAGCTACTCAGGAGGCTGAGGCAGGAGAATCGCTTGAAACCAGAAGGCAGAGGTTGCAGTGAGCTGAGATGGCACCACTGCACTCCAGTCTGGGTGGCAGAATGAAACACTGTCTCAAAAAATAAAATTAAAAAAAGTGAGATAGCATGTCTTTTTATTTCTCTTTTCTTCTTCCTGATGCCTGAAATGAGGATCCGAAATCCAGCCCTGCCATCTCTGACAAAGACACAGTCACTGCATGTTGAGGACGGCAGATCAGTCAGGAGAGATGAATCTGGATTCCCAGGGATGCTTGGCACTGGGGCACTAGCCCAGGACTGCATTTCCATTTCTTTCTGGTTAAACCCACTAAACTTTAGTGTTATTGTCACTTTCAGTGGAACCTAATTCTAACTAATACCTTGCCACTTAAATAGAAAGTCAGAAATGGATTAGCAAACTATTACAGAAAATATTTATATATTTAAAAGCAATTGTTTGAAACTGATATTTTATCATTAAACAATATACTTTCTCATTCTTGTTTGTTCTTTCCTTGAGCTGTAAGAAGGAAAAAAAAAAGGCAAAATATACAGCTCTTGTGGAGGGAAATGTGAGAGTTTGAAATCATTTAATGTATGAAAAAGTAGTTGCTAGGTGACTGTTGTCTGAAAGCTTGCCGAGGTGTGTTGGCACCTAGAGAAAAATGCAAGTAGGAGTAATGTTTTGTACGTTTACCCCTTAATGAAGATGCTGCATGATTTTTAAATGGTGAAAACTAAGTAAACAAGCAAAGGAAGAAGAAAAAAATCACATTTTTTCACATAAGTGAAAATAACTTTTATTTTCAAGCAGCCACATACTCCCGAGGGAGGAACAGGCATTGGCTCATGCACACAGGATGGGCAGGCTTCTCATCGTCCCCCTGTTCCGGGCATGCAGCACTGTCTCTGAGGTTCCAGAAGCAGCTGCCACAAAACTCGATTTTAGCTCGTAACACCTGCCAGAGGCTGAGTCACTCTGGAAAAGGTGGCTTAGGTGCGGAGGGTCCTTTTGACAAGGGGAAGCCCAGGCTGATTCTGGTGACAATCTTGTGTCACATATAGTGAATGTGCTGATGGGAGAGCTGAGGGGAAGACAGACACAGAAGTTCTTCATGACAGCAGAGAGAGAGAACACGGTCAGACCAGAAATAGGTCAAGAGCACAGTAAGCACTGCTCTCAGATCAACCACTGCTTCCCTGGCCAAGAGAGCCTGATGATGGGAGAAAAAAAAATCACTCCTCCCCACTCATCCCCTTCTACCAGACCTTCCTAATGGCTCTCACCAGCTCTGACTTTTAAATTTCTCTGTCAAAATGCAGCCAAAATCTCCAACTGAATACAAAGGGAGCTATTTGTTATCATTAATAGTTTAGAGAACTGGGAATAAAGTTGGTCCTATTAGATATGAAAAGAAGTGGTGGAGATGGTGAAAAGCCAAGGCTTCGTGAAGCAAAAAATTCTAGTGGACATATTAGAACTAGAGAGGCAGACTCTGACCTGTGAGTACAGCTTCCAACACATCCTCTCCTTGGCTTTTTTATTAATTTCAATTATTCGATTGCCAGTTTTGACCTGTGGAAGTTCGGATGACACCCACACCCCAACAAAAAAAATATTTCTAATAATGAAAGCTTACAGTTTGAATCTACCCACATCATTTAACTTCAGTCTCAAACTTTACCCTGACCCCTATAGGTGAAAAGAAATATGTTATCATGCCATCCCTTTATGGTTTGAAATGTATACAAAATCAAAGCAAGGAGACATTGCTCTTTGGGTGAATGTGCCTCTTTTCCTGGGTTTATAATGTTTAAGGCTGCGACGTGGGAGGAGAACAAAGTGCCGGCGCCAAGCGGCATCTCCAGCAAAGCTACTGTTGTCTCCCACCAGGCAACAGTATTTGCAGGATTGTAATTATTATTATTTCCTTTTATAAAAGACCAGTTCAAAAATCCCGAATAATAATTTACCTCACAAGAATTTGCTCATTATGTAGTTATTCCATCCCCTCTGCTCTTTCAGAACCTTATTTTTGTAGCTAGGCATGCAATAATCTCCCAGAGTTTCTGGAGCAGGTCTTTTTCTATTCATGTGATTGCAAACAGAAACTCCTTATTCAAGGAAAAGGTTATTAAACCGAGTGAAGGCCTTTTTATATTAAAATAGATATAAAAAGATAGGAAAGAACTGTGACTGCGATCTCAACGGTGAGGCGTGCTGCAAGAGGCGTAAGCCAGGCACGGCCCTGACTCGACCTGTCCAGGCGGGCACCCTGCCAGCAGTAAATTTAAAAGTCAGTTTGTTAATAACCTCATTTGCAATGTGTTTGGTTCTTTTTTAAAATCTGCTTATTGTTTCCTGGGTGCCCAGGCATGTTTTCTAAATGAAATTCAAGTAAGTTATTAAAACCTCGAGCTGTTATATTCTGAG
The DNA here is from genome assembly GCF_047675955.1 of Chlorocebus sabaeus. Lineage (NCBI taxonomy): Eukaryota > Metazoa > Chordata > Mammalia > Primates > Cercopithecidae > Chlorocebus > Chlorocebus sabaeus. The sequence goes on along the minus strand of NC_132910.1, from coordinate 80,383,745 downwards.
ACATTCATCTGGTGAACTATCTAAATTTTCAAAGGGCATCTGAGGTCAAAACATGAAGTTTCTCCACACTTATGCCTCCTTATTTTACTGACTCTGAAGCTTAGGTTCACTTAGCATTGTTTGGAGGTTGGAATGGAGGCTGATTATTTGTAGAAGAAAGCCCTATCGTTTTCGTCCTTTGGTCTATTACCTTTCTGAGGAAGTTACTCACTTCTCCCTGTCTCATGCCACTCTCTGGACAATTCTCTTTTGTAAAGCGTATTCAACCGCAACGCAGTCCAGAGATCTTAGCCATTCTCTCCATCACCCCTGTCCTGATGCATAAATTGGCCCAAAAGCATCCCAATTGCCTTCATGACTGCAAGACATAAAAATTACCAGGCGGCACTCTGAGTACACCATGGGCATTGCTACGAAATAAAGCAGAAAAGTCGTATTAAGCCATCTTATTAGGAGTTATCAAGAAACAAATGAACTAATTATTATTTCTTTTCTTTTCCCAGTGATTTGCAATTCCTGGATGACACCTGAATATTACCAAAAGGTTTCAAGGCAACCCTTTAGAAAGTGACCTTTTGCTTTCCCCATTTCATTTGCCCTAAGTGTTAATTGACTTTGAAAAAGCAGTATATTATCTTTTTAGAAAAAAGAAAAGGATAGACCTGATTTGTGAACACCAACATCCTACAGCATCAAAGCGTTGTTTAAATCATCGCACAGCAGAGCTGAGAACAACTATCCAGGAGAGTGAGCGATTTAAAAAAAAAAAAAAAAAAAAAAAAAAAGAAGAAGAAGAAGAAGAAAGAAAAGCAGTCCTAGAATGAAAGAGTGCTGCTGCCATCTAGTGACAAGGATGACAGTAGACAGCTATCAACAACAACATACAGGAAAATAATGTTATCCAACTTTGAGGGGAAATTTTCTAATTCATTTTGTGTGCAGAAGTCGCCTTTACTCATTCTTTGTTCTAACAAAGGCACGGACTTTGTAAAGACAGTTATGTGTGGGATTTCATGAAAAATAGTTCTCTCCTAGCAAAATGCTTCCCTTAGTTACTGACAGGTACGTAAGAGTTAGCATGAGTACCTGCATAATTGTGTAAAATGGCTTCGCTCTGACACTTACAAGATCACATGCAGACTTTCCTTTGATATGTAGATCCAGAACCACTGTACCTATATTCTTCCATACCTCTACAGCATTGTTTCCTTACAGCATAATTTGTCTTATGGCATAAAAAATTTTCCTTTTCTTTTAAATTTTCGCCGTTCACCTAAATGAAATTGTGAAGATGTGTAACAAACATTAAATTAAAAGAGCCTAGAAATTACTAAAAATAAGAATTATAGCTTTTTTTCAATTTGTAACGTTTTATTTATTTCTTTTCTTTTTCTTTTTAATTATACTTTAAGTTCTAGGGTACATGTGCACAACGTGCAGGATTGTTACATATGTATACATGTGCCATGTTGGTGTGCTGCGCCCATTAACTCATCATTTACATTAGGTATTTCTCCTGATGCTATCCCTCCCCGCTCCCCCAACTCCGCAACAGGACCCGGTGTGTGATGTTCCCCTTCCTGTGTCCAAGTGTTCTCATTGTTCAATTCCCATCTATGAGTGAGAACATGCGGTGTTTGGTTTTCTGTTCTTGAGATAGTTTGCTGAGAATGATGGTTTCCAGCTGCATCCATGTCCCTACGAAGGGCATGAACTCATCCTATTTTATGGCTGCATAGTATTCCATGGTGTATATGTGCCACATTTTCTTAATCAGTCTGTCATTGATGGACATTTGGATTGGTTCCAAGTCTTTGCTATTGTGAATAGTGCCGCAATAAACATATGTGTGCATGTGTCTTTATAGCAGCATGATTTATAATCCTTTGGGTATATCCCCAGTAATGGGTCTATGGCATTTCTAGTTCTAGATCCTTGAGGAATCACCACACTGTTTTCCACAATGGTTGAACTAGTTTACAGTCCCACCAACAGTGTAAAAGTGTTCCTATTTCTCCACATCCTCTCCAGCACCTGTTGTTTCCTGACTTTTTAATGATCGCCATTCTAACTGGTGTGAGATGGTATCTCATTGTGGTTTTGATTTGCATTTCTCTGATGGCCAGTGATGATGAGCATTTTTTCATGTGTTTGTTGGCTGCCTACATATCTTCCTTTCAGAAGTGTCTGTTCACATCCTTTGCCCACTTTTTGATGGTTTTTTTCTTTTTTTCTTGTAAATTTGTTTGAGTTCTTTGTAGGTTCTGGATATTTGCCCTTTGTCAGATGAGTAGATTGCAAAAATTTTCTCCCATTCTTTAGGTTGCCTGTTCACTCTGATGGTAGTTTCTTTGGCTGTGCAGAAGCTCTTTAGTCTAATTATATCCCATTTGTCAATTTTGGCTTTTGTTACTGTTGCTTTTGGTGTTTTAGACATGAATTCCTTGCCCGTGCCTATGTCCTGAATGGTATTGCCTAGACTTTCTTCTAGGGTTTTTATGGTTTTAGGTCTAACATTTAAGTCTCTAATCCATTTGAATTAATTTGGGTATAAGGTGTAAGGAAGGGATCCAGTTTCAGCTCTCTACTTATGGCTAGCCAATTATCCCAGCACCATTTATGGAATAGGGAATCCTTTCCCCATTTCTCGTTTTTGTCAGGTTTGTCAAAGATCAGATGGTTGTAGACGTGTGGTATTATGTCTGAAGGCGCCATTCTCTTCCATTGGTCTATATCTCTGTTTTGGTACCAGTACCATACTGTTTTGGTTACTGTAGCCTTGTAGTATAGTTTGAAGTCAGGTAGCATGATGCCTCCAGCTTTGTTCTTTTTGCTTAGGACTGTCTTGGCAATGCGGGCTCTTTTTTGGTTCCATATGAACTTTAAAGCAGTTTTTTCCAATTCTGTGGAGAAAGTCATTGGAGCTTAATGGGGATGGCATTGAATCTATAAATTACCTTGGGCAGTATGGCCATTTTCACGATATTGATTATTCCTATCCACATGTATGGAATGTTCTTTCATTTGTTTGTGTCCTCTTATTTCATTGAGCAGTGACTTATAGTTCTCCTTGAAGAGGTCCTTCACATCCCTTGTAAGTTGGATTCCTAGGTATTTATTCCCTTTGTAACAATTGTGAATGGGAATTCACTCATGATTTGGCTCTCTGTTTGTCTGTTATTGGTGTATAACAATGCTAGTGACTTTTGCACGTTGATTTTGTATCCTGAAACTTTACTAAAGTTACTTATCAGCTTAAGGAGATTTAGGGCTGAGATAATGGGGTTTTCTAAATATACAATCATGCCATCTGCAAACAGGGACAATTTGACTTTCTCTTTTCCTAATTGAATACCCTTTATTTCTTTCTCTTGCCTGATTGCCCTGGCCAGAACTTCCAACCCTATGTTGAATAGGAGTGGTGAGAGAGAGCATCCCTGTCTTGTGCCAGTTTTCAAGGGGAATGCTTCCAGTTTTTGACCATTCAGTATGATATTGGCTGTGGGTTTCTCATAAATAGCTCTTATTATTTTGAGATATGTTCCATCAATACCGAATTTATTGAGAGTTTTTAATCATGAAGGGCTGAATTTTGTCAAAGACCTTTTCTGCATCTATTGAGATAATCATGTAGTGTTTGTCTTTGGTTCTCTTCATATGCTGGATTACGTTTATTGATTTGCATATGTTGAACCAGCCTTGCATCCCAGGGATGAAGCCCACTTGATCATGGTGAATAAGCTTTTTGATGTGGTGCTGGATTCGGTTTGCCAGTATTTTACTAAGGATTTTTACATCAATGTTCATCAGGGATACTGGTCTAAAATTCCCTTTTTTTGTGTGTGTCTCTGCCAGGCTTTGGAAAAACCCTTCAAAAAATCAATGAATCCAGGAGCTGGTTTTTTGAAAAGATCAACAAAATTGATAGACTGCTAGCAAGACTAATAAAGAAGAAAAGAGAGAAGAATCAAATAGATGCAATAAAAAATGATAAAGGGGATATCATATCACCACCGACCCCACAGAAATACAAACTACCATCAGAGAATACGATAAACACCTCTACACAAATAAACTAGAAAACCTAGAAGAAATGGATAATTTCCTGGACACATACACTCTCCCAAGACTAAACCAGGAAGAAGTTGAATCCCCGAATAGACCAATAACAGACTCTGAAATTGAGGCAATAATTAATAGCCTACCAACCAGAAAAGGTCCAGGACCAGACAGATTCACAGCCGAATTCTACCAGAAGTAAAAGGAGGAGTTGGTACCATTCCTTTTGAAATTATTCCAATCAATAGAAAAAGAGGGAATCCTCCCTAACTCATTTTATGAGGCCAACGTTATCCTGATATAGTTATTTTTAAAAACAAATTAGGAGCCATTATTAGGGTTATAGAGCTTATACAGCATTGGAGGTTAAAAAACCAAGGGTGTTAACGTTCCTGTTAATATTCAGGCCAGGTACAGCAAGAAGACAGAAGTTATTATGGTATGTGATCAGTTGCATTGAACATACAATTTCTTAATTTAGAATATAAATGTAATTTATAATTAAAATGTAGTTCACATGGAACAGAGCTTCATCTCCTAAAAGCATTGTCCGTCTTGGAAGAGAGAGTACTTTCATTCAGTCTGTTCTCAGTGGTCTTGGGGAAAGGAGTTTCTGTGAATTGTAATAGCAATCCCACATTCAATATTATTATTTAGTGGTTAACTAAAATGCAACTTGTGACTATGAGCCAAAAAGAACAACCTTTTTTCCTACTGTGCCCTTGAACTTCTGATTTTTAAAGACTCCAATTTTACTTAAGTTTTAATAACACTATTTCAGCAAAGTACATTTTGCCTGTTGTGTGAGCTTAACAGTATTATAATTTAAACAAGGATCTTTCCCTTCCTCCACTAAAGAAAGAAAATGGTACCAACCAATCATTAGTCATCTAGAATGACTGCTTATTTAGAATTCAGGAGATGTGGACTCCACAGCTATTAACTGGCTTTGTAATACGAAAAGCAATACTTCATTTCTTTTTTTTTTTTTTTTTTTTTTTCATTTTGAAAACTTATGCTTATTAGAGAAGTATGTACATTTGGTAAAAAAGAAAATCACAGAGAACAGAAGAATTTATAATGAAAAGAAACAGTCTTTCAATTTCTTTCTCCACTGCAGTCCCATTCTCCAGAAGCAACCTCTTTTATGTTCAAGCCCTCTAATGATTATGTCCAGACTTCTAAATAATGACTTCCATTTCTTGATTTAAAAAAAAATTTTGACAATATATGTTGACTCTCAGTCATGAAAGATGAGGACTTAACTCATTTATATTACACTCTACCTTTTAACCTTTGCAGTATTTGACCTTTATATCGTTATTTTTTAGTGATTTTTATTGGATAACATTGCAATATTAGGCACCCTATTTACATTTCTAATTTTTCCTCTTTACTGCATATCTCTATGCCACTCCTCCCCTGCAAACCTCCCACCTCATCTCAGCCTTGTCTAACTTTTACATTGTCAAGATGGTTAACATTTACATTTATCCTGAAACCATAATTAACTCTCATGAGCTTTTGCTATGGATTGAAAACCAAAAATCAGCATTTACATTATCATACCTATGTGAATACTTCATTTCTATAGGCCTTTATTTTCTCATTTGAAAAAAAAAGCAAGAAATGACTCTTGTGATAGCTTTTTATTCTAAGAGCCTAAGGTCTTAGTTATATTACCATACAGTAATATAGTTAAAAATTACATACAATGTAAGATAAAATGATACATAAATATTAATAAATAAATGAATGAAGTAGATCCAGAGCTTTACCCAAGATGATCTTATGATTAGAAAATAAGTTATAATTAATTACTTCGGTAACATTGTGAAATAGCTAAAACTAAAACAGTATGATGTTGATATGCATAAAACTTCTTATAACAAACTTTTTATACCAAATATAAAATAACCTATTTTTGATTCTTCAGTTTTAAGATTAGTCTAGATATACATTTTCTGTTATTCACCCTTCTTGGGTGGGTTCATTAGGCTTTTGTGATTTGAGGGCTAGTATCTTTTAACAATCCTGGGAAATGTATAGCCATTATTTCTTGAACCATTTTAACTTTCCTATTCTCTGTCCCATCTCCTTCCAGAACTCTGATTTGAGTTCTTTCATGCTGTGCTTTCTCACTTTGTATCCTGTGCTCTGAACCTCTCTTTTATATTTTCCATCCCTGTTTCTTGATACTTTATTCTGAACAATTTCTTCAGCTATCTTTCAATTCATTAATTTTCTCTTATATTGTTTCCAATCTTCTATTAAACCTGTGTATTGAGTTTTTAATTCTTAAAACAATATATTTTCCATTTCTAAAACTTCTATTTTTTCATATCTGCTTGTTTCTTACTTTCTTATTCATTTTTAAATAATATATTTTATTTTAATAAACATACAAAATATACTTTTTCTGTTCTTTTTCTAATACTATCACCATCCAAAGATGTCAATACTACTATCTGTTTCTGAACATGCTCACTTTCTTATTTTATTTCTTTTTGTGTTTTGGGATTTGCGCTGTTCACTCATATTTCTTCAGAGAGTCGTAGGAATGACTTGGAAACTGGGTTGAAGATGGGTTCCTCCAGAGAGGGATTTGTATGTGTTTCTTCCACTTTCCTAAAACACACCAATCTCACAGCACCTCAAACATACCTGAGGACTGTCCTGTGGTTACACATTCTACAGAGACATCCTTTTCCCTTCAACTGATATCAAACTTTGACATAAGTGATTTCCCTCGCTGTGATGGGGCGGCAAGGCAGGGAGCATTCCTTCCAGTTTTTATTTATTCCTTATCCTGAAGGGACGGGGCTTTGGAGTTCCAATTTTGCATTAAGTCTCTTGTTATAATTCTCATATTTAATAGGCCCTAAGCTTTTTCTCACACCTTCTATGCTCTGTGGGACACAAAATAGCAGAAAGTCAAGCCACCTGGATTTGGCAAACATTCTGAGTAACAGCGGGACCCATCGCTCCACTTTTCTGACTGGGTTCTCACTTTCACATAGCTTCTGACCTCTGAGAAGTTAACTCCTTACCAGAACACCCGTGATCTAATGAAGAGGGAGATTTACAGTTGTTTTTATCCAGAAGTCTGTCAAAGAATCTAGATTTCCATCCTATTAAAAACAGAAGTTCATTTCTATTGAATCTGAATATAAATCTAAACATGTGTTGTGTGTTCCCTAAGACTTGAGATTCTGAACACTCGGCTTGTCATCTGTTGTTTAATGACTTGACTGATCTTCCTAAAGTGAATTTAATAATTCCATTTTCACCCTTTTAATACCAGCCTCTCGCATCAGGTTAAAATCCAGTCACCCTAACCCGTCTTACAATATATTAGGCGTGTAGATCCCATTCACCTCTCTAATCTCCCCTTTCTCTACCATCAGCACCATCGCTTTTACCCCCATCATTCAGTCCTACTGCACTGCATTCAGCATCTTTGCTCCTTGTGCTCTCTTGAATCTTCTTACATGTTCTTTGCTAGAGCACACTTCTAGACACGGGTCAAATTTCAGCTAATCTGTCACCTCCTGCAGAAAGCCTTCTGTGAGCTCCAGATCTAGGTTCAGTGGTGCTGAGTGGTGCCCTTCCTTGGTATCCCAAGGATCCTTACACCTAATTCTTCTATCACAGCTTTTATCAGTCTATGTTATCTCTGCCTGTTAAGATTTCAGTATCCCCAGTATAATAAATACAGACTTTATAAAAGCATGCATATTTGTTCTGTTCAATTATATACTTGGCACTGACCACAATCCCTCACACATAATAAACACTCAATGAATATTTTCATACCAGAAATAAAGTATGTTTCATCCTTTTCTTAATTGTAAACAAAAGTTCCACTGTGCCTGCGTATTTCTATAGAATTGTGTCTTAAATTATTGAGTAATACAGAGATATGGGGATTTGTATTCACTTGAAAGATATTGTTATTTCAGAGCCTTATTTTTATCCTCAAAAAGCAATCTCTCAAAATGTTAACTACAAATCTGAAACTCAGTTAATGCTGTTGCCAAGAGGACAGCAAGTCATAAAAGCTTTGGGGAACCTATTCCTATTGTCTGTGAAGAATGATTTAATTTCTTCATCACAATTCCTGCTGTGTTGAAAGAAAACAAGGTAAAAGACTCATCAGAAGGTCTTCCTGACTGAAATCTGGGGAGATTGTGGCAATTTGACATTCATTAAAGCAACAGCTAAAATGATTAGAGACAGCTAGACCCTAACCTGACCAGTGTCTGCCTAAAGACAGGAAAGGCAGTGTGATATGTCTATGAGGTGCGTAAACATTACCTTGCTCCCTTCTTTGCTCTCCTCTGATTCTGCAGTTACTCCTTTCACTTTTGTGTTTCTAATTCATCGCCTTCAGGATTCATGTGAGGCCCTTTTTTCCATCAAAATTAACCTGAGAATTTGACTTAGCCAATAGTGTACACATACTACAAAATTATCTGCCAGTTAAATTATTTCAGGCTGAAATTGCCACTGTGATTTTTCTGAATACCAACGTAATTAGTCATCCAACCATTTGCCTTGATGAAAACAGAGCAAAGTGGCAGGTTCTAAACATGATGTAACTCAGCACAGGGGACATAGCTTTTTGTGGCAGATCAAGTATGCCAGATTGTGTATATTATAAACCACACTCAAAAACTTCACAACAAACTTGACTGAATTTAAAAATAGTGAAATCTGGAGCACAAGAGTATATGTCTGATGTTGAAAGGCTGCAATATTATCAGTGATGTGTGGAGTCCCTACAAACTCTTGAATCTTTTACTCTTTAACTCTTTAGAAACAGTTACAGAGTTAGAAAAAGTAACATAAGTAACTTCTTTGAAGTGTCTGTTCATTCATTATGACCTACAAGAGAATTGATTGAACTCTTGATTCAGCTTCAGAATTGTTCTTAGAATATGTCTGTGTCTAAATTAGAGGGTCAGACTTTTTCCAGGATATTAGATCTGGTAGTATTTTATGATAAATGTCTATAAAATCCCTTTTCTAAGGGAGAAATGCAGCTCTTCTTTCTCAGTCTGATGGTAAGCATTAAATCTCTTTCTTCATGGATAATGTTCTCAACACATTATTATGGCATTGATATCATATAGCAACCTAATGCATTCACTAGTAGTAATGAGGATTTTAGTATAAAGAGAAAATCAAACAAATAAACGTGTAAGTGTCTTCCCTAGGATCACACAGTGGCAAAGACAAATCAGGGAGTTGTCTAGCATCTAAGTAATCTGTCTCCCATTCCTGATTTTGTCCAATAGTAATACACCCTCCCATTAAAGCACAATTTAGGTTTATTTTTTCCCTAGAAGTAATGTGCTAGTCTACAACCACAGCTTCCTCAAAGGTCCTTATATATGCTTTAAAAAGGATCTCTGATTCTAGACATGAGCCTCTTTAATAGGAAGCCTGCTCTCCTTTGAGAGAAGTACACTATGAGAAGACACACTGTGAACCACAAGAAACAAGTTGCTGAAGTGGATAATAACCTGGATAGGATATTGAAGCCAAAGATATCTATTTGTTGAGTGGCAGCATCACCAAATTGAGGGAAGTGACTTGTGGCATGTCATAAGGATCAGCATTAGTATTGATTTTGGTTACTTTGCTGACCTAAAAGAAAGAAAATACAGTAAGGTGATGGAATGTGCTGGTGACATAAAGTGGAAAAATTCAGTTGATACATGGTAAGAAAATGATAAAACTAACAATGACTTGGACAGGTTTGAATATGGACTAATAAGTACCTTGTGCCATTCAGTTCTGGAAAACTGTAAATAAATTAAAGTTAAATACTTGAGAAATAGAAATCGAACTTTCTATGGGACATAGTTACCAAATCACTTCCCCCAGAATTTCAATGTGAAGACATCTTTTACTTTTCCAAATATTCAAGAATAAAACACTTGTAATATAATTTCATGCAAAAGGCCAATGAAAGAAGATATTGTGGCATTGGGGGGCACTATGCATTCATCCTTCAGAGGAATAAAATAAACTCTGAAGAAGTTTGGGTATTGAGTCAAGCAATTAACTCTTCAGAATGACAAAATGGCTCCCCTGGATCCAGTTAATATGCAGTGCCCTGGAAATTATTCCCAGTGTTGGAAAGTGTAACAGACAAGATGATTCAACCTTTATCAAATTTATATTTATAAATGAAAACTAAAAGGTACAAGAGATCACAAATGAGAAGTAAACGGCAACCTCAAATGTTCTTATATTCACAAAGTGGGATTCAGGTAAGGAATAGTTAAAGATGATGAAAGAAATATGAAATTAACAGGAGCAGGTGGGGAAAAAAAAGGATGACTTTATGCCACACAGCCACAGGTATTGATGTCTGGAAATGAATCGATAGGCAGCTCAGCCCCTGAACATGCCTCTTGAAGTCACCCCTGTGTTTGAAGAGCTGTTTCTTTAGAACTGCCCCATTGTCAGAGTTGTCTTTCAGGAATTCCTCAGGTACTCGGGTATCTAAATCCACACATGTTCTTTAGCTATAATAAAAAAGTAAAAATCTCTATTCAAAAATTGTTATTTATATTTTTGTTCAAAATAGTTTGTTCCGTTTAATAGATAATGGCCCTTTAAGAGAAGTATGATTGAAGCAATTTTAATAGAAGCTATTTTCTAGCGCTTCTTTTAAAGTGTGTGTTGGGGTCAGGCTAAAGGGAACCAAGTGTGAAGTGTCTAATGAGCGAACAATCTACTGCATAAAAAATAATCCACATCAGAAGGAGAAAGAGGAGGGGCGGTTTCACTCCTCCTTTCCAGTGTCAGGAGAAACATTTTATTCTAATTAGAGAAAAAGCAGACATAGGGTCTTCACCCCTTCAAGAGTCCTATATCATTACTTAGATATCTCTTATCTTCCTGTTTTTGCAGGAAGGAAAGAGGGAAAGAGGGAAGGGAGGGCGGGAGGGAGGGAAGGAGACAAATTCCAGAGAAGTACAGAAGTTTGACCTTGGTTGGATAACAGAAACTTTTAAAATTTCATGACTGCTACTCTGAAAATGTATGGAAATGCAAAAAATTTGCAAACAATTTCAAGAGTTGACAGACCTCACTCCGAATCTCATTCATAGATTGAACACTTGCATTGGAATTTATTGTAAAACCATGTCTCTGAATGGAAAATATAACCAAAAGATGACTTTCAAACACGTTTTGACTATAGCCTTTGGCATATAGCAGCTTGATACACAGAGACCAGGATATATAATACACAGGGGAAAAAAATATAGACAGAAAGCCCAAAAAGGGCAGATTATACAATAGGCCACCAAAAATGCCTGAAGGACCCTCTAGGAGTCTGACCCTGAATGGCACCACGTTGGCATATATCGGTTTCTCATGATACTATTGAGTTCTTCCTTAAAGAGCTGGCCCCAGTCTATTTTCCCTCCACTGTGGGTGGCTTGAGTCATCACTTTGCTGTAAAGAATGTAATCTGCTCCCCAACTGAGAGCAAAGGTGAATTTAGTTGTGCTCTTTCTTCTCTCGTGAATAACATCTCCCTGACTGCTTGCTGTAATGCCAACACTTCTAGCCTCTACCTCTTCATCCTGTCAGAATCCTGTCAATTTGCTGGGGGTTGGTTCAGCCGGATGGATTTCGTCCAAAGCACTACATTCATCTAGCAATGTGACGTCTGGGACAATGCCACTTCTCAAGGAATCAATTGAGAATTGGCACATCTGAAATGTTTCATGCAAAGCTATGTCCAAGTACCTTTTCCTGATGTAACAGTGCATTAGGTTAATGCTAGACCTAATCTGGAAAGGAGCAAGTGTGGATAATGATCACTGACAATAAACTACTCAGTCCACTGAGTCTAATAAAATAAGCAGAAAAGCAGAGAACTAAAACAGTCCACCGAAATGCTTTCTCCATCCTACGGATGAGCGGTTCTCTCTTGGGAAACACCGCCAATGGTTCCCATTATGTACTAAATGAAGGACAGACTCCTCTGCTGAGCCCTCCAGATCTTGCTCAGTCTGTTTCAGTTTCTGGTCTCATGACTCGCTGTGAGTCTACGCTCAGACTGGACTTCAACCAACTTGTTCATAGGCAAACCCTGCATTTCTCCCTTCTGCTTTCTTTTACTTTGGGTGTTTTGTTCCCATCCATTGTCTCAGGGTCCCACATCAAAATCCCTCCCATCATTTGAAACTCAAATCCACCCTGCCTCTATCAACAAATCTTCCTCTAAGCCTCCCACCTTTGCCTCAGGGGAAAATGCCTCTTAAGTCCTTTGAGTGGGCAGAGCACAGGCTATGGATTCAGACAAATTTGAGTTTGAATTCAGTCTGTGTGTCATTAGAAAAGTTACTTACCCTTTCTGGGTCTCAGTTTTTTCATCTGGGACAGATGGCACCTTTCAAGAATATTGTGAGTGTTGTCCAGTGTGTGAGCAGTAGTCAATAAATGGCCACTTCTTTCTTTAAATGTTGGTTTTTTTCCATAGGATTCGTCACATACTATCTCATTCTGTGACTGCTTAGATACATGTCTGAGCTCCTCTATTAGATAATACTGCTCAAATATTAACATATTGTAGAGGCCACCCGTGACTTCGTATGTCAGCCACACCACCGTTGTTTTCCTCTTACTTTGCTTTTCTGCTTCATAGCGATGGTCACTGTCTGGCACTGCTCATTTGCTTGTCTGGCATCTAATTTCTCTCCATATGAGAGCTCCACATGAGCAGGGGCCTTTACTATGTTGCTTACTAATGTATCTCCAGTACCTAGAATAGTGCCCAGCAAACAGTAGGCGTCAAAAATATTTGGCAAATTAATGAAGAATTTAATAAGCTCCTTGAGATCAGTGATAATTTCTTAGCTATTATAAAACTTCAAGGCTAGAAGGGACATTTAAATCCCCTTATTAACTACAGTGTTTGTAAGACAACCATAGACACAGTAGCGATCCTACCTTCTAATAGAAGGAGTAGCTCATAATTCCCTTGATGTTCCATCTCTTGAGCATCTCCCTCATATTGAGGCATCATTCCCAATGCCTAGAATTTCCCCTTCCTGCTGCTTAGCTGCCTGATGGATTCCTTTTCTCTCCTGGAGACCCTGCGTGACATAATGGCAGCAGCAGGAGCTGTGGAGGCATACAGAACTGGGTTTGATGGGCACATTCGCTGGGTAAACTTGCACATTTCATTTGGCTTCTGGCAGCCTCAAATGTCTTATTTATGAAGTGGGGATAGCAGAGGTGTGAGGGTAAAAGATGCCATCCATGGATTGTCCATTAGGCATCCTCATGGCAGGTTGCCTGCAAATGAGGTATTTGAAAATGAAACAAAAATAAAACAAAAATCTTTGCTGTTCCTTTCTCTAAAACCTTTCTCTAACTCTGACAAGAAAAATTGATTATCCTCTTTCTACATATTTTTTTGAATCTTAGAAATTTCTACTCTATCAGTAACCATATTACGTTGGTACCACTTAGTGGTTTCAAGTCTGTTTTTCCCACATGAATTGAGCTTAAGGAGAGAAATTATGACTTGACTGACCTTGGTAGCCCCAATCTCTAGCGCCGTGCCTGGCACAGAATAGACAGTTAATACACACTTGTTTATTAAATAAATGAATCTATGAAAGCTGTACCTGGCCTGTGAGGCCCAATGCCTTTGCTATTTCCCTAAATTATATTTCCTCATTGGAAACTTACTCATACACATCACCTCTAAGTTTGTGGCCTTTCCTACCTACCTTTCCTTGGGTCAATTAATATAGCCTTGGTGACTCTCCCTATTGAGTTACGAAGTATTGCATGAATTGACCTCTAATGTCCAGTTTCTTTCTTTTAGGTTTCTTTGTCTAATTCAGTTTATGTACTCATTCACTCATTCATTTATTCATTCATCTGTCCATTCAGCATGCACGTATTGAACAAGGTGCAGAACAAGGTCCAGAACTCTTTGCTAGCTGGGTCATCAAGCACATCCCATAGCTCTAGTGAAGCTGTGATTGTCCTTTGTTTTTAAAAAATCAACATAGACAAAAATTCCATAGCACAATGTCCAGCAAGAATGAGTCTGTAATGCCAATTACGTGTACCTTTATACAGGCAGAATGAAGAATCATTCTTAGTTTCCCTGGATATAGTTTTAAAAAAGTAGTGAATATATTTTCTGATTTCCAGTTAATTTTCTAAGAGTGGTAAATCTATATTTATATATTGATGAGCAGCACTAGGAAATAAAAGTAAGTTGCCTATGGTATTATACTTTTAAATGGCACTATCATAGGTATTATAGCCAGTCCTTTTAAATCTAAATCTAAGCTTTTAGCCTATGATAAACTAAGCAGACTTAAAGCAAAGAAAATGATTATTTTGGTGCAGATCTTCCTATCTATTAGATTATCATTCCCTCCCAAAAAAGGAGACAGATGTCACCCTGACCAGGCTTTCTACAGAACAAAAGAATTTACAGGTTTGATGGTGCAAATGAAACTTGAAACTATCATAAAAGATGAAAATGTCCTCTCCATATAAGAAAGCAAATTGAAAATAACATGGAGCAAAAGGGCACGAGAGGAACATGCTCTCATTATTAGATACTGCAAGTCAGAAAGCCTAAGAGCTTCCCTAGGCACAGCCTGTCACTCAGTCTGTACATCTGTAGAATGGAGATAAACAACGGCTCCTTTTCTCGTCATAGAGGTGGTAGGATTAATAAAACCAAGCTAGGAATGCATTTCAAAATGCACAGATGAAGCATAATAGAAATCAAGAGTAAAGACTGCTATTCAGAAATGTTCTTTCAAATATTCCTCAGACTTGGGCAGATTTCTCTAGACGCTCAAGGCTTTGTCCACACGTGTAAGATTTTCAAAGGCCTCTGTGGCAAAAAAAAAAAAAAAAAAGAAGAAAAAGAAAAAAAAAAAAAACAACAATTCATTGTTTGAACTGTAGAACAGAATAAGACCTCAAACCTTTGCTGACTGTCCAGAGTGCTGTTTCAGATGCCATACAATATACAAAACAAAAAGGTAAGAGTCTCTTTAGACTAACATCACAGAAGCTAGAGGAAGAAACAAGAGTGCTGGATTAAAATATAGCAATCATAAATTCTATTTTGATTTCCTATTTCTTATTGCTGTCCTTGGAAAATCATTTACCCCTCCTCTCCCTCTGCAGTGGGTAGAAAACTGCACTAGGTTTAGGAGACCTGGGTTAACACCTAGATTCCGCCATGCAAAGGCTCTGAACCCTCATTCTTAAAATCTATACTGTGATTCCTATAACAGACTATTAAAGAGATGACAAAAATTACCATAAAAATACTGTCAACGGCAAGCATTCAACGTAAGAGATTATTAGCAGAAAGTTGTTCTATCTATTGACTTCTAACTTCATAAAAACTACACAGAAATCATTCTGTTACCATTTAAAGACAAAAGCCTTGATCTCACAAAATAAATAAGGTAGTCAACTTCCCCACAGAAATCCACAATACGAATTCTTGAGAAATGGCATTACAGGCACAGTTTGTTAGGCAGATGTAATACACGGTCCTGGAAGTCTGTAGTCAGAAGAAAGGGATGAAATGGTCATCTTGTCCACTCCATTATGGGGCAAAAGAAAGATATGCAAACAGATGCCAGCTCCATAAATGAGCAGACAAATGACATAGTTAGGGAGTGTAGCAAGGACAGTAGGTCACACATTCACACAGATGGAAGCACTGGCAGTGGCAGCAGCAGCAGCGGCAGCCACCTCAGACCTAAAGAACAATGACAAATATAACTAAAGGAATAAATGAAGTTGGAATACCGAGGTGCCACTGGATGATCCTGATACTGTCTGTGAGTACATAACACACTAATCAAATCTAGAACGACTTCTCTCTAAACCATAAATATTTTTCTGAAGCTGCAGAAACAGAAAGCAGCTGTGTGCTTCTGTGATAAGCCCTCCGTATAGAAAGCAGGCCAAGAAGCCCACAGAGATAGGATGAAGGGGCTGATGGTGGAGAAGGCAAGAAAGTGGTTCTGCCTTCACTCCACTGTGGCTCAGCAACAGCCCAATATGATATAATAATCTTTACATGCATAGCACCTTTCTTACAGGAAAGAAAAAGCAATTTCGAGGCATTACCTCATTGCTCTTCCTCACACCCCCGGGGAATAGGTAGCAAGTATTATCCAATTTTGCAGGCAGTGAAAGTGAGGTTGTGATTGGCTGAGTGTCTTGGTAAAGGTTAGAGAGCAAGTCTGTGCTGTTGCCAAGATTAGAGCCAGTTCTTCTGCTTTGCTTTGCAATACTTAGTACTTAAACACACTTTAAAACTCATTAAAATGGCAAGGAAATGTGCTCACAGAATAATGTCAGTAACATAACGAAAAAAGGAAGGAAAACTTCACATTCAATACTATTTTTACCTGTGTAAAATACATACGCTTATAAAATTGAACTTACAGGCAGCCAATATTAGCAGCAGTAACATCTGGATTGTAGGAAAAATGGTGACTGGGTTTTTTTTTTCTTCCTTCATCGCATTCTGTATTTTCCAAATTCTATGTTATGAGCAATCACATTTTTGATGAGAAAAACAATTCAAAGTGTAAAATTCATTAACAGTGCTTTATAGATCACAAAAGTGTGAAAGTATCTGTAGGTCAGAAACAAATGTAAGTGTTTCTGTACTAGATATGATAGTTGTTAATAAAATAAAAGAAAACATATCTACTGTATTCTCTTTTGCTTCCAAACTTGCTCACACTACATACACCCTCCCTACTAATCAGTAATACCATGGTCTCTACTAAATTAAGACCGAACTTCTGAGCCTAACATGTAGCCTAGGATATGATCACAATGAACTTGTCAGCTTACTCTTTGACTCAATTCTTAACTACTCTATGCACATTCTTTCCTTCAAAAATCATCTCCTTTGTTAGGGGAAAAGACAGTCTTTTCTACAAATGGTGCTGGGAAACCTGGATATTCACATGCAAAAAAAAAAAAAAAAAAAATCAAGTTGTACCCTTACCTTACACGCTATATAAAAGTTAACTCAAAATGGATCAAAGATCTAAATGTAAGAGCCAAAACTATAGGACTCTTAGAAGAAAACATAGAAGAAAAGCATAATGACAATGGATTTGGCAATGATTTTTAAAATATAACACTGAAAACACAGAGAACAAAAGAAAAAATAAGTCGGATTACAGAAAATTAAAAATTTTTTTTGCACAAAGGACACTATTAACAAAGTAAAAAGGTATCCCACAGAGTGGGAGAAAATATTTGCAAATCATACGTCCAATAAAGGCTTAATGCCAGAAATATACGACGAACTCTTACAACTTGACAACAGCAACAAAAAAAATTTTTTTAATGGGCAAAAGACTTGAACAGATGTTTTTCCAAATAAGATATATAATGCCCAATAGGCACACGAAAAGATGCTCTGGAATTTCATTAGGGAATTTCAAGCCAAAACCACCATGAGACATCACTTCACACCCATTAGGATAAGTGTTATTTAAAAAATAAAACTGAAAATAAATGTTGGTGAGGATGTAAAGATAACTGGAACCCTTGTACACTGCTGGTGGGAATGTAAAATAGCGCAACTGCTACACAAAAACAATATGGTAGTTCCTTAAAAGTTTATAAATAGAATTACTATATGATTGAGCAATTCGACTTCTGGGTATATATCCCAAAGAATTGGAATCAGAGACTTGAACAGATATTTGCACATTCATGTTCATAGCAGCATTATTTACAATAACCAAAAGTTGAAAGTAACCCAAGTATTCATTGACAGATAAATGAATAAACTGTGAGAGACATCTATCCATCTACATATTAATATATAATACTCCACTATATATCACATATATATGGAATATTGGTATATATATATATGAGCATTATTCATTCTTTACAAGGAAGGAAATTCTGACACATGGATGTGTCACTTCTACACAAAAAACAAGTATTATATGATTTAACTTACACGAGGTATCTATTATAGAAGAGTCAAATTCATAGAGAAAGAAAGAAAAAACGGTGGATGTCAGGGGCTGGGAGGAAAGAAAATGAGGAGTTCTTATTTAACGGATATAGAATTTCAGTTCCAGATTTAAAAAGCTCTGGAGATGTACGGTGACGATGGGGGTACAACAATGTGAATGCCCTAATGCCATTGAACAGTCCACTAAAAAAATGGTTGAAATGATAAATTTTATGTTATGTACATTTTACCAAAATTTAAAAAGAAATATAATTTGTTTCTACTTCGTGTATCTTTGTTCCTTTAGGTGAAAATGTCCCCAGCTTTGAAAATTGAGCTTTGTATTCAAGACTTCTGATTAAATATCACCCCTTTCTTAATGAAGTCTCTCAATCAGATGCAACGTCATCCCCATCTGAATCCTAATCACAGTCCTATAATTTAACCAAGTGCACTACAATGCCCTTTTCCATACATCATTTGATACTTGCAAAAAAATACTAATCTATTTAAATATAAGAAATTTGGCTGGGAAAAGTTATGCAACCTGCCAAGGTCAAACCACTGGTGTGTGGCTAAGCTGCCAGTCTGTGATTTCTAACTTTAAATGAAGCCACCCAAACACTACTAGATCTAACTTTTCTGCACTAAATATACACCACTTTGAATTCATTGTTACTTCTAAGCTCCTTTTGTATAATTCTACCAGGCTATAAATTCTTTGAGAACAAGGACCAAGTCCTAAACATTTTTGTAACACCAGCAATCCCAAGCATATATTCAATCAATCTTCATGGAATTGATGAAATAATAATTTGTGGGTGATTTACATAATAACAGAATGGACTCTACTAACCAAACACACACCCATCGTCCAGAATTCAAAGATATAAACACTATAAAAGATACTGTATTCCTGATATAAAACTATAATATTTATCTAGATTGATAAGCTATCCAACCAGTTAATTCTTGTGAAACAATGTTGTTCAGAAAAATCAAAACTGGCTTTAGCTGATAATACTCAATTTCCGCATTTGCTTTAACTCCTCTGCTATTTACGAACTGTGTTATTTTAAGCAGTCATTCTCAATGTTTTGATAAAGGTTATTACCATATCTTAGTCATTGGTTTCTGTAAAATATTTTATACTGTTTCCATTTAAGAAAGCTAAACAAACCAATACTTTGATTTACTGATTTTTTTTTTTTTTTTTTGAGACAGAGTTTCACTCTTGTTGCCCAGGCTGGAGTGCAATGGCATGATCTCGGCTTACTGCAAACTCCACCTTCCAGGTTCAAGCAATTCTCCTGTCTCAGCCTCCTGAGTAGCTGGGATTACAGGTGTGCACCACCACACCAGGCTAAATATCTGCACTTCAATGATTTGCTCAGATGCTTGTCTAGGTCATGGTTCTAACCCAATATATTGTACAGCAGCTGATCTCTAAACTGGACTTAACAAATAATTCCATTATACTTTTTAACATTTATTTGAAGATTAATTGCAAATGTGTAATATTAGCAGCATGCTCTGCTCACTGATGTTATGCGAGAAGCTTATTAGACATATAGAATTTATGTTCAATTATTTTACTAGTCTCCATATATTGCCAGTCCTTATCATTAACTAAGATCTTCTTTATTCTCTACTTTTGATAATTATACTCTAACTGACCTTATAGTTTTCTGAGAAGAACAGAGTAAAGATTGCAGAATATACTACCAAATACATATTGTTTCAATGACAAGCCATGGTCATGTGCTGCGGTCATGGAACATGGCATTTCCATATACTCTCACGATGTCATGGCCACACCTGCAGCCTAAAAGAGGCAACCTTCCCATTAGGAACAGGAACCCTTTGAAGCCTGCAGTGTTAATGAGGTACTGAGTATTTTTAGGAGATCTGTGGGGTTCATAGCTCTCTTCCGGGGGTGTGTCTCTGTGTAAGACTTTCACTGTCTTGTACATAACATAGTACTGCAGTGTGGATCAGAAATAGCGGACAGGGTTTTAGAACAGACAGGTTTTCCTCTGGCATTTCTCCTGAAGGTTTTTCTTCTTCTTCTTAATTTGACACTCAACTCATCTAACTTTTCCATATTTTCTATGAAATAAGAGAAGGCAGCCTCAGCATCTTGGCTGATGCCTCAAGGCATCGTAGAAAACAAGAATGTGAGATGCCACTCTAATGAGCTTGTTCTCAAGCCATAGCCTCGGATGTATGTCTACCAGCAGGTGCACGCTCGGCTTTTTGCACGTGTTTTGTAATCATTCTAAGGTAATTGCTCTCTGGGTCAGATTTAAGCTCGTTCCTTCACAGGAAGCCAAAGCAGGCACTGCACACTAAGGGAGGCTAATCTTGGCTTGGGAAATCACAAAGGCCTTTTCTGTTTTACAGCCAAAGAGACTGAAACTCAAGAAAGATGGGAGGAATGTACTTTAGGCAATTTGTAGCTATTTTGCTTGATTTTCTCTTGAAGCAATAAATAACTGTGCTCCCTGCTGCTGGTATTTTATCAAGCTCTGTTTGTTATAAAAGTGTATTATGTTCCATACAAGACAGCATCATTGAGCTTTCTTTTCGTGTTTCTCTACTACAATTTAACTCTGTGAGGAGCAATACCCATGTACCACCAGGATGAAGAAACAGCAGAACCTGCTGCTAAATGCCACCGCCTGAAGGCAGAGTTCCCCTATTCGGAAGGAATGAATGCCAAGTCAGCTTCTTTCATGTAAATTAATGTGATGAAAAAAAAAAAAAAAAAACAGGTGCCTCTGGATTCACAACAACTCCCTGTGGATAATGACCTTTGCCAATAAGAATACCAAAACAAGAGAAAATTGTCTCCCACGTAGTCTACCAGACCCCTGCCCACAAGCCGCCCACTATCTTCTAAACACAGAAGAACAGCAGCAGTAGAAGTGGATCTGTGAAAATGGTCCTATCCGTGTGGTTTTTACTGAAGTGTGGTCTAGTTTGTTTCTCTGTAAAAGGCAGAGGGGTCACAGAATATTGCCCAGCTGGTGTCATAATGACATGAGTTGCAACTGACCAGAATCACTGTTCTTCAAATCATGAGACCTATGACATGGAATTTGCCTACCCACTCCCAAAACCTGTACTCACCCTCGATAATAATGACAACTATAATTGTTACACATATTCAAAAGCATTTTTATTTTATGTTGTTTTACTTGGTCCTTAGAAAACAAACATAGATAAGAAGGTAATTATCATCATCATTTGTTATCTCGACCACAAGGAGATCACTGATATATAAAACTCCTTTGGTACTTCAGCTTTCCTCTCTTTAATAGAGGGTTTTACAAAGCTTTAACTGTTCACTGGGCCTGTGTGAATCCAAATCACTGAGAATAAATTGCACAACACTTTCAAATGCAGAAGGGCTGCGTCTGTGCTTCACATTCAGCCGCCTTCTCCTTTCCTCTTATGAATTACATTTAAATGAATTATGGCACAACAAGATCTGCCAAGCCTAAACCTAGGAGTGTGGGAATGAGAGCACCCCCTAAGTAATAAGTGATCAGAGCCACCAACAGGGCGCATGGCACCCAGGGCTCTGCACTCCACACTGTCTTCCCAGTGCTGACAGGAAAATCTTGTGCCAGGAAGAATCCATCTCTTCTGAAGACAAGAAGATCCAATAACTGGTAGTAGCAAGAGTCTATTGCAATGAGGAATGGGGGAGGCAGAGCACAGACATTTCTCTTTGCTGTGTGCAGCCAGTAAATCTAGTTGTAAAGACAAGTAAACTTGAGTTGTGGGAGAAATGTTCTCCATCTGAAAGTCCCGGGGGCTCAGTAAACGTTTCCTTATTAATAATACTTTAGAGACGAAGCCTTTTAACTCTGAAATGTTTAGGTGTCATTTAGGGCATAATATATTAAAGAATGCTACGACATTAAAAGTAATATAAATAAAGGAAATGTAGTCTGCATAAAGATCATTTGGATAGTTATTTCATCTCTTTGCATCCATAATTTTGAAATAAAATATAGTCTTACTTCATCTATGATAAATCATTTACAAAAAGTAAGTGGTTTCACAAATAAATGACTGTATCTATGACTACTCTCCCAAAATCAATAATACATTTATTGATAATTCTGCATTTAAAGGTTCATTTCACCTTAATATTGACATTCTGTCTCCCCTGCCATTTCATTAGATTTAAAATTTTTCATTCTTGGTAATGAACTGTAAGAAAGTTGTATGTTAGAAAGTGGCCCCATTTCAGAGTTGGGCAATGCAACTCAATATATCATTTTCTATTAATTACCACAGTCAGTAAAGTTTCTTGTTTGTATGTTCAGCAAAATTAAAGTTAGGAGTTTTGGGCTTCATTTTTTAAGCCAAGATTCCCTGACTTGTCCTTAAATGCACCACTTCACTGCTCTGTAAAATGGAGCAATATATTAAAAAAATACTTCCTCTGAGCCTTCAGATGAGACTTGAGTTAATTCAACACATTCTTTTGAGCACCTACAAAGTGACATTTGGGTGGAGGAGTACCAGGGATTCAGACCCAAAATGTAACACCTGCCCTTAAGAAGCTTACAATCGAGTAAGACAGCAGAAAAATAAACAGAAAATCTCAAGGTGAAGCAGGAAGCTCTAGTCTCTAGGTTTGTAAATGGGTAAATGCAACATAGAAGACAGGTGTTAGCCCAGTGGGATAAGTTTACGGAATGCTGCATAGATGAGATGACGTTTAAACAAAGTGTTAACTCTTTTTAACATTAAGATTTCATGACAGAATGTAAAACATAAATGAACATGTCTAACTGCATCAACTCACTAAGCAATTTAATAAAACCATTCCTACAATAATGTAGCACGTGACCTTTTGTGAAAATCTATTTGGGAGCATAATTATGTGGATGAGCCAAAGTCCAATCGCAACACAAAGTCAATGCACAGCCTCAGAGGAAATGACACAACCGGGGGGAATACATAAGTTTTCATCTCCACCTTATATTAATGGTGTGATCCCATTAAAAAAAAAAAAAAAAAAAAAAAAAAAAAAAAAAAAGTTACAGTGATTTTAGATGCTGGCGTAGGCTGGATTAGAAAAGCGGAGTTTTACTGCCATCTGCTGGCAGTACTCGGTGATGGCTGTCAGTAAAATGGTACTGGATTCTACCTGCAGGCTCAGGCAAAACAGTACAGACAGAAGCGGAAATGCTTACCGTTAGCTGTTTTATTAGAAAGCATACATTTAAAACTCATTTCCGATTACATGAATATTCTGAAACTTTATTTCATCTTATTCTGATCAGATAAAAAAGTTAATCGTATTTTTTTAGTAAGTTTTAAACTGGTTACCCCAGAACTAAACAAATTCTTTATTCACATCTCTTGAATTTGTTATGTATATCTTGTTATTTCCAGCACAATTGAATAACATACACTGTAGGGAAAAGACTGTATTTTCCACCAGATTTTCAATTAGCTGAAACAAGATATTGTTTGCACTTGAATGAAGTAGGCTAAATATATTTCATACGTTGTCAAACAAAATATTTAAATGCCTTTTGTCTTGGTTTGAGAGCAGATTTCACTGCACCAAGTCCGTGCACTATTTGTGCTTGTCCACCT
The DNA here is from genome assembly GCF_047675955.1 of Chlorocebus sabaeus. Taxonomy (NCBI): domain Eukaryota; kingdom Metazoa; phylum Chordata; class Mammalia; order Primates; family Cercopithecidae; genus Chlorocebus; species Chlorocebus sabaeus. The sequence continues at coordinate 80,360,035 of NC_132910.1, read as the reverse complement.
CTCCCTGAGACCTTCCCTTAACTACAAAACCATTTATGGCAAAATAAATAAATAAGGAAACCAATCGTTCCATTACTTGCTAGCTCTCATTATATACTGAAACATCTATTCAGCATTTGTATCTGCTAATGCAACAGAAACTCATCTGCTCAATGAGATTTATCACTTTTTTTTTTTGCATGTTCACAAGATATTGCTGTACATTTTGCAATGGGTCTTTATTATCTAGTAATGATGGCTTGCAAATTAAATTAGTTTTTAATGGCATAGTTAAATTCTAATTTATGTTTTGGAGCTTTGTTTAATTCATTTAGTTATAATGTAATCGTTTTCTTGCTATTTTCTCACATTGCATAAAAAGAACAAAAGAATAGGGGCTCATCTCATCGCATTCAGTTGTCTTGGCTTTATTAAATCTTGTCACTAATTGCATTTCCCCCAAGAAAGTTTCAAAACAATTGCAGCCCAATTCTTTGGGGGAAAAAAAGAGGAAGAAGAAGAAAACCTCTCTGGTTGCTCAGCATTCTGTATAAGGAAGTTGAATCAAACTATTACTGTAACTCCAAGGGTTGGTTAGATATTGCACTTCCTCATGCTCATTATAACCCTACCGTGCCATATAATGTACTGGGCAATTATTCTTTTGCAATAAATTCCTTTCCTGTGAGCTCTTTCTTTCCTGAACATTCAGGAAAACTGAAACCAAAAGTGATCATTAGCAGCACAGAAAGTAATCTTTTATAATGTCTACTCGCATTTTCTTCCCTCTCAATCGACGGGTCTTTCACAGACCAGACCGCAATAACCTTTTATAATGCCTTTTCACTGGGGTCCACGCTGCAGGAGCAAAAAGACCTTAGCAAGTTTCATGATTTTAAACCAGAAACTACGTTATGGAGTTGCATAGGAATAATTAACATCATTTAAAATTTATTGAGCAGGTTTGACCCTTCCTTGCTGTTGGTAGTTTTTTTCAGGAGCACTAAAGCACACAGGTGGCATTTTAACGAGGACTATTTGCAACACGGGCTGTTTAAGTTTCCATCCAAACAAGGACAGTTTTCAGGCCCATTCTTCTTTTTTTTCTAATGAGAAGATAAATTTCATATTCTGCAGAATTCTCCCATTCCAAATTTAATGGGTGCATATCTTCCTGAATGTCATTTCTCCCGACTTCTGGATACAACATGCAGATGACCCAGGTGAGAAAGTCACAGTTCGCGGGTTACTCCTGGTTGCACGGATTCCACTCCTCACCCTGACCACCATCTTTTAAACTCCTGATCTTGATGACCAAAAAGATCAGTAAACCATTTTCTTCTACTGGAAAAAGCAATTTGCCACACCAGTCCTGCCAGCTAGGAAGCAGGAGTGACAACTTCAAAATGAAAGCAACACTAAAAGGAACAACTTTTCATATTTCTTACAAGGATAAAACAATAATATGTGCTGTTTGGGTGAGAAGGAGATCGACTGTTCAGCACTTTCCTTTATTACTCTTTTAAGTTTTTCTCTATGCATGCTCGACGTTTTAAAAAGCTTGCTAAAATATAACAAGGTGATATAAGCATGTGATACTACTCCTGATTTTAATTCTGTTGAATATTATACCTGTTAAATGGTGAGAAAAAGATAAACTAGGACACCAGGATTCCTTTTACATGAAAGAATATTTCTCTAAGAAACTAATGAAGAATAAAAGCTGCCTTAATGTTAATCCCCTATTTCTCTGAGCTTTCTTGTCTTAAAATTTGCTGTTGACAAAGACTAGCACAATCTCCACAGAGTGGATCCAAGATTATAAATTGATCCTTAAGATTCACTTATGAAGGAGACACATCTGCACTGAAGTGAGCTTAGAAATAAAAGAGCATTTGTAGAAAAAGCAATTTGCTTCGAAGCTCAGCCCTGCTCTCAGCCACTCACCCACTGCTGTCCATCGCCTAGGAGCGGTGTGCTGAGAGTTGAATTTGGCTCGCAGTCAATAGCATCATTCTTTAGCCTCCCAGGTGTTACATAACACACCTTGCTTTCTGCCTAATTCTCCCCTGAAGTTATCCTCTTGTTTTCCTAATATTGTAGTTCACACTGATGGAGATATTGTTAGAATCTCAGAGGAGGAATGAAAGCTTTTAGGACACGGTTCAAATAAGAATGTTATTGATTGTGAAGACAATTTTCTTTAAGTACAGAATTTTCTTATTTGTTTATTTCCACTCAAAGTAACTGTGACCTGTAAAACAGAAGCATTCATGAATTAGTTGACTTATGAGCAATGCTTATCCCCACATCCAAACAACGGGGCTCTCTGAGGTTTTGCCAGGAACACAGCAGCCACTGGAGAACCCAGAGCTCTATAGATTTTTGCCCTTCTGCAGCTTCCCAGTTGCTCACTGTTACAGGTTGAACTGTGTTTCCCAAAAAGATACGTCGAAGTCCTAACCCTCAGTACCTGAGAATGTGACCGTATTTGGAAATAGGGTTATTGCAAATATAATTTGTTAAGATTAGATGATACTGTAGTAAGAGAAGTCCTTAACCCAGCATGGCTAGCATCCTTCTAAGATGCAGCACATGGGGGAAAGGTCACGTGATGACAGGGGTAGCAGGTGAGTGATGAAGCTGCCAGCCAAGGAATGCCAAGAATTGACAACCACCACCAGAAGGCAGGAAGAGGCAAGGTAGGATTCTACCCAGAGCCTCAGAGGGAGCCCACATGACCCAGCTGACACTTTGATTTTGAACATCTAGTTTCCAGAACCATGAGAAAATACATTTCTGTTGTGTTAAGCCCTCACAGTGTGTGCTATTTGGTATGGCAGCCCTAGGAAACTAATAAACCTACCCACCTACCAGCCTCGCCCTGTCCCCAAATCAACCCAGTAACACCCACTTCCACTTCCCAGGGGTCTAAGGGGCTCAGAAGTAAATATGAGGGTTATGGATCCAGGCAATATATTTTATTCATATTTCACGTCCACTGGATTCTAAAGACTTGCATGACAAGACAACCATCAAATTATAACACTCTTAATGGGGACATGGTTTTAAATTCCAAATATGTTTCATAAAATGAATTTTTGCAACATAATCTGCTTAAGTAAGATTTACCTATTCAGAAAAGTTGTATTGTCTTTAAAACATCATTAACTTTTGCCATGAAATACTATGCAGCCATAAGAAAGAATGAGATCATGTTCTTTGCAGGGACGTGAATGGAGCTAGAGGCCATTATCCTTAGCAAACTAAGATAAGAACAGAAAACCAGATATCACGTGTTCTCACTTATAAATGGGAGCTAAATGATGAGAACACATGGACACATGGACATATAGAGGGGAGCAACACACATTGGGGCCTTTCAGAGAGTGGAAGGTGGGAGGAGGGAGAGGAATGAGAAAAACAGTTAATGGGAACTAGGCTTAATACCTGGATGATGAAATGATCTGTACAACAAACCCCCATGATGCAAGTTTATCTATGTAACAAACCTGTACTTGTATCCCTGCACTTAAAAGTTTAAAAAAAAATAGTTTTACCATGAAATTGAGGTGTCTATAAATACTTTATTTTTAATCTAAGAAAAATCATATATTTTCTAAATAATGTTACCTTGTCCATGAAAATAAAAGTGCAACTGGGAAAATTTTTGTTTGGCCTGAAGGAAATCAGGTAAGACCAAACACATATTTCTCCATTGGACAGAAAAGGACCAATAAACAATTATAGCTTTTATTAATTTTCAAAGGATAGGGAGAGAATAGCTTTAAAGGTATTTAGTCTAGTTTTGAAGGAAACACACAAATCTAGCAACACAGGCTTTTATAAGTGTATGATTGTTTGGTTTGGAGATGCTGGACTTTCCATTTCACTCCACACAGGATGTTGACTCAGGAACCAGCTGGTTCTTTGCTAGGCTGTTCAGAGCACACAGACACCTCCACTAACCTTATCCTCAGCTATGCATTGTCATGAACCCACCCTACAGTGTTTTACAAACTGTTTGACCTTGTTCTAAATTAAGAAATATACTTTACACCATGACCCAATGCAAATAGACCTCGACATGAGCGTAATTTATATGAACATATATAATTGAAACAAACATTTCAAAAAGCAATGCTTGTCCTTATTACTTATAATATATTCTCATACTTTTCATTCTTTCCTATATCATTTAATAATGCTGAACCTTTATCTATTAAACTGACTTCACAGCAGTTGAAATGGGTATAGCCCACCATCAGACAATAGCCATAAACTCTATCATTGCAATGAACTCCAACTCTTCTATGGTTTTGATTGAAGAACCCTGAAGCTCCCCAAGACGTATAATCCACTGATCCTACCACTTTTCTGTGAACCCATCCCTTTATATGCTCATTACCTTCCATACCAGGTAAACTCCATGATTCCTTATTGTAATCACTTCCTTGCACACCCTCTACTCACTTTCCCCCTTTTGCTTTGTCATACTGTTTTGGAAAAACCCAACCCTGATTATATCCAACTCTGTACCCTGGGCACATACACCAGCAGGTGAACAGGGCTGAAGGAAAATACCCAGACGTGCTATTGGTCTCACTTAAATTCATCAATACCAACTTCCAAAGTGCTTTCACGCTGCCTTGTGAATATTATCCAGCCTCATGACTGTAAACACCATTTTCACCAATGACTCTCATTTGTGTCTCTAACCCAGGTCTCTTCCTGAACTTTAGATTTGTTAATCTAACTGCCTATTTGGCACCTCTACTTGGAGGTCTAACAGGTACCTTGAACAACATGGCCAAATCCAGGCTCCTAGTCACCACCCTCTACCCCAAATCTGCTTCTCCTGCAGTCTCCCTTATCTCAGGAAATGCACCTCCTTTCTTCCAGTCACTTTCCATCTGACTCACAGTTGAACCTGACGTCCTACAGGAAGCCCTCCACCACCTCACCCCGTAGTTAGCTCACTTCTCCCCACGGACCTTACACTCACACATCACACACCAGCTACAGTGGTCTCTTCTATGTGCCAGGCACTCTCTTCCCTCAGAGCCTTCACCCTGGCTGCTCTGCTTTGCCTTTGTCTGGGTTCTTCTTCTCTCCAATAGTTCTATGGCTCACTGTCTTCAGATCTTTGTTCAGGTGTTGCCTGCTCAGTTGAGCCCTCTCTAATTGCGCATTTAAAATTGCAGCTCACCTGCACCATAGCACTATACTCCATCCCTGCTTTGTTTTTCTCCTTAGCACTTGTCATGATGTAAAATGCTGTATAATTTATTTACTTATCCTGCTCTTTGTCTGTCGCCTTTAAATAAACTATATGCTCCATGTGGACAGGGATTTTTGTCTATTTTGCTCTTGACTGTACCCACAAGTTCCTGGTATACAGTACAATAAATGTGTTCAATGAATAAATGAATGACTAAGTAAACAGAGTCAGCGCTATGCAAGGCCACATACTGTACCTGGGTTTCAAATGGGAAACCAAATGTTCCGGAAGTGTGGATTTGGATTGTTAGTCTGTTTTATGTAACCTGAGTGAACAGTACGTATAACTTTTCTCTGCAGTACTACTATAAATACACAATCATAGCACTTCCCCTAGTGATTACATTGTTCTTAACTTACCTGGGAAAATACACACACAGACACACAGAGGGAGAGAAAGAAAGGTAAAAATACTTGGATCTTCCTATATCTCAAGACTAAGGTCCAATTCCTAGACTATGTGTTTGAGAGATGCAACTTCCTCGCACAAAGCACCTATTCTGGACTTGAGATACACCGGTTTACTGTGGCTCAAAACTGCAAAACCAACATGAGGTAGAATTGGACAAACTCCTTCTGTGATGCAAAAAGGATTACTGGAGTCCTCAAAAACAAAACCCCACGAGCACAAGATGATGAGCCTACAGACTCCCTAGTATCATCAGTATGCAGTTTGAGTCATAACAAATAATCCTAGCACCAAAAAAGAAAAAAAAATACAAGACCCCATGGCACAACCATTCTAAGCAAGTTGGGTTAAGTTGCAGCAAATCAAGTCACAGCACATTCTGTATAACTTACTAACAATTAGCATATTACAAAAGAGTATTTCCACTTTGCAATTCAGCATTCGTTTCTTTTCCTTTTAAAAATAAAAATTTTAAGCAATTTTTTTGTTTAATTTTGCCACCTGGAGTCTTAAATTTTGCCCTCAACTTTGTAATTCATGATGCTACTCTCAGATGGGCGCTATTAACAATGCTGAGCCATCTGGTAGCTTCCTGTTTTAACCAAACATTCTTGCTAAGTAGGTATTAAGATCAGTTGTTCCTGCAAGCTGAAGGCATGCATATGCTGTAAACATGTAAATGTAGCAATCTTTTTTAAACATTATTTTAAATTTGGGTATTCTCTAAATGTTGGTGCCCTCTGTCCTGGTTATACCTCTGCCCTTGAAATTTCATTGGCATTTAAATTAAGTATCAATGAAAGGGATTGAGGAGGGGGAATACTTATGAAACTTGAAAAAGATAAAGAAAGGATAAATCTAAGTGATGCTAAAGAGATATTTCTGAGATCATCAGTTGTCATCAGTTCACCAATATCCACTAAGTTTCAGCTTTGCCATCAGCTCTTCTATGCACATATAAAGCCATCTGTTGTGAAGAGATCGATATCACACTGCAACACACTGGCCAGAAAGCAACAGCTAGCTAAGTTAGAACACTGTCAAGTTGCTGAACAACTTTCCCAAAAATTTTCTTTTAAAAAAACAGTATTTCAAAACACAGTGCAAAAATTCTCTCTCAGATTTGCATTGGCTATGCAGTATAGAGATGCAACTCATGTTTGTTGCTGATTATTCCATTAAGATCTCTCTAGCAACTTTTTTTTTTCTATACCCAGCTGGCATTCCACAACGACAACAACAACAAAAGACTCTTCACAGATTGACCTCCAATAACTTCTAAAACACACAAAGAATGCCTAGACAATGTCAGTGTCTGAATACCACAACAGCAAGACCTCGGAGAGCGTGAGGGGGCAGAAGGGAAGAAAAGAGAAGACACACAACAGCAGGGAGCGGCTTAACTGGAAAGCAGGTAACTGCGGTCTTCAGTCAATGGTCAGAAAAGGACAGAATACAGGAGAGAGGACTATTGATGGGCCCTGGAGAGAGGAGACAGACCAACTACCTCCTGAATCTCTAAAGGCCTGGCTCTTGTCCAGTAATTTCATAATTTTATTTTACAGAAATAGGAAATCCTCCATTCCCATCTCATACTATCATTCTCTCTCCCCCTTTCTCTCCCTTTCTCTTTTTAACAGAGGGAACACAACAAGTGGAATCATCTACCTTCAGCTCGGAGGAGAAAGGAAATAGCTTCCCATTTATTTCAGCTCATATTACAGGGAACACAAGAGAAGGGACATTTTCTACCTGCTGGGCTTCGAATAAAGCTCAGTTTATGTTCCGTTGGAGTTCACGTTCAGAAAAAAAAAAATCATGTAGTGACCCTCACAACAACCCAAAAAGGGCAATAGGGAGACTTGATAATGGATCAGTTCACTGGGAAAGAGGAAAAGGGCTTAAGTTCCCTACTTACAAAGCAGCCTAAAGAGAAAGCATTATTCCATGCCCAAGTCATGCCATATGTCCCAGATCGTTGCTTTCTTTTCCACAGTGAACTGTGTTTTCATATCTATTGTTGCAAAAGTTTCAGGGCCACTAGAAGCTGGAGAGTCCTGTTTTTGACACAGTTGGAGAACAGATTGTTGGGGAATCGGGGGGTACCTTCCCTGAGGAGTGAGCCCTTATACCCAACACTCCAGTTATCTCACAACCATTGGAAGCAAAGAATGCAAAGCCCCGTCATGCTGCCATAATGGACTGTGATTAAACCTTGGCTGAACTTTCCCCCACAAAACAAGGTATCACATAAAGTACCCAAAATCAGGAGTATTTTGGGGAAAACAATCATTCACTTGTTCAACCAAAAAAAGGTTTCTCGATCTAATTGTTACCTGCAGTGCATGCCATACAAAGGTTGCTGGCTACAAGACAGAGTTGTATAAATAGCATGACAAACAGCTGCAGATTTCAATTACTCCATGATCATCAGTGTATAGAATAAAGAGGCAATTTTGCAGAGGAGAAACCACAGGGAATACATCGGACTGACAACTGCCTGGAATTCAATTTGCCGAAGTGATATTGAAATATGGGGGAGAAGTCGCAGCGCGCTGATTAAGTTTCAAGCTGCTGCATTACTAATAGTGTCTCATGAACCTGTATGCTCTGTTATCACCATAGCAACATGATCATCAGAGCAATCCTGAAAACAGGCTACACCACAGACTGTTCATTTACATTTGTGATAAATGCTGGAAAAGTCAGGTACATTAATAAGCCAGGACTCTCAGCGAACCTGACACCCTAGAAAAATTGCAGAGTAAAAAATATTGTTTTTCCATACCTTTAGTTATTTGACACCTATAAACAAAAAAACAAACAGGAAAAATTTATGAAGAGTAGAGCCAAATGTTCATCCAAGAAGAAATAAATACAGAAAATCTGTTTTACTATAATCCTGGAGATATTTAGATTTGTCCAGAATACCTAATAGGGGGAAAAAAAACAGAAAAACAAAACACTTTGAGGTATTTAAGGGAAAGAAAGGTCACACACACACACACACACACACACACACACGCTTTAAAAGATCACTTAGTGGCTAGGCGCAGTAGGTCACGCCTGTAATCCCAGCACTTTGGGAGGCCAAGGCAGGCGGATCATGAGGTCAGGAGATAGAGACCATCCTGGCTAACATGGTGAAACCCCGTCTCTACTAAAACTACGAAAAATTAGCCGGACGTGGTGGTGGGCGCCTGCAGTCCCAGCTGCTTGGGAGGCTGAGGCAGGAGAATGGCATGAACCCAGGAGGTGGAGGTTGCAGTGAGTCGAGATTATGTCACTGCACTCCAGCCTGGGTGACAGAGCAAGACTCCGTCTCAAAAAAAAATCACTTAGTATTAAATTGTTGGTTCTTTTTTCACAGACATGTGCAGAAAAACCTTTACATGGCTAAAGTTTTACCCTACTGATTGTATTTACTGTGTTTACTGAACGAATGAAAGATGAGCTTATAATAAGCATTTCTGACAACTGAACTCATTAATGTGACTCATTGTACATATTTCTCATTCTCAAAATGTTTATTTATATTTTCTCAACTTTATGACTGCTTATTACAAAGAAAGGTAAAATATTTTTAAAAATGGCTTTTTTATTTTTATTGAGTAAGTTTACTTTCCTGATAAGAGTATGGCACAGAAATACTAGAATCTAACTTGGAAAATATTCTATTTTTCCAGAAAGTTCATCAGATGAGAAAAAACTTAAAAGGCAAATTTTAAAATGTTTTGCTTTTTCAGAAATGGCAAAAGGATATTTTCTTTCCAGAATTATGAGACGTTTCATATTTTTCAAGTATGTATGTCAAGCCAGTGTCCTCTGTTTCCATGGAATGAGGCCATCCTCTTTTGGCCCCTGCCTGTCTGAAGGCTACATATCATCCCCAGCAACGAGAAAATCTCTCCTCAGGTTTATGTGGTACTACAAGTTGGCAGGGAGAAGAGTTTATTCTCGTGTGCTATATCCAAAAAGAAAAAAAAAAAAAATGTGTTTCCCAAATAGTTTAGTCATTGCAGTTCAAACAAAGTTCACTCTTAGCAGGATACCACAATAAAAATCTCCAGAAGCAAAGATGTTTGCAATGTATTCTTATTTTATTAGCATCCTATTTAGAGCGCTGTTATATTGTATTACTATAATACAGGAATATAGTCATTTTCATTCCAAAAGAAATGCATATCTCATATGGAGGAGGGGAGTAGTCAAAGTCAATAGCAGATATTGAGAGGAAAAGTAAAACCCTCAGTGTCTCTCTCTGCCTCTTTCTCGGACTGTATTCATGAGGAACATATATCCATGTATACCCCTTTGCATCTCCTATTGCTTTTTCCTATTTCCTAGCCCTCCAAATGCCTCCTTATTCTTTGGAAACCATCATGAAACAGAAAAATTCAAGGGGCTTGGCATAAGTTAAGCTTGACTTGAAATTCCAATTTCTACGTTGTAACACTAGCAAGTCAGTCATTTGATGTTATGAATTTAATTTTCCTCATGTTGTAATATGGGCATCACAACCATCTCACACAGCTGCTAAAGATTCAATGAGATAATATGTTGCCCACCAATATTCAGTACATGGTACATACTCAGTCAAGGTTAGGTCCTTTCTCCTGCTTTCTTGCAAGGTTCCTGATCTATCCATCATGCTCACCTGTTCACTGAAGTGCTCCTCAGAGGTTTCCCCTCCACCATTTTTCACAAAACTTTCCTGAGCAAATCTCTCAACCATGCCACTACCTCCTAAACCTAATACTTACCTATGCCTCTTCAGCTAGATTCTCTGGTTGTGTCCTACTGAATTCCTTTTACATGCAGTCCAATGTCCCCAGTCAGCCTTACTCTCTTTCTAGAATTTCCTTGCTTCTTATCACTCAATCCCTCTCCATAGAGTATCCAGGCCCCTTCCCCTTAACAGGGACAGAGAAGATTGGGAAGCTTCCCAAGGAGGCAGCATCCAAGGTGGGAAAGTTGTGATCTTAAGACATTTCTGGAAAAGCTCTACAGACTTCTGAAAGCATAATACAGCAGAAGGATAATGTCAGAATCCAAGAGAGATTGGTCCTGACTCAACCCATGGTGAGAATGAGCAGATAAGTTGGGATTTGATAATGGAATAAAAAGCTCATCAAATATTAGGTACAACTTTCTAAGATAGAATCTGCTCACAAAACACTCTTCACCACACTAGACTGAAAGATTTACTTTCTCAACATGTGTGTGAGAGAGTTGGAGAAGGAGAAGAAATTAACAGGGACCCCAACTGCCCAACTCAAACCATTCACATCCCACTTGCCCTTGTTACTCCTCCATTTCTACAAGCAGAACTTCTCACTCTCTCCACACCAAATGCACCCTTCTGGTAGCCGTGAGAGACTCTCTCAATCAGAACTTAGAAAATATGGGTCTGGCTTCAGTGCTGACACTAATTAGCTATCCAGTCCTGGGTCCCACAAGCTCTGTAAGCCTCTATTTCTAGAGGTAATCATTTTGGGTATAGACCCCTTTGGCAGTCTGATGAAGCCTGTGAAATCCTTCTCAGAAGAATGATTTTTAATGTATAAAATAAAGTAAAAGGATTATAGAAAAAAGTTATTACTTTTACACAGTTTGCACAGTTGTCAAATATTTAGAAAACAAAATTGTAATATATAGTAATATCTATGCTACTTTATTAACAGAATCAATAAAATGATCTACTGGCAGTTATAATAAACACTGTAATTATGAATTGGAGGCTATTATAAACGATACCTCGAGATAACTGCTACAATCATAAATATCTGAAAATATCTGTCATTTCTATAGGTGACCGAATTGCAGGTACTGTTATAATACTGTGATTTGTGGCCTACATTGTTAATTGAAGAAAATGCAAAATTTCTGTTAGAGGTAAAGTGTTTTGGTAAGGTAAGGGAATTCTGCTAAAGGATCTTGTTTTAGACCATTTGGGCAGCTATAACAAAACACCATAGGCTGGGTGGCTTATAAACTGCAGAAAGTTATTTCTCACAGTTCTGTAGGTTGGGAAGTTCAAGATCAAGACACCACAGATATTATGTCTAGTAAGGGCCCACTTCCTGGTACCTCCTCTTCTTCCTGTAACCTCACATGGCAGAAGGGGTGAGGGACCTCTCTCAGGGCCTCTTTTATAAGGGCACTAATTCCATTCTCTGCCCTCATGAAATTACTCAACTCCCAAAGGTTCCACCTCTTAACACCATCACATTGAAGATTAGGTTTCAACATGTATATTTGGAGGGGATACAAAGATGTAGTCTATAGCAGATCCCTAAGATCCCTTTGGACTCTGACGTTCTGATTTCATCACTTGCACCAAGTCATTTCATTACTCCCTCTCACTCACTTCTGAATGCCCATCTCCTTATCACACTGGGCTCCTTACCCTGTTGAATTTCAGAGAAAGCTATTTTAATGTCATCTTTAACATCATATTTGAAATTCCCACCTCCAATATGTCACGATGGCTGTAATTTCCAGTCCTGACTCATTTCAACCATCCTTTTTAGCTAAACCTCTCTGTGCTTCAGTTTCTTCCATGTAAAATGAGAATAACGGTGCTCATCATGTAGCTATTATGAGAATTAAATAAGTTAAAACAGAAAAAGCACTTAGAACAGCATGTGGAACACAACGGAGTCACAAAAGACATGGTTTTCCTCTGATCAATAATATTAATCCATTAATTGGCTGCTAAGTATTCCTAAGAATACTTAGAAGATACAGAACGTGCTACTTGGACCCACTGCAAAGATATACCATTCAGCTTCAGCTGGATCTCACCACTACTTCTTATTCTTTTTTCATCTCATATTCACAGTTAATTTCTAAAACAATGAATGTGGGTACGCAAGTACCCTCTATATACTAAGCACTACTGCAGAAACTGGGAGTTGATTCATTCATTCATTCATTTACTCAACAAATATTCATTGAGCACTCACGGTGTGATGGGCACTGTTTTGAGCATTGGGGATCTAGCAAAGAATAACTGAGACAAAGTTTAGTGGAGCTTATATTCCAGCAAAAGCATTCCCCTTTGAACATAGCAAGCAAAACCCCATTCTTCTGAACCTTATATTCTAGTTGGAGATGACAGACAATAAACGCTCAACCAACAAGCTAATAAATGAGAAATATCAGATAGTGTTAAGTATTACTGCAACTCATTATCAGGCCAGCATTTTACTTTCCCCTGCTTGTCTTCCACATACATGATAATAATCTGTAGCCTTGCCTACCTCTTGCCACTGTCTTACTTTTTTTTTCACAAGTGTAATATATGTATTCTAGAACTGTTCCTTCTATTTTTCATCATTTCCCCCAGCCAGACTCCTATAATCTGAATTTCCATTCTTTCCATTCTACTGAAACCACTTCTCAAAGGTCATTATTAATTCCCTTCTGATTAAAATTCTCTTTAGAGTCTACATCCCTCTAGGCCTCTCTAAATGGTTTTTGTATAATTCAAGTCTGCTTCTTAAACCCCTCTTCTTTTTGGAGTTACCGCTCTGTCCCCACCCACTTCTACTGCTATTTTTCCTGTGTTCCCTTGGCTGGAGTATCTTCCTACTAATGACCCTTTTTCGGAGAATTCTCTGAAGGTTCCATTTATTTGTGCTCTGCTCTTTCCTAGCATCTCTCTGCAAATTACTTACAAATCTGCACCTCAAGCACTGTCTCTTCCCATTGTAAACCTAGTAATCTACATGGCATCTGCCATCCGATGACCCGGCCGCCCTTCCAACTTTGTATCTTCAAAAACCAAAGACTCTCCTAGCTCTAATGTTGTCTTTGAGCATACTTCTCCCCCATCATGAGATGCCTGGTTGCTTCTCTTCCTCTTTATTGCCATATGAGTAATAAGAAGGGCATAATAAGAAATTTCTTGTTAGAGATAAGACTGACACATAAAAAATTAGAAAGTTATAAATGGTAGTAAACCTAACATTCTATGAATTTTTGCTTCTTTGTGTTAAATGGTATGGAAAAGCCTAAAAGTGCAATTGTAAGTGAGGAAAGGAAGAGATCTTGGGACATAGGCCTAACAGCTATGATGAGCAGTTATTGAATGCTTACTATTTTGCAGGAACAGTGCCAAATTCGTTAGGTGGATTATCTTTTAAGTTTCTCTAAAAAAAAAAAAAAAAAAAAAAAAAAAAAAAACCCATATTTTATAGATGGGGCTCAGAGAAGTTAAGTAACTTGAGTAAATTCACACAGGTATTATTCATTGCAGCACTATTCACAATAGCAAAGACAGGGAATCAACCCAAATGCCCATCAATGATAGACTGGAAAAAGAAAATGTGGTATGCTTATACCATGGAATACTATGCAGCCATAAAAAGGGACAAGAAGGGTCTCTATGCCCCTTCTCTCTCTTGCATATTAACATGAGTGGAATCAGATTCCATGATGATAATTGCACCACAATCAATATTTGTGTCGACAGAGCATTATTGGTTCTTGTATGTGTGTGTGGCATCTCTCTCTGGCACTTATCGATACCCTGTGCCTCCAAAGCATTAAGCTAAGCCAGGGCCTATGTCCTTGGATAAACCTACCAATCTTTTCTTCTCTTCTTGCCACAAGTGTTGTTGGGTAATCTGATATTCTTTGTGTCCTGGTGTGGTTTTTATTTGGAAACAGATGGTAAAAGAACCCCATTTGTGCTGGGTCATATGCAAAGCCCCACATTGTTAGTAGATTGGTGCCTCATGTACAGTTTGCCATTATTTCTTGTGCACATCTCTCTCTTGGGACCTCATGAGAAAAGTAGCTGTGGGTCTGAGGAAGAAGTCAGGTGTTACTGGATTTCTTGGTCAAATGTCAAGTAATATAACAAAATCCTCACTCAAACTGTTAACAATATTCATACTACAATGTTCAATTTAAATACTTATTTTAAGACTAGGCATGGTGGCTCACGCCTGTAATCCCAGCACTTTGGGAGGCTGAGGTGAGCGGATCACAAGGTCAGGAGATCGAGACCACTCTGGCTAACACGGTGAAACCCCCTCTCTACTAAAAATAAAAGATAAATAAATAAATAAATTAGCCAGGCATGGTGGCAGGCGCCTGTAGTCCCAGCTACTCAGGAGGCTGAGGCAGGAGAATGGTGTGAACCCGAGAGGCAGAGCTTGCAGTGAGCCGAGATCGCACCACTGCACTCCAGCCTGGGTGACAGAGCGAGACTCTGTCTCAAAAAAAAAAAAAAAAAGAATAAAGAAAATACTTATTTTGTAGCAATTAATAGCATAAGCTCTATAATAAAAATGCCCTGAACATGACTCTCAACTCCATTATTTAATATCTCTGTTAATTTAGTCTAGTTACTTAACTTCTCTGAGCCCCATCTGTAAAAAATTGGGGATTTTTAGAGAAGACTAAAAGATAATCCACCTAAAGTATTTGGCACTCTTCCTGTAAAATAACAAACATTCAATAAATGCTCATCGTAGCTTTTAGGCCTGTGTCCCAAGATCTCTTCCTTTCCTCACTTAGAATTACACTTTTAGGCTTTTCTGTACCACTGAACACAAAGGAGCAGAAATATATAGAACATTAGCTTCACTAACATTTATAGCTTTCTAATTTTTATGTGTTACTCTTATCTCTAACAAGAAATCTTCATCTCCTTGTAGGTAGGCTAAACTTAAAACTTACCCTTCCTATGTGACCTCAAGAGTGACCAGCACCACACCAGTGTACCTCAATGTCCTATGATTGGCCAAAATGCTACAGAGCAATATAACCCAGCTATACTTTGATCAGATTGTCAATCAATGTTTTGACTACAGGTCAAAAAATCTAAGCTGGCACATGGACGGCCGCTTCACCATCAGTCATACTTCCTGGATTGCAGCAATTTTTCCTGCAGCATAACTCTGCAAAGGGTGGACGTGTCAACGCAATATTCGCCTACCTGATTCATGGTAAGCTAAGGTAAAGCAGGAAGAAAGCACAATATTTCTCCTGACCATTATTCCAAATGAAGCCACATCACTTCAAATGATGAAGGAACAGACCCAATCTAGAATATAACCCCCAAAGTAAGTTGACACATATTGAGCGAATAAGCCATCTGTATTTCAAGACCAAAAAAAAAAATTGAATCACAAATAGCAACAAATAACAAATAGCTTTTGCTTCATGATGTTATGATTACTGGAGGAAGTATTTTAGATAACAAACATACCTACACATTATCCATCACATGACGTTGTAAAAAGTATTATTTTATTGGACATATATCGGCATTCCATGAAATATAATTTAAGTTCAGCAAAATATTTTAGAGAATCTTTTAAGCTGAAGTCTGGCCTTTATGCATATGCAAGAACTCACCTTTGAAGAGCAAAAGGAAGGAGAAGTTTAATAATTTCTCATTTCTGTTTTTTCTCATTTGCCAGCCCCTTCAAACTGAGAAATTGCAACTCTTTTTTTTTTAAAAAAAAGGATCTCTTTATCAACATCATGTGCTTCATTCCTTTCATGAAGGGGAACAAGTAAAGCTCGAGCTTACCACTTTACCATCATCACACTGCAATTATAGGGTAAAAAAAAATGAATACTCTGCTTCAAAGAACAAGGTATTATTATTTTTAATGTTGTTATTTGGGCAATTTGTTTTTTTTCTTCAGTCCTTAATCAAACTTTAATCAAGCCAAGAGCCTAAAGCAGAGTCTTTCGAAAAGAAAAATGGCCAAATGCACAGGTACAATCACCAGCGCCAGGTGAGTAACTCTTCTCTCTTGTTCAGCAGATTGTGAGCCCTGATAGTACATCAGACCTCAACTTTCTCAGTGTGCTTTGGCAGCAAAGAAAGGCAATGCAATTTTAGGCTGTGTACACAAATGCATCTGTCACAGAGTAGGGGAAGAACGCCCCAATACTACCCTTAGGAAACATCATCTAGCATGAAATATGGTGTGCTCTTCCAGCCCTTACAAATCAGGGAAGTTTTGATCAAACAGGGAAGAGCTCAGAGGGGAATCACAAATGTGGGTGGAGGAAGAGCAAAAGTTTTTAAAGACTGTGGCAAACATTCTGTGGCTAGACAATGACTAACAGGTATGGGAAAACATTTATAAGCATAAGGAAACGGTAAACATGCAGGAGAAAGAGGGATCGTTTGGGGTGCACAAAAGCAGAATTACAGCAGTAATGAGATGAAATTGAGCAAAGGAAAACTTAGGCTGCACATCAAGGAAGAATTTGCTAACAGCAAAGCCTATTAGACTGCCAAATGGCCTCTCAAGGGAAAAGGCTTGAGCTCCATTGCCTGGGTCATTTAAAACAGGACTGGACAAAAGCACTCAAAGAACCAGTGTGGTGAACAAGCCTGCCCTGGCAGGGGAGAGTCGAGATGACCTACCGGTTATTGTTCTGTCCCTCTAATTTTTGTGATATATAACATCACATCATCACATCGCCTCCAAATGGGCTGCTCCTTGGGCTGTGGTTATAATGAGAGTGGATTACTTAGCAGGCAATGTACTCCAGGGGAAGCCTGCAGTGGCCCAACCTGTAAACCACAGCTCATTAACCAGCAGCTACTCAAATTATTCTGTGCATCTCTGGCCTAATTCAGATTAGAATTGGAGGGATTTTCCTGACAGACCAGATGAAAGCTTCAAGTTCTCAGCATATTACAGTCTGTTTTTACTAGGAACTATGAATTCTGAATGTTTTTTAAACTCTGATTTTGTCTCAACAGATATAGAGGGAAAAAAGGTGCTAGGAAATAATTGGAAAATGTCAACTAACTAAAGCAGATTGCCTTCAGCATGGGATATGATGCAGCAATAGCTGAACACATAAAGCCAGTCACTTAGCACAACAAGCCCTTTTCATTGGAATAAAACATCATCTATCAGTATACTTGGAGGACTACAATATACATGTAAACGGGTATGGGCCTCCAATAACCCCTCCTAATACTAGTCCATTGTGGCTAAGTGAACACCTGTTGGCTTCTTCATTGCTGGTCTTTATTTTCAGACTACCTCCTGATCTTCAGATACAGATGTCAGGTATCCAATGCACCCCAGTTATGCAGACATTACTGAAATCAAGTTTACCTGGGGTCAGTATAACAGCCTACACTGAACGTAGAAAAAATGCAACACTGAACATAGAAAAGATGCACTTTTAAAAATATTTAGAGCAGGCTATCTTTTAACTGTTCCTAAAATATCATCATTATGTATACACATATCTTTTTACATTCCATACAATATTTTTATATAAATAAAATCTGCTGACTTCCAGTCATTTCAACAAACATATTTAGTGCACCTGCTAAGTTCCAGACACTACGTCAAGGGGACCAAAGGGGAGGAGAGACAAATAACTACAAAGATGAATAAAACATGGCCCCTGCCTTTGAAGAACTCATGCTTATGAACTGACCCAACAACTCCTTTCATTACAGCCAGCCAGAGAGACAATGTCACGGGACCAGAACCCCTCAGCACAGCTCTGGACCTTACAACTCAGTCCCTGGTCAGGGAGTTGTGCCCATTCACATTATTTCCACCCTAACACTCATTGTTTCCAGAACTGTTCTAACTGCTGATTCCTTTTCAGCTTTTTTTCGTGTATTCAGATCTTCATTCACCCCTGAGAATAATAGCACCTCTTGCCCTTCCATCTATATTCCTACTCAGACACGACCTGTCCTCACCCATGAATCCTATCCATCTCTGGCCACTCCTGGTATATCCCAAGCCAGTACAATTCTACCCATGTGAACGGGAATTCTTTTTAATCAGACCCAGAGCCATAAAGCGAGGGTTGTACAGTTCATATTCTAACAACAGGCATGTTCAGATGTCCAAAATGAATCATAAGACAGAATGTGTTATAATGTCTCAGGAAAAATAACAAATAAAAATGTCATAGCAGTATATTGGCAGGAAAGATTATTTCTGACTAAGATGATAGACAGCAGCTTCATGAAAATGTGATGTGTTGAGACCAACCTTAAAGAGGAAGGAAGAATTTATCAGGAGTTAGTTAAGAGCAACCTAAATGAGGGGAAGAGAGTGAACAAAGGAACGGGGTGAGGGGAAAGCCTGGGACACTATCAGGTTAAGGAAATAGATTGGGGTAGAAGGGAGGTGGTTGGCAAAGGCTCACAAGTTAATTGGAAAGGAGATATGTGTGGCCTTGAATTCCATGATAAAGATTTTGAACTTTATGCTCTATGGAATGAGCCATTAAAAGTCTTTCAGTAAGGATATGATATAATCAGCTATGCTTTAAGAATAATACTTTGGCTGCAGTTTAAAAGATAAATGGGAATTGGGGGAGGTAACTATGGAACAAAACATTAGGATGAGATATTTATTCTCCTCAGAAGGTGAGCTGAATATCTTCTGCACGCCCTCAGAGCCACGTTCCTCTCTCCCGCACCTGCTCTCTCTCCTGAGAGACTGACCGCCTCACCAACTCTTCTCCTCTAGTTTCCTCTAATGTTCAGCTAAAGGCAAGGACCCACAGGAGATCCAGGAGAAGGAGGAAAGTAAGCTCGGGTACATATTTCCTCAGTTCTCTCCCTGCAAGTTTACCTTGGGTGGCTGTGTCCTGTCCCAATGGAAAGTCATGGCTCCTGTCAGCGGGCCCCCTCCAAGCCCACCCCCCATCTCTATCTAAAGTCCAGGAGCTGCTCTCTCCCCTCACCCCTCCAGGCCTAAGGGTAGCAGTAGTAGCCACCTCTAATAATACCACATTATCCCTGATGGTTTCTCAATACCCTGCCCATACCTTCGCAAATAAGCTCTTTATCTAAATTTTCTCGACTTCCTCAGTCTCATGTGTCAGGTGCAGGAGGCACTAAATGCCCTTGAACCACAGTGATGTCTAAGAGCATGGAGAGGCAAGGGTAGTGCTCCTGAGGGCACAAAGTTAAAAGGTTGTTCCTTGCTGAGGAGATAATAGCTATGGTAAGGCAGCCATCATAGCTTAGTTAATTTATCCATTTCAGACTGATGATACAATCAGAAAACATTTCTGACACTCAATCCATGTCTGCTGGAAAAGGGATTTTAGTTGTGAAGTGGATTCATGATCACACAATTTGCTTTAGAGGTAAGAGAGTACACAGGGTTTTGAAGTCAGACAAACACAGCTCTCAGGTACAGCAGCCCTAGGCTAGGTAGCTGTGATCACAAAAATGAGGCTTCCTTTAGCACAGGAGACTAGATGTGTGACTGTTTATATAATGTATGCAAAGGCTGGAGCTGGAGAGGAAGGCACTGAGAAAACGGAGTGTGAGATGCTGAAGCTGCAGTTCTTTGAGCAGAATTTTAGAAGAAAATGTTTGGAGTCTTCTATGTGGGTCTATATAGTAGTCTATTCAAACAGATCAGATAATACCTAAAGGGCAGGTGGCTTATTTGTTCTAAATGCAGCAAGAGGTAATGGCATGCTTAAGTCATTTCTGCAGCAGCCTGTAATTTCACAAGTGCTCAAACATTTCCTTTGACAGCTGTGCGGTGCGTTCATTATGTTGTCAATGTGAGCTCTATAAAAGAGAGAGAGTGCCTGGTAGGAGAAGAGCTGGGGAGAGCAAGTGTTCAATGTTTTTTATCTCTCCAATTGGTTTAAAGCAATCAAGTAAGGCAAGAATCCTCTATCCTGAAAATATTCAAATTGCCCATTTCACACACTATTCCATCTTTTATAGAAAGATAAAGTTAATCTTCCATGATTTACTTGAAGTTAGTGATTACAAGTTATCTACTTTTTGACCAGCCTTATCACATTCCCTGGAAATATATTTAAATAGAGTGCAAGAGAAAATTGAACGGCCATAGGGAGGGGGATGTAGAATTTTTAAAAAACTACAACTCAAGTTAGTCATAGAAATAGAGTTCAAGAAAATTTGAAAAATAAAAATAAGTAACTTTTCAAAATTGAATCATGAAAGAAAAGGGAAAAGGGTTTGATTTTTACCTTAATTTCAGAAAGACAACATAGTAAATACCATATAAGGAAAAATAAAGGCTGGGGAGTTGTTCTCAGATCTTATGAGCTCTTGGCACTGATTAAAGCAGCTGCGATTCTGACGAATGCCACTGTCCCTTTCTTTCTCAATCAGTATTGCTCACCATGGAGAAATGAAGGTGGGAAGACCACAGAAAACCAAGCAAAGTCTCTCTAGCATTCCTCTTTCCAGCCTCTGATGTGAGTGCTTCCAGCTGGGAATAAAAGTGAGCAGCAGCAACAAAACTAAGGTAGGTACTGTCTGGATGACATCAACCAATTAGAGAAATGGAAATTTTCCTTCAAATATGGATCAGCTTACCGACTAACCCCCCAGAAAGCACATTTGACTTCAGCTGACTGTCCTAAAGATGTCAGGACATCAAGTTAAGGATTTTTGGTTTTGGTATTTTTTTGCACCCTGGCACCTGTTAAAATAGTTCAATCAATTGACCTAATTTTCATTCACCTCTATCAATTGTATGCGGCGCTATTAGTTCCTAACTCCAACTGATTGAAAGGCATCCACAGCAGCTGGTGACCCTGTGTGATGCTGATGACTCTTTTTTCTATGTTTTGTTTTGTTTGGCCTTGCTTTGATGGCAAAGCAGTTTCATGGTCCTTGATATTTTAAACATTTTAATAAGTGGATTTTCAGCAAGTCCCAGAAACCACAGACTTTAAAAAGCCCATAGGTCCAAACTTGGCTTATTCTGTGTTTGCCTTGCTTACTAATGGTAACTAATTGCCTCAATTAGTGCTAATTAAAAAGGTATGATCTCTGACATTAGCCTGCTCTAATAGAAACAATGGGGGTTTCTGATGGGACACAACAAATACACTGATTTAAACTAATTGAGGGAAAGACAACTTGAGTGGAAAGTCAGAATTAGATAATACCTTTAAAGAAAGCCCATTCACAAACACTTACTGAAAACTTTTTATGTGATAGGGCATGGTTCCTTCTTTCTGGAAATGTATAATTTAACTGAGGAATCAAGAAATGAATTCTGATCCCCTGAGATTTCTGGTTCTATACAATTAAGTAACAATTCGGTCTATAACTTGGGAGGAGAAATGAGAGGGATGGCAAGAAAAACTAAGTTGACATCCAGATATTAGATATAAGCTAACAATTATTAAGTATTTAATCAGTGCCAAACATTCTTATAAGTTCATCTTCATATTCTACGTAGTAGGTACTGTCATTTACATCATCTTATAGGTGACAAAACTACAGAAAGGTTTGGAAATTTCCTAAAGGTCACATAGCTAGTAAGTGGGATATGCTGGTGTCAGAGCCTGTACGTTTTACCTATTTTGTAGATAATACCATATATTAAGCCTTAAAGGGAGAAACTTCCATATTGAACACAATGAAAATTGCAGTGTCTAAACAGAACAAAAATATTAAGGACAATTGTTAATAAATACCTGACTGACGTTTCCAAATAATGGAAATTCTTCTCACTATTCCAATAGCTTCCTACCCAACCCCAACTAATAGTCCTAAAACACTGAAAAGAGATGAGGAAAAGGTGAGGAGCTGAGTTAAGGATAGAGAGAACTGTCTGCAGTCAAGTGGCAGTTTAGAGGAGGGAACTCTGAAAGAATTCGCCCTGTTTTAGTTCTATAATCTTTGTACTGGCCGGATTGCATAATCCTATGATTCTCTAATCCTACTGGATATACGGTGAATCAGAAACAATACATAGATGCCATAAGACCAGTAAGTACAAAATTGTATTCTTTTGCATTCATTTATTCATCAAGCAAATTTTACTGTGAGCCTGATTTGTGCTTGATATTCCCTTAGATATTGTTGATACATTGGTGAGCAAAACAGACACAGGTCCTTGGGTATGGAGCCTACAGCTATGTAGGGAACTTCTTAAACAAATAACTACATGATAAATGCACTAGAAGTCATAAAGAGACACAGTGTATTCAAATGCAAATAATAGGGTTGTTTCAGGGAGTTAGGGAAGATCCATATTTGAGGAACTGAAAGAAGACCCTTTGCCTTGTGCCAGGGTGAAGCAGAGGGTGGCATGATGTGACCCTGGAGTGGTCAGGAAAGACCAGACCATGCAGAGTCCTAAAGGCTATGTGGAGTGATTCACTTTTCATCCTAAAAGTACAAGAAAAATATAAAAATGTTTTCAGGAAAGGTGATAACAAGATGTATCTCTTTAAAAGATGACCCAACAAGACTGTAGAAAAAAATAAGGAGGTGGCCAGGCACACAGTGGCTCACACCTGTTAATTCCAGCACTTTGGGAAGCTGAGGTGGGCACATTGCTTGAGCCCAGGAGTTCAAGACAAGCCTGGCAACGTGGCAAAACCCTGTCTCTACAAAAAATACAAAAATTAGCTGGGCGTGGTGGCACGTGCTTGTAGTCCCGGCTAATTGGGAGGCTGAGGTGGGAGGATCCCTTGAGCCTCAGCAGGTAGAGGCTACAGTGAGCCATGATTGCTCCACTGTACTCCAGCCTGGATGACAAAGTGAGACCCTGTCTCATAAAGAAATAAGATCTTAAGTACTTCAAGAAAAAGTTGATAGTTTAGATTCATATGATGACAATGGCAATGAACATGTGTGGTCATATGCCAGAGACAGGAGAGGAAGTTAGCAGTACTTGATGACTGGTTATTTATGGAGGTGTAGGGAGAGGAATGGATGGATATACTAAGGACATATCAGGAAAATTGGTGGATGATGACAGTATTAGTAAGATTTTAAAAAATCCTGCAGGAAGAGCAGGTTAGAGAGAAAAGATTGCATTCTATTTGGGACTTGTTTTTTGAGTTGCCAATAAAAGAGATAAATAAAGATAAAGGATCATTTGAAAATATAAGTGCCTGGAGCTCAAAGAAAAAGTCTAGGCTGGAGATACAAAATTTTAGAAGTAATATACAGTGGCAATTAAAGCTGTATGAATAAATGAGATCACCTAAGAGGAATGTATGATATAAGAAGACAAAAAAACAAACAAACAAAAACCTATGCCTTTTAAAGGTGGCTTATCCTAAAGGCTAAAACATTCTAATATTTAAGGGAAACTTAAAGAAAGAATGGCCAGAAAAGTAACAAGATATTTTGTCATGACAGCCAAGAAAATAGAATGTTTCTAAGGGAAGGAATAGAAATCTATTTGTGGTAATGATGGCATAAGAAGACTGGGTTTTTCCATTCCACGTAAATCAAGTACTAAAGTGGACAACATTATTAAAAATAACAATGTTTGGGTGCTGGAAAACAACCAAAGGCAAGGAACAACCTCAGAATTGTTTACTCATAACAAAGTGCTACTCAGTTGTGAATGGGTAGCCTTCTTGCCAGAGGCCATTTCAATCCAATGCAGCTCACGCTAAGAAACACCTATATCTTTATTTATCAGGGTGGTAGATCCAGTTCAGGGCAGGCAAGAGAACAACGAAAAATTTAACTGTGAGATGTGGGAAGTGAAAGAGTCACAGAAGTACTGATATAACAAATTCCCCAAACATCCTCGATAACTTCCATGTTAGGCATGAATGCAGGAGACCTTCAGGGAGCCTGGCAAATACAGAAAGCCTGAAGAAATGTGTAAATACGTTGTGCCTTTGAATGCATGCCTCAGCCCACACGCAGCTTGAATATATAAAGAATGTAAAAGAATTGAAAAACCCTACCAAACAACTTGACATCTATAGAACACTCTATCCAACAACAGAAGACACGTTCCTTTCAAGAGCAAATACGATATTCACCAGGATAGATCATGCTGGCAATAAATAAGTTTCGATAATTTTAAGGCATCGAAATCACACAGGGTAAGTTTTCTGACCAAAATAGCATTAGAAATCAGTCACAGAAAGAAACGTTGGAAAACCCCAAATGAGTATAAAACCTCTAAATCATCTATGAGTCAAAGAAAAAAAATCACAGAGAAATTTAGAAAATGTTTTAAACTGAACCAATATAAAAACACAACATCTCAAGATTTGTAGGCTATATCTAAGGCAGTGCTTAAAGAAAACTTTATAGTACTAAACACTTATACTAAAAAAGAGGAAACGCCTCAAGTCAATTATCAAAGCTTCTACCTTAAGTAGAGAAGAACAAGGAGGAGGAGGAAGAAGAGGAGAAGGAGATGACATTAAATATCAATTATGTAGAAGGAAGTTAATAATAAAGATCAGAATGGAAATTAGTGAAATAGAGAAAAGATAATAGAAAAAATCAATGAAACTAAAAGCTGAGTCTTAAAATATCAATAAAGAAAATAAACATTTACATAGACTGACAAAGAACAGAAAAAAGAGATTTAAATTAGCAATATCTGGAATGATAAAGGCAACATTACTACTGACATTATGAAAATCAAAATGAATATGAGAATGTTATAGACAATGTTGCATGAATCAATCTGACAATGTAAATAAAACAGACAGATTCCTTGGAAGTCTAATGTCACTAATGTTAGTAACTAATGTCACATGCTGCTAATACTCACTTTTTAAAAGTTTTAAAACTCTGAATGGATTTATATAAAGTGAAATAAAATGAAGTCATAACTCTTTAAAAATCCTCATTTAAAGAAAGCATCAGGCCCAAATGACTATATTGAGGAATTCTACAAAATATTTAAGAAAGAAATTGTAAGAATCCTACCAAAATATGCAGGAAATAGACAAGAAAAGATAAATTCCAATTCATTTTATTAGGCCAGCATTACTCCAACAAAGACATCATAACAGAAAACTACAACCCATATTCTTCATAAAATCTTCATAAAAATGGATGCAAATATCCTTAGCAAAATTTTAGCAAATTGAATCCAGCAACATATTATACATATTTACAATAAAAAGTCTTAGTGAACTAAAAATGAAAGGGAATGGAATGTCCTCAACCTAATAAAGAGCATTTATGAAAAACCTGCAGCTAGCATCATATTTAGCAGCACAGTGCAGTGCTTTCTGCCTAATATGAGAAAAAGAAGATAAGGATACCTCACTTTGTTAACCTTGTACTAAATATCCAAGCCAGTGCAATAAGACAAGGAAAAGAAATGAAAGACATGCAAATTAGAAAAGGAAAATGTTCTTTTTTTGCAACATGGTCTTGTATGCAGATAATTCTAAGAAATCTACAACATAGGCCAGGTGGGGTGGCTCCCACCTGTAATCCCAGCACTTTGGGAGACCAAAGCAGGCAGATCACAAGGTCAAGAGTTCGAGACCAGCCTGGCCAACATGGTGAAACCCCATCTCACCATGTGAGATGTATTTGTATTTCATCTCACCAAAATACAAAAACTAGCCTTTCATGGTGTCATGTGCCTGTAACCCCAGCTACTTGGGAGGCTGAGGCAGGAGAACTGCTTGAACCCGGGACGTAGAGGTTGCAGTGAGCTGAGATCACACCACTGCACTCTAACCTGGGCAACAGAGCAAGACTCGTCTCAAAAAAAAAAAAAAAAAAAAGAAAGAAATCTACAACACAGATACTAAAGTAAGTAAATTTATCAAGGTCATAATAGATCAATATATAGAAATCAGTTGTAGGTTTATATATACTAGCAGCAAACAATTTGAAATTGAAATTTAAAAAAATCCATCTATAAAAGCCTAAATAAAACATTTAGCAAAACAATTTAAATAAAAAACAAAATGCCTTATAAATGGTATGCAAGACCTGTACAATGGAAACTAAAAAGATTGCCGAGAAAAAATTTAAAACATCTTTAAAAATGGAAATATTCAATGTTCATTGATTAAAAGATTCAATACTGTTAAGATAGCCATTCTCCCCAAAGTTGATCAATAGCTCAATTTGCAATTTAATGGCAATCAAAATTCTCATAGGCTTTTGGGAGAAATTGGCAAGTCAATTCTAAAAATATATGACAATGCAAATACCTGGAAGAACAAGGATAATTTTATTTAAAAAAAAAAAAGTAAAAAACATATATAAGCTGATTTTAAGACTTAAACCTACATTAGTCAAGACAGTATGGTAATGACATAAAAATAGACATTAGAGTACAGAAATAGACTCACACTTACATGGTCAATTGATTTTTTACAGCTACCAAATTAATTCTGCAGGAAAAAGAGAGTCTTGGAATTCTTTTTATAGTTATGAAATTACTATATATCCACATATTTTTTAAAACCCTTGACTGATTTCTTACACCCTATACAAATATTAATTCAAAATGGATTATAGTCCTAAGTATAACAGATAAAACTATAAAATTCTAGGACACCTAAGGAGAAACACTGGAGAAACTTTTGTGACCTTGGATTAGGCAAATATTTTTATGCAGCACATAACAAACACTAGCTATAAAAGAAAAAAAAGGAAAATTAGACTTCACCAAAATTAAGTACTTTAGCTTATGGGTTTTTGTTTTTGTTTTTGTTTTTGTTTTGCTGTTTTTGTTTGTTTTTGAGATAGAGTCTCACTCTGTCGGCCAGACTGGAGTACGGTGGCATGATCTCAGCTCACTGCAACCTCCGCCTCCTGGTCTCATGCTATTCTCCTGCCTCAACCTCCAGAGCAGCTGGGATTACAGGTGTGTGGCACCATGTCTGGCTAATTTTTGTATTTTTAGTAGAGATGGGGTTTCACCATGTTGGCCAGGCTGGTCTTGAACTCCTGACCTCAGGTAATCTGCCCGCCTGGGCCTCCCAAGTGCTGGGATTACAGGCATGAGCCACTGCGCCCGGCCTATGGGTTTCTATAAACAGAAATAAAAGGCAAGCCACAGATTGGAAAACTTTATTAGTAAGACACACACACACACACACACACATACACATATATGAAAAGAACTTTCATTCAGAATACATACATTTTTAAAAAACCTTTTATAACTCAATAAGAATATAACTAACTCAATTCTTTAAATTTGTAAAATATTTAAACATACATTTTACAAAAGAAAATGTATGAATGGCCCACAAGCACATGACAGGGTAAAAACATCATTGATCATTAGGAAAAACAAATTTAACCCACAATGAGGTGCTACTACACATCCACTAGAATAATTAAAATGAAAGTGTCACTGATGCTGCAAAGAAATTGAAATCTTCATGCCTTGTTGAGAGAAAGGCAAAGTGGCACAGCCACTACTTTTTTGTAAACAAGTTTTTTTCTTCCAAAAAAGGGCAGGGGATACCTGTGCAGAACATGCAGGTTTGTTGCATAGGTATACGTGTGCCATGGTGGTGTGCTGCACCTACTGACCTTTCCTCTAAGTCTCCTCCACTCACCCACACCCCACAAGAGGCCCTGGTGTGTGATGTTACCCTCTCTGTGTCCATGTGTTCTCATTGTTCAACTCCCACTTATGAGTGATAACATACAGTGTTTGGATTTCTGTTCCTGCATTAGTTTGCTGAGGATGATGGCTTCCAGCTTCATCCATGCCCCTGCAAAGGACACGATCTCATTCCTTTTTATGGCTGCATAGTATTCCATGGTGTATATGTACCACATTTTCTTTATCCACTTTCTCTATCATTGATGGCCATTTCAGCTAGTTCTATGTCTTTGCTATTGTAAATAGTGCTGCAATAAACATATGTGTGCATGTGTCTTTGTAGTAAAATTATTTATATTCCTTTGGGTATAAAACCAGTAATGGGATTGCTGGGTCAAATGGTATTTCTGGTTCTAGATCCTTGAGGAATTACCATACTGTCTTCAACAATGATTGGACTAATTTACATTCCCACCAACAGTGTAAAAGTGTTCCTATTTCTCCACAGACTCGCCATCATCTATTGTTTCCTGACTTTTTAATAATCACCATTCTGACTGGCATGAGATGGTATCTCATTGTGGTTTTGATTTGCATTTCTCTGATGACCAGTGATGTTGAGCTTTTGTTCATATGTTTGTGGGCCATATAAATGTCTTCTTTTGAGAAGTGTCTCTTCATATCCTTTGCTCACTTTCTAATGGGGTTGTTTGGGTTTTTTTGTAAATTTGTTTAAGTTCCTCGTAAATTCTGGATATTAGATCTTTTTCAGATGGGTAGATTGCAAAAATTTTATCCCATCCTGTAGGTTGCCTGTTCACTCTGATGACAGTTTCTTTTGCAGTACAGATACTTTTTAAACCAGTTTGGCAGTTACTTATAAAATTGAACATGAATCACATGATTCTTCTAAATATCTACTCAAGAGAAATGAAAACATATGTTCACACAACTTTTACGTGAATGTTTATAGCAGAGTTATTCAGTATAACCAAAGGCTGAAAATAATACAAATGTTCAACAAGTAGATAAACAAAATATGATGTATCCAAACAACACACCATTACTCAGCAATAAAAAAGAATGAACAGCTGATACATGCAACTATATGAGTGAATTCCAAAATATCATGCTAAGCGAAAGGGACCAGGCAAATTTGTACATACTATATTATTCACTATTTATATGAAATTTTTTAAATGTCAAAAATCATGACAGAAAGCAGATTACTGATTTCCTGGGGACAGCTGGGTACATAAGCAGCATAAGGGAACATTTGGGGATGATACAGTCAGTCTTAAACTGAATTGCAGTAATGCCTCGATGGCTGCATACATTTACCAAAACCCAACAATATATACATTTAAAATAGATGAATTTGCTTCATGAAGCTGTTAAAAATTTAAAAAACAAAAACAAAAAGGAGAGAGTAAGTATACCAATCATTGCTATGAGGTTTAAAACAAAGAGGACAGATAATTTTCCATTGAAAATAATGTTACAAACATCACTTGTGACCTTAATGAGAATAGTATTAGTGGCTTTATTGGAAGTAGACACTGCAATGGAGTCAAAGAGTTTATGAAAAATGAAGAAACGGAGACATCCCACGACATACGCTAGATCCAGCCTTAATAGCTGAAGAGATGAGAAGAATGGCAGTAGCTATACCCAGGGCCTATGCTAGCAGACTGTTCATGAGTAGGTATTTTGATCCAAATGACCTCACCTATCTTTCATCTTAGTAGGAGTGATGCCAAGTCCATCCCATTTGCCTTCACACCATCTCCTAAGGCCTCCTCCCCACAAATATTTACCCTCATGTGGAGAAGACAGCACAAGAGAGGGGTCCAAGAATACATATTTAGTGTTGGATAAAAGCATGTACACTTAAATGTTATATTAGGAACAATAGAATGGCTGAACTGGGTTACTGAGAAGTGATACTTCTGTTGAAATGAATTTTAATAAATCCATCCTTTTCAATGACGACTTCTTGGCTGCTGGACCTGACAGTGAAATTGGTATTCATATAACACTCATTGTTTGTAACACCCACCCTGCAATTAAGCCTTGTAATGCCTCTTAGAATTCTAGAATGAAGAAAGGTAGAGAAGGGAAAAATGAAGAACAGGAATCGGGGACATAGTCAACATGATAGCCTGCAGAGAAATTTAGCAACTGGAAAATCCCTTTCGACAAGAAAAAGGAACTCTTTTAGAAGGGAACAGGAAATCTAACATCTAATCTTAACTTAATTCCATGTAATCCTTTATACCAATTCAATTTCTACATGTACACATAGACACACACATGCAATGCATTCCAAAAAAAGAATTTGGAGAAATCAAGGAAAAGGGACAAGGTTCCATGGATGGATTAGCTTAGGGTCAATAGAAACACTGCAGAAAATGGGACAAATGAATTTGAGAGTTCTCAGAAACAAATGACCATAAGAACATAAGCCTCATTGAATTCACAGATATATTGGTAGAGGCTTCAGTTGACCTTTCCACATTGTAAGAGTTACGGTATTTATGCTAATTTTATTTAAATCCCAAAGAATGAGGTGATCTTACCAAGAACCTGAGTTATACCTAAACAGAGAAGGAGGAAAAAATTCTGAGAGAGAGAAGCCCAATTAGGAGGGATGATGAAGAACAGGATTCTGGGCAGGCAGAGGGTACAATAATGGAAGTCAGCAAATAGGCATGTGGAATAAGCCAGACCAATATCAAAGCCAAGAAGTCCACAGATAAGAAGCAAATTCAAGTTCCAAGTACAGAGACAGTTGTAATGTAGTAATTCAAAATACAGCATCTGGACTGGACACGGTGGCTCATGCCTGCAATCCCAGCATTTTGGGAGGCCAAGGTGGGAAGATCACTTGAACCCAGAAGTTCAAGACCAGCCTGGGTAACATGATGAGACTCTTTCTGCAAAAGAATGTATTAAAAAATTAGCTGGGTATGGTGGTGCACCCTGTAGTCCCAGCTACTCAGGAGGCTGAGGTAGGAGGATCACTTGAGCCCAGGAGGTCAAGAGTACAGTGAACTGTAATGGTGCCAATTCACCCCAGCCTGGGGGACAAAGCAAGACCGTATTTCAAAAAAAAAAAAGCATCTGACATTAAACCAGAAACTGAATCCCAGTTTTTATACTTACTGGTAGTATTGGTACAGTTTACTAATCTGAAAAATGGTAGCCATAATACATACTTACCTCATATATTTGTTTTAAGAATGAAATAATGAATGTAAAAGCATTTAGAGTAGTTCTTAGCAAGCCATTGATGTATGTTGTTAATGATTGTAATCATTGCTCTTACTGTTATAGAGGGCAAGCACTAAGGATCTGGATAAGAGAAGAAGTGGTAGGAAAACTCTTCAGTGTGTCCAAGCATCTCCAAAATGTTTTTTCAAGACAGGTCGACTTTAGCCCCTCTGAAGAATCTGATGCAGTCAGTCTGGGTAGGACACAGAGGTCTGCACTTCTGTTAGTCCCCAGGTGATTCTGGTACAGGTGGCTCATTTAAGAAATACAGTTCTAGAGGGAAGCCCTTGGAGGGAGTGATTTTTCTCAGTAGGCTAAGGAAGAAGTTAACATCATTAAAAGGCACCCAAAAATTATCACCGAGGAGACTGGGACCTAGGATCCAGTTGGGAGGATATTACAACAGCTAGGGCCTGAAAAAAATAAATAACAAACCTTGGCAAGGCCAGAGATAAATAAGGGCATAAAAAGACCTATGTGAATAGTTGAATGACCTTTGCAGAGTAAGAAACTACAGGCCAGCCAGTAAGCATGAGGTCAGAGGAGAATCAGTCAGATCAAAGAGAACAACTAGGGCCTGGGATGCAGCAGAGAGGCAGATCTATGACGGCAGGGCCAAATCAAGGGAAAAATGGCATGGGGGTGGGCAGGAAAGTAGATTAATTACACAGAGATAAAATAATAACAACATTTTTAAATTAGAGATGGGGTATCACTATGTTCCCCAGGCTGGCTTCAAACTCCTGGGCGCAAGCGATCCTTCCACCTCAGCCTCCTGAGTAGCTGGGGCTATGGGCTTATACCACCTTCCCTGGTATTTTAAAATATTATATGTACAGGACATTTTATATTCATTATTTTATACTGTCCTCACATTAGTCCCAGTTATCTTTTTGTTTGTTTGTTTTTTCATAATCCTAGTGATTCCCTTTTTCACAAAAGGAAACAAGGCTCAGAAGGATTAAATTGCTCACCCACATCACTTAGCTTGTCAGGAAAGGAGCCCAGTAGCAAAGCCAGGCCCTCTGAGTAGAAATCCAGGCATTATCGACTCCACCGCTTGCTTGCAGAGGAATGGAGCTCCTAAGGAGAGAAGCGGAGAGCGGACTAGAGAACTCCCACCCTCAAGATCAGGGAACCCCCCTCTCTGGATTTTTTTTTTTTTTTAAGACAGAGTTGTGCTCTTTCGCCTAGGCTGGAGTGAAGTGGCACGACCTCAGCTCACCGCAACCTCCACCCCCGCAGGTTCAAGTGACTCTCCTGCCTCAGCCTCCTGGGTGGCTGGGACTACAGGCATATCCCCATATGCCTGACTAATTTTTGTATTTTTAGTAGAGGTAGGGTTTCGCCATGTTGGCCAGGCTGGTCGTCTCGAACTCCTGACTTCAGGTGATCTGCCCACCTTGGCCTCCTAAGTGCTGGGATTACAAGCGTGAGCCACCAGGCCCAGCCCAGGATCTCTTTTATCATTGAAAATGTCAAAGATCCACTAGATATTTGGGGTGAAAATGGAAGCTCTTGGTACTTTTTAGGAATTGGCTTAAAGAGACTGCTCACTCACAGCATTGTTTCACCTCCCATTAATGCAACATTCTGTACTCACTAAGGTGCTTGATCTGACTATCTTTTAAGATTACAAAAGCTAAGGCTATACAGTCTTTCTACAGACCAGCAGCATGTTCTCTCTTAACCCTACAATAAAAACCCTACAGTGTCAGCTGCTAAATTTAAGCCACTTGAGATGTCTCACTTAGCAGGCAAGAACAAATTGAGTAAGTATGATTTAGAACTAGAGTCTTAATTATAGTATTGTGTACCTGAGGTAATTATTCACATGATGTAGTGATCCTTGAGACTATTATTTGTGATCAACTCAATTAACGCAATTTGCCCTAGCCCACATGTGAAGTCAATTACCTGGCAATCACAAAAGTCTCCTGATAGCTTCATGCTGATTATTTCAAGAACGGCTTCATAAGATTGTATATTAAGATACACACACACACACACACACATATATTGCATTTACCCACCCTTTTTCGGAGCAAACCTCTCTGTCCAAGTTCCTGAGATACCAAAACACTGTTCTATCCCTTTTCCTGTCAGAAAATTTTTCTTAAATGTTTCTTTCAAACTTTACAAAGTCTGAGATGAACACAAATGACTAAGCTAAACCTGTTACTTTATGCCAGCCACGGAGTGGTATTGGAAAATGAAGAGGCCACATTCACATTGTACTGGTAGTAGGACTTCAAGGTATCAGCACAGTATAATGAGATGTATGGTAATTTTTCACTTAAATAACAAGATGAGGAACATGGTTAAAATGGAGTTGGTTATCTCAGTTGTTTAAAACCAGCATCTGCCTATATACACATAAGGAAACAATGCTAACCGAATGTTTATGTTTTCCTTCTGAATTATGATAACTTGATTAGCTAAAGTGTAATGGCAAAAAATGCCCACTAAAATTAAACTACAGAAATTACCTCTCAATAGGGTGGTTGCAATATGACATCAGTAATGTGATATTCACATTTCAGCTATTCCAGAAAAACTTACGCTATATCTTTTCTCATTCAGTTTTAAGGTCAATAACACTACATCGAAAGAGATAAAGATCCATGCATATAACTTACTTGGCATAAATTACTTCAACCAGGCAAAGAACAACAAAAATATTAACTATATTTATTCAGCATCTGCTATGTATCAACCACTGTTAGCACTTTTCATGCGATATTTTCCTCCAGTGCTTAAACAACCTAATAAAGTAAGTACAGTTATTATCTCAGTTTTCTTATGTCAAAGCTAAGGCTAGCTATGCTAAGTAACCTGAGTTCACTTAATTAATAGTGGCACCGTTTTTATTCCAGCCCAGGCCTGTCTCTGGCTATGAACACTACTTCATGACATCTGTGAAACAGGAGGTACATAGCCTCCCCAGCTGGTGGCCCAATGTCTCTTTATATAGGAAAGAACAATGTGGTCAAGAAGTCTATGTTGTTATTAGATGGAACTAAAACTCAGGCCAATTGATTCTGCTTTGGCCTTTAAATGATAAAAGATCATTTTAATTTTCTTCTTCCCATCATTCTCTAACAAAGTTTATGTATTTCGACAAAAATGCTTTGGTTTCTTAATTAAATCAACTGTTTCTCATTCCTATTATCACTGAAGTAGAACATTTAATAATTAGAGTATTTGTTCACCATAGGTTTAGTGAGAAATTGTAACTCTGTTCCAACTTACAAAGCTTCACATTTCACTTTTCTTGGCTTCAGAGCATATACCACATGCAGAAGCCCTTCTTGTAAGCAGAGTCCTTTAAGAAAGCAAATCAGCATTCTGTGAGCATGGTCAGCTCACCTCCTTAGCAGGGGCTTAATCACAGTCAAGGAAGAAAATCACCAAGCACTTGGCAATACTATTTTGGACATCAGAACCAATGAGGGAGTCCAAATAAAATTTTTTCTACTATTTAAGGTCAAACCAATCATCTTGGCAATTACTTATTACTAAGCCTATTGTCTACATTTTTCACCTTATTAATCATCCTGGAAAAAAAGAAATTCTGCTTTAAAGATTTTAAGCTATATTTTTCTAGTCAAATGCAACATGAAAATAAATGTCATTAAAGAAATTAAGTATCACTATTCCAAATATACAATAGGCTACATATTTTGGAAGCTTCTCCTACTACAGTAAAATTAAATCCTGGGTAAAATAACATGTTTTATGCATTGATGGTTTATGATAAAACAAGGCGAATCTAAAACAAAGAACAAAAAGCTGAATGAGAATGATGATGAGCTAGTAGCAATCTGAAAACCAAGTTGCCCAAGAGTGTAGATTCCTATTACTGACATCAGAAAACAGCTTTGGGGTCCTTGCATAGGAGGAGAACTGAACTTGATATTCCTACATTGAGCCAGTAAACCTAGAAGGGGATTAAAGAAGTCCCAGGAGACTGATCCTCAGGACCACTGGCATTACAGGCAAGATGAACCTGAACCCCATAGTAAATTAAGAACTTTGAAATGAATTAAAGTAGTCTCTGACAGGGCCAGAACTAGGGTGAGGCAAGAGAGGCAGTTAAGGTGCAAATTTAAGAAGGCACACTTGCATGACCTTAGGAGTGAGTGCCTCCTTAAATTCTGCACCTAGACATCCTCTCCTGATTAACTCTTGTCCCAGTCCTGGTCTCACGTTGATTTGACAGCCTGGTTCTGCTAAAAGCAAATACAAACCTTCTAAGGATAAAAGAATTCCCAAATAGACCTTCAGGATTCCCACAGATAAAGTTCAACCAAATATGAGCTCAAAAATATCACTAAACAGGCAAGCAAACAAGCACCAAGATTGAGAATCAGCAGAAACAACAAACGTTTTTATTGGACACATAAGGACTTCAGATATTGTAATAGCAGATAACTAATATAAACTATTTAAAGAATAAAAGGTATAATATTTAAATATATAAGACACAGAATAAAAAATAAGTTATCAAAACAGTGTAGGATTGGCATCGGTATAAACACGCAGATCAGTAGAACAGAAGAGAGAGTCCGTAAAAAAGTCTCATGTGTATGCTGAATTAATTTTCAACAAAGATGTCAAGTGGTTTAAAGGATAATCTCTTCAACAAATGGCACTGGAACAGTTTGATATTCACATGCAAAAAAATAAATTAATATGTTTAGACTCTAACCTCACACCACACAAATTAACTCAAAGTGGATTATATAGCTACATGTAAGAGCTAAAATATTAAACTTCTAGAAGTTTCCAGAAGAATTTTTTCCCTTGGGTTAGGCAAAGATTTCTCAGATATGATACCAAAAGCATACGCAGACATGAAAAAAAACGATAAATTGAGCTTCCTCAGACCTAAAAGTTTTAGTGTTCAAAAGAAACTCTTAAGAAAAAACTTGCCACAGACTATGAGAAAATGTGTGTAAATAATATATATAATAAAAGAAAAACATATCTATAACATAAAACTATAACATACTACTCAATAATAAAAAGAAAACAACTCAACTTCTAAGGTGAAAAAAGATTTAAACAGACATCATTAAAGAAGATATATGAATGATGAATAAAAACATGAAAATATGTTTATAATTATTTATTAGGGAAATTCTAATTTAAACCACAATGGGATACTACTGCACAACCACTAGAATAGCTCAAATTAAAAGACTGACAATGCTAAGTGTTGACAAAAATGTAAAAGCATGAAACCCTTATATATTACCATTATATATTGCCAATAGGAAGTTAAATTAATGCAACCACTTTGGAAAATTGTTTGGCAGTTTCTTTAAAAAGTTCAACATAAACTCACCATATAACCCAGCAATATCACACTTAGCTGTGATATTGCCTAAGAGAAACAAAAACATATACCCACACAAAGGCATGTACATGAATGTTCATAGGAACATTATTAATAATGATCAAAAACTAGGAACAACTGAAATGTCCACAAACTGGTGAATGGATGAGCGAAGTATAGTGTATGCAAACAATGGACTATTATTCAGCTATAAAAGGTAACAGAAAGTGGAGCAAGATGGTAGAATAAAAGCCTACACCTTTCATCCCCCCACAACAGGAACACTATCTACACATAGAAAAGCACTGTCACAAGAATAAAAAAATCAGATGAGCAATCACAATACCTGGTTTTAACTTTGTGTTGCCTCCAAAAGAGGCATTGAGAAGGGCAAGAGAGACAGTCCTGAATCACTGACACCACCCCTCTCC
This sequence comes from Chlorocebus sabaeus, assembly GCF_047675955.1. NCBI lineage: Eukaryota > Metazoa > Chordata > Mammalia > Primates > Cercopithecidae > Chlorocebus > Chlorocebus sabaeus. The sequence goes on along the minus strand of NC_132910.1, from coordinate 80,323,045 downwards.
TATCCCCCTGGCAGCAGCCTTGTGGTGTGAAGAGAGAATCTGTGCACTCTGGGGAGGGAGAGCACAGTGACTGGGGACTTTACATTGAACTCAACACTGCCCTGTCTCAGCAGAGAATAAAGCCATGGTGGGCTCAGCCAGTGCCCCTGCAAGGAGGGAGCATTTGGATCAGCTAGAGGAGAATCACCCATCTCAGGGATCAGAACTTGAGTTTCTCCACAAGCCTTTGCTATCACGGGCTGAAGTGCTCTGGAGTCCTAGGTAAGCCTTGCCACCATGGGCTAATGTGCTCTGGAGTCCTAGGTAAACTGGGAAGAGAGTCTAAGAGACAAGGACTGTAATTCCTAGGCAATGCCCAGTGCTAGGCTGGGTTTAGAGCCAGTGAACTAGGGTGGTACATGACCTAGGGAAATGCCAGCTGGTGCATCTAAGGGAATGCTTGCACCACCCCTCCCCTAACCCCAGGCAGTGCAGCTTAACAATGAAAGTGACTCCTTCCTTAAGCTTAAGGAGAAAAAAGTGAAGAGCAAAGACTCTGTCTTACCTCTTGAATAACAGAACAGCCACAACAGAATAGGGCACCAGGCAGAGTCACAAGGCCCCATTCCAGGTCCTAATTCCTGGATGACATTTCTAGACACACTGTGGGCCACAATGGAACCTGCTGGCTTAAAGGGAAGGACACAGTCCTCGTAGTATTCATCACCTGCTGACTAAAGAGATCTTGGTCCCTTGAATACTCAGCAGTGATACCCTGACAGCATGCTGTAGGTTTTGGGTTCTGAGACATGCTGGCTTCACAGGTGACCCAGCACATTCCCAGCTGTGGTGGCTACAGTGAAAGACTCCTTCTGTTTGAGAAAAGCAGAGAGAAAGGTAAAAGGGACTTTGTCTTGCACCCTAGGTACCAGCTTGGCCACAGTGGGATAGAGCAACAAGCAGGCTCGTGAGGTCCCTGAGTGCAGGCCTGGGCCCTTGGACAGCATTTCTATACCTGCCATGGGCCAGAGGGGTGCCCACTGCCTTGAAAGATGAGTTCTGGCCCTGGCAACACTTACCACAAGCTGAGAGAAGAGCTCTTGGGCACTAAGTGAGCATCAGCAGTGGCCTGGCAGAACCCCTGTAGACCAGTGGTGGTGGTGGCCACAAGCAGAAGCTCCTCTGCCTGTGGAAAGGGGAGAGAAAAGTGGGAAAGATTTTGTATTGTGGTTTGATTGCCAATTTAGCTGCAGTAGAATGTAACATCAGATAAATTGTTAAGGTTTTTGACTACAATCCCTGGCTCCCAGATAGCATCTCTGGACCCACCCAGAAACTGAGGGAACTGAAAGGAAGAGCCTTGGGTAAGGCCTAGTGCTGCACTGACTTCAGGTCCGACCCAGAGCAGTCCCAATGGTGGTGACCACAGGGGTGTCTGCATCAACCCACGTCCAATTCCAGGTGGCACAGCACAGAGATAAAGACTGTTTGGAAGAAAATAAGGGAAAAGAACTAGAGTCTCTGCCTGGTGATACAGAGAATTCTTCCAGATCCTATTCAAGATCACTGAGGTGGTATCTCTATGAGTCGAAAAACCATAGCATTATGGAGTTTGGGGCCCAAGTACCTTTGAATACCTGGAAAGCCTTCCCAAGAAGGACAGACACAAACAAGCCCAGACTGTGAAGGCTACAATACCTAATTCTTCAATGCCCAGACACCAATGAACATCTACAAGTATCAACACCATCTGAGGAAACATGACTTCACTAAATGAACTGACTACGTTACCAGGGACCAATCCTGGAGAAAGAGAGATATATGACCTTTCAGATAGTGAATTCAAAGTAGCTGTTTTGAGGAAACTCAAAGACATTCAAGATAACACAGAGAAGGAATTCAGAATTCTATTAGATAAATGTAATAAGGAGATTGAAGTAGTTAAAAGGAATCAAACAGAAATTCTAGAATTTAAAAATGCAATTGAAATGCTGAGTTATATATCAGAGTATCTTAATAGCAGAATTGATCAAGCAGAAAAAAGAATTAGCAAGCTTAAAGACAGGTTATTTGAAAATACACAACAGCATGACAAAAGAAAAAAGAATTTTAAAAAATAACACACATCTATAAGATCTGGAAAACAGTCTCAAAAGGGCAAATCTAAGAATTATTGGCCTTAAAGAAGAGATATAGAAAGAGATAGGGTAGAAAGTTTATTCAAAGGGATAATATCAGAGAACTTTCCACACCTAGAGAAAGATATCAACATAGTACCATATAACCCAGCCATCCCATTACTGGGTATATACCCAAAGGATTATAAATCATGCTGCTATAAAGACACATGCACACGTATGTTTATTGTGGCACTATTCACAATAGCAAAGACTTGGAATCAACCCAAATGTCCATCAGTGACAGACTGGATTAAGAAAATGTGGCACATATACACCATGGAATACTATGCAGCCATAAAAAAGGATGAGTTTGTGTCCTTTGTAGGGACATGGATGTAGCTGGAAACCATCATTCTCAGCAAACTATCGCAAGAACAGAAAACCAAACACCGCATGTTCTCACTCATAGGTGGGAACTGAACAATGAGATCACTTGGACTCGGGAAGGGGAACATCACACACTGGGGCCTATCATGGGGAGGGGGGAGGAGGGAGGGATTGCACTGGGAGTTATACCTGATGTAAACGACAAGTTGATAGGTGCCGACGAGTTGATGGGTGCAGCACACCAACATGGCACAAGTATACATATGTAACAAACCTGCACATTATGCACATGTACCCTAGAACTTAAAGTATAATAATAATAATAAAAAAACCATTCAAGTACAAGAAGGTTATAGAACACTAAGCAGACTTAACTGAAAAAAGACTACCTCCAGGAACTTAATAATCCAACTCCCAAAGGTCAAGGATAAAGAAAAGTCCTAAAAGCAGCAAGAGAGAAGAAATTAATAATAATATACAATGGAGCTCCAACCTGTCTGGCAGCAGGGTTTTCAGTGGAATCTTTACAGGCTAGGAGAGAATGGTATGACATATTAAAAGTGCTGAAGAAAAAAAAAAAAAACTTCTACCCTAGAATGTTTTATCCCATGAAAAATATCTATTAAGCATGAAGGAGAAATATAGACTGTCCCAGACAAACAAAACCTAGGCGATTTCATCAACACCAGATCAGATTTCTGTCCTACAAGAAATGCTAAAGAAGAGTTCTTCAATCTGAAAGAAAATAATGTTAATGGACACGAAGAAATTATTGGAAGGTACGAAAATCAGTGGTAACAGCACATAGAAAAACACAGAATACTATAACACTGTAATAGTGGTGTGTAAACCACTCTTTACTTAAGTAGAAAGAATAAATTATAACTACAATAACTTTTTAAGACATAGTACAATAAGACATAAAGAGAAAGAATAAAAAGTTAAAATGTTGGGGGACAAAGTTAAAGTGTACAGTTCTTATTAATTTTCTTTTTGCATGTTTTTTTATGCATTCAGTGTTAAGCTTTCATCAGTTTAAAATGAGTTATAAGATAGTACTTGCAAGCTTCATGGTAATCTCAAATAAAAACAAACAATAAATATACAAAAAATAAAAAGCAAGAAAGTAAAGCATACTACAAGAGAAAATCAACTTTACTAAAAGGAAGACATGAAGGAAGAGAAGACCACAAAATAACCAGAAAACAAATAACAACATAGCAGGAGTAAGTCCCCACTTATCAATAATAACATTGAATGTAAATGGACTAAGATCTCCAATCAAAAGATATAGAGTGGCTGAATGAATGAAAAAACAAGACTCAGTGATCTGTTGCCTACAAGAAACAAACTTCACCTATAAAGGTACACATAGACTAAAAATAAAGGGATAGAAAAAGATATTCCATGTCAGTGGAAACCCAAAAAGAGCAGGATTAGCTATACTTGTATTAGACAAAATATACTCCAAGACAAAAACTGTAAGAAAAGAAAAAGAAGGTCGTTATATAATATAAAGGGGTCAATTCAACAAGAGGATATAATGATTATAAATGTATATGCACCCAACACTGGAGCACCCAGATATATAAAGCAAATATTATGAGAGCTAAAGACAGAGATAGACCCCAATACAATAATAACTGGAAACTTTAAGACCTCACTTTCAGCATTGGATAGATCTCCCAGACAGAAAATAAGCAAAGAAACATCAGATTTAATCTGCACTGGAGAACAAATAAACCTAATAGATATTTACAGAACATTTTATCCATTGGCCATAGAATACAGACTTTTCTACTCAGCACATGGATAGACCATATGTAAGGTCACAAAACATGTCTTAACTCTTTAACTATTTAGGAAAAAAAAGTGCAGCTGTCTGCCAGTGCTCATTTAATTTTACATAAGCATGCTCTTTGATGCTGAAGCAAATTTCAATCTGAAAATAAAATATAAAAAAAAAAAAGTTATTGGAGTTATTTCTGAACCCTCTGGATCATCAGAATAATCTATTTTGGAAAAAATGGATTCATCAAATGAATCTTTGGCCAACAATTGTTCAAGAATGATGTTAACATCACACATAGGAATGCTAAGTTTTCTAGAATCTGACATTTTCAGTGATTAATAATTACTATATTTTTAAATGGAAATATCACTACTAAAGACAGAGTGTTATAAATAGAATGATGTATTTTGTTTCCTGAGTCATTATACTATAGTGATACAAAAATAATAACAAAAGTGAGATTTTTTTGGCTAAGTTATCTCGGGGTAAACACTGAGGCTGTAAGTGCCACCAGCATATATTCTTGGGACAAATAGGAAAAGGGCTAAAACATTCAAAAAAAAAATTGAAACCATATCAAGCATATTCTCTGACCACAAGGGAAAACACTCAAAACCAGTAAGAAGAGGAATTTTGGAAACTATACAAACATATGGAAATTAAACAATATGCTGCTGAATGACCAGTGGATCAACAAAGAAATTAAGAAGGAAATTCAAACATTTTTTGAAACAAATAAAAATTTAAACATAACATACCAAAACCTCCAGGATATAGTAAAAGCAAGTACTATGAGAGAAATTTATAGCTATAAGTGCCAACATCAGAAAAGAAGAAAATTTTCAAATAAATAACCTAATGATGTATCTTAACTAGAAAAGCAAGAGCAAAATGAACCCAAAATCAGTAGAAGAAAAGATAATAAAGATCAGAGCAGAAATAAATTAATTTGAAATGAAGAAAATAATACTAAAGGTCAATGAAACAAAAAGTTGTTTTCTTGAAAAGATAACCAAAATTGACAAACCTTTAGTCAGACTAAGAAAAACAAAGAGAAAAGACACAAATAAATAAAATCAGAGATAAAAAAGGACACATTACAAAGGATAATGTAGATATTCAAAGGATCATTAGTGGCTGCCATGAGCAATTATATGCCAATAAATTAGAAAATCTGGAAGAAAAGGATAAATTCCTAGACACAACCTACCAAGATTGAATCATGAAGACATCCAAAACCTGAATAGATCAATAATAAGTAATGAGATTGAAACCATAATAAAAAGTCTTCCAGTAGAGAAAAGCTTAGGACCCAGTGGTTTCCCTGTTGAATTCTACCAAACATTTAAAGAACTAATACCAATCCTACTCACACTGGTCAAAAGTTTATTGAGTAACACCCTGCAAGCAGAAGAATGAAACTTGACTGCTATCTCTTCCTTTATAAAAAATAATCAAATCAAAATATATTAAAGACTGAAATCCAAGACCTCAAACTATGAGATTACTATAGGAAAACATTGAGGAAATTCCCCAATATGTTGGTCTGGGCAAAAATTTCTTGAGTAATACCCCACAAACACAGGCAACCAAAGCAAAACTGGACAAATGGGATCACATCAAGTTGAAAAGCTTCTGCAGAGCAAAAGAAACAATCAACAAAGTGAAAAGAGCACCCACAGAATGGGAGAACATATTTGCAAACTACCCCTCTGACAAGGGATTAATAACCAGAATACAAAAGGAGCTCAAACAACTCTTTAGGAAAAAATCTAATAATCCCATTTTTTTAAATGGGCAAAATATTTGAATAGACATTTCTCAGAGGAGTCATACATATGGCAGACAGGCATATGAAAAGATGCTCAGCATAATTGATCATTAGAGAACTGCAAATCAAAACCACAGTGAGATATCATCTCTCCCCAGTTAAAATGGCTAAAATGGCTTATATCCATAGACACACAATACCAAATGCTGGTGAGGATGTGGAGAAAAGGGAAAACTGTTAGTGAGATTGTCAATTAGTAAAACTACTATGGAGAACAGTTTGGAAGTTCCTCAAGAAACTAAGAATAGTGCTACCATAAAATCCAGAAATCCTACTGCTGAGTAGACACATAAAGAAAGGAAATCAGTATGTGAAAGAGATAACCGCACTCCAATGTTTGTTACAGCACTGTTCACAATAGCCAAGATTTCGACTCAACCCAAGTGTCCAGCAACAGATGATTGGATAAAGAAAATGTGGTATTATACACAATGGAGTACTATTCAGCCATAAAAAAGAATGAAATTCTGTCATTTGCAACAACATGAATGGAATAGGAGGTCATTATGTTAAGTGAAATAAATCAGGCACAGAAAGACAAACATCACGTGTTCTCACTTGTTTGTGGGAATCTTAAAACCAAAACAATTAAACTCATGGATACAGAAAATAGAAGAATGGTTACCAGAGGCTGGGAAGGGTAATGGGGTAGGGGGGTGGGCATAGTTAATGGGTACAAAAATATATATATATCATATATAATATATGTATCATATATTATGTATATAAAATATATATCATATATAATACATCATATATAATATGTATATCATATATAATATATATCATATGTATGTAAATATATATTATATATGTACAGTTAGAACTGAACAAAACCTAGTATTTTATAGCACAACAGGGGGACTATAAGTCAATAATAATTTAATTGTACATTTTAAAATAACTAAAAGATATAATCGGATTGTTTGTAACACAAAGGATAAATGCTTGAGGGAATGGATAGCCAATTTTCCATGACGTGATTATTATACATTACATCCCTGTACCAAAATATCCCATGTACTCCATAAATATATGTACCTATTATGTACCCCCAAAAATTAAAAATAAAATTTTTAAAGGAAGAAACTCCTGATGCATGCAACAACATAGATGAACCTCACAAACCTTATACTACAATAAAGAAGCCAGATACAAAAAATGGCACATTATATGATTCTGTGATATGGTTTGGCTGTGTCCCCACCCAAATCTCACCTTGAATTTTAATGATCCCCATGTGTCAAGGGCAGGGCCAGGTAGAGATAATTGAATCGTGGGAGCAGTTGCCCCAAACTGTTCTTATGGTAGTAAATAAGTCTCACAAGATCTGATGGTTTTACAAACGGAGTTCTCCTACACAAGCTCTCTTGCCTGACACCACATAAGACATGACTTTGCCCCTCATTCACCTTCCTCCATGATTGTGAGGCCTCCCCAGCCATGTGGAACTGTGAGTAAATTAAACCCCTTTCCTTTATAAATTACCCAGTCTTAGGTATGTCCTTATTAGCAGCATGAGAACAGACTAGTACATTCTGCTTTTAAGAAATTTCCAGAAAAGAAAAAACTATAGTGACAAGTTAGAATAGTGGTTGTCACTGTGGGCGCTAGGAGTGAAAGTGGAGATTGACTCTAGGTGAGCATGAGGGAACTTTGAACTGATGGAAATATACCAAAACTGGATTGTGGTGATGGTTGCATAACAGTATCCATTTCCCCAAAATCATCAAACTTCACCCTCTCATTGGGTTAATTTTATAGTATATAAATTATACATCTATAAAGCCATGTTAAAAAGTGAAAACTCAATAATCACCAGTTTTGAAAAAGTACAGAATGACAAATAAAAATTAATAGTCAAATATAAAAGTTCTACAAATAGAATGTGACTATAGATGTAAAGCAATATTTGATCTCTTGAGTTGAATAACTAACTGCCCCTTGGTCATAAAAGGATATTTGTTCTCTTGAGTTGAATAACTAACTGCCCCTTGGTCATATAAGGATACCCTTGTTCCTAGGAAAGTCACACTGATGTGTTAAGAATTAAAGTGGTATGATATATGCCACCTTTCTTCACATGGCTCAGAAAAAATGAATCATGTGTGTCTATGCAGTGCATGGTGAGGGGAGGGAGCAAAAATAACAAAGCAAATATTCCCTGTATTATTATTGCAACATTTTTGAACGTCTTTGTTTATTTCAACATAGAAAGTATTTCAAAAAGTGATCATTTGAAAAGACTATTAAATTAGACAAATTTCAATGAGATGATTGATAAAAATAGAAAAACAACATTAGAAATGAAAAGGGGATTTACCACACAGACAACAGTAGAAATTTAAAAGATAACAAGAATACAATAAAAAAAAAAATGTGTCTCAATAAATTTGAAACTAAGATAAAATGACTAAATTCCAAGAACTGACTATACAGAGTTAACAGTGTAATTTTAGGGCAATGCAATTCTACTAAAAATTCCTACACTGTTTTTTAATGAACTTAACAAACTGATTCTAAAATTCTTATGAAAATACAGAGACCCAAGAACAGTCAAGAAGAATACAGGAAAATTTCACCTGCTATTTATTATAAAAAGTGATAATTAAGACCGTGTGCTTACAGCACAATAACAGATAAATGGACCAAAAGAACAGATCAAAAAGAGACCCACAGGTAAATGAACAACAGATGTGGCACTGTAGTTGATTGTGGAAAAGATAAACTATTTCTTTAAATTTTCCCAAGAAAATTGGCTATTTATTAGAATAAACTAATATTGGATCTCAATCTCATACCATACACACACAAAAATCAATTTCAGATAGTTCGAAGATTCAAATGTCAACAATAAAACTTTAAAATTTTTGAGAGAAATTATAGGAGACTGTATTCATGACCAAGTCTTGCTCCTTCTAAATGCCTGTCTGCAAACTTCTCTTCATGTAGAAACGTTCCTTTCCCTAACAGAAAATTGCCCATCATCAAGAGTCCTGTAACAAAGCGTGTTGTCAGCTTTCAGGGCTGGTTATTTGTGGGATTCTACAGGACCCTAAAAGTGCCACTGGCATGACATAATTTCTTTTCATTACTTCAAAGTTATAAACTACTTCTTAAAGAAGACACAGAAAGTAGTAATCATAACATAAAAGAGTTAAAATTGATTACATTACAATTAAGAACGTCTGTTTGGCAAAAGATATTTCACAGTGGAAGGTGAGAAAAAGCTAGGAACAATCCAAATACCTATCAATCAGAGAAGAATGAATAAGCTATGTTATATTCACACATGCTAATATTATGCAGCAGTGAAAATAAATGAACATTCAACCACTCGGACAAGTCAAAGAGAATGTAGAAAAAAACACAAGATGTGCAAAACCAGGTACTATATAATACCATCTCTGAAATATTTAAAGGCAAAAAATAATGAACAATATTGGCTACGGTTGCATTATCTTTAAAGTAAGGAAATGATAAACACCAATTCAGGATACTGTTTCCCTCCGTGTGGAAGGCAGGAGATTAGGCCTAGGAGGAGCCCTCAGTAAGCTACAGCAGTGTCCAGTCCAGGGCTAATGAAGTGGTTAGTAATTGTTTTGTTTTGTTCACTTGCTTCATAGTTTATATGTACATTGCATGTGTTCTTTTCCATATATCAAATATGAAAGTGTCAATTTAAAAAATCAAGGATGACGTAAGAAAAAACTCATGCCAAAGATCCAAAGAGGTTTATATACTGTGTTTTTTTTTTTTTATTTCAAATACCTTTTTATCATGTTTTCATGGCAGTTTGTTTTTCTAGGAAAAATATGAGGTTTTTACTGAACAAGAATTTATGCTCCTTTAACCTGCTGATATGTAAGACAGCAAGAAGGACATGTGGATTCCAAGGATCAGTGAGAGATAACACTAATTAACATAGATTTCAAGCACATTTTGTAGGCTGAAATGAGCTCTGGCATTGTGGGAAGCTTTGAGGAGCACTAATAAGACTAAACTAAATCATTATCCATGTAAATGAGGTAATTTATCTGAAAACACTGTACAAACATGAGCGCACGGCCAATTGTAAGGACTGAACCAAGACAAAGTGAGGTTCGAATCTCGACTTTAACTTGTTTAACTTCTTTGAATAACAGGCTCTTCATCTATAAAATGAAGAAAATAATACCTCCTTAAAGAATGTGCCAACCTGTGGTGATAAACTAACCACAGTGTTATAGGTTAAGACACAAGGACCATAAACCTTGTTCTTACATAATTCCCCATGTAAATCACCATCGTCCTCAACAAATGTTAATTATAGCTACTATATTTCATTTCTTTATTAGAACCAGTGAAATTCTAATAACCTTCATAAATAATTGAATTAATCAGTAATAGTGCTTCTCCTATAGCCCATTGGGGAGGTCCTTGAGAAGACAAAAGATCACTTTTACAATCAGCATAAATGCTTTAGAATTATAATAAAGTTCTATAAAAACATGAATGTAGCTGATCATGAGGGATTTTCATAAATACATAGAATCCTTTCCTAGCCTTCACACGAGTCATCTCTGTCAGCAGAAATCCCAAGAAAGCCTCTGAGACCCATCTGATCATACCAGGTATGAACCTCACCCTCCTTCAAAACTCTAAGGAAAAGTCTCAGAACTCTACAGGGGCCTTGAAAGAACCTTCCACTTTCCTCATTCTCCAACAGAGGCTCAAAAATTGCCTTGCCTCCCTTATCTTGAAATCATCGGAACTGACCATTTAATATCCTTTGTGCACCTTAGGTATCTCTGCATGCCAATCCCTATATGGTCCATTATAGACCTTTTTCTGACCCCATCTTCCTGAGTCCTTAACTCTTACATTGTGTCCTTAGAATTCAGTCAGCCATTGTCACATTCCTCTATGTGCTTTTCTTTCAAAAATCCCCTGACTTTCTTGATCTAAAGGAAACATGAATCTCCCTTGACAATACTACTACTTCTACAGCTCTCTCAAGTAGTGGCTGTATTTTTCTCCTTCATAGTGCTGGACATGGCATAAATGTCTTTCATGATCCTCATTCTGTTCTCAGACCATTCATCTTCTTCACTTTAGAAACTGCCAGCTATGGATTCCATAAGCAGAATACACCTGAATCTCCAGTCACTTTCCTCCTTCCCTGGAGATATTTGTTCCTGGCTTGCTGTCACATGCAACTACATTAAGCCTGTAATTCTCATGATTTTAACATCTGTGTAAATGATGGTTCCAATGCCTCAGCCTCTCACTTGCTTAGTTCTGTCCTCTACCTGATCCAAATACTCACTTCCATGGTCATATCCTATACCTGTGGTCATTAGCAATAATTACAATCCCTCGCAGATCTCAACTGCAAGCCTCCCACTCTCCAACAACTACCTCTTCCCTTTCCAGCTCACTGTGATCCTTATACAAAAGTCCTTATACAAAGCCTGCACCTACCATCAATTCCATCCCTTTTCCATGGTTCCTTCCTTCTCTTGTGTCCTTTCTTCCCTCTTTAACCAGTTTAAATTTTCTTCCTCCATCATTACAACTCCTTAGTATCACCCTCAACTTTCTTGCCTCTCTTTCATTTCAATGTATTCATGCTGGTAAACCATAACCTTGGTTAATTCTAAATCTCTACCTTTGCCACTCAGCACCACTGCAGCAGAACTGGCTGCAGAAACACAAACTTTGCTTGCTGGTCTCACTTTATATGCTCTACCTTTGACCTAAAATGAGCTCTAATGCTTCCTAGCAATCATACTGCCTTTTCCTGTTATATTCACACCCCCTCTCCACTAAATAGCTATTCACCCTTCCTGCACATACTCACTAATGATCTTGCTTTCTGTTTCATGAAAAACAAAATTAAAAATAAAACAGGCTGGGTGCAGTGGCTCACGCCTGTAATCCCAGAACTTTGGGAGGCCGAGGTGGGTGGATCACAAGGTCAGGAGTTCAAGACCAGCATGGCCAAGATGGTGAAACCTCATCTCTACTAAAAATACAAAAATTAGCCAGGCGCAGTGGCAGGCGCCTGTAGTTCCAGCTACTTGGGAGACTGAAGCAAGAGAATCGCTTGAACTTGGGAGGCGAAGTTCCAGTGAGCTGAGATAGGGCCACTGCACTCTAGCCTGGGCAACACAGCAAGACTCCTTCTCAAAAAGAATAAAACGACCTCAGACAAGACTTTTCTCAAGTTGTCACCACCAAAATAACCACCCCCAAACTGTCCACCTCTAGAATATGGCTGCCTTTGTTGCTTCATTAGTACACCAGGCACATTTCAGCCTCAAAGACTTCAAATACTGCTGTTTTACTCACTAGAATGCTCTTTCTCTGCTAGCCACATGCCTACTAATTACTTCCTTCAAACATTTGCTTAAACAGTATCTTCTTAAGGGGAAATGGCCACCCTATTTAAATCCAGCACTTACTTCATATCCTTCCACGTTCCATATGATTATTTCTGGTTCCTTCTAGTACTTGTCACCATTTATCTTAACATACTTTTATTTATTTAGTTTATTGTTTTTCTCTCTCACTGTAATATAAGCTCTATGAAGGCAGAAATTCTTTTTTTTTTTTTTTTTTTTTTTTTTTTTGAGACAGGTGTTTCACTCTGTTGCCCAGGCTGGAGTGTGGAGTGGAGTGTTATGATCTCAGCTCACTGCAGCCTCTGCCTCTCATGCTCAAGTGGGAGCACCCTGAATAGCTGGGCTTATAGGCATGTGCCACCACACCTGGCTAAATTTTGTGGGGTTTTTTTGTAGAGACTGGGCTTCAACACGTTGCCCAGGCTGGTCTTGCTCAAGTGATACTTGATCCTTGCTTGAATGAGGCCTTCCTTGGCCTCCCATGGTGCTGGGATTACAGGCATGAGCCACTATGTCCAGCCAGAAATTCTTATTTGTTTTGTTCATTGCTATTAATATATCCTCGGAACCCGAATAGTACCTAATATACAGAAGGGATCAATAAAGATTTATTGGGAAAATGAATGAATGTACATATCTCAAATTGTTTAATAAATACAAGAAATTATAGTAAGATTGTAGACACTTATGACATTATTTCAAAAATAAAATTCTTAATTATACTTAATTATATGTACATACATATCACAATTGCAGAAGTGAAAATTGTTTACTTTAAACGTCTAGTGAGAAGTATATTCTACTGAGTAGGGTATAAGATGAATTGGAATTCCTTGTGAGAAAGAAACTGTAGTCCTGAGATATATGTACTATAGTTCACCACCAGCATCCTTCTTATCCAGCAGTAGCAAGTCCCAAAACAGTGGGTATTTAATTTTCTTAAAACCACACACATGTGTGCAAGAAAAAAATTAGCACAATTATCTATTTAACAGTAATCATAAAGTGATTTTGAAAATGCTAAACATGTGAAATTGCAACAAGCTTCTAAGTCTCTATTAGCTTAACTTTTCTTCTAATGATTTAGGCAAAAGTTATTAGGAATAGATAACTTAGTTAATGGCTCTGATTTTGTTAATAAAGTTTTAAGTTGAGGGTAAAGCATACATATTCACTGCAGAAATTTTAGAGAAATATAGAAAACAGGGGAAAAGTCACCCATAATCTTATTACCAACTTTGGTCTTTTTTAAAACATATCTTGGTTTTATTTTTAATAAATGTCAAAATTTAGATGACAATGAATGATTTTCTTCCAAGTAGTTGTCTTGGAGTACAATGTACAATTGTATCACTCCTGATGCAATTTCAGAAAAATGTAAAAAATGGAACTCTCTTTTTCAGAATCATTTTCCAAGTATACATTACATTTTAAAAATAATTTCGCTCTTTGTGCTGGACATCTCTGAAAGAAAGGCAACAGCCCCAGTAAAGGGCTTATAGATAAAACTCCCAACTCCCTGAGACAAAGCACCTATGGGAAGGGGCGGCTGTGGGCGCAGCTTCAGCAGACTTAAACCTTCCTGCCTGTCAGCTCTAAAGAGCAGCAGATCTCCCAGCACAGTGCTCAAGCTCTGCTAAGGGGCAGACTGCCTCCTCAAGTGAGTCCCTGACCCTGGTGCCTCCTGACTGGGAGGCCCCGGCAGCAGTCGACAGAAACCTCATACAGGAGAGATCCTGCTGGCATCTGGTAGGTGCCCCTCTGGGACAAAGCTCCCAGAGGAAGGAACAGGCAGCAATCTTTGTTGTTCTGCAGCCTCAGCTGGTGATACACAGGCAAACAGGGTCTGGAGTAGACCTCCAGCAAACTCCAGCAGACCTGCAGCAGAGGGACCTGACTGTTAGAAGGAAAACTAACAAACAGAAAGGAATAGTATCAACATCAGCAAAAAGTACATCCACACCAAAACCCCATCTGAAGGTCCCCAACATCAAAGACCAAAGGTAGGTAAATCCATGAAGATGGAGAGAAGAAACCAGCGCAAAAAGGCTGAAAATTCCCAAAACCAGAATGCCTCTTATCCTCAAAAGGATCACGACTCCTTGCCAGCAAGGGAACAAAACTGGATGGAGAATGAGTTTGATAAATTTACAGAAGTAGGCTTCAGAAAGTGGGTAATAACAAACTCCTCTGAGCTGAAGGTGCATGTTCTAACCCAATGCAAGGAAGCTAAGAACCTTGAAAAAAGGTTAGACAAATTGCTAAGTAGAATAACCAGTTTAGAGAAGAACAAAAATAACCTGATGGAGCTGAAAAACACAGAACGAGAACTTCGTAAAGTATACACAAGAATCAATAGCCAAATTGATCAAGCAGAAGGAAGGATATCAGAGATTGAAGATCAACTTCATGAAATAAAGTGTGAACACAAGATTAGAGAAAAAATAATGACAAGAAATGAAAAAAACGCTCTAAGAAATATGGGACTATGTGAAAAGGCCAAACCCACATTTGATTGTTGTACCTGAGAGTGATGGGTAGAACGGAACCAAGTAGGAAAACGTTTCAGGATATTATCCAGGAGAACTTTCCCAACCTAGCAACATTCAAATTCAGGAAATACAGAGAACACTACAAAGACACTCCTCAAGAAGAACAATCCCAAGACACATAATCATCAGGTTCACCAAGGTTGAAATGAAGGAAAAAATGTTAAGGGCAACCAGAGAGAAAGGTCAGGTTACCCACAAAGGGAAGCCCACCAGACTAACAGCAAATCTCTTGGCAGAAACCCTAGAAGCCAGAAGAGAGTGGGGGCCAATATTCAACATTCTTAAAGAGAAGAATTTTCAACCCAGAATTTCGTATTCAGCCAAACTAAGCTTCATAAGTGAAGGAGAAATAAAATCCTTTACAGATAAGCAAATGCTGAGAGATTCTGTCACCACCCTGCCTGCCTTACAAGATTTCCTGAAGGAAGCACTAAACATGGAAAGGAACAACCGATACTAGCTACTGCAAAAACATACCAAATTGTAAAGACCATCGACACTATGAAGAAACTGTATCACCTAACGGGCAAAATAACCAGCTAGCATCATTATGACCAGATCAAATTCACACATAACAATATTAACCTTAAATATAAAGGGGCTAAATGGCCCAATTAAAAGACACAGGCTGGCAAATTGGATAAAGAGTCAAGACCCATCGGTGTGCTGTATTCAGGAGACCCATCTCATGTCCAAAGACACACATAGGCTAAAAATAAAGGGATGAAGGAATAGTTACCAGGCAAATGGAAAGCAAAAAAAAGCAGTGGCTGCAATACTAGTCTCTGATGAAACAGACTTTAAACCAACAAAGATCAAAAGAGACAAAGAAGGGCATTATGTAATGGTAAAGGGATCAAAGCGATAAGAAGAACTAACTATACTAAATATATACGCACCCGATGCATGACCATCCAGATTCATAAAGCAAGTTCTTAGACACCTACAAGAGATTTAGACTCCTACACAATAATAGTGAGAGACTTTAACACTCCACTGCCAATATTAGAAAGATCAGTGAGACAGAAAATTAACAAGGATATTCAGGACTTAAACTCAGCTCTGAACCAAGCGGACCTAATAGACATCTACAGAAGTCTCCACCCCAAATCAACAGAATATATGTTCTTCTTAGCACCACATTGCACCTATTCTAAAATCAACCACATAATTGGAAGTAAAACACTCCTCAGCAAATGCAAAAGAACAGGAATCATAACAAACAGTTCTCAGACCACAGTGCCATCAAATTAGAACTCAGGATTAAGAAACTCACTCAAAACTACACAACTACATGGAAACTGAACAACCTGCTCCTGAATGACTACTGGGTAAATAACGAAATGAAAGCAGAAATAAAGATGTTCTTTGAAACCAATGAGAATGATGACACAACATATCAGGATCTCTGGGACACATTTAAAGCAGTGTTTAGAGGGAAATTTATAGCACTAAATGCCCACAAGAGACAGCAGAAAAAAATCTAAAATCAACACCCAAACATCACAATTAAAAGAACTAGAGAAGCAAGAACAAACAAATTCAAAGGCTAGCAGAAGATGAGAAATAACTCAGATCAGAGCAGAAGTGAAGCAGATTGAGACACAAAAAACCTTTCAAAAAAGTCAATAAATCCAGGAGTTGGTTTTTTGAAAAGATCAACAAAATATACAGACCACTAGTCAGACTAATAAAGAAGAAAAGAGAGAAGAATCAAATAGATGAAATAAAAAATGATAAAGGGGATATCACCACTGATCCAACAGAAATAAAACTGCCATCAGAGAATACTATAAACACCTCTACACAAATAAACTAATAAATCTAGAAAAATGGATAAATTCCTGGACATGTACACCCTCCCAAGTCTAAACCAGGAAGAAGTTGAATCCCTGAACAGACCAAAACAAGTTCTGAAATTAAGGCAGTAATTAATAGCCTACCAATCAAAAAAAGTCCAGTACCAGACAGATATGCAGCCAAATTCTACCAGAGGTACAAAGAGAAGCTAGTACCATTCCTCCTGAAAGTATTCTAAACAATAGAAAAAGAGGAAATTCTCCCTAACTCATTTTAGGAGGCCAGCATCATCCAAAATCTGGCAGAGACATCACAAAAAACAAAATTTCAGGCCAATGTTCCTGATGAACATTGATGCGAATATCCTCAATAAAATACTGCAAACCGAATCCAGTGGCACATCAAAAAGCTCATCCACCATGATCAAGTCAGCTTCATCCCTGGGATGCAAGGCTGGTTCAACATATGCAAATCAATAAATGTAATCCATCACATAAACAGAACCAATGACAAAAATCACATGATTATCTCAGTTGATGCAGAAAAAGCCTTCAACAAAATTCAACAGCCTTTCATGCTAAAAACTCTCAATAAATTAGGTATTGATGGACTATATCTCAAAATATCGAGAACTATTTATGACAAACCCACAGACAATATCATACTGAATGGGGAAACACTGGAAGCATTCCCTTTGAAAACCGGCACAAGACAAGGATGCCCTCTCTCACTACTCCTATTTAACATAATATTAGAAGTTCTGGCCAGGGTAATCAGGCAAGAGAAAGAAATAAAGGGCATCCAATTAGTAAAAGAGGAAGTCAAATTGTCTCTGTTTGCAGATGACATGATTGTATGTTTAGAAAACCCCATCATAACACCCCAAAATCTCCTTAAGCTAATAAACAACTTCAGCAAAGTCTCAGGATACAAAATAAATGTGCAAATATCACAAGCATTCCTACACACCAATAATAGACAGAGAGCTAAATCATGAGTGAACTCCCATTCACAATTGCTACAAAGAGAATAAATTACTTAGGCATACAACTTACGAGGGATGCGAAGGACCTCTTCAAGGAGAACTGCAAATGACTGCTCAAGGAAATAAGAGAGGACACAAACAAATGGAAAAACATTCCATGCTCAAAGATAGAATCAATATCGTGAAAATAGCCATACTGCCCCAAGTAATTTATTGATTCAATGCTATCCCCATCAAGCTACCACTGACTTTCTTCACAGAATTTTTAAAAAAAAAAAAAACAACAACAACTACTTTAAATTTCATCTGGAATCAAAAAAGAGCCCACATAGCCAAGACAATCCTAAGCAAAAAAAGAACAAAGCTGGAGACATCATGCTACCTGACTTCAAGCTATACCACAAGGCTACAGTAACCAAAACAGCATGGTACTGGTACCAAAACAGAGATATAGATCAATGGAACAGAACAGAGGCCTCACAAATAACACCACACATCTACATGCATCTGATTTTTGACAAACCTGACAAAAACAAGCAATGGGGAAAGGATTCCCTATTTAATAAATGATGTTGGGAAAACTGGTTAGCCATATGCAGAAAACTAAAACTGGACCCTTCCTTACAACTTATACAAAAATTACCTCAAGATGGATTAAAGACATAATGGATGGATTAAGACCTAAAATCATAAAAACCCTAGAAGAAAACCTAGGCAATACCATTCAGGACACAGGCATGGGCAAAGACTTCATGACTAAAACACCAAAAGCAATGGCAACGAAAGCCAAAATGGGATCTAATTAAACTAAAGAGCTTCTGCACAGCCAAAGAAACTATCATCAAAGTGAACAGGCAACCTACAGAATGGGAGAAAATTTTTGCAATCTATCCCTCTGACAAAGGGCTAATATCCAGAATCTACAAAGAACTTAAACAAATTTACAAGAAAAAAATCCAACCCCATCAAAAGGTAGGGGGAGGATATGAACAGACACTTCTCAAAAGAAGATATCCTTGCATCCAACAAACATATGAAAAAATGCTCATCATGACTGACCATTAGAGAAATGCAAATCAAAACCACAATGAGATACCATCTCACACCTGTTAGAATGGCAGTCATTAAGAAGTCAGGAAACAGATGCTGGAGAGGATATGGAGAAATAGGAATGCTGCTACACTGTTAGTGGGAGTGTAAATTAGTTCAACCATTGTGGAAGACAGTGTGGCAATTCCTCAGGGATTTAGAACCAGAAATAGCATTTGACCCAGCAATCCCATTTCTTGGTATATACCCAAAGGATTATAAATCATTCTATTATAAAGACACATGTGGCCAGGTGCGGTGGCTCATGCCTGTAATCCCAGCATTTTGGGAGACTGAGATGGGTAGATCACGGGGTCAGGAGATCGAGACCATCCTAGCTAACACGGTGAAACCCCGTCTCTACTAAAAATACATCTACATGCATCTAAAAAAAAAAATTAGCCGGGCCTGGTGGCAGGCACCTGTAGTCCCAACTACTCGGGAAGCTGAAGCAGGAGAATGGTGTGAAGCCAGGAGGCAGAGCTTGCAGTGAGCCGAGATCGCCCCACTGCACTCCAGCCTGGGCAACAGAGCAAGACTCCGTCTCAAAAAAAAAAAAAAAAAAAAAGACACATGCACATGTTTGTTTATTGTGGCACTGTTCACAATACCAAAGACTTGAAACCAACCCAAATGCCCATCAATGATAGACTGGATAAAGAAAATATGGCACATATATACCATGGAATACTATGCAGCCATAAAAAAGGATGAGTTCGTGTCCTTTGCAGGGACATGGATGAAGCTGGAAACCATCATTCTCAGCAAACTAACACAAGAGCAGAAAAAGAAACACCGCATGTTCTCACTCACAAGTGAGAGCTGAACAATGAGAACACATGGACACAGGGAAGGGAACATCACACACCAGGGCCTGTTGGAGGGTGGTGTGCTGGGGGAGGGATAGCATTAGAAGAAATACCTAAGGTAGGTGACGAATTGATGGGTGCAGCAAACCACCATGGCAAGTGTATACCTATGTAACAAACATGCACATTCTGCACATGTATCCCAGAACTTAAAGTATAACAACAAAAAAAAAATTTAATAAAATAAAATCATTTCATTGTTTCAAACTTCTTTTTATGAGGAAGAATTTGATATTTAGAAAAGCCAAATACCATTTGTAGGTATGATGAAGATATCCAAGTTAAGTCAGGCTTGAAGCTTTTCCTCAATTAGCTTAAAATCTAGCATAAAAATATGACATGTATATTGTATAAATATAAGTATAGCTAACAACAGTATTATTTTTATCTGTTACTTTTAACCTGTATTATCTCATTTAGTTTTCCTTATGACAATTCTAAGAATAAAAAAAATTATAAGATCCATTTTTTTGTATATTAAGGAATAAAGATCTGAGATGCTAAAGATTTACTTGCATGATTTCAAACAAGAAAACAGACAAGATTAATCCCATTCTCTCTGTATCTTGTCCTATTTCTACCATATGATTTGACCCACCCCACCCCCACCAACAATGTCAAGAAATAAATCTCAACAGAGAAACTAAGAATAATCATAGATTAGAAACAAAGGAATTACAATCAGGTGAAAGGAGCGGTGGACTCACGGAACAGATTACTTTAAGCTTCGTCTTGAAGATAGGGTAAGATTATGTTTAAATCTTAAACACAATAGAGGATGGAGGATCCTAGGTATTAAAGAAAAAGGTATTGAGATTTTGAAGAAGGATATGTAAATTTAAACCTGTATTTAAGCAAAATTGATATGGCAGCACTATGTAAGATACGAGAGAAGGCATTTGTGGTCAATAGACAAGTTAGGAGACTATTACAATAAGTAGGCAAGGAATAAAAAAAGTATGAATTCAGTGTCAAGGAATAAAAAAAGTATGAATTCAGTTGATGACAATGAAGATGAATATCTTCATCTAGAACACATCATGGAGCAATGAAGATGGGAAATATCTGAGAGGCATTTTAGAGCTAGAATTGCTCAGATTTGGGGATTTATGGTAGGTGCAATGGAAACAAGGGAAAGGCTAAAGTTTCAAAGTTGTATGAGTAGAGGATTAGGCACATAACAAAAATAGGGGTACAACAGGTGAGTAGGCTTGAGTGGGGAAATTAATTTTCCAGCCTATCACTTCCCAGTTCCTCACAGCTAAACCTACACTTTAGCCAGTCCCAACCCAATCTCCAACCACATTTTTCTTAAAGCAAGATGAAATTACCCAACTTCATCCCCCAACACTTCACCCCTAATCTCGTAGGGTTCAGATTATGTCATTATCCCCTTTTAGGATTATATTTCCAGCTACCACCTGCCTATCTGTCTCCTTGGACTTTTAAGTGTGGCTACTTTACCTATGACTCCGTTCTGCCTTCTTTTCAGAGGACTCGATGTTTCCATTTAGTTTACCTGAATATTTCCTTACTCTTTGGACAGATAACCTAACCACCCTGCTGAATCCAGTTTTGTCCTTCTGCCTCCAGAGCCAATGCAGGATGTTTCTACCCTGCCAATTTTGACCCACCAATTTGTCACCAAGATGTGTTATGAATGCCAACATTTTTACCAAAGTTGTACAGTAAGTTTCAAATAGAAAACATTATCTGGAACAAAGTTTACTTTACCACATCTGATTATAAAACCAGTTTTCTGTATAGCATGCCATAGCATTTCAAATTCTTAGTTTTTATTTATCTGTAACTGAAATATTAAAATTAAATTAAATTATCCAAAATTTTTATCAATAGGATCAGTTATTTAAATTCTATAATAAAAATGGACTTTATCGATCATCTTGTTTTTACATGTCTAATTCGACCAATTGCAACATAACCATCATAATTTTCTTGTATTTTTTTGTGGTCATGACTTCTTCTAAGTCCAATTTTTCTCAGTCAAAATTGATAGGTCTACATTATATCAAGTATACCTGATTCACTCATTATTTAATTGTCAAAAACAAATGTTAATGTGTGCATTTTCAGCAATAGTCCATTGAAGTTTTATATATTCACGTATTAAGTAAAACATGTTTATTGATTACCTTTTATGTACCAGGCATTATTTTAGATGCTGATAATTTAAAGGTGTGATTTGTTAACTATTACAGTTCTCTCAGAAAATCCCATTTTCCATTTTTGGCCTATTAAGATCCTGATCTAATTTTTATCATTTTAATCATTTAATTAACTGGGTACTAACTGGCATTGAAGAAATAAAGAAAAGATAAGTTTACTGGGTCAAAACATTGAGGTCAAAATAACAATATAAAAGTGTCCTGGCTCATATATCCCTTGTCCTTACTGGGCAGGTCCAGTTCCAGGTTCAGGCAGTGATTATTTCCCCCATGTTGTGTTACAAACATACTCCCATTCTTTATCAAACAACAAAGACAATGAACTCAGTCCTCACATCTTGAGTTAAAGGTGCCACAAGGGCCCTCAGGTAAAGGTCACTGGAACTTAGGAGAGTACCCAAAACTACAGATAAAAATTCACAAGACATATGAATAGAAGAGAAAGTTGAAATGATAAGTCTAGATGAGATTTCCAAAGGAGAGATGACAATAAAAGAAAATTAGAGGAAGATCAAGAACCAGTTTTGTGGTCAGACAAGGAAAGAAACAAGGAAGGACTTTTTAAAACTAGAGGGTTTTGAATAATTAGAGCAGATATAATTTTAAAAACAGAGAGAGATAAGACTTGAAGAACTTAAAATGTTAACATTAAAATTATTTGGTTTATAATAAAATAATTGGGGGGATATAGTATGTAAAAAATATTTTGTAAATAAGTGACAGCCCAGGCACAGACTAGAACACACCATGGAGCAATTTGCAACAATTAAAATTATGCCAAACAAACCACACACGAATTTCTTCATTGTATCAACTGAAACTAGAATGACAGATTCTCTTTATATTTCTGCTAATTCATCCCCACTGTGGATAGCTGAGAAGGCTAACTTCAAAGGAAGTCTGTATCAGTGCCCAACTGTGTCCATTGCTCTGGTACTGCAAAGAAATGAAATTGGCTTATGATTATTTTTTAAAGACAAGGTATAAAAAGGGAGAGGGGAGAATGATAGAGAAAAAAAAAACAAAGATTTGCATTTGGTGATCGTGTGGTGAAGCACATTATTCTGTCTTATTCTAGCACTAGCCCCTAGTACTTCCTCATGACACTGGAGAACCTAGAACCTATTCCCACGAGATGGTAAAGATGTGCAGCAAGGTAAAAAGGTGTGGATTTTTGTGGAGCCAGAGTAATCTACTGGAGTTGGATAGAAGTATCAATCAACTGACCAGCCTCCACCCCAAAACATTATCCAGGAGCTGGAGACTTCAAATAGCATGTATCTGGAGCGAACAATTTCCTGTGGTGAGAGGAGGGAAAGTAACCACTGTGATGCTTCTGAAGCCTCATAGGGGTACAGACAGGCACCCTTAGATACTGTCATGTGCTCCAGGATTTCAGCAGTTCATCAGTGTCAAAAGAGTCACAGCAGCTGCACAGAGTCAACGAAAGGACAGGAGCCATTCCATTTGGAGATCAGTGGAGACCTCCCCTTGCCTACTGCCCTTGGGCTGTGGTTGCACCCCTCATCCGCAGTGCCAGGAACCAAACCAGGCAAAGACACTAGCAACAAGTATCAGCAAAAAGGGAACCTGTCCGTGAGATCCAACCCACCATCCATTTAACTTCACTTTCACAGATCACTTACACTTTCCTGACAGATAAGCACAAACCCATGAACTACAGGAGAAAGAAGAAAGGAGGGAAAAAAATCTTCAGAGGGAAAAAATGTGGAGAGCAAACTTTGAGCAGTATCTAAGACTATAGTGCTTGAATTTGACTGCGAAAAAAAGAGTCTGAGTTTCAAATTGGAAGAGATGATAATAACTTAAACACTCCTTGTTTTTTTACTGCTGATACAAAAAAAATCAAAAACCAAAGAATACTTACATGGCTATTTTAACTTGTGAAATGTATTTTCCATTTTTGCACAGATCTGATTTATAACTGTTCAAGTTATATCCATTACAAATATTTGATATCATGGAAATGGTATATAACATTGCTAAATGAGAAAAGTAGTTTTAAAACAGTCTGTATAGCATGTTACCTTTTTAAAAATGATACATAAGCTTTGAAAGAAAATACTGAGCTAAATACTATGTTATTAAGAATGGCTCTCTCTCTTTGAATGGCAACATTATGGGTGACTTTCCTTTCTTATTTTTCTTAGCTGTATTTCCTTTTGTTTTTATTAAGTAGCAGGGTGTTTTTTCTTTTAACTAAGATAAATGTTTGTTTTAAAAAGGAAAAATGGCCAATAGTATTGACAGCCTCAAAGAGAATGATTTCAATGAGGATAAGAACTGTAAAAAATAAAAGGCAATTAGATTTGGGTGGTGGAATACTCATCACCAACCCATAGAAGAATAATTGTATGAAACTGACAGGGATGGAGAGTCATTTGTAAAATTCTAATATTCATTTTAAAAATAGTCTTGGTACTATATAGTTACATCTCTATATATACACAGAATAGATGATATGATTCATTTCCTCATTGTACCCTCACTGAGAAAGGAGCAGAATCTTAGATATCTGTCTTGGTTCTGATGGAAGCTGCTAACCTGAATAGAAGCAATGTGTTCACAACACCATACTTTGTAGGTCAACACAAAGATAAATGTAAGTAAAATTACCCCCTCACTTTTCCATGATGTTGCCCTACCTCCAGGCAGTCCTTCCAGGTCAGATGCAGAATTAGGGGCTAATTTAAGACTTCTAGATCACAGTTCACTTAGTTTGCTTTCATTTTTTAAGTTTCTGTGAGATTGTCATTATATATGACAGGTTAATGATGATATATTTACTCCCGGATATTTTTAGATATATTCCAGATTGTAGAATAAAGTTGTATAGACATGTGCACAACACAGTGGGTGGTTGATATCCAAATTAGTTACAGCTGCCACATTTAAATAACAGGAGAAGAAATATAGAATAAGATAATCGTACTTATATTGATAAATATAGTATATCAAGTGATGATAAAAAGAACATAAACCTCATTATGACCTTTCATGTCGTTGGATGTTACTATTATTCCAGTTTCAGTTTCTATTTCTAACCTTAAAAAGATTGGATGTTACTGATATTCCACAGTTTCTGTTTCTGTTCCTAACCATAAAGGATAAATGCAGAGTCCTTGAGGAAAAACAATGGCCTTAATATGAAGAGTTCCTAATGCATAATACAATGTCAGGAAAACAGAGGGTTCTCAATAAATGTTAGTTGATGCTGACAGTACAGTCAAATTTAGATTATGAAATTTTATGAATTTCAATACATGTGTATTTCTTTAAAAATACTAAGGATGCAACTGGTCCAAGAAAAAAAAAGGGACGAATCCTTGTGAGTTTCACATTAAATATTTAGTCTTCTGACCCAAGGACACCTGCTAAGCCATGATAAGAATAATGCACTCCAGGCTGTTCAAAATTGTTTGACCCTATGAAACATTAAAGCTGTTTTACTCTCAAAGGGCTCTCTTATAAAAGAGTAAAAGTGACCTCATTCTTCTTGCAGAGTAACCAAAAGGAAAGTCTCTTAGATCAGCTTTCTAAACTTAACAGTCTAGTTAGTCTGAAGTGGCAAAATACAACGGTGCCTACGGGACACCCACTATCTTTCTTGAGTGTAAGATGAACAGCTCCTATCTCTGTGCGAGTAAAAGGTCACTTGGACAGTGTGAATTACGAGTTTCCTAAAGGTCCTCCTGTCCAGAAACCTCTTTTCCAGCCTACTGTATAGTACGAGTTCATGGGGTCCTAGGGTTAGAAGAAGCCTCAAAGAGCATCCTGCCAAATGACCTCATTTTATAATTGAGAAGAGATAAACGGACTCACCTTAAATCACTTTAACAAAAGTGAAATGACAGCACAGGGACTAAAACCCAGACCTGTAATTGCCAGGAACCTGCTCTTCACATCATTTTGGCTATCCTTCTTTCCTTCTGGCATGATCTCACCTTTAAAATTGCTATGGGGTAAAAAATAAATTCAACGACACAATATCTGCCCCCAAATCATTTCAGAAGCACATTTACATGAATATAATTGTATTATTAGCTGTAGCCATTGTGCATCCAAGAGGAAAGCACTCCCGGTTTATTAGCTCTGCTTATGTGTCCTTCCCCATCTCTGTGAAGCCGCTCCCCTTCCTCCCTTCTGATAGAAATCTTGCCCAAGTTTTAGCCCCCAACTCAATGCTTACATTTTCTAATAGCTCCAGGACAGAACGTATTCTCCTACCTCTGGATTCCTATAACATCCACATATAAATGTTCACATATTCACTATCCTACTCAACAATATAGAACTTTACTTTGTTATTTGACTGTTTCGTGTTTCTGTATCTTGTCTCCAATTAATTTGTGCATTCCCTGATGGATGGCCGGTCCATGTATCTTCTTTTCTTTTTTTTTCTTTTTTTTTTTCTTTTTTTTTTTTTGAGACAGAGTCTCACTCTGTCGCCCAGGCTGGAGTGCAGTGGCGCGATCTCTGGTTACTGCAAGCTCTGCCTCCCAGGTTCACACCATTCTCCTGCCTCAGCTTCCGGAGTAGCTGGGACTACTACAGGCGCCCGCCTCCATGCCTGGCTAAATTTTTTGTATTTTTAGTAGAGACGGGGTCTTCACCATGTTAGCCAGGATGGGTTTGGTGTCCTGACCTCGTGATCCGCCCACCTCGGCCTCCCAAAGTGCTGGGATTACAGGCATGAGCCTCCACGCCCGGCCATGTATCTTATTTCGCCAGTGTCCCCCATAGAATCTCATGTCTACTTTTATTTTTTTAATTATTTCTTCAGTCATTACCTATTTTTAATAAATTTTATTTTGTATATTTACAGTATACAATATGATGTTATGAAACACATATAGATACACAAGTAAAATGTTCACGTATGTCTACTCTTAAAATAAATTGATACATTTAACATTGTCTCTTTCCAAACAGAATTTAAAGCAGCAATAATATCTGTTGAGTTTAGCCAAATGTGAATTCAGAAGAATGCATTTCTGAGGAGGAAGGAAAATATCAAGAGCAGCAGATAAGGCAGACGTACCTGACCAGGTACACCACATCGGCCTCAGGCCTTCACCTACTGCACAGCTGAGCTAAGCCTGCTGTCACATCCCACCACAGGCAAGTTGTCCCTGAAACCCTTTCATGTTTTATTGCACATTAGATGACACCACACAATCTCCCATCATGACATTTCAGAAACCAGTTGTTCCAAGGTTTTAAAAGCCGACTCATCACAACTCATTTGAACTGTTTGGATATACAAGGTGATGCAGGTTCCAAGGGCAAGCTCTCTATATTTGCATCTTAGAAAAAACAAATCGCCCTGATCTGTGATTTGGTACTTAAAACTCTAATCATGCCTTGGCTTATTTGCATCACATTGTTTCAGATACATATAGTGTCACTGAGGTATAGTAAACAGGATATATTGAAGAAATTCCAAAATTCCCATTTTTATTGTTAATTGCTATGAAATTATGATACACCTGTATTATTTACTTAATAAACCTGTGTTCCTATTTAAAAAGAAAGTCTTATTCCCATGAAGGCACACTAAATAAGCATTTATAAAGATACTTATTTTCTTACAAAAAAATTACGATTAATTGAAATCACTGAAATATTAAAGTATTTGGTTGTCTGCTTATTTACTGTCACTTTTTTCCTTATACACATTAAATTTTTCTTCAAACTCTGAATTCTACCTGGTTAAGTAGCTCATAATTCTGAATGACATTTGCTGACTTTTAATTAGAATCTGTTACGATATTAGTGTTATTTTTCTCAGAATTTATAAATATACCATATATATCCATCAAAATGCACAAAATGTTGAAATTTAAAAATAGTATGGCTTGTGATGCAATGTTAATTAAAATCACAGACTATTCTGTGATAAAAGAAACTCTTTTATCCATATCATAGCCCTTTTAACAGCTTGTAAATTTCTGAAATTATAATACTATTTCCCTAGATCGTGTCAACATGAAGATATAATTAAGTCCCAATGACAATAACAGAATGGCCACTACTTGAATTTCTGCCCCACTCAAATTCATGAAGGTTTGCCAGGATAAATATTCCTTGTCATAATGGTATCCCACATTAATCCAATCCAAAGTACACTTTGCCTGGAAGCAAGCCACAGCATGGAATCTTATCCAAATAAATAAGAGTCTGGCAACTTAAAAACAATTAAAGCAATTTAGATCTTCATTGCAGCCTCTCAGAAATATTCACAAAATACAGAAAACAAAATATGCTTTCTCCATCTCTCCCTCAACTTTCCCAAACATGGCAGCTCTCCTACTGTATCTCTCATGGCTCTTTCCACACCAGCTTGCCTCTCCTTTCTCCCCAGCTCTGCCCAGCAAGGCCCTTCATGGTTAGATCAAGTTAGACTCCCAGGCACTCATCTCATCAATATGTTCTCAAGTTCTGTTCAACAAAGGAAGGCTAGAGATCTGACCTAGTTCTGTAATCTTCCTGATAGACAATAGAAACCAATCACTCTCTCCTCCCCTGCCCACGTACATGTAGCTCCCTGATCCAAATACTAATTTGAAACTGAATTGGTGATGCTCCTAATTCAATTCATGGACCCACACCTGCTTCACAGCTCCATGCTTCAACAGTTACTTCACATCACCAATGGAATGAGGCTATAAAGCAGAATCCTTTTTGCTCCCATGATTCTACAAATATTTGAAATGCTAATGTTCATCATCTCACTGCCTTCTTTCCAAAAAGTGCCAGGACAAGAGTAAAGGAATTGGGGGAAACAGTTAAAAAAAAAAAAAAAAATCTAGGTCAGAAGATGATATTGAGCAGCCCACAACCTTCTGTTCTCATATTGACCCTTCAATCCTGAACCAATTATTTTCTACAAAGCTTCTAAACAAATAGCCAGAAACATGTATTACAGGACTTTAAATGTATTTAATTTTTGACCTACTAATTAAACATACTGACTGTGGTTTATACACAAAGATTTTTATAACATCTTTATTTTTTATAGTAAAATGTTGAAACAGCCAAAATATCATACAATAGGAAAATGTTTAATTATGGCACATACATTCAATGAAATATTATATAGTAATATTCAAAGAGATTGATCAAATGATTAGATAGGGAAATGCTCTTCTCTCAACCAAGTTGGATATATATGATATAAAACAGAAATCCTCTTCTTCAAGTGAATCCGTATATGATTAGTAAATAAAAATAATTGTTAGGGGAAGATTAATAAAAATTAGTGTACATATAATATATAATAATATAATACACATAATATATAATAATATATATTATGTAATTATATATATTATTATAATCTAAAATAAAAATTATATTCTTTCACCAAACTTTGAATGTAGAACAAGTCCATTGACAAGAGTTCTGCATT
Organism: Chlorocebus sabaeus; assembly: GCF_047675955.1. Classification (NCBI taxonomy): domain Eukaryota; kingdom Metazoa; phylum Chordata; class Mammalia; order Primates; family Cercopithecidae; genus Chlorocebus; species Chlorocebus sabaeus. The sequence goes on along the minus strand of NC_132910.1, from coordinate 80,293,637 downwards.
TCTGCCAAAATCATACCCACAATGCTGAAGAATGTTAAGCAGAGTCCTGTTAACATTTTTAAAAGATCTCTCTTATTGCTTTATGGAGAATTCATGGCAGCAAGGCAAGAGTGAAAGCAGAGAAACAAGATAGGAGAAGATTCTGATAAGTCAAGAAAGACAAGAAGGAGGCTTGGACAGAGGTTTTAGCAGTGTGAGTAGAGAGAAATAGCTGAATTGAAATAGATTTTTAGAGTAAGTAGATGTCAACAACACTTTTAAGTCAGTAAATATGGGGGAGGAGAAGTGACTTCTAGGCCTCAGAAACTGGGGAAGTATATAAACACTAACTGAAAAGAAACAAACTAGGAAAAAGCAGGAAGGCTAGCAAAGAGTCAAGCTGTTTTGGACATACCACACTTGAGATACCTATGAGACATTAAAGTAAAATCAAATGGACAGTTGACTATACAACTCTGAAACTCAAGGGAGAAACTGAAGCTAGTGTTATAAATTTATGAGTCATCAGCCTATACATTTAATTTAATGACTAGAGATTGAAATTATCCAGAGGGAACGTGTAGAAAAACAGAAAGACAAATAAATTAGAAAATGGAGAAGTCAGTAAAGATGGTAACCCATGAGACAAAGAAACTTGGCTTTTCCAGGGTTCCAGAAGCAGATGAGGAGTCATGCTGAGAGGCTGGATGAGATGAAGACAAATAGCTGACACTAATTTTGACAAGCTGGAGGATAGGAGTGGGCATGATGAGAGCAGTTTCAGTGGAGGGTTGGGGAGAAAATACTAATTAAAATACATTTTTGAAAAAAAACAATGTAAGGAAAAGAAATGGATGCAGCAAATATGGCAACATTTTCAAGGAATTTTACCATGAAGGGAGTGGTAGGAAGGGGCAAAATAAAGTCAAGGAAGGGTTTTTCCTAAAATGATGAAAATCTATTACACCGAGGGCGCGATCGGTAGAGAGGGAAAAATTCTTCTCTACCGATGGCTCCCTCGGTGTAATAGATTTTCATCATTTTCATTATTCATCTACCAATTGGTAGAGAAGGATGAAGCCGATGAGTGATGGGATATTGCGGTGGCAGAGAATCCAAGTGAGTAAGTGGGAATGGAAGACCCAGCGCACAGTGAACTGTTGGCCATGGGGAGAAGCTAGGACAGTTCATCTTCGGAAAGCAGAGTACAGAAATAAAGATGTAGACAGATTTGGTGATGGGAAGTGGAAGCAGTTCCTGTCTGAGTCAGTTCCTCTGACATCAGCTGGAAATAAGGCTGAGATACAAAGTTTTGGAAGTTTTTAAAAGAGAAATCATAAAATGGTTGCCTCAGAGAGAGGCAAAATAAATTTACTAGAGAAATATATTTGGACTGCTTAGCAGAGCTGAGTGCTCACTTGAGATTTTTGGTAATAAATTTAATCAGACCTGTAAATATAGTTGGGTATTTCTTTTCAGCCACATTCAGCTATTTGATTCTAGCCATAAGACAAAGCAGAGTTATATTTAACTAGAATAGAGTTTTGTCAGGTAAGAGAAAAGCTGGGGAGTTAAGGATGTATCCTAGGCAGTGACTAAAAGCTATTGACTCCAAGCTAGAAAAGGAGAGAAGTGAGGACACAGGTGGGTGATGGTGGGAAGAAATGAATAGTGAAAAGGTGGTGAGGGGAGGGGCAATGGATTGAAGGTCCTGGTATCATCAAGAACAGTTGAAGTGGGAGTACTAGGGAAAGTGAGCTAGAAAGACAGGAAGTGATGGTTTCACACGAATGCTTGAAACTGATATTTTGATGGTGAGATCACTATTACCAGAGACAGGTTTTTAGGGTTCTTCAGAGAAACATAACCATTAGAGACATGATGATGATGATGATGATGAAGATAGATGGATGGATAGATGAATGAATGGATGGATGGATGGATGGATGGATGGATAGACAGACAGACAGACAGACAGACAGACACATAGATAGATAGATAGATAGATAGATAGATAGATAGATAGATAGATAGATAGATATAGACAGAGAGCTAGATAGAGATTTATCCTGGGAATTAGCTTATGTGATTATGGAGGCTGAGAAGTTTCATTGTCTGGAGAATGAGGAAAAGAGGTGGTGTAATTCAGTCCAAGAACCAGGGGGAAAGGCCACTGGTGTAAGTCCCAGGGTCCAAAAGCTGGAGAACGAGGAACTGCAATGTCTGAGGACAAGAGAAAAATGAATGACCTAGCTCAAGAAAGAGAGAATTTGTCCTTATTCTGCCTTTTGTTCTAATTGAGCCCTCTAATAGCTCAATTGCCCTGGTAAGGGCGATTTTCTTCACTCGGTCCACCAATTCAAATATCAATTGTCTGGATGGGGGAGAGGACAAAGACGACTAAGATGGCGCATTTCCGGGTGCTTTATCACCAACTTATCTGTGCGCGGGAAAATGCAGCCCACACCCGGGAAAAATACAGACCAACTGCGCAGGCGCAACATGACGTCCGATCGAGGAAACCGAAAGTTACCTGGCCGCACCTAGGGAATGCCCCCGACACGCCCATGTCCCGCCTATTGCCCTCCCACTCCCAAGCCTTACACAGAAAAGCCACTCCTGGCAGGCAGGCGCGCCGCGGGAACTTCCTCGGCCCCTCCTCATATGCGGACCTAGGAACCTCGCCCAAGAACACCGGAGCGACTTCCTCGGCCTCCACCACCGGAGACCGGTGACCGGTGAACCTCATCCCCTTCCTCCTTCACATTGGCTAGCTAATAAAGTTTCTTTTTACCTTGCCTACTTGCCTCATCTCTGGCGCCTGCTCCAGTGGTCGCATAAAACAAATCAGGTGGTGCCGAAACCCAATAGAGCACACGCCCTTATATGTATAGTGATGTTTCAGAATCTCTCATAGATCTTGATTCAAATCTGTCCCCTTGTTTGGGACCAAGAGAACCAGAGCAGGATTAAGGGGAAGGTTATGCCAATAGTTACATGAGTGGCAGGTCTATAAAAGTGCTAACATATAACTTGAATAAATGGTTTTAAATTCATCCTCTATTGCAGACATGCAGCACCCTCAGGTAAACAACCCTCTCTGCTGCAGACCTAGCTTCTATTGAGTATTCTTAATGAACATTTGCAATGAAGGCAGATGAAAGTCAGTTGCAATCAGTTGAATTTCCAAAAATTGAGCGATGCAGGATGATTGGAGTGCAATTTATTTTACTGCCTAAATTTTGAATTCATTGCCTGCTAACTAGTTGTCTGACTTCGCATACACAGAAGAAAGCTAAAGAAAAAACAGCAGTTTATTAATAATATCTAACTTGAAGTTAAATGACTTGCCGTAGGTCACACAGTTAGTAAGTGACAGAGCTGGTATTTAAACCTAGGCAATCTGGCTCAGAGCCTGCATTCTTACCCATTACATTATTTTTGTCTCTTTAAAAAAAAAATTGACCCTGGTTTGGCATGCAAAAGTAAAACACTGAGTAACTCTCTTTGCACAATTTGTTCCAATAGATGTTCAGTTTCTCTCCACTTCCACTAAATAAATGCCAAACAAGTATTTAAAGAACGTTGGGGGTTTTTTGTGTTTTTGTTTGTTTGTTTTTATTTGAGATGGAGTCTCGCTCTGTCACCCAGGCTGGAGTACAGTGGCACAATCTCAGCTCGCTGCAACCTCCGCCTCCCAGGTTCAAGCGATTCTCCTGCTTCACTCTCCTGAGTAGCTGGGATTACAGGCGCACAGCACCACACCCAGTGAATTTTTGTATTGTTAGTAGAGATGGGTTTCACCATGTTGGTCAGGCTGGTCTCAAACTCCTGACCTCGTGATCCACCCACCTCAGCCTTCCAAAGTGCTGGGATTACAGGCGTGAGACACCGTGCCTGGCCAAGAACATTGGTTTTAATAGGTGGCAAATCATTAGCCTCCCTCAATTAGACACACGTTCTCGATCTAGTCCTTGGTAGTAGACTGCATTGTTGTTCTCTATGCTACACTTTTCCTGGAATCTACCCTTTGCTGTATGACTTTGCAGTTCCTCCTGCAAGGCAAAAGGTTTACTTCCCAATCTTTCACTTGGGGCTAGGTCTTGTGGCTTTTGAGCCAATGGAATATTACCAAGCAAAGCTTGAGATGCAGTTATGTAACTGGGTTTGTTCTCTTATGCTCTGCTATGAACATGCAAAGAACATCCCCTGAGTAACTCACTATTCCCAGAATGAGAGACACTGGAACAAACCTAAACCTTGCCTCCAGCAATTTGCTAAGCTCAGCCTCAATCAGGTTGGCTCCAGTCAAATCTCAGATACAGGAGAAAAAGGGAATTGTTTATTGTTTCTTGTCATTGAATTTCACAGTAGCTTCTAATCAGCATCAATTCTGCCAACATTAGCGGATACAGTCTGCTTAGGACCCATAAAGTCTTGGTCCCATTCTTCTACTCTGAGACTCCAGCTCAAGCCTGATAAAGTGCCTAGGAAAGACTAACCACAAACATTCTAAAGAGAAAAATCTTTTCATTGTCCTTTGACAGTAAAAAGGATTCTCTTTTTTACAGTTTATACAAAACTCTACTTTCTTCTTGTGAACAATCAGAAAAGAAAATACAAAGAGGAAAATATAAGAAGGAAGTTGAGGGGGCGTTTATGCATTGTTTTCTCCTGTTTTAAGTATTTGGTATACTTTCTTCTTGGTAGCACAAAGAAGGAAGAAAAAATGAAAGGGAAAAACCCTTGAGAAATGAAATCGTTCCCCTTATTTCAGGAGTGGTAGTTTAAAAATATGTGAAACTACGTACAAGGCCAGAGAAGCAGGAAACCAATTCATAGAACCAGTAGAAGACAAGAAAGGGAGGAGAGTAAGCCATGCATCACTTAAACGAGCTTCCAGGCAGACACACCTACTTGAACCAGAGAAGTTTCTATTCACAAGTGAGGGAAATTGTTAAAGAGCTCTTACTCTAGTGTACTAGTGTGTCTAAGTTTGTAGCTGGTATCATTCTGAAGTGGAACTCTGAAAGCATTTTCTTGTAGGAATAATTGTCTCACATTGTGATTAATTTTATAGTGTGTTACATTTAGTCTTTCATTTCATAATTTTTTCTTAGTACTTACTCTGTAACCAGGCATTTTGTTGTGGTAAGTGATAAAGGTAATGAATGACCTGAAGGTTGCCAAAGGAACCTCAACAAATATAGCATTGTTTAAGGGAAATTTCAAACAACTGGCTTACAAATCACCTCTCAGAATATGATCTCTCTATAAATTGGGAACAGTGTTGTTCTGTACTTTCGTCCACTAAGCGCATCAGAGAGACTCAAGAAACTTGAGGATTAAAACTAGATGTGCTGGCTAATTTTTAAAAGGAAACTGCAATGAGATTGCTACATGGAATTAGTAGGTCAAAATTGTAGTCTATATGATTAAGTCGGTCAGGAATGGCTTCATTTCAACTGGCTGATATTACAACAAATACAGCCAGTAGCTTTAATAGGTACTTAGCTGAAAAGAAGACAGTTTACTGCCTGGTGTTCTAGACACCTTATGACAATTCAGGAAAATGCACTTAAACTACAGCTCCATCTTCAATTAAACACCATCTATATTAAAAACAATTTTCAGAAATACGTCAAGTACATTTTAGATTTTTTTAAAAGGACAATTTATACCACAGCAGTGTGGAAAGCTAGGCTGAAAAGCCACATAGAGAAAAAGATTTCCAAATGCCTAACAGCTTATTGAACTGGAAGGATTCTACTGGGATAGAGTGAGAGATTTTACTGTCATGCCCATAAATCCTGTCCAAGGATGGAGCCTATCTTATTAGATCAAAGTGTGAATTAATTGACTCTTTCCACATAACAGGATCTATTTCAGAGTTTGAACACCAGTTTATGTGAAAATGAGAGAGAATAGCAGAGTAAGGTGTAAAGGACCTAAAAGCAGTAATAGTATTCATACCAACTGAGTTACAGCAAATTAAACACAAGATGGTGCATCTCAATTTTGAAACCGACAATGCTGAAGATGTCATAAAGAAGGGGTCTGAAACACAGTAAGTGCGGTTTTGAGAGAGAAGGTGATTATGGCATTTTTGAGATTTAAAAGCAAAGAGCAATAGAAGTGGATTAATGAACACTCATGTTACTTAGCACCAAGATTTTAAGAATCAGGCATGACTGGGAAGGGTAGGGAGAAGGAAAGAATAGAGAGAGGTTAGTCAACGAGCACAAAATTATAGCTAGATAGGAGGAATGAATTCTAATGTTCTATAGCACTGTACGGTGACTACAGTAAACAATAATTTATTGTATATTTTCAAATAGCTAGAAGAGAAGATTTTTAATGTTCCCAGCACAAAGAAATGATGAATATTTGAGGTGATGGATATGCTACTTACCTTGATTTGATCATTATACATTGTATAGATGTATCAAAATATCATACTGTAACCCCATAAATAGGTACAATTATGTCAATTAAAATAATTTATAAAAATAATTAGACATAATACAGAGTTTGAAAAACATTATGCTCCATTAAAATATTATTGACATCAATACACCTTTAACTATCCATCTCTATTACTGCATGTATAAATGTCCTCATAAAGACACTAAGAAAAAGATGGATGATTCCACCCTGTTACTTGTATCCGTTCAGCTAGGTTTTATTTAAATAACAAATGATGTAACTATGATGGATATATAGGATTCCCATGCAAATAGACCACTAAAATAAATCTTTCCATTCTTTATTAAAAAATGTTTGTTAATGACAAAAGAGGCCTATCTAAATCCCAAATGTCATTGGTCTCCTACTGGTGACTTTGCCATATCAGTGTTAGATTATAATTACTTAACAGGAAAAAAAATGCCTTTATAAACTTTTTTGAACAAACATAAACTTCTGATTAAAAATTAACTTTCTTATATTCTTTATTTGAGAGACATGTAAAAAGGATGATGCAAACCTACACAACATTTTAGGTATCAAAAAACTAGCTGGGATTTGGATAACTTTTAATCTTTCCGTTTGCAAACAGACACCCCCAAATGTGTAAAAGATATTATTGCCAACTCAAACAGGACTGGTTTCTATACTTATAAATGGATATGTGTAGCCAAATGGACATTTGAGAAATTATTTACTTCAACCATAGAGAAGACTATGATTGACTCTTTGTCTCCATGCAGAAGAGGTTAAATTTATAAATATCATGCAGACAAAAGTTAGTATAATTTGTGCAGGAAAATAAATAGGTTGAGATTTATAATACTAAATAAAACAAGTGCACATAAGTTATGATTTAATTCAGCATTATTTATTCATTGAATTCTACAAATATTGGATAAAACCTCACCATGTGCCCAATACTGTACTGCAGATTTAGAGTCAGTGAATTTTGAAATTGTTTCTTGGGTTAAGAATGGTCATCCCCAATAGCAAAGACTTGGAATCAATCCAAATGTCCGTCAGTGACAGACTGGATTAAGAAAATGTGGCACATATACACCATGGAATACTATGTAGCCATAAAAAAGGATGAGTTTGTGTCCTTTGTAGGGACATGGATGCAGCTGGAAACCATCATTCTCAGCAAACTATCGCAAGAACAGAAAACAAAACACCGCATGTTCTCACTCATAGGTGGGAACTGAACAATGAGATCACTTGGACTCGCGAAGGGGAACATCACACACCGGGGCCTATCATGGGGAGGGGGGAGGGGGGAGGGATTGCATTGGGAGTTATACCTGATGTAAATGACGAGTTGATGTGTGCTGACGAGTTGATGGGTGCAGCACACCAACATGGCACAAGTATACATATGTAACAAACCTGTACGTTATGCACATGTACCCTAGAACTTAAAGTATAATAATAATAATTTAAAAATAAATAAATAAATAAATAAATAAATAAATAATGGTCATCCCGATAGTTTGTGATCACATATGATTTTAGGTTGTCTGAATTCTAATTGCCACTCTTTCCATTACCTATCATGTGACCTGAAACAAATAAATAACTTTACCACAGTGGTGAAAAACGGCAGTTTAGAGCACATGATCTCAAAGGTCTTTTTCAGAACAATATAATGTGCATCAATGAATCAAGGATGAATACATTAAAAATCAAGTTACGAGAATAATTACAGTGCTAAAGTTCATTTTTGTATATAAAATATACAAAATAAAAATTTAATAATATGGTAACAAAGTTGATATGTGGTAGAAAATCAAGCCCAACACATACCACATCTGAAGACTACATCCCTTTGTATATGAAGTAAAATACCCTTTATTTACAAAAGAAAACACATTTGAGAAGATGGTAAGAAACAGCCATGATTGAGCCAGAGACTCCCAAAAGTAGACCTCCGGAGAAACATTCCAGAGGCAGCTCTTCTTTCCACAACAGCAGCCACAACAGGATGTTCTTCAAAACCCTAGAAAAATAAGACCGATGGTGCATGTATGTGTGGTTGTGTGTGTGTTGTTTTCTCCATGAAGCTGGTTCAATTTCAGAATTTCCTTAGAATTCAGGTGAGATTCTGAACTTAACTCCTTTTCAAGGGCACCAAGCTGTGTCTGAAACAACTCTAGAATTCTGAAGGCAAAAGTTGTCTTCCATGTCAACTGCAAAGAATCACCTCGCTTCCAATTAGAGCTCTGTTCCTTAGTGCTGTGCCAATCAATTGAATGCTTTGCTCTCCTTTTTATAATAAATAAAAATTTAATAAAATATTCTCCCAAAGAGTCTACTGTATCTCCTTTTGTGGAGGTCACAAAAATTCCCCAGAAACATTTAAAAAGTATCTCCACTTTATGTCACCATAAGACTTACAACAATATTCCCATCAAAGCCAAAATACGTTATGAAATAAAGCGTTTTAAATGAAATCTCTTTAAAGTCTTGAGTTGCCTGTATTTGTCATTCTAACAGTAGCTGTAGGAATAGCGACATTAATTATTGAACTGAAAGTAGATGAATACATTCTGCGTGGTGTTCAAAAGCACTCTGGGAGCAGAGTCACAATCCGGAATCCCTTCTGAGCACCTGCACCTGCTTTCCAAGGCGCTTTTACTGTCCTTGAAGCACTACCTGACACCAACAAAGTCCCTCTTTTTAAACCAGAGACTTGACTTAAACGAGAAATGAAAAATCCACATGCTACCCAACTTTATTTACCAGGGCAGTTATTAAGTCAGTAACTTATCCTCACATAACTACTTCTGTGTTTCCAGGTGTCATATGCAGAGAAATCCCAGTTCTTTCTCAAAAGGATTACTAAAAGTCTCTTTTGTTCTCTTTCCAGCAAATAGGCACTTCTGTATAGTTTTCTCTTGTTTTGTGTGGGAGTCTCTGAAAACACTGCAGTCAGAAATGAAGACAATAATGCTGCCATTTTCTCTGTGGCAGAAGTCGAACTTAAAAACACGTTTTAAGTCTCTCTAAGAAAGAGAAGGGCTTAAAGAAATTAGATGAAGGATGACAAAATTTCAGTAAGTGAAAATAGACTGGTATAAGCAGGCTTAAATTTTAATTGAAGTGATTTGGATTGGGGATTCAAATTTCATGATATAATAGTAAAACTGGGAAAGCTTATCAACAAAGTAATTTAATTGTTTTATTTTAGAGAGCTTCTGAGTTGGAATAAAGATGGAACAGAATATGTCAAGGCCTCTCGAGTGTTATGATTTTGTGCTTTTTCTTCATTGTTTGAATCTCCAATTAGATTTAATTTCTGTTGCAAAATAAACTATCCTAAACCTCTTTGCAAATGAATTTCATTTCTGAATCACTATAAATGACAAAGAGATTTTTAGTATTTACATATGGTGCTTATCAGTTATAAGTAGCAGATTACTACTTGTAATGCTAAAATCAGGTAGCAGATTACCACTTGATACATTACAAAGTTGGCCTTCTGCACCCTCACAGCTTCCTGTTCTGTTTATTTTTCCTCCTTTAGGGATACTCCTTCCAACTTTTTAAATATCCCAAATCTTCATGTTTTCTTTTGCTTCATCTTGATTACAGAATCAATGTAAATTATTGATAGCACCTTAAGACAGCATTGTCCAAAATACGCCGAAGAGAACATTAGGTCCTTGGTATATTAATGGGACTTATTTGAAAAAAAAGTCAAATATATTTCAAGAAATGTGGTAAATGTTATTTTTGGCACTTGGAGCTTTAATATGCTAATGAATATTATGACTCACCAGGAGAGAGCTATAGTAGATAATATTTCCAAAATTATCTGGACATAGAATCTTTTTGTTTTTTTCTTCATGGAACAACTCAGGTGGACTTCAAGTTCTATGAAAGGCATTCTGAGAAACCCCAGGGAAAAGAAGGATATTAGGTTTCTGAGGAGTCTTCCACCCAAGGGTTTTGCCAGTTCCTGTGACTGTTAAGCCTCACACTGTGGCCATGCATGCAGAAGTTCTTAACTCTAGCTCCTAAATTCACTCTCCATACACATGTTACATTGACCTGTAAGGCTGATGGAATAGAAAAAATAGATATTTGCATTCAAAACACAACTGTTCTGAATAAGATATGGTCTAGAATAAATAGACTAGCTGGATTTTAATTTTATATGCATTGCTTGCATGGAGCTCTAAACACACTTTACTGCTATCTTTCTATATTAAAAATTAATTTTATTCAATAAAATTTAATGAATTCAAGAATTATTTGTTTAATGCTTACTATAAGCCAATAATTATTCAAGAAAGTCAATAAATATTTGATAATATTATTAAGTATAATATTCAATGATAGAAACTATTTTACAGGCACAATACAAACATTTTACTAAAAGCTAACCAAAGAGGACCTTGTTAAATCAACATCTAAAACAAATCGACTATGGACTATCTTTTTTAAAGAATTGAAATGAGATTTTTATTTTGCTTTTGGCTTAATTCCATGAAAGATGACAACTTTTTGTTAGATACTAATTTTTTCATGTGTATTTGTATTCTTTAATGTTTATTCATATATCTTTTTTCTTATCAAATGACCAACATGTTCATCAATACAGTACTTATAAAGACTGACTCTCCTAGAGCACAATATCTCCAAGAATAATTCATACTTTAAAAAGTACTCAAGTTCTTTCAGACCAAAAAAATCTACTGCATCCTGAAAGCAATATATAGAATATGAACAAAATGGTTCCAGAATGTTTTACACTAAGCCTATTCAACAGTGGACAAAGCCCAGCATCATTAGCAAATTACAGCTTCACTATATTAATTAGCCTAAGGAAATTGATATAGCCTCCAGCTGTGCCTAATTCATAATCAGAAAGATGCTAATAACTTCCCTGTTTGCATACATGATGCTTTGCTAAACATTAAAAAAAAAAAAAAAGCTTTAATTTTCAGAGTCTAAAGAAATGCAATCTTCTGTGGTACTTGTGATATAAAGCATTGAATCAATGCAGAAAACCCAGCAGTTATAAATTAAAAGAGCACAGGTAAGGCACAGGAAGGGTGTGTCAAGTTGAAGACTTCGGGTGGTTATTATCATATAGATTGGTCTTAAAGTCAAGTAAAAAAATTGCCAAGGAAGGATGCAATTTCCACCAGGAGGACAGAGTGATATGAGAGGACTAAATTATCTAGAAGATTCAGTTATATTACTATAGTTCTGTTGCTAAATCTACCAAACAGAATTTGAGGTCTTTTATGCCAGGACTGTGATGCAGTACTTGGTAAATTAAATGCTATTAAATTTCAAATGCATCATTTTCATCCAACTGCATTTGTAAGATTTTAATAAGTTATGCATATGTTAGATACATAAAACTGTGTGGGTAGCATTCACCTTGGAAGCACTGCTCTGGTAAACACATTTGATTCTACTTTTATAACTGAAAAGATTCCACTGGATCACTGATGTTTTGAACCAAAGAAGCATATTTCATCTACAGAACTCTGTATTTTTTAAACATTATCATTAATCCTCAGAACAAACCTGTCACTGCAGGGAGGTCTGGGACTAGGTGTTCTTCTCCTAACGAGGAGGAAATCTTTAGACACAGCGTCTAGAACCAGAGACTTAAATCTCAGAAAATCCTAAAATACCAGCAGCAGCTCTAAAGTTTTAACACACTCAAGACTTTCAAGTCAAAGAAATCCCAGAGTACACCTGAACTTCGAGTGGAAAGAAACTGTGCACCTGAGAGGGGTGTAATATAAATTCTCACACATGAGATTTTACCCTTCTATTATGTCAAGCCAAGAAATATGGGTTACAATAGTCCCAAGAGATGTCAGAAAGCACGAATTGCGAAGGGACTTTAGATCTGTACACTCGTATGTTCTTTTAAGTTGGACTTTTTCTTTCACACTAGTGATTTATTTTTAAAATAACCTAATCCCCATTAAGTGTGGGAATATTTGTAGCAAGTCAAGTGTTCCAGCTGAGAGCTCTTTGATTAACTCTCCTTTTCAGTTTATCCAGTCTGTGAAAGGACCACAATATTTGAATGACAGTCACAGGTGAGAAGGAAGAAAATACACTGCTCAGAAATGTGGGTCAATATATTTCCTTATTGCTTAGAAGCTACTGGTGTGAAGGCATTTTTGGAGAAAATGTTTCTAAGGCTGTGCTGTGATAATAGTCATATTTCTTCTTTACTTACAGCTAAAGGAGAAAATTCTAGATATGATTGTGTGCCAGGAGCTGGAAGACGGTGGTGGAAAGAGCAAAAGCTTTCTCTGTCCACAAAAATCTCATAGTTAGGGCATGCTGATTTCATATTTTACAGCTTTGACTCAGTGGTTTAAGTATTTCTTGCTTTGATTTTATTTTCCAATTGTTAACATACTCATTTTTGTGATAAAAAATGTAATCTTGACTATTGGAGATGTTAAGATTGGAGAATCACTTTTGATTAGTTGATTCATTTATTTATTCATGCATTTGTTCATTCAGCAGATGTGTTTTGAGTAGTTCTATGTGCTGGTCAATGTGTTAGATGTTAGCAATACAGTTAACAAAACAGAGTCCTCATCCTCAGAGATTCCAAGAGGTGGCAATAGTCATTTATATACTGAAGAAAGTATTTACTAAGATCCTAATATGTGTCAGGCATTATGCCTAATTTGGGGATATAGTGGTGAACATGACAAATGAAATCCCTGCTATGATCTGAATGTTTATGCATCCCCAATTCATATATTAAAATCCTAACCTCCAAGTTGGTGGTGGGGACTTTAGGAGATGACAGGTTGTCATGCGTGCCATTAGCACCCTTATAAAATGGGCTCGAAGAAGATATTTTTGCCCCTTCTACCATGTGAAGACACAGTGAAAAGGCACCGTTCTATAAACCAGGAAGTGGAACCTCAGCAGACACTGAATCTGCTGGTGCCTTGATCATAAACTTCCAGCCTTCAAAGCTGTGAAAAGTAAGTTTCCGTTGTTTATAAGCTACTCAGTCAGTGCCATTTTGTTATAGAAGCCCCAGTGGACTAAGACAATTCCAGACCTGATGAAGTTCACATTAGAGTGCAGAGATAAGTAAATGAGTAATTGAGATGACAAGGTAGAGAGTAACTCAGGATGTGGAGTGGACAAAGATGTTTTCTGAGCTAAGACTGAATGATTAAAATGAGTTGAATCTGCCACACAAAAAGGAAGAGAAAACTATATTCCAGACATAGAGCAGGGCAAGATCAAAGGCCCTGGTGCAATGTCCAAAAGGCAGTGTGGCTTGAGTCCTGAACAAGAAGGAATGCGGCATGAAGCGTGAGTGAGAGTTGGGCAGGGACTACATAATGCAAAGCCTGCTGGACCACAGGAAAGAGTTTGGGTGTTATTCAAAGTGAAAATTGAAGCCAGTGATAATTTTAAACAGAGGACTAAAGTGATTCAATGTGTTTTTAAAAGGTTACTATAAGAAGAAAAGAAAAAAGTACACAGTGATGTGGGCAACCTGTTATTGCTGAAGTCCAGACAAAAGATGTCAGGACTGAGAAGAGGACAACAATAGAGTGATTGTCTGGGAATAACAGAGAAACTTGAGCAGTCACAATATTCTAAAGATAATAAGAGTAACAATGACAATAACCACAATAATAGTTAAACTATTTTTTGTACCTGCCAATGTGGTTTGTGGATATTAGACACTAGCTCCTCAGATGAGGTATCAGTGTATCTATTTTACATACAATGAAACTGAGTTTTAAAGAGGTTAACCAACTTGCAAAATCACATAGATACTAAGTGGCAAAGATGGAATTTGAACTAAAGTTTCTGACTCTAGATCAGGGCTTTTAATTCTTAAAAAGCTCTTAACTCTTAAAGGAACAATTACACTGGCAAGAATTTTTAACACATACAGTGTGTTAGTCTGAATCAACAGTATTGTTGATTATGCAGTTATATAATTATATAGTAGTTGTATAATTATATGTAATAATAGATTATAAAACTGTGATAATTAAGTATAATATGCTATATATTTATAATTTGCTAATATAAGTTGTGTAATATAACTGGAGTTATTATTCAATTGGCAAAACTGTTCACTCCAATTGTCTTTGCTGGCTTCTTTTCCTCACAGCATTGGAGTTCTACAATGTTCTGTTCTAGGTCCACTTAGCTTCCTTTCCAGTTTGGTCTCCCTAGCTGACCTCTTTCATTCTCAGGGATTCAAAATTCATTTTTGCCAATGACCTTAAATCAACAAAGCAGACTAGAATCCATAGATCCAAATGTCTACTACATATCTCTACTTGATATCTCACCAAGTATGCCAAAAACAATCTGCACAAAAGTTAACCCAATCTTTCCCATAAAACTACTTGACTTCCTGTCACCACATCTTAGTAAATGATCCTTCTGTTTATCCAGTTTTTCATGCCATTGGTTTGGGAGCTGTCCTTAATTACTTCCTCTTCCTCATCCTCGGCACCTAATTCATCACCAAAACTTGTTCATTCTATCTAAAAATACGTTTCCGATCCATCCACTTGTCCTTTGTCTCTGTTCTCTTGTTCTCTGTTACTACCTTAGTTGAAGGCACCATTATCTCTTAGTTGGATTATTGTAATATTCTTATAATTAATCTCCTTTCATCTATTCTTGCCACCTCTAACCCAATCTCCATTTTCAGCAGCAAATATCTTTATAAAACATAAATTGCCTTTTGTCATCCTTTTACCTTAAACCCATCAATGTCTTCCAGCAGATGGTAAAATAGGTTCAAACTCCTTACCACCACATGCAAGGCTCTGCATGACCTGGCCTTTGCCTGCTTCTCCAACCGCCTCTACTACCACTGTTGCTCTAGCACACACATTACAGCTACATTAGTCCACACAATCCCGCAACCAAGAGAAAGTTGCCTTTTGTTCTCCCTGGAATGCTCTGTCCTCTATTCTTCCTCTCTATATGCTAGTTCATATACATCATTAAGATCTCACCTTAGATTGTATTTTTTCAGAGTCCTTTCCTCATCCCTTGATTTAAATGTGGTCTCCCTATTATGCTCCTCTTACAATACTTTAACATATTTTATAATTATATTTTTATGTTGTACTTATATAATTTTTAATCTTCCCTAATAGAACAGCCAGTGATAAAGCTTACTGAAAGATTAAAGCAGCTCGATGTAGGTAGGACCACTAATGGCTCATATTTTCAAGAGTACAGGTTTGAGTCACCCTATGAGCTTAAGACCCCCAAACAGCTAAAGTGTTTAGTCAATAGGTTCCAACATATTAATACTACTCTTTGATCAGGATCAGCCATGCATTCAACACAATGACAACCTTATTTGCTTGTTAGCTGATTGGCATGAGCATCCCAAACTGGCTAGAGCAATCTCAAATTCCAGGTCAATGGAATCAATGTTGGATTCCCTTTTGGAAACATTTCTCCTTTGAGAACTAAGACCACTCAAGTACCAGAGCCCAAATATGTGGAGACAGGAAAACAAATTGTGTATGTGAGTTACAAGGAGTAATAGTAAAATGGAGCCAGTCTAACTTCCACCCCTTGATTCTCACATCCAAGTGTCCTGGCTATGGAGAAAATGGCACCATATCTTAATCACTGGTTCAACATATATGCTCCACCTCCATGCATGATAACATCAAAAATGCTGTCCACAAAAAAAGACAAAGTTTTAGTTAGAACAAATCACTGATTCTTCAATGACAAAAGAAGTCCAATGTAAACAACCTGCCACAGTGTGGCTAGCTGATTTTCATGGGGAATGGTGGCACCTCTGGGGCTTAACCCTGGTTTCTGCTGTTGGCATATTGTGCATTTAGCAGTGCAAGTAACCAGATTAGTCTCAGTGGGGAAAAAAATATCCTTCTGAGCATACATAGTCTCCTTCTATACGTCCACCTTGTTACATCCACCTTGTTCATGATCCTATAGAGCAAGCACAAGAACCGGTAGGAAAAGAAGCTTGCTATTCCACAAAACAGATCTTGCCCTCCTGATTACTGAACACTTCTGCAGTGAGTGTGCTTTGGAGCTTTCACATGAGGCACAAATATTCTCACACTCTGAGTCTACAATCACATATTTCTTCTCCACAACTCCTCATTATTGATTTTCCTGTTCTGTGGTTTCCAGGTCTTTGACCATTTGGCTAAACTGTTAACTGCTTCTCTTTAATCTGCATAGATCTTTTTTTCTGTCTGTGTCTTTTGCCAGACAACTAGGATAACTAGATATACTGCTTGATGTTCTGCCACTGGCAGGACTTTTCCTCCCCACTGTCCTTCCAAGCTGCTCTTAAGTTAAACTATAATGCTGCAGCATTGAATTCTGGCAGGTGCCTGGATATCATGCAGAATCATTGGTAAGCCAGACTGAACGTTCTTCTTCCTAAATTAGATCATCATAGGGTACTCCCTATGAAGCACAGGTGTAGGTTGGGGAAGAGATGTCAAGGCAGCGGGAGTAAGTGCCATGAGTAGTGTAAGTACCTACTCATGCAACTCATATGTTTTTAGGACCTTCTCGAGACTGATATCATATAAATAAATTCTCACTTGGTTATAGAACGTTGTTGCATATCTCAATGTTACTGCTTAGTGGTTCAAGTAACACCCAGTTCATGACAGCAGCTTAGGTCACAGGTCACTTGTTCTATGGTCAGGGTGCAATATCCAACCAAGATTTTTCTCAAAAAGAGAATAATTATTTGTGAAAAGGGCATAGCTTTGTTTCAGACCCTTAAGAATTTGAGATGAAATTCTGATGGGATTGCAGATGATGCCATAGAACATACATAACTGCTGCAGACATTTTAACTGATTGAATCCCATAGGTCACCACGCTAACACGGTAGAACAGTTTACATCATATCCCGAAGTATCTCTTAAAACTTCCTTTGCTATTGGCCCCACTCAAAACTGATATCCTTTTGAGTAATTCAAAAATTGGCTACTCAGATATGGTATAGATTGTCTCCCTAATCCAAATGAGAGTCTATTTTTTCTTAGTAGTGAGGGATACAAGACAAAGCAATTTACCTTTCACTTTGAACAGGACATTACAGCATTCTCAGACTACTAAAACTTTAGAATTTTGAACCATGTGCAGGCCCCTTGAAATTTTATCAGGGTATCTAAGGCATTTAAGTTTTCCTGCTTCCTGTTTCCCAGGTCTAATAAGCATGATGTCATCAATGTAGCATACCAGCCAGATGTTCTGTGGGATGAGAGGACCAAGGCATCTTTGGATCAGATTACTAAGGAAATCTATTTGGGATACCCTGCAATTCCACACAGATTTTAAAATCAGCCTTTCCATTTCTGAAAAACAACAACAACAAAAAGGTCATTGAAATTTTAATAAGGACTGAACTGAATCTGTAGACCACTTTGGGGAGTATTGCAATTTTAACCATAGTAAGTCTTCCAACCCTTCCATCCAAACGATGCCTTTCCATTTATTAAAGCCTTCTTTATTTCAGTAATTACTTTTTTTAGTTTTTGGTGTATAAATCTTGCATCTCCTTGCTTAAATGTAGTCTAAAGTGTTTTATGCTTCTCGACGTTATTGAAAATGGAATTTTTCTAAGCTCCTTTTTGTATTGTTTATTGCTAGTATACAGAAATGCAACTTATTGTTTGTGTGGTGTCCTGCAACTTTGCTGACATTACTTATTAGCTCTAGTGTCTAGTTTTTTGTGAGATATTTATTTCTACATATATATAACCATGTTATCCATTAACGGAAATATATTTGCATATTTTCTTTACAGTTTGGTTGCCTTTTCTTTCTCCTACTAATTGCTCTGCAGTAATGCTCACAACCCAGTACAACAGGCAATGTCTAGTACAATATTGAATAGCAGTGGTAAACTGGGCATCCCTGTCTTATAGTTCTCAGTGTACGAGTCTTGCACATATTTTGTTAAAGTTATCCCTAGATATTTCATATTTTGATGTCATTATAGATGATATTTTAAATCCCCATTTCCAATTTTTTGTTACTTATAAAAGTACAACTGATTTGTATATTGGCTTCATATTTTCAGACCTTATTCATTCTAGCAGCTTTCCAAAAGACATCTTTAAAATTTCTAATTCACTATTATGTCATCTGTGAATACAGAAAAAAAAAATCACTTCTTTCTAATCCGCATGGTTGTGATTACTTTTCCTAACCTTAGTACTAAGTTCTAGATCCTCTATTACAGTGTTAAAGTGATGGTAAGAGCAAACATCCTTAACATGTTCCTGGTTTTTGGTGGTAATGCATTCAGTCTTTTACTATTAAACATGGTGCTAGTTGTTTTCATAGGTTTCTTTCAATCCATTGAGAAAGTCTCCTTTAGTTCCTGTGTTACTGGGAGCTTAATTAGATATGGTGGTTCAAGTATTTTTCTGCATCTGTCAAGATGATCATATGAGTTTTCTCCTTTTCTCTATTAATAAGATAAATTGCATTGATTTTTTAAAATTGTGAATCAATCTTGCATTACTGGGATAAACTCCACTTTGTCATAATTTATTATGATTTCTCTAAATTTCTGGGTTTGATTTGCATTATTTTGTTGGAAATTTTTTATCTATGTTCATGGGGATAATTATTTTTTATTCGATTTTCCTATAATGTATTTTCTAGTTTTTGTATCAGAGTAAGACTAGCATTATCATAAAGTGAGCTAGGAGGTGTTTCCTCTTCTAATTTCTGAAAAAGTTAATGTAAGATTGATTTTATTTCCTTGCCAAATATTTAATAGAACTTCCCTTAAAGCAATCTCTCTTGAGTTTTCTTTGGGGAAAAAAATTTTCACTATGAATTCCATTTGTTTTGTTGTTGTTACATTGTAATTCTTTTTAAATTTCAGTGTATATTTTATATTCAGGAGGTACATATGCAAGTTTGTTACCTGGGTATATTGTGTGATGCCAAGGTTTGGGGTATAATTGATCTTGTCACCCCAGTAGTGAGCATAGTACCCAACAGGTAGTTTATCAATCCTTTCACCCCTCTTTTCCCCTCTAGTAGTCCCCACTGTCTATTATTCCCATTTTTATGTCCACGTGTATTCAATGTTTAGCTCCCACATATAAGGGAAAACATGCACTATGAGGTTTTCTGTTTCTATGTTAATGAATATAAATTTTAATAGGTCTAGGACAATTTGGATTTTCCATTTCTTCTACTTCTTAGACAGTTTAGTACTTGTGTTTTGTTCACAGAATGTGTCTGGTTATTTAACTTTTGGCATAAAGATGTTCATAACATTCTTTATTGGACTTTATATTCTGTGGGATCTGTAGTAGTATCTACTCATGCAATTTCATTTCTGTTATTAATAATTTGCATTTTCTTTTTTCTTGGTCAGTCTAACTAAAGGTTTATTGATTTTATTAATCTTTTCAAAATAAAACAGTGTTTGGCTTTATTGATTTTGTCTACCTTTTGTCTCCTTTTATTTTTGCTGTATTATTACTGTATTATTTTTGTCCTTCTACATATTAGTACTTGGGATAAAAATGCTAGATGATTGATTTTAACATTTCTTCTTCTTTAATAGCATTTTAAGCTATAAATTTCCACCTCTGATTCAATGCAGTGATTTAGCTGTATCTCACCAATTTTAACATGTTTTCATTTCATTCAGTTCAAAATATATTCTAATTTTTCTCATGATTTCCATTTTGACCCATGGCTTATTCAGGAATGTACTGCTTAATTTCCAAATATTTTGGAACATTAAAGGTAACTTTCTGTTTTTGGCCACAAATCTGTTCTATTTTGACCAAGTATTATTTTCTGTATAGTTCTGACCCTTTAATATTTATTGACACTTATTTTACTTCCCATGATATTACTATATTACTACACATACTATATTACTACATATACTATATACTACTATATTACTACATATACTATATACCACTATATTACTACATATACTATATTACTGAATGTTCCATTTGTGTCTGAAAAGGATGTGTAGTCTGCCATTGTGGGTAATAATTTTCAAAAAATATCAATTAGGTAAAATTAGTTGGCGCTGTTTTTTAACTTTTCTGTATTCATTGTAATTTATTGGTCTATCTATTACCGAGAAGAAAAACTAAAATCACCAATTATAATTTATATGTATCAATTTTTCTTTTCAGTTCTGTCAGTTTTTGCTTCATGTGTTTTGAAGTTCTGTAACTGATGAAAACACATAAAGAATTATGCATCTCGTTGATGCATAATTATGAAATATTTTACTTCATCTCTCTGTATATTCCTAGTCCTAAAGTCCTAAAGTCTATTTTTCCTGATATTAATATATGCACTTCTGCTTTCTAATATTAGTGTTTGCATCACACATCTCTTTCCATTAATTTACTTTTAAGCTACTTGCGTCTTGCTTTTTCCCCCATTCTGAAAATCTCTGCTTTTTCACTGCATGTTTAAACTAATTTATATGAGATATATCTTATTTTATTTGGGTATGAATCTATCACTTTTCTATGTGCTTTCTATGTATCCCATATGATTTTTGAGCTTTTATTTCACTACTATTTTTCTTCATTCTTTTGGATTAATTGATTAGTTTTATAATTTTTCAGTTTATCTCCTCGATTGCCAAATAGTCAAATCTCCTTTTTTCAGTAGTTACTGTAGATTTTATAATACTGATCTTTAATACATTACAGTCTACCTTCCAATAAGATTACACCACTTCATACATAATATAAGGTCCCTTCCCTCCCTACCTCATTATTTTTTGGCTATTTTGGTTATTTCTAAATACCTTATAAATGCCTTATTGTTTTTATATATTGTCCTTGGGAGTCATTATCTTTTAGAAAAATATTGAAAATAATAAAAAATTTTCATATATTTTACAAAAAAATTTCATTAACTTTTCTTGTTATTGCTGATCTATTAGAACAAAATTTTTCAACTTGCCTCACTGAAAATGATTTGAATTGTTTCCATCCTGAAAAATAATTTGTCATAGAAAATCCTACATTTACACACTTGTTTTCTTTTACTTTCAACAATTTTAAAATGTCATTTCATAGTTTTCCAGCAAACGTTGCTTCTAATGAGAAATGGCAGATCTTTTCTTTGTTTTCCTGCATGTAATAAGTTCTTTATTCTCTAAGTACTTAAAGATTTTCTTGTTTTTTGTGTTTTTTTCTTTGTTTTTTTGTTTTGTTTTGTTTTGTTTTGTTTTGTTTTGTTTTGAGACAGAGTCTTGCTCTGTCACCTAGGCTGGAGTGCAGTGGTGCAATCTTGGTTCCGCAGCCTCCACCTCCTGGGCTCAAGTGATTCTCCTGCCTCAGCCTCCCAAGTAGCTGGGATTACAGGCACCCACCACCATGCCAACTAATGTTTGTATTTTTAGTATAGACAGGGTTTTATCATGTTGGCCAGGCTGGTCTCAAACTCCTGACCCCAAGTGATCTGCCCACCTCGGCCTCCCAAAGTGCTGGGATTACAGGCATCAGCCACCACGACCAGCCTACGACTTTCTTTTATCACTAGTCTCCAGAAATTTAATTATAATGTACTTTAGGATAGTGTTTGTTTTCTTTCTTTCTGGCCCTGCCTTATGTTCACTGAGTTTCTTGGCTATGTGAACGTATAGTTTCACCAAATATAAAACACTTCTGGCTATAATTTCTTTAAATATGGTTTCTGATCCCTTTCTGCAATCCGATTCAATATTTCATACTGCTTTATGTTGTCTCAAAGGCCATTAGGGTTTTATTCACTTTTTTCAACTGTATTTCCTATGCCTCTGCCTGAATTATAATCTCTTCAAATTTACTTGTCTTTTCTTCAGCAGTGTCTACCCTCCTTTTAGGCCCACCAGGAATTATTTTATTTTACTTTTATATTGTATTTTAGCCCTATAAATTTTATTTATTTTTTATAGCTTCCATTTATTTTTGAATAAAGTTTATGTTTTCCTTTAAATCTTTTCACATATTTATAATAGTTGTTTTAAAATTGCTGTTTGCTCAACAGATACTGGCAAGGCTGTGGAGAAATAGGAACACTTTTACAATGTTGGTGGGAGTGAAAATTAGTTCAACCATTGTGGAAAACAATGTGATGATTCCTCAAGGATCTAGAACCAAAAATACCATTTGACCCAGCAATTCCATTACCAGGTATATACCCAAAGGACTATAAATCATTTTACTATGAAGACACATGCACATGTATGTTTATTGCAGCACTACTTACAATAGCAAGGACTTGGAACCAACCCAAATACCCATCAGTGATAGACTGGATAAAGAAAATATGGCACATATAAACCATGGAATACTATGCAGCCATAAAAAAATGAGTTACTGTCCTTTGCAGGGACATGGATGAAGCTGGAAGCCATCATTCTCAGCAAACTAACATAGGAACAGAAAACCAAACACCACATGTTCTCACTCATAAGTGGGAGTTGAACAATGACAACACATGGACACAGGCAGGGGAACACCACACACCAGTGCCTATAGTGGAGTGGGGGGCAAGGGGAAGGAGAGTATTAGGATAAATACCTAATGTATGTGGGGCTTAAAAACTAGATGATGGGTTGATAGGTGCAGCCAACCACCACAGCACATGTATACCTATGCAACAAACCTGCACATTCTGTGCATGTATCCCAGAACTTAGAGTAAAATAAATAAATATATAACTAACTAACTAAATAAATAAAATAAAAACTCCTGCTTGGTATGTCATCATCTCTATTATTTCAGGGTCTGTTTCTAATGACTTGTTTTTCTCTAGTTCCTTGATTTTTCACATATTTAATGGTTTATACTGGATACCAATATCATGATAATTATATAGTTCAGAGTCTAGATTGTATAGACTCTCTTTAAAAAATAGGGAGTTTTATTTTGACAGGAAACTGAATTCTTATCATATCAGCTTGATCCTTCAAGCCACATTTTTAAACAAAACCCTCTGTGTATTCAACAAAGTCTCTCCACTCTCATTTCTCAAAACATAAACTCTTCCTGGCATTATATGCACTCTGAGGATTATTTAGCTTAGAGCTGCCTACTAGTTTTTCATTGTCCAGCATCACAGAGTCTCACTTTATAAACAAAAAACTTAATATTCAGGCAAAGACTGCAGGAAATCACCATACAAAATTCTGGAGCTTTTTCTGTATATATTTTCCTTCTCTCCAGAACACTGCCTCACATGTTTCAGCTCCCTGTGCCTACTGAACTCCAATCTCTGTCTCCTCAACTCAGTGAAACTGTTATACTCTATTTGAGTTTCCCTTTCCCTGCAATGTGGCCAAAAATTTTTCTCCAAGCAGAAAATCAGAGCAATCAAAGATCATATTGTTTGTTTTTCTTCTTTCAATGATCTCAGAGATTACAATTCTAGCTTGTGGTTTGTTCCCTGGAGTCTCTTCTGGTACCAAATATTTTCTGTCTTAATCAGTGTTCAGCCAGGAACACAGATACAATCTAGTTATTTCAGATTGGAATATATTTTACACAGGGAAATAGATAACTACTAAACCACTGGAAATGCTGAAAGAATAAATATCAGGAATGGCCACCCACTCATAGATCTAGGCTTTGCTCTTAGCTCTGAGAAAGCTAGAAAGTAGTAGAAACTGTAGGGAAATACAAACAATAAGGTGATGCACCTCTACCAAAAAGATAGGTGACCTGTAGGAAAAATCCTGTAAGTCACTGCAAAATTTCATGTCTGCTAAAGCCCATGCATCTTCCTGCCATTCCAGAGGAGCAAATATAATATGATATCTTTTTCTCATCTACCTTCTATATATTATAGAAATGCTCCTCACTGAAGATAGAAGAGAGAGCATAGAAAGGGGTGATACTGAGTTTCTAACAGATAATTGAGGAAAAAGAAAAAAATTTGATTCAGAGCCAAAAGTGTCTGTTCAAATCCTGGATCTGCCACAATTATCTGCACGATCAAAGCAAATTACATAACCTCTGCTGTCAAGGATCCCCAAGACCACCCTCAGTTTCAGTAATTTACTATTAATAGAAGGATTTGCAACAAGAATTTGCTAATATAACAGAAAAACTGTTATACTCACAATATGACTGCATTAGTCTGTTCTTACACTGCTATAAAGAACTACCTGAGACTAGGTAATTTATAAAATTAAATAAAAGAGGCTTGACTCACAGTTCCACAGGTTGTACAGAAAGCATAGCTGGGAGGTCTCAGAAAACTTACAATCATGATGGAAGACAAAAGGGAAGACAGAACATCTTACCACATTGGTGCAGGAGAGAAAAAGAGTGAAGAGGGAAGTGCCACACAATTTTGAACCATCAGATCTTCTGATAACTCACTATCATGAGAACAGCAAGGGGGAAATTCGCTTCCATGATCCAATCACCTCCCACAAGGTCCCTCCCCCAACATTGGGTGTTAAAATTCAACATGAACTTTTGGTGGGGACACAGGGCTAAACCACATCATTTTGACCTTGGCCCCTCTCAAATCTCATTTCCTTCTCACATTTTGAAACCAACCCTGCATCCCCAACAATCTCCCAAAGTTTTAACTCATTCTAGTATTAACTCAAAAGTCCAAGTCCAAAGTCTCATCTGAGACAAGGAAATTCCCTTCCACCTATGAGCCTGTCAAATTGTAAACAAGTTAGTTACTTCCAAGATATAGTGAAGGTACAGACATTGGGTAAATGCTGCCATTCCAAATGAAAGAAATTGGCCAAAACAGAGAAGCTACAGGGTCCATGCAAGTCCAAAACCCAGCAGGGCGGTCATTAAATCTTAAACCTCCAAAATAATTGCCTTTGACTCCATGTCTCACATAAAGGGCAAGTTGATGCAAGAAGTGGGCTCCCAAGGCCTTAGGCAGCTGCACCCCTGTGGCTCTGCAGGGTATAGTTCTTGTGGCTGGTTTCATGGCTGGCATGGAGTTCCTGCAGCTTTTCCAGGTTCACAGTGTGAGTTGTCAATGAATTTACCATTCTGGGGTCTGAAGGATGGTGGCCCTCTTCTCACAGCTCCACTAGGCAGTACCCCAGTGGGGAGTTACTCTGTGTGGAGACTCTAACCCCACATATCCCCCCATACTGCCCTAGTGAAGGTTCTCCATGAGGGCTCTGCCCCTGTAGCAGACTTCTGCCTGGACATCCAGGTGTTTCCATACATCCTCTGAAATCTAGGCCTCTACGCAAACCTCAATTCTTGCCTTCTGTGCACCTGCAGACACAACAACACATGGAAGCTGCCAAGGCTTGGGGTTTGCACCCTCTGAAGCCACAGTCCAAGCTATACCTTTGCCCCTTTTAGCCATTGGAACAGCTGAGATGCAGGGTGCCATGTTTCAAGGCTGCACAAAGTAACAGAGTCCTGGGCCTGACCCACAAAACCATTTTTCCCTCCTAGACCTAGCCTGTGATAGTAGGGGCTGCTGCTAAGATCTCTGAAATGCCCTAGAGGCATTTTCCCCATTGCCTTGTCTGTTAACTTTTGGCTCCTCTTTATTTATGCAAATGTCTGCAGCTGACTTGAGTTCCTCCTGAGAAAATGGGTTTTTCTTTTCTACCACATGCTCAGGTTGCAAATTTTTCCAACTTTTATGCTCTGCTTTCCTTTTAAATATGTTTCTATTTCAGATCATCTCTTTGTTTATGCAGATGAGTATAGGCTTTTAGAAGCAGCCATTCTACATCTTGAATTATTTGCTGCTTAGAGATTTCTTCTGCTGGATACTTTAAATGACCTCTCTTAAGTTCAAGGTTCCACAGATCCGTAGAGCAGGGGCACAATGCCACCAGTCTCTTTGTTAAAGCATAGCAAGAATGACCTTTACTCCAGTTCCCAATAATTTCCTCATCCCCATCTGAAACCTGCTCAGCCTAGACTTCACTGTCCATATCACCACCAGCATCAGAATGATCACAACCATTCAACAAGTCTCTAGGAAGTTCCAAACTTTTCCTCATCTTCCTGTCTTCTTCTGAGTCCTCCAAACTATTCCAACCTCTGCCCATTACCCATTTCCAAAGTCACTTCAACATTTTCAGTATCTTTATAGCAATGCCCCACTTCTCTGATACTAATTTTCTGTATTATTCCATTTTCACACTGCTATAAAAAACTGAGGCTGGATAATTTATGAAGAAGAGAGGTTTAATTGACTCACAGTTCTGCAGGCTGTACAGGAAGCATGGCTAGGAGGCCTCAGGACACTTAGAATTATCTGAAAGTGAGAGGGAACCAGGCACATTTTATCATGGTGGAGCAAGAAAGAAAGCAAAGGGGGAAGTGTCACACACTGTTAAATCATCAGATCTCATAACTCACTCACTATCATGAGAACAGCAAGGGAGAAATCCACCCCCATGATTCAGTCACCTCCCATCAGGTCCTTCCCCCAACACTGGAAATTACAATTCAACATGAGGTTTGGGTGGGAACACAGAGTCAAACCAAATCAATGACATATTACAGTGAAAGACTACAAATTAAAATCAGCAAAGGGAAAAATACATAGGGAGGAACCTGAAAGAAACCAGGCACAAGCTTCCCTTTGCCCTCTCCCCAATGGAGTTACAAGAACAGTGCTTAATTCTCTCTGCAGTGATCTGTGACAACATATGCGAAGTGTTATAAGAAGGGAAACTCCCCCAAGCCTTGGCATCTAGGGATTTTATTGGGAGTCAGTTACATAGGGATATAATACAGCCTCCCAGGGGTACAATGGATACAGAGTGTCCCACATTTTCAGGCATGCAAAAAGAGCTATTCACCAGAAATCACACTGTTGGCATTAACTATCTGGTGACCCGAGGCAGTCATTCAAACACTCTCTTATCAGGGAGGATAGTCCCAGGACTGAGAGGTCATCTCCCTAGAGGCCTGAAAAAGCTAGTCTTTGGTAGCCCTTCCATTCTTATAACACTTGAATAGAAGAATTTGAGGAGCCCAGGCCTGCTAGTTAGCCCGGCACACCTCCCTCAACTCAGGCTCCATCATCTATTTACAACAAGCTTAGGTTTGTTGTAAATAATAAATGGAATTGTGTATATGGAAAGTGTCTGTATAACTGATAAGAGTTAATATTTATTCATTTATTTGGTATAGTTCAAAAAAAAGGAAAAAGATCCTGTACACCTTTTCCAAAATCAAAATATCTATATGGTTTTTACATAGCAAATAAATAGATAATTAACTGATCATCATCACATAATATTGTCTGTTCGAGGTGGTTATCCAGATGTGTCACCCACTAGAAACTCTTCTAAAGGTATGCCATTTGTTCTCTTTAAGCAGAATCTTATCAGTGAGGGTAGATTCATATTTGTGTGTGGTTTGTGCCCTGCACAAGGGTACCTCACTGAGGGGGAAAGTCAGGAACTCAAAGGCACTGCAACTTTTGCTTGCCACCCTGCGTGACACCAGCTCTGTCTAACTAGGAACATTTTCTTCTTATTATTATTATTTCATACATAGGCCTGTAAGAGCTGGTGGTAGTCCCATCACTATTGTTATCTCCATGTTATAGTGACAAAACTAGTAATTTAGTTAATAGTGGCTTAAAACATTATGTGTCAAGATTACAGTCATGGATTCATTTGAGGAGCTATGGTCATTCTAAATGTTTACCATACTAACCCTAATTGCCATGTTACTGAACACAAGATGAAACTCACCTAATAAAATAATGTGTTTTATGATATACTGAAACACTGGTTTGGAATAAGAATCAGCTGTTGATATTCTTTAAAAAAACACACACACACACAAAAATATTCTGCACACATAAGACCATTTCCAAAAGGTACAAAGCAGAGGTGTTGCTCACATCCTCTGCTGTTTATTTTAGCATTAAAGCCATTAGCTCTGGTTATTAGATCCTCACAGGAGATGAGAAGGATTACTGTTAATCAGAGGGAGTATAAATTACCATGTATGCTGATGACATTTTAATGTTCATGACAAATCCAGACAAATCTTGGTAGGCATTGTTGGATTTACTGGATTAATTTATGTAACTGTCAGAATATAAAATTAACTGTGAAAATCTAGTCTGACGTCAATGAATGACTTTCATCTAAAGCAACTGATCACTTACCTGCCTTTCCCTTAGAAACTACTTGGGGATATACTACCTTAATGTTAAGGACTCTGTAATCTTCGCAAAATAATAAACATAGAAAATAAAACCAGGCAAAGGTTTACTAACATCAATTCTTTGGCAGATCATATTTGCCAGCGTTTCATGTTTGTTATCTGTATATTCTCCTTTCTTTTCTTTCTCATACAAGAGATGTTAGTCTAGGCTTTTCTTACCTGAACACTATCTATCTTCTGAAAATATTTGTCTTCATAGGGCAGGTCATGAGCAATGGAGTGGCAATTTTTATAAGCTTCCCCATATCAAGGATAAGGCTAGACTGCATAAAAGCGAAAGACTGATGAAAATAAGCAAGGAGTCATATTTCAGTCACCAGAGGACTTTACTCTCTGCTTCCTTGACTTTTAAGCTAACTGACCTGAGAACTAAAAATATCAATCTGTTCCAGTTTTCCAGCTCTCTGCAACTCTCCCCAACCCAGCCCCACTCTCCAGGAATATTCAGCCCGGCAGAGTCAATTCCGCAACATAGAAAAGCAACTGTCAGCAAGCATTCAACCATCTTATTTTAAAATCATTTTTAAACAGTATGACTTTAATCAACTCTAAATCTCATTATCCATTCTTCATTTGATGCAGAATCAGCCTCTGACTTGGTGCAGTATTTCCCCAGACTCCACTGCAGCTAGGAACATCTAAGTGGTTGACAAGGTATGAAATGAGAATTCTGGAAAGAGATGATTTCTTCATGCAGACACTGATCTTTGCTTCTCCCTTCCTCCTTTCCTGCCTGGAACCCAGACAGGATCCTAGAGGTGCGGCAACCAACTTCCAACAAAGTTTCTGTAACTATACTAAGCATGACAAAGTATGTTCAAACACAGTATTAGTGTTTTCTATTATTTGCAGTCAAAACCCTTCTTAACTGATGGAAGCAGAATCTGTTCATAAATCTTGCACCAAAAACATATTCCACTCAGAGTCTTTAATATGGCAGTGAGACAGTCCTTTTCCATGACAGCACTATGTCTCCATAATTGTCAGACAAATTAAAATGTGGTTAATTGTTACATAATGTTCCCAGTATAATGCCATTTGATGTTTATGGTTAAAAACAAAGCCATCAAGATGATTGAGTGTGGGCACAAAAAAAACACCCCTAGAAGAGATAAAATCATTCTCATTAAGCCAGCCCCCATCAGAGAAAGGATGTTGCTGGTTCAATCGTAGTTTATGGTTAACATTGCAATGGCAGGGCAAGAGGAGAAGGATGGCAGATTAATAACCGGACTAATTGGTTTTAAATCCACTTCAATAAATCTCCAGATACCGTTTTTATTGATACCCAGTGCAAGCTCCGTGCTGTCACGAAGCAGGCACTGCTGTGGTGTACCAGTGTAGAATCACAGAGCACACAAGAAATTTTGACAAGCAGCAGAAAACATTCTGTGGTAGAAAAGAAAATATTTGTCTAGCTTCTCACACAGTGGAGCAACATTTCCATACCTTATTTACTTCTTCTCAAGAGGGTAGACAATTTTTACACTGAGTGAGAAAAGGAAATACTAAAAATGGGAATTATGACACTCATCTGCTTCTCACAAATCAATATTTGTTCAAAACCTCCCCACAATCGCACTGCATGTGAATTAGGCAATGCCAAAATTGCTGCAATCTGGCAAAATGTTAGTGTGTGGCGATTGTGATCCAAGCTCCGATGTTTGTGTTGGTCCCCTCCACAAGGGAACAGCCATTGCACACAGGCCAAGGTGGAGCTGGTGTCTGCAAACTCTATCGGCATAAATGGTTGTGTCGTGAACACTTGCTGCGCACCCATCTGTCTTATGCAAGACAAAATGTTTCAATTACGACGACATTATAAAAGGAAGCGTTGATATACTGAAAGAGACGGCTTACCGAGGGTATCCATCCGCACCAAAATAAACATCATATTGTTAATTGTGGCTGACATGCAATTTGCAAAAACGCTTTAAGTTATTTGTATTACTAACAGCCATCTGAGGTCTTATTTTATCTCCTTAAATCTGCTGCAGTTTTCTGAATGAATTTTTATGGTTACATTTAAGGAAACAATTAGAAGTGCAAACAAAGAATTCCCGGTAGTCCCACTTATCTTGTTTGATCTGAACACTCATAAACAAGCCCTTTGAAAAGCTCAGGCGCTTTTCCCCATCTCCTCCTCACCATGATGATAAACCAGTCTAGTAAAGAAAACGTGCAACTGACATCTGAATTATCCCCTTGGAGAGACATCCTGTAACATTAAAAATTAATCTTTTCACCTTTTGATGTTCCCCCAAACCTTCTTTCTGTAAGAAACATCTGTTTAGTCAGTAAGGTTTCCCTTTTAAACTAGAAATCACAATTTTCCTTTTTTTTTTTTTTTTTTTTTTTTCCAGGAAGACACTATGATCCTTTTTCTCTACAAATCAAACTGTGTTTTTGTATTCCATTCTTCATAGCTTGGGTCCTCCTTACACCATTATTATAGATACTTGCATACATTATATGTACACATGACATTTATGTATTTTTTAAAAACTATTGTTGGTGTTGTCAGAAAACTGGGCCCTGTTTACAAATATGCTCTATAAAAATGGAAA
Source organism: Chlorocebus sabaeus (assembly GCF_047675955.1). Lineage (NCBI taxonomy): Eukaryota > Metazoa > Chordata > Mammalia > Primates > Cercopithecidae > Chlorocebus > Chlorocebus sabaeus. Next base: position 80,262,430 of record NC_132910.1, on the reverse strand, counting down.
AATAAGAGCTGAATATATAAGCGCTAGTCCCAACACTGACAGAGAATCAGTTGCCTACTCTGCCCTCAAGGGAGAAGAGACAGGTCTATAAATAACAATAATATAAACAGAAATTGATGTGTCATGAAAGAACTAAAAATGAAGCAATAAAGGAGTGCAGAGGGAGACTCCCCCTGGCTGGGGGATCAGAAAAGGCTTTCTAGGGAAGGTCTACTTGACAGATCCACCCACAGAGCTTTAAACAACCTGAGAGACAGAGCGTGGCAGAGAGCGCAGAGGGAATGACAAGAAAAAGGTGGAGAAACAAGGGGAGTAAACAAAGCACACTAAAGACCACAGCTTGTCCTGAAGACTGGGGGCATGACGTGGTATAGTAAAAGGTAAGTTCCAACTAAATTGATGAATCACATGAAAGCCCCTTCCCTGGAACTGGGAATTCTATGTACCTGAGGCAAAATGAAAATCCAACTATCAAAGGGGTTAAATTGAAATAAGGCTGGTCTCAGAGGTACTTGAAAGCCAGTCTAAGAAATTGAAGCCTTATTTGGTAGACTATCATGACAAAATTTATGACACCATAATAGTACCCAAAAAAAGGCTATCTGGAAGCGGTTTCTAATGTCAAGGCGCAGTGAGTGATTCTGACAGGTTGTCAGACGTCTCCCATGCACAGTGCTATGCACAGACTGCTCATCTATCTGAGGTTGTCTTCTCAACCAATCCTGCCAGAGCCCTAATATCTATCCTCCTCCAGAAAAGAAATATGCAAATGTATTAAGCAACATAACTCCAAGTCAAGGGGCTCACTGGGACTACCTCCAATTCACAGCAATTTAGAGATTAGAATTAAGACTTTTCCATACTCTGTGAATCATCAGAGTTCCTGACTTCTTTAAACATCTGTACCCACATATAACAACTTTCCCAAATCTCCTCATGGTTTTCCAGCCAATAGCAAAGATAATGAATAAGAGATTTTCACACAAAAAAGGAAACTCACATATATCATTATAATTAGAATACAGAGTTTTAAAGAATATACATATGTATATGCATATATGTATGTGTGTGTGTGTATATATATATTCATTAAACACAATGCCAATTCAATTTCCTTGAGCACTTGTCAAGACCTATTTTCTGTGAGATTTCTTGCTAACAGGCCCTCAGTCACATTAAGTGTTCACGAAGTGCATAGAAGTTGTATTTTATCGCACAGTCCTAATTGAGCTGTCGAGGTTAAAGAAGCCGAGTGTTACAGAAATGTTTATTATACAAGCACACTTAATCTGAAGCTAGAAAGGAACATTTCTGTAGCTTCGGGTGTAATTTATCCCTGCAAAAGGCAAGAAAAAGGGCTTTTTTATCACCCTCTCATTTCAGTGAATTATGTTTATAGAGTCCTTCTACTGCTATGAATCTGGCTTCACTCCAACGTGAAGAGGAGTTAAGTCCCAAATCCCCCTCAGTTGAATCTCATTATGTTCCTTGTCCCTTGTTTCCCATCAAGACACATGTCTTTACCACACATGAAGTGAGTCACAGTCACTTACACCTGCTCTAACTTACAGCAGCCACTTATTTACAGCAAGGAAAATAGAATGTAAATCCTGGTATCCAGAGACATTTATTATTTCAAATATTTTTGTTTCAGTCAAGTTGCCATTGGGAACTGGGGTGGGGGCACATTCTTTTTATTTTCTCTCTTTTTTTTTTTTCTTTTTTGGTTCTCTATTTTTTTCAATTGGTAGGACAAGTAAAGGAGAATCTCCATTTTGCTAAATTGATAGTTTTCTCATCTTTGAGTCCTTTGAATCTTACCATCAGGGTGGCAACAGCAGCCAATAAGATTATCCAGATTAAGCATAGAAAGTAGCATTTAAAATTGTTTATTTTATTTTTTTGTTGTTCTTTTTTATTTTTTTAATTTTCTTTAAAAATTTTTTTTTATTTTGTTCTACACTGAAACATCAAAAAGTAAGCTCATCAAAATGGACAGTATTGCTTAAACCAAAATATTCATCTGCCTCTTCTTAACAAAGAAGATACTCTGTATGTATAAAGTGCTGTTTTTAAATTCTAAATTTATTTTAAAATTTAATAAACAAAAGGTTACAAAATTTAATTTGAAATACTTAGACTTCATATATCTATTTTACCATCTAGAAAATAAATTTCCAATGAACATTTAAATCCAATGAACAAAAATAATAAAACATGGTGAATAAATCATTCTTCCCAAAATAAAAAATAAAGTTCTCAAATAGGTATGTGAGAGTGCTGAGTAATTCATTCATTCATACAACAAGCATTTATTGAGAGCCAACAATGCTCCAAGCTTTCTTCATTGAACTTATATTCCAACCAGTTGAAAATCATTTCATAAAACAAGAAATAAGAAATAAGGAAGAATTATACAACCACTTGAACATGATTAATTTTTTAAAATTTGTGTAAATTTTAATAGGATATAATCAACATTCCAAATGAAATTTGTCCATGGCACCAAAGTAATAACTGTTCAACCAGTAGCATCATAGACTTTTCTCAGAGTCATCTCTCCCTGACAATCCTGGAAGAGAGATCATTTTTTCAGTAGAGACCTAGAATAATAGATCAAGACTCTGTGGAATACAGTAACATTAGAACATGAGCAAAAGTTCATTTCATTTAACAAAAAAAAAAAATTGTTGAGGTATAATAAAAGAAATTGATATTCAAAAGTTGATGAAAAGTCAGAATGCAAAGCCATAGGTAACTCTTTCCAAAGCTCTCCCCATAGCATCTCGCTGTGGCAGAAAGTAGTAGACTAAGAAAATTGTCATGGAAGTTCAAATACAGCTACCGATACACCAGTTTCTCAAAACACATCAAAATTAATTAACCATTAATGAAAGTGATCCAACAACAAATAATTGATTTTTCCTATCATGTTCAAATTCAATAAGCAATAATAAAAAAAAACTATGAAAGTGAGAATAACTAAGAAGGGTGCGGTGGCTCACACCTGTAATTTCAGCACTTTGAGAGGCTGAGGTGGGTGGATCACCTGAGGTCGGGAGTTCGAGACCAGCCTGACCAACATGGAGAAACCCTGTCTCTACTAAAAATACAAAATTAGCTGGGCGTAGTGGCACATGCCTTTAATCCCAGCTACTTAGGAGACTGAGGCAGAAGAATTGCTTGAACCAGGTAGCAGAGGTTGTGGTGAGCTGCAATCATGCCATTGCATTCCAGCCTGGCCAACAAGAGCAAAACTCGGTCTCAAAAAACAAAACACCATTAGAAAATGAGAATAACTAAAAACTTCAAAATGACACAAAATGGTTTATTGTACACTAGTTTTAGATGCTATGTAGCCAGGGCCAACGGGTGTGGAGAGGATTATTGTTGGAGAATAGATTCCTGGGAAGATTTATTTTCCTTGTGGTTGAAGGAACATTTTCAGTAGCAATTAGGCTAAATGCTTCTTTGTTCCCATCCAATTGGAGAAAGAGTTACTTGTTCTTCCCAAAAGCCCCAAGCCACTTTACCCACCTTATTTGTCCAAATTATCATGGGCTTATCAATCTTGGAACCGATCTCTGACAAAGGGCATGAAATCACCACAATCGGACAAATCATCTGAGGTAGATACTGGGGAATTAGGCACAGTGTCCACCACATCATCTTCCAAAGTCCAATTCAGTTAACACTTTTTGCAAAGCTTTCTTCCTCCTTTATCCTTCCTGTCTCCATACCTAGGCTGGAAGTAAGCTTTCACTACTCAGACCTCTGATAATGTTTACTCTGTACTTCTTTTATGATACTTATCAATTCCACACTTCACTATGAATATTGAATAATACTATGAACTATGTTGCATTATAATCGAAATGTGTCCCAGCATCCTTGGGAAGCCTTGACTTGTATTCCACATTCACCTGAGGCTGGACTCAGTGAATCTAGACTTCTATCTACCCTTCCAGCTCTCCCACAAACACCCAACTCCAAAAGCACTGGTAATGAGTGTCAGTTTCATTTAAAGATTCACAAACAGAAGGCCGGGCACGGTGGCTCACGCCTGTAATTCCAGCACTTTGGGAGGCCGAAGCAGGCAGATCATGAGGTCAGGAGATCGAGACCATCCTGGCTAACACGGTGAAACCCCATCTCTACTAAAAATACAAAAAATTAGCCGGGCGTGGAAGCGGGTGCCTGTAGTCCCAGCTACTGGGGAGGCTGAGGCAGGAGAATGGCTTGAACCTGGGAGGCGGAGCTTGCAGTGAGCCGAGATTGCACCATTGCACTCGTGCCTGGGAGATAGAGCGAGACTCGGTCTCAAAAAAAAAAAAAAGAAAGAAAAAAAAACAGATTCACAGACAGAAAAAGACGAGTTCACCTCATGCGTTTGACACCACAGAGCAGGCCCTGCCATATTTCTCCAAAGGCCTGCTGCCTCTGGCCTCCATGGCTCTCTGCCAGCCAGCTAGTTAGCACTGTCTCCACAATCGCACGCTCCTGATGCTATGTGACTGATATTCTATCCATTCTTCTCAAGCAGGAGACAGACTCAGCAAGGAGTCTGCTTGAATAAGATTACCCTCAGCACCACCGTTGGTTGCTTTCCCCCTATATGTTATCCACCGGAGAAATTACATGGACTATTTCTTCACTTTGAATATCATAACTATATCACTTTCTTGCTTATCTCTGCCTGGCCCTCCTGTTTCAGTCCTAAATAAAAATAAATATAATGAAAAGAGTAATTGTAATACTGGCTCCAACATCCTTTGTCTATAACTTAACAAAATACTCCATTAGATTTCTGTATTCCTGGCAGAAGTCTTCTATTCATGTCCACCACTTGAACTCTAGCCATACTGGTGGGTGGAGGGCAGAAGTAATATATTTTTTATACAGTTGTACATATCTTCTCTTCCTACAACGGTATAAGATCCTTGAGGGCAGACTCAATTTCTCATAGACCTGCATATCATATCCCATTCTCTCAATTAATGCTGAATAAAAGAGAAGGAAATTATAGACATGTAGCAGATACTAAAGGAATCTTAAGGTTAATTGTATTTTCTCCTCATTTGCTCTGCAATACTCAAATCTTGTATTTGCCAGGTAAAACCCCTATCTACGTCCAGAATCAAATGAGCTCAAATATGAGTGCTTTTTATTAACTTGAAAAGCCAGAAGCCCCTTATATAATATTCCTACCTTATATGTTCTTTGCCAACATCATTCCAGTTGTAGGGACTAGACGTAATGTAAAAACTTAGAAAGGTTCTCTGAGAAGATATTGATAAGAGTACTGTTTACCTCATCTCAGAAAAGCTTTACTTCTAAAGGCCAAAATGTCACCATAAAAAATTTTCAATAAAGTGTCAGTGACAAAACCTCATTCCTAAAAGTCATTGTGTATGGTTTCTTACTTGCCTCTGCATGGCCCTCCAGCTTCAATCATAAATGACAATTAAAATAACAATGACAATAATAATATCTACCATTTATTGAATACATGCATCAATCACTGTCCTAAGTATTTTGCATGTATTACCAAATTTAATCACAATGCTACCAAATTTAAGTTCGTATGAGATAGGGATGGTTATGCCCATTACCATGTGTGAAAATTAAAACAAGAGAAAATTAGAACAAGAGAAAATACTCATCCAAGACACTAAATAGAGCAGGACTGAAAACGAGCTCTGAAGAGCTTGGTTCTTGCTGTTCTACCTGCAAACTTCATTCTGCACAGACTTGTAACCAGTAAGGTCTAGTCGAGAATCTTCAGCTCCACCAAGTGAATGTCTGGATGAAGGCTGCTGCCCCATTCCTGGTGAGAAGTCAGCCTAGAAGGAATCTAACCCCCCTGCCCCCAGCTGCAGTACTCTATTCCAAGCTCATTCTGTGTGGAGTTTAAACAGCTCTGCCTGACTTGACGTCTGCCTTGGCTTCCAGCCAGTTCTCCTCTGGGATCAATAATGGAATGAGTAACTCAGCAACTATAACCCTCTTGCCCCTACCAGGCCTGTCTTCCCAGCTCCCCAAGACTAGGCTCTGTTTCCCATATCACCTCAGTCACAGGCTGGCCTCTGGGATTAACTGAATTGCTGTGGAGATTCCAACCACAGGGGTCTGAAAACCCCGGTGGTTGGAAAATTCATGTATGAGGCGGGGGTGGGAGGGGCCAGGATTCTAAAACAATAAGTGCAAGAAACAGAGGGAAAGGCCTCCATGAGCTGAGAAAGATGTTCTACCTCTTCATGGTCTGTCTGAAAACTTCAGCCTTAAAGGAAATCAGGATGAGGGAACTAAAATTGTGAGGAAACCCATTAAAATAAAACAACCTTACATTCACTAAAAACAAAAAACCCAGTACACAAATAAGATGGCAATTGTATTTTACACATCTAAAATAAACAGTAACAGGCAGTATACAATTACTATCCATTTACAATACCTTATTCAAGAGCAGTGATTTTTAAGTTTTCCTTCCTCTGCAATTTTTATGTCATGTGTATGATTCATTTTGGATGAACTATTTTACTAGAAGAAAAGACACACATTATGCATGTTATACAAAAACAAATTAGCTCAGTCAAGATTTGGCTCATCTCTTTAAAAAAGTAATAATCATGGAGACAGCAAACATAATAATAAAAGGTATTGTTTATGAAGTGCTCAGTACACATTGTCATTATTATTATTGTTGCTGTTGCCATTGTTATCACTTTATAGATGAAGAAAATAAGGTTCAGAGACGTTAAGTAACATCACAACAAAGAGTATGTGGCATATGAGAAGTAAAAGAAGGTTTTTGGTTAGCGGAAATGCCTGGATATCTGAAAACTCCACCATATTAAGAAGTTTATAATGTTATGACCAAAATTATCCAGAAACCCAGAGCCCTTAAGGACTTGTGACTTTTAAAAAGGATGAAATGACAATTAAGGGCAAAGGGCTGGTAAAACCAAGATGTATAACTAAAATTTGGGGTCGTACCTCAGGCTACTGAAAAGTACAGAAGGAACCCAGATTTTTCAGAGATGTTTCTGTGGGCACAAGGCTCACACACCAGAGGCATGAGGCAAATGGATTCAAAAAGAAATGTTTTGACCTGGTACCAAGAAGACAGCTCTTGGAGGTTGGAATACTATCTTAAAAAAAAAAGTCATTCCAGAATTTCAGGAAAAACTAGGATAAAAAAAAATTTAAGGACAATGCTTTCAAGAATTAAGAAAAATAAAAAGCAAAAGAAACCCAGAAGAGTCATACTAATGCATCTAAAGTCTATACCTAACTAAAGGAACGACTCGAAGGTAGTCCTGTGAACTCTCTCCCTTGTGTGTGATTTGTCCCCCATCCCTTAAAAAGTTCTCATGCCTTAGGAAGGTTGGTAAAGTTGAACTCATATATTCTCCTCTGCAATCAATAAAAGCAACAGAAGTGGTCTTGCATCCTAGACATTAGTGCTAGAATTGTAGACTCAGATAGAAATGCAAAAGGTAGGGCTGCTGATAATCTGAAACTGGGAGAGCCAGGAATTCACTGAAGCTGAAATGTTTGAAGCTCAACAGTGAGTTAGCAGTAAGGCAGGCAAGAGTCCAAAAGGACTGCATGGTGTGTCAAAGGGCAGGCAGAAGCAGTGAGTTAGGAATCAGGCAGACACATGGAAGGCAGAGCCTCACAGTTCCCGGAGATTCAGGCAAACACAGGGTCAGAAATCAAGCAGGCAGGCCAAAACCAAGAAGTCATAACTATCACAGAGCAAAGGAAAGCAGATGGCCAAAGCCCCGGACCAGCACACAGGATGGGGAGTTTCACAGAGAGTGAAAGGAAAGGGCAAAATAGGCGAGTAAACAGATTTAGAGACATGTACAGATTTATAATATATTTGTGCCTGTATATGCACAAAACTAGCAAAACTGGAATATTGATTCTAACAAAATAACCCATTTCACACTGAATTCTGAAGCTTTCTGTTACTCTGCAATTGAATGTACTATTTAGTGAATGCAAACATTTTACTTTAGTGTCCATTTTCTCCTTCCTCAAATGAGGAAACTACATAGATACATAGCTCAAATGATCAATGATTTAAAATATTCGTTTGAACAAGTTTTTTGCTGCTCCCTAAGGGATCACTGATATTTTCCAAAACTGAATGACTAAAACCCTTCCAAAGAATTCTTGTACACATTGGGGCCTTGGAGCTTATATAGTTTTAAACTCATTTTGCCATACATCAGTTATTCATTCTGTGATCCATTTATTGTAAGCACTCTTAGAGCAAAAATGACTGTCTAAAATTGTTTTTTGTTGTACCTGCTTTGACTGATACTGAGATTCTTAAAGCTTCCTGCAGTTTTCTAAGCAATTTCCTGCTCTCTCTCTCAAAACTTGGTCTTTTTAAGAGATTTATATACATGTAACAATAATAATTTTTATATTTAATTATTAACTACATTTATGAGTATTATTATAGGTAATCAATGAACATTGAAGTTTCAGACCAAGATAAACAGTTGTGAATCAAGATCTGTAACATGATATACAGATAAAAATTTGAGACTTTTAAAACTTATAAATCATATTGATGAAAAGCTTTCAGCACAAACTTTAGGGTAAAAATTGCGATTGGACAGTTGTCTAATGATGTAAAATACTTGTAGTTTTTCAAATTGGATTTTCAAAGTAAAATCTGTCCCTAAGAGTGGCTCTGATAAAAGGGCAAAACTGCTTCTATGTAGCTCCACATCTCCTGTCTTTTCAGGTTTGTCATCAGATGGAAATATTTTCATAATAAAATTGAAACTGTGAACTCAAAGACAAAAACCGGAATGATTGCAGTCAGATGTGACTAACAGTTGTCATGATCACACAGTTCTGGAATTCTAAATTCCCCACACACACACTTTTGTTCCTCACACTTATACATAGTTCTCAAATGTGTATCTGTATCCATTCAGTTAATGTGAAGAAAAAAATGGCTAAATAGAAATTAATATCATCATGGTTTTTATGGATATGCAAAAAATAAAGTATGTTCCAACCGAAGATATAAAACAAGAAGGACGTACTTGTGCTTTGACCTAAAGAATTTATTTAAATATTTTAAATGTTAGCATAGCATAACAGAAAGTTTCCTAAGCCAGGAATCAGACTGGGGGCCTATTTTCTGCTGTGCCAGCAAGTCGCTATGCCTATTAACCTCTTAAGGTCACCGCTTCCTTATTTTTACTATAACTAAGATTATTTCTTTAACTCTATGTTTCTAAGAAAGATTCCTCTAAGCATTCTAAAGGCTAAAGATTGAAATGCGTTCACCACAAAGGCCATACATTGTCTTTCTCTGGAATTCTTTAGCTATAAATTGAAAAACTCCAGATGGAACAAAGATTTAAATGTAAAATCCTGAAAACATAGGACTAGAAAAAATACATAGTCATATTTTATTATAATCTTGGAGTGAGGAAAACTAAATACTAAGAAACACCATCTTCACTGTATTTGACAAGGAAAATTAACTAGGAAACTTGAAAATCTATTTACACAATTTTCTTCTAATGGAGCACTGTACAGAATAGCTATTCAAAAATACTTGTTGAATAATTAAATGAGTGAATGAATGTAGTGGAATTATACTTAAATTATATAATCAGAGAATTCTATCTAATTATGTAATTTATAATCTGTCTTCATCGCCATCTATATTGTTATTCATAGTATTTTTAAATTAATACAAAAAAGTTATGAAAAGTATAAGCAATATAGAAATTGCCTTCTTTTTCTTCACTGCATAGTTTCCCATCGAACAGAAAAAAATACGATTTACATAGTCTGCTTCTTACTGGTGAATATTTGATTTATTTCTTATTTTTAATCTTCTTAACAAAGATATAATGTTCATCTCTTTGAACTTGAACCAGTATTTGTATAAGATAAATTCTAGGAGGGGAATTTACAGAAATACTTGAGGTGAGAAAGCATACACACACTTAAAATTGTAGTTCATATTACCAATACCATATTACCAAAATGTTGTACCAATTTATACTCAAACCAGAAGTTTATGAGTATATTTGTTTCTCCACATCCTCACAAAGTACTGGTGACACAAGCTTCAAGAACAGTCTGTCTGAGAGGTGAAGAATTGTATCTCCTTATTGTTTAGCCTAAATGTTTCTAACTATTAGTGAAATTGAAAACCTTTTCACTTTTAGTGACATTATAGTGATGTTATGTTTCTTCCAAGAATTTCTAGCTTATGTCTCTTGCCATTTTTCAATTGTGGTGCTTGTACCATATTTATTATTGATTTATAAGACCCCTTTGTAGATGAGGTAAACCAGTCTTTTGTCTGTAATCTGTGTTGCAGTTTTGCTAGCTTATGTTCAACTTCGTTTATGGCATATTACGTCACATTTTGTTGTATAGAATTTTATAATCTTCATGTTGGGGTATTTATTATCTTGTCATGGTTTTTTATGTTTAGAAAAGCTTTCCTCACTCTATGATTACAGTAAAATACAACTATAGATTTTTTCTAGTCCTTCTAGGTTTTCATGATTTTACATTTAAATCTTTCCTCCATCTGGAGTTTTCTAATTTATGTTTAAAGACTTCCAGTGAGAGACAATCTATGGTCTTTATGGTGAACACACTAGAATTTAAGAAAGGTTGAGCATATCAAGGGATCTTGATTTACCTTCCCAAGCACAATGAATTTCCATTCCCAAACACAGCGAAGATGATATTTCTTAGTATTTAAGAAAACTGAAGCAGGTAACATATCTAATATAACAGCAGAATTAATATGTAGTCTAAAAACCCAACAGTAAGGAACAACACAGGAAGAACTTCACCAGTTGGTTGTGAAAGATTAGTTATGCAGTTGGTTAGGAATGACCGTACTGTTGTTGCAGTACTCATGTTGCATTTTTACTACGAATGTAGAGTTGGAAGAGAAAAAATATTGCCTCCCCAATGTTTACTGCTCTTAAAATTCTCAATTCTTTCTCCCATTACCTAACTTAAGAAGAAAAGATAAAAGAGAAATTCTCTGCAACTCTGTATTAGTCTGTTCTCATGCTGCTAATAAAGACATACTAGAGGATGGGTAATTTATAAAGAAAAAGAGGTTTAAAGGACTCACAGTTCCACATAGTTGAGGAGGCCTTACAATCATGGAGGAAGGTAAAGGACAAAGGCACATCTTACATGGTGGCAGGCAAGAGAGTTTGTGCAGAGGAACTGCCCTTTATAAAACCATCAGATTTCATGAGACTTATTCACTACCACGAGAACAATATGGGGGAGACCACTCTCATGATTCAATTTTCTCCAGCTGGCCCCACCCTTGACATGTAGGGAATATTAAAATTCAACGTGAGATTTGGGTGGGGATACAGCAAAACCATATCAAGCATTATGAATTAACATCAAGAAAAGGGAAATTTGGCAGGACTGAAAATCAGCCTGTATGTACTGGTTCATCTTAAGAGGTTGTTAACATATTGAAACTTTTCCTCACAGTTGATAGGAAGCCACTGAAACTCTCATGCTTCTCATAGCCTTGACTGTCCTTCCTTCCCCCAGCATTCTCAGACCGCTCCATGGTACAGACACGAAAGGCCTAATTCTCGTCCCAGCAGAGGCATCCAGGACCTTGCTGCAGGACTATGGCTAGTGTCCTTCTGAAAGGTCAGCACTATGCCCTAATCTCTTTCTTTTGAGTAGCCATTGACTTTGACAACATTCAGAAGTCTCGTAAGTAGTCACCATCTTCACCGTATTTATCACCAGCTACCTCACTTTGGTGTTGGCAAATCTAAGTATCTGCAGCCATGACCGTTCTCATATCTCCCAACTACCACTTCTCTGCCATGCCCCTTAACACTTGCCATCCTACAGCTACAGCTACATGTGCAAGGTAAAGATCATTGATTCCCCCAAGGCTTTGGCCAAAGCTTTGGATCTCCATATGTTACCCAATAGAGGGTAAAATTTAGATGAATTGTGTGGGATAAAAAAGACTTGAAAATGCATGAAGATTTTGGTCTTGCCTGTGACATATGCACTGATTACAAGAGAAAATCAAAGTTCTAGTTTCTTGATCTGTTGTATAGAATTAAAATTAATTTTTGTTACCTTACTTAATCATTTATGTTATTGACTTTTCTGTTCTAGTCCTGCTTTTCTCAGTTTTCAGTATGATTTTGGACATTTTTCTCTACATATTCACTTTCCTACCTAAGACTCCATTTACAACTCTACTCTGTCCTCTCATTAAAATTCAGAGTCCACACCAAGCTTCTACTTTGATTGACTGAGTGATTTTTTCCTGTGCCCATGTTTGGCAGGCGTTTAATAGTAATTAAAGGTTTCCCTAATATGTTCATAGGGCTATCTGATAATCAAGAAGAAGTCACTTTGATTGACAGTCTCTGTCAGGAAAATAGGAAGGCAGGACCTCTTAACAAATTTCCATGAAGAAAAATTCAGTAGATGAAATGTTCCAAATGAATGTCCAGACATATTTAACCTCAAAGCAGAATTATTTGAAAGGCCAATGTGAGCTTTTATTGTCTGGCAACGATATCAAAGTGAAGCCCGGAATATGGATTCTGAGCATCCTAAGGCCTGAAAAAGCCCCTGGGGTTCCCTTTCTCCTACTCATTAGCTGGAACTCTTTGGTGGTGTGAAGGATCAACTAGAAATCTATAGTAATAAAGCTGGTGCTGAGGCTGTCCTGGCAGGTGAGAAATTAAGACAGGAAGTGAATCCTGTGGGCTTTAAAATAATGAGGAGAAATGGCAAAACCAACAGCAGTGGGTAAAGGGCATGAACAACTAAAGAGTCTCCATGGGTCGTCATTGGAAAACATATTATTTCAGTATATATTCTCTTGATTTAGTGCCTGCTGCCTGAGGTCTGTGGTACCACTAAAGCTAATAAATCATTGCTCTGGATGACAGCCTGAGCACCTGTGTTTTATCATACAGCAGGAAACCTTGTAAATTACCAGGAGAAGCAACTAGTGACCATGCAGCAGAGCTATGAGAATCAGTCAAAGCCTCAGTCCATTAAGCCCATTTCATTTTATTTGCAGGTGCATTAAAAGAAATAGGGAGCACTGCAAAAAGATGAGCCCCAGCCTTTTGATTAGTGCATAATGAGAACGACACAGGACTGCTACAGCAGAATCCTAATGGCCTACAGATGGAATATGTCCACAATGGGACCCCACCTGCCTCTGTCTACCCATTGGCTATGTTGCAATTTAGCCTATAAAAGCAATAGGACAACTTCAAGAGAGTGAGTTTGTAGCAGGCACAGAAACCTTGCTTTGTGCTTTTGTGCTTTTGAGCTTTGTTTTGTAGAGAAAGTTGGCTTATGAATTCACTGGATGTGTCAGACTTTTCAAAACTTTTGATTCTATAACTTCCTCTCAAACAAATTGGCCAGGAAAAAATTGTGCTAAAGTGAGATATCCCTTTCTTAGCAAATTTTTCTAAGTGAATAAGCTCACTCTTTTTTCACCCCTGATTTTATTCAAACTTCTCCTATCTGGTTATGAAAACCTGTATTCTTGAGTATTCATTAGAGGTGGAAGTAAAAGGAAGTTTAAGACTAAACGATATGTTTTTGCAACTCACTTTAATGGAGTCTTCAGCCTTGAGATGCACATCCACAAGAGACAACCTCTAACAGTGCTTTTCTCCAAGCACTTCTTGATTTACGGTTTCCTGTCTGTCATTTCATGCAAATCCAATACTCCTAACTTAGGTCAAGATGACATTTAACCATGTAGGGCTAAGTTTCAGATTACCTAGAAATCATTTATCTGAATTGAATATACGCAGTGCTATTCTGAGGTCACACTTATTTACGTGGAAGAATTCTGAATACACCTGCCAGGCTTCCAAATACAAGACCACAGCCCAAATTTTAGCTTGCCAACTTGTAGAAGAGAGGAGAAAGGGAGTTGTGATTATCTCTAATTGTCTGTACTTGTAATAGCCAGATGGCCATAATTCAGCAAAACCAAAAGCTCTCTCTTCCCTGTCATTCCTTTCAAAGCTGTGAGCTGGACAGGGAGGGAAGATAAACATAGATCTTCCCTTCAAACATTCCCTCCCCATTGACTATGGGTAGTAATTCCTGCAAGCACAACTCATAGGAAGATCCCCTCTTTGTGCCTCTCTGTAAGTGACTGTTCAGCCAGTTCTCGATTATTCAGGGAGAAGGCCTGCCACGTTCTGGATAATTTTCATTCTGTGTATCCTTCATACTCTGTCATCGTCTCTTCACATGCTGTCTGCTATTTCTAGTTGTGCCATTGCTGGGGTGACAGAAAGAAGCATCACCCATCAGCAACCCCCTCCCCAGCAGCCGTGCCAACTGCACATCCAGCAGGGTTGCTAGAGTAAGTACTCCATCAAACTTCCACTTCTCAAGGCTGTCAGCCCAAGATGATGTATCTACAAAGGGATTTCAGAGCTTTATAAGCAAATAATGCCTCCTCCAAAGCACATATTAACTGAGCAAAAAATACGCCTTAATTCAGCATGTACATTTGCATATTTACACAGAAGCCCCTGCTGCTTATTTGCCTAAGATAATGAAAGAGCATCCAAGGAACCTTCTCCACTGGAGACTAAGCACATGCAGAAAACATGATGGGTTGATTTAAAGTTTTAATTTCCTCTTTCTGGGGTGAGAAAGAGTCATCATTTGGACTAATTTAGATGACTCACAGTATCTGGAAAAAGAGGGAGTAGCCCAGGGTAGAAACTCTTATAAATCTTCTTTTTTTTTTTTTTTTTTTTTGCAGTGCAGCTGATTTATTTCAGTATGTTCTACCAAATTTTCTTCTGTGTTAAATGAGGTTAATACCTGTAGAAAAACAGTAAAGCCTAAATGATATGAAAAGCTGTGAAGTTCAACAAAGCTTTGTAGCAACATGAAACCCTAACACTGCAAATCAGATTCATAGGACATCTACTCCCAACTTTCACAGAATAAATCATGTGGTTTCTCATAGTCACCCTAGGTTACTACTCCAGAGCAGCATCAAGAAAACTCGTTTCTAGATTTTCCCATCATTAAGAATTTTTCTTTCAGCAAAATATTCTTGAAGGTGATTTTTGTGGTACATCCTAATCAGGCATGTCCCCTTAAATCCTTTTTAGCTTGATAAGCAATAAAAATAATCAGATGTTCAACACTTCCTTTTCTCAGGTAAATTAAGTTTAGCTTTTTATAAACATTAGTCATTGAAATTTTAAAACTATTTATTTGTTTAATTAATGCATTATAATTTCACATTTTTATAGGATAAAATTTGGTGTTTCAATATGTATCTCTGTTGTATAGTGATCCAATCAGGGTGGTGTATCCATTACCTCACACATTTATCCTTTCTTTGTGGTAAGAATACTCAAAGGCTTCTCTTCTAACTATTTTGTAATATACAATATTTTACCATTAATTATAGTCAACCTACTGCTTATTAAAACACCAGAATTTTCCTTCTACCTAAAATTTGTACCTTGTACAAAATTTGTACTTTGTACCTGTTGACCAACCTTTTCCCATCCTACCTTCCCAGTTCCCCTCCTAAGTCTCTGGTAGTAACTGTTCTACTCTGCTTCTAAGATATCAACTTTGTTGTTTCTTTTAAGAGTCCATACAAATAAGATAATATGGTATCTGTCCTTCTCTGTCTGGCTTATTTCACCGATATGAATTGGCTGTGTCCCCATCCAAAATCTCACCTTGAATTGTAATCTCCATAATCCCCATACTCTTCACATGTCAAGAGTGGGACCAGGTAGAGGTAAGTGGATCATGGGGTCGGTTTTCCCCATGCTATTCTCATGATAGTGAGTCGCACGAGATCTGATGGTTTTATGAGTCTGGCATATCCTCTGCTTGCACTCACTCCATCTTGCTGCCCTGTGAAGAGGGTGCCTGCTTCTCCTTTGCCTTCCACCATAATTGTAAGTTTCCTGAGGCCTCCCCAGCAGTGCAGAACTATGAATCAATTAAACCTCTTTCCTTTATAAATTACGCAGTCTTGGGTATTTCTTCACAGCAGTTTGAGAATGGCCTAATTCATTCACTTAACATGATGTCCTCCAGGTTCATCCTTGTTGTCAAAAATTACAGGATTTTATTCTTTTTAGGCCTGAATAGTACAGTATGCCATTGCGTATATATACCACATTTTCTTTATCCATTCATCCATTGATGGACACTTAGGTTCATTCCATATCTTGGCTATTGTAAATAGTGTTGTCATAAACATTTCTTTTGAATATATACCAAATAGGATTGCTGGATCCTATTTCTATTTTTGATATTTTGAGGAATCTCCAGACTGTTTTTCCATAATGACTGTACTAGTTTACAATCCCACCAGCAGTTTATAAATAGTCCCTTTTCTCCACATCCCTTCTAACACTTGTTTAATTTTGTCCTTTTGATCAAAGCTATTCTAACTGGAGGGAGGTGGCATCTCATTGTAGTTTTGATTCACATTTCTCTGATGATTAACAATGTTAAGCATTTTTATATGTCTATTGGCCATTTGTATGTCTTCTTTTGAGAAATATCTATTAAGGTATTTTACCGTTTTTAAACCGGTTTTTTTTTTTTTTTTTTTTTTTTGCTTTTTACTATTGTGTTGTTCAAATTTCTTATATATTCTGGATCTTGACACCTTGTCAGACATGTAGTTTACAAATATTGTCTTCCATTCTGCAGGCTGCCTCTTACTGTATTAATAGTTTTCTTTGTTGTGCAGAAGCTCTTTTAGTTTGATGTAATGCCATTTGTCTATTTTTGCTTTTATTGTCTGTGCTTTTGAAGGCTCATTTTTAAAGATTCTTGCCCAGCCCAATGACGTGAAGCATTTCCCCTACGTTTTCTTCTAATATTTTTATGGTTTGGGGTTTTATATTTAAGTCTTTAATTGATTTTGAGGTAATTTTGGTATATGGTGAGAAGTAGGGGGTCTAGTCTCATTTATCTGTATGTGGCTATCCAACTTTCCCAGTATCATATATTGAAGAGACTGTCTCTTCCCCAATGTGTGTTCTTGGTCCCTTTGTCAAAAATTAGTTGGGTGTCAGTGCTTGAATTTATTTCTGGGCTCTCTATTCTGTTTCACTGGTCTATGTATCTGTTTCTATGCCAGTACCATGCTATTTTTATTACTATAGCTTTGTAGTATATTTTGCAATCAGCTAGTGAAATGCCTCCAGTTTTGTTCTTTTTGCTCAGCATTGGTTTGACTATTCAGGGTCTTTGGGGTTCCATATAAATTTTAGTATTGCTTTTTTCTATTTCTGTAAAGAATGCCAGGCTGGGTGTGGTGGCTCACGCCTGTAATCCCAGCACTTTGGGAGGCCAAAGTGGGAGGATCACGAGGTCAGGAGATTGAGACTATCCTGGCTAACACAGTGGAACCCTGTGCCTACTAAAAAATACAAAAAATTAGCCAGGCATAGTGGTAGGCACCTGTAGTCCCAGCTACTCGGGAGGCTGAGGCAGGAGAATGGCATGAACCCGGGAGGCAGAGCTTGCAGTGAGCTGAGATGGCACCACTGTACTCCAGCCTGGTTGACAGCACGAGACTTCATCAAAAAAAAAGAAAAAAAAAGAATGCCAATACTGTTTTGATAGAGATTGCATTAAATCTATATATTGCTTTGTGTAGTATGGTCATTTTGACAATATTAATGTTTCCAGTCCATAAACATGGAATATCTTTTCCTTTATGTGTATCCTTTTTAATTTCTTTCAGTTTTCCTTGCAGTAATTTTTTTCACCTCCTTTATTCCTAGGTATCTTATTTTTTTTGTAATGACTGTAAATGGAATTTTTTTCTTAATGTTTTTCAGATACTTCACTATTAACATATAGAAATGCTACTGATTTTTGTATGTTGATTTTGTATCCTGCAACTTTACTGAACTTACTAGTTCTAACAGTTTTTTGGTGGCGTCTTTAGGGTTTTCTATATATAAGTTCCTGTCATCTGCAAACAAGGACAATCTGACTTCCAAACTGGAAGCTTTTTGTTTCTTTATTTTGCCTAATTGCTCTGGCTAGGACTTCAAGTACTACGCTGAATAAAGTGGTGAAAATGAGGTGATCTTAGAGGACAAATTTTCAGCTTTTCCTCACTCAGTATGATGTTAGCTGTAGGTCTGTCATATATAGCCTTTATTGTGTTGAGGTACATACCTACAACACGTTTGTTGAGAGTTTTTATCATGAAGGGATGTAGAATTCTGTCAAATGTTTTTTCTGCATCTGTTAAAATTATCACATAGCTTTTGTCTTTCTGTTAATGTGGTATATCACATTTATTGATTTGCATGTTAGACTATCCTTGCACCTGCAGAATGAATATTATCTGATTATAGTGAATGATCTTTTAAATGTGCTGTTGAATTCAGTTTGCTAATATCTTGCTGGGAATTTTTGCATCTGTGTTCATCAGGGATAGCAAAGAGAAAGCCATCAAGATTAGAAAGAGAGAACTAAAACTGATGTTTATTTGCAAAGTAAATAATTATCAATGTAAAAAATAAAAAGAATTTAAAGAAAACTTCTAGAATAAATAAATTTAGCAAGGTAAGGATATGAGGTCAAAATACAAAAAGTCAACTGTTTTTCTGTATACTAGCACCAGACAATTGAAAAGAGCAATTTAAAAATCAATGCCATTTACAAGAGTTCAAAAATCAAGACATTGTAGTATTAAAATAATGAACAAATAGGTGAATGGAACAGAATGGAAGTATTCAGAAATAGACCCACATATATAGCATCAATATATTTTAGACAAAAACCTAAGACAAAACAATTGAGAAAGGAGAGTCCTTTCAACAGACAGCACTGGAATAACTGTATAAATGTATTTTAAAAAATAAAAAGAATCTTGACTCCTTCATCACACCATACACAAAATTATTTTGAAATACATTATACAGACCTGAACTTAAAGCTAAAAGTCTAAATGTCTTAGAATATAAATACAGAATATTTATATTAGTTGAGGTAAGAAAAGATTTCTTAGGGGACAAAAAAAGTACTAACCATAAAGTACTAACTTCATCAAAATTTAAAAGTCATCAAAAGACACCCCTGGGAAAATGAAAAAGCAAGCCACAGACTGGGCAACAATTTTGCAGTGATCTTATCTGACAAAGGACTTATATCCCAAATATGTAAAGCGCTCAACAATAAGAAGACAACCCATTTTTAAAATGGGTAAGTTTTGAATACACACTTTGCCAGGAAGATAGAGTGGCCAATAAGCACACAAAAGGACCTTCAACATCATTAGTCATAAGAGAACTGCAAAAATCAGAATAAAGTACCACTTCACACTCACTACAATGTTAACATTTTAAAATGTTTTCATGAATTGATAGCAGAAACGTAGAATGATACAACCACATTGGAAAACTGTTTGGCAGTGTCTTAAACATATACTTAACCTGTGGTCTAACAATTCCATTGCTAGGTATTTACCAAAAAGAAATGAAAACATTTCTTTGTGTCCACACAAAGACTTATGCAAACATGTTCACAGCAGCTATACAAATGATAGCCAAAAGTGAAAACCATCACATAAGCTATCAACAGGAAAAAATGAATAAGCAAAATGTTATATATCATATAATAGAATATAAAACAGTAATCTTTTAAAACAAAATACTAGTATTGCAACAACACAAATGAACGTCAAAAACATTATGCTTGGACATAGATACAAAAATATATAATCAATTATTACATCATACAAATAAAATTAGAGAACATTCGAAATGTTCTAATCTATAATACTAGAAACCAGAGCAGTGGTTGCCTATCAAGGGGTAGAGATTAATAGGAAAGGGCCTCTATAGAGCTTTCTGAGCTGGTGAAGATGTTCTATACCTTATTTGGGTAGTTGGTCATATGAACAAATGTTGGTCACATTTGTCTAAACTCATTCACCTGCAGCTTTAGGATTTGTGCGTTTGCTATATGTAGTTCTTACCCCAAGAAAAAAGAAGAGAAAAATGAAAGAAAAATAATCACATGGAAAATACTGAATATTAATTCTATATTGTCCATACCTCAAAACATAAAGTATCATCTAATTGCAAACTAATAATCTACGTAAGTACTCACTGAACACTTGCTATGTGCTAGGAACCTTGTTGGTGGTGTGTGTGTGTGCGTTTTAAGAGACAGGGTCTCGCTCTGTTACCCAGGCTAGAGTGCAGTAGCATGATCATGGCTTACTGCAATCAAACTCCTGGTCTCAAGAAATCTTCCCACCTCAGCATCCTGAGTAACTAGGACTACAGGAGCATGCCACTGTAGCCAGCTAATTTATTTTTTAAAATCGTTTTGTAAAGACAGGATCTCAGTATGTTGCTTAGGCTGGTCTTGAACTCCTAGCCTCAAGCAATCCTCCCACCTCAGCCTCCCAGAGTGCTAGTATTACAGGCATAAGCCATAGCACCTGGTCACTAGGAACCTTTTTGAATGAGCACAGTTAATGGATTTTTCTCATTTTATCATCAGGGTAACCTATGAGGGTACATTTTATTATCATCACCACACTTTACAGATGAGGAAACTGAGGCCTGAAGACAGTAAATAATTCACTTAGGATGACAGAACTAATACGTAAAAACCTATACCTGACTGTCTAACTATAGAAACTAGGCTCTTAAACAACATGGATCATCGGAAAAGCACTTGTTTGGGCTTAGGAAGGCTTCAATACCTATGCTTGAATTGATGAGAAATGTTGATGGGAAAAAGATATATTGTATCTAAGAGGTGAAGGATTTAAGAGAAACAGAATGTCTTAGGTTAGTGAATTCAAGGTAACATTAGTCGTGATGATAATGATAGCTAAAATTTATTGAGCACTAACTATATATCAGACATTTTCCAAGCACTTAATGAATTTTAATCATTAATGCCTCACAATGGTCCTATTAAGTAGGTCTGATTATTCTCATTTTTATAGATGAGGAAACTGAGGCAGAGAGTTTTAGTCATTTGATAGACATACACAGCAAGTAAGTGATAGAAATCAGAAAGACATTGGGGAACAGACAAAATAAGATAAGAAATCTGCACGGTATTTATATTCCTGCAAACTGAAAGATGATATAATACTTCCCAAGAACACAGTTGAAATTAGCTGTAAGAATGTCATAATGAGAAAAGCCACAAGCAAAGTGAGCAGAGAGTAATCAGAGACAGAGCTACCCTTGTTTCAGCTATAGCTACCTTAAGAAAAAGACCTAAGAAGGTGGCTGGAAGGGGTTTGTGCATTGGATAAAGAAGACTTCCACAACAGACGGTCTCAAGTTGTACACTGTGATTGAATTCTCTCTGACAGAACTTCTTGGGTACCATGGTCACATCATAGGTCAGACTGA
This sequence comes from Chlorocebus sabaeus, assembly GCF_047675955.1. Lineage (NCBI taxonomy): Eukaryota > Metazoa > Chordata > Mammalia > Primates > Cercopithecidae > Chlorocebus > Chlorocebus sabaeus. The sequence continues at coordinate 80,240,969 of NC_132910.1, read as the reverse complement.
CATGGTCTTAGGCTTTAACAGAAATAAACTAGACATTTGTGAATTTACATAACTTCACTTGTTCTATGGACAGCTACTGCATAAAGTGAAACCCCAGATTAAGGGAAGAGTGAAAAGCACATTCTCCCCATGTTGCGGCTGGCAGTTTTGGCATACTGCTGCCATGACTCTCTCCCTGGCCTTGCAGCCATCAGAGAAACTTGAGACCACTCAATGCAGTAAAGATAGGTAGATGGGAACAAATAAGAACACGAGGTTGTCTTTTATTATGAAACTATCAAATAATCCCAATCAAATACAACATTTTGAATCAAAAAAGCAAATGCTATGAAAATGGGCCTTAGGTGCGGATGCAAAATAGGTCATCTTCTCCAACCCAGCTTAGCTGTACCTCCTTCCTTGCTGGGATGAACTGTATTACATCTCTGAGGGCTGATATTCACCAGGAAGCTTGGCAGCAAATGAGCCAAGTCCAAAGTGACTCCTAATAGCTCAGCAGAAAGACAGATGAACGTCAAGCCTTTCACTTACCCCCTATGCTAGGCTGCGGGCTGAGGAAGAGAGATCAGCTCGGTAGGCAGATGGAAGAATTGCAACCTTTCTCAGCTTTCCCACTTCAAGAATACTGGGTGTATGTCACAATTTTCAAATATATATATACTAACAGAGAAATGAGAAGCTGGAAAATCATATCCAGAGGTAAATATTTAAATTTTTAATAGGCTAACTATAAGCATATGCTATAGGAACAGAATTGAAGAAACATCTGGGGCAGGCATTTTTTATCTTTATTGGGAAATTTGGCAGACTATTTTTTACCAAGTTGGGGAAAAAAACAGTATGAAATGATGGTTTTTAGTATACTAGTTTTTATTTGTATTTCTAAAATACATAGAAATTCATGTCTTGAAAATGCACTCAATAACAACAGTGATTAGGAAAATACAGTGTATTTTGCTCTGATCATTGCAAGGATGAACAAATACTACCGCAATTATCTTTTAACCACTAGAGATCCCTGATACAACCAGGTACATCTTTAATATAAAACATATGAGTGTTTTCTCTGTAAAATGCCTGTACATATATATAATGTGACACTGGAGGTGGCATGGCAATTAAGGGCATAATTGCTGTAATTACTGATGGAATTACTCATATTCCTCTATGCTACTTTTTCTAATTATCTTGGTTTAATGAAAATGTGTATTTTTGCATTGAACAGGATGTGGCCATCATTTGGCTGCCTGCCTGGGATGATGTACAGTGTCTGTCCCTTGAATGAACATAGTGCAGAGAGGTCACCACTTGTTTGCAGGAAGAAGAGGTTTCTGGGACACAACAGGCAATTTAAATGCATGTCATGAACATCCTACAAAAGCTCACAGATAGGTTTCATTGGAAGAAATATAACAGTAGGGGGGACATTATCCTAGAAGGAGCCCAATAGCTTTACAGTCTTCAGGCTTTAATGAGAATGACTTGTAAAAATAGTACAAAGGTTTCATACTGTTTGTCCATTCTTCTTCTAGTCTCTAACTCAAAAACAGATTCAAACAGTACCATTTTTCCTGATTTTGTTACACTCTTTATCACAAGAATGAGGCTTAAAAAACTGGTGTTTTAAACTTGCTGAAAATTGCAAGACTTCTGGAAGTACGTTCTCTCTCTCTCTCTCTCTCTCTCTCTCTTCCCCTGCCTTCCCTCTCTATCTCTTTTACTTCATATATTTTAAATATCTTGGAAACTTAATTGGCTGGCTATACTATTTATTTATTTATTTATCAGCCTGCTGGACAGAAGTTAGATAATCATTCAACAAAGATTATAAAGTCACTCAAAACATATATCTGATATATGCAAAAAGCACTTTGTAAATTCAGATAATTATTGGCATCACAGGCATCACTAAGTAGAAGAGGTATAGTATTTACGTTCTTACTGTGAAAATCACATAGAAGGAAAAGATAAATAAAGTTGAGGAAATTATCTTGACTCAATCACAACAAATCTTAAGATATACTTTCAGGGCCTGTATTAATTTCCTATTGTTGTTTTTAACAAATAACCATAAATTTGCTGACTTAAAACATTAGAAGTTTAGTAGCTTACAGTTCCAGGGGTCAGAAGTCTAAAGTAGGTCAGTCAGTAGGGCCATGTTCCTTCTAGAGGCATTCTTTTTTTTTTTTTTTAAGTTTTAGTTTAGATTTGGGGGTACATGTGAAGCTTTGTTACATATGTAAATGTGACACAGGGATTTGTTATATATATTATTTCATCACCCAGGTATTAAGCCTAGTACCCAATAGTTATCTTTGCTGCTCTTCTTCCTACTCCCACCCTCGCTGCTCAAGTGTACCCCAGTTTCTGTTGTTTCCTTCTGTGTGTTCCTATGTTCTTACCGTTTAGCTCCCACTTATAAGTGAGAACATGCAGTATTTGGTTTCCTGTTTCTGCATTTGTTTTCTTTTCCTACACAATATTTATTTATTATGTTTTTAAATTACACTTAAAGTTCTAGGGTACATGTGCACAACATGCAGGTTTGTTACATATGTATACATGTGCCATGTTGGTGTGCTGTACCCATTAACTTGTCATTTACATTAGGTATATCTCCTAATGCTATCCCTCTCCTCTCTCTCCACCCCACAACAGTCCCCAGTGTGTGATGTTCCCCTTTCTGTGTCCAAGTGTTCTCATTGTTCAATTCCCACCTATGAGTGAGAACATGCGGTATTTGGTTTTCTGTCCTTGCAATAGTTTGCTGAGAATGATGGTTTCTAGCTTCATCCATGTCCCTACAAAGGACACGAACTCATCCTTTTTGATGGCTGCATAGTATTCCATGGTGTATATATGCCACATTTTCTTAATCCAGTCTATCATTGTTGGACATTTGGGTTGGTTCCAAGTCTTTGCTATTGTGAGTAGTGCTACAATAAACATATGTGTGCCTGTGTCTTTACAGCAGCATGATTTATAATCCTTTGGGTATATACCCAGTAATGGGATGGCTGGGTCAAATGGTATTTCTAGTTCTAGATCCTAGAGGAATTGCCACACTGTCTTCCATATTGGTTGAACTAGTTTACAGTCCCACCAACAGTGTAAAAGTGTTCCTATTTCTCCACATCCTCTCCAGCACCTGTTGTTTCCTGATGTTTTAAAGATTGGCATTCTAACTGGTGTGGGATGGTATCTCATTGTGGTTTTGATTTGTATTTCTCTGATGGTCAGTGATGATGAGCATTTTTTCATGTGTCTGTTGGCTGCATAAATGTCTTCTTTTGAGAAATGTCTGTTCATATCCTTTGCCCACTTGTTGGTGGGGTTGTTTTTTTCTTGTAAATTTGTTTCAGTTCTTTGTAGGTTCTGGATATTAGCCCTTTGTCAGATGAGGAGATTGCGAAAATTTTCTCCCATTCTGAAGGTTGCCTGTTCACTCTGATGGTAGTTTCTTTGGCTGTGCAGAGGCTCTTTAGTTTAATTAGATCCCATTTGTCAATTTTGGCTTTTGTTGCCATTGCTTTTGGTGTTTTAGACATGAAATCTTTGCCCATGCCTATGGCCTGAATGGTATTGCCTAGGTTTTCTTCTAGGGTTTTTATGGTTTTAGGTCTAATATTTAAGTCTTTAATCCATCTTGAATTAATTTTTGTATAAAGTGTGAGGAAGGGATCCAGTTTCAACTTTCTACTTATGGCTAGCCAGTTTTCCCAGCACCATTTGTTAAACAGGGACTCCTTTACCCACTTCTTGTTTTTGTCAGGTTTGTCAAAGATCAGATAGTTGTAGATGTGTGGTATTATTTCTGAGGGCTCTGTTCTGTTCCATTGGTCTATATCTCTGTTTTGGTACCAGTACCATGCTGTTTTTGTTACTGTAGCCTTGTAGTATAGTTTGAAGTCAGGTAGCATGATGCCTCCAGCTTTGTTCTTTTGGCTTAGGATTGTCTTGGCAATGTGGGCTCTTTTTTGTTTCCATATGAGCTTTAAAGTAGTTTTTTCCAATTCTGTGAAGAAAGTCATTGGTAGCTTGATGGGGATGGCATTAAATCTATAAATTACCTTGGGCAGTATGGCCATTTTCACAATATTGATTCTTCCTATGCATGAGCATGGAATGTTCTTCCATTTATTTGTAAGTTGTTTTATTTCGTTGAGCAGTGGTTTGTAGTTCTCCTTGAAGAGGTCCTTCACATCCCTTGTAAGTTCTTTCTAGAGTACTTTTCATTGTTTACAATCTCCCCTTTCTCTCCAGGAGAGGATTGAGTCTATCTTAAACTTTCCCTTTTTTTCATTTAATGCAGAGTTAATAATAAACTAAGCAAAGTTAAGCCAGAAATACAGACTCCTTGGGGGCATCCACTGTTATCTTATATATTTTTGTTCTTAGTGTATCCTTTTATACCCTAAAAGGCATTTGTATATGGGTCCGGTATGAAATAAGGAGACAGAGTTCCACAATAGGAAAGGAGTTACTGAGCAGGAGCATAATGTTTCTTGACAGATCCACACCAACCTGCAGCCCCTTAGCCATTGGTCCAATCTACCCAATAACCATGTGGAGTTAAATACATCATCCTGGATCACAAAGTAACTGACAAATCATGAGGAATCAAAAGAGTCATCAACTAACTGGATAGTAGTCCAGATAAATTTTAATTAATTAATTAAAGGGAAGGGAAAAATAATAATATACAGAGAGTGCCCTTTGTCTCTTCTCTGTTTTAAGCCAATCTGACAAGATCAAGTAATAAATCATCTTTATTTTTACATCACATATTTTAAACACCTTGGAAATTTAATTGTCAAACTATACTGCTTATTCATTCATTTCTCAGCCTGCTGGTAAAGTTACATAAAAAATTTAACTGAGAACCATTATAATCTAAACAGTCTGGCAATGAGTATGAATTTTGTACACATCCCTAAGATGCAACTTATATCACATTCTTTTATTTCTCTAAATTTATTCAGAAAGCAGTTATTGAGTACCTACTATGTGCCAGACACTGTGCTAAAGACAAAGCATGATTAAAAAGAAAATCCTTACTCTCATGGAGAGCTAACATTCTGGTGAGAAATATAGACAACACACATAAGTAAATAAAATATATCATATGATATGATATATATATGATAGGGTTGTGCTCCAAGAAGAAACACAAAGCAGGAAAGGGGATGAAAATTATTGGAGGTGTGAGATTAAATTCGGGACAGGGTGGCCAGGGAAGGTCTCAACTGCAAAGGTGACTTTTAGTTAAGATGGGAAGGAAGTAAGATTAGCCATTCAAATAACTGGAAGAGGAGCATTCCATACTGAAAGGACAGCAAGTTCCAAAGCCCTGGGATTGCAAGCAGAAATAAAAGGACGGGTGTAGCGGGAACTGAAACAAAAAGTGGATGAGAGTAGTAGTAATAAAATCAGGGAAAATGAGGAGCCAGTTGCCATAGGGTTTGTAGATCACAGTTAAGACATTGGCTTTTCCTCTGAGTGAAATAGGAAGGCACTAAAGTATTCTGAACAGAAGGGTGACATAGTCTACCTGTGCTTAACAGAGCAGTCTGGCTGCTACACTGAGAATAGACAAAAGGAAGTTAAGTGCAGAAGCAGGGGACCAGTCCAAAGGGTACCGGAATAATTCAGAAATGATGTGACTTGGATCAGGTTGGTGTCCTTGGGAACTAGGAGGAATGGTCAAATTCTGATAGAGGAGAGTCAGGAGGATTTGCTGAAAATTCAGATATGGAGTGTGAGGGAAAGAGAGGAATTGAGGTTCTGGGCTACACAAGGGGGAAAATGAAGTTGCCATAACTGAAGTGGAAAAGACTATAACAGGAACTGATTTGAGGGAAAAGTCAAGTCCAATCTGGGACATGTTTAGCTTGAAATGCCTATTAGGCAGCCAACTAAAGATGTCAAGAAGACAGTTGGATATACGGTTTGGACATATTCAGCTGCAGGCTCCTCCCTGGCTGGCTGGCCGGCCAGTAATCCAATCTCAGTCATTGAATGCTACAATCACAGGTTTACATTATTCCAGAAAACTAGGAAGGGACCAAGTCCCTTAGTCCATGATGATTCTAAACATTGCAGTTGTTTCTTCTCCTTCGTGCTGCCATCAAGAACTGCTTCTCTGGCCATCAAACTTGAGGCCTCTCAAATGACAGGGCAGGTCAAAAGAGGCCTCAAACTTGTCCACAGAGAGACACGTGTGGTCTTTAGGCCACAATGTTTCCAGTTATTAAGGACACAGGCCCAGACCACCATATTGAGGTCACTCATTTTTTTACGTTAGTAAGTTATTTAACTTGCCTGTGGCCTCTTCTCTGTAAAATTATTATGATACAGCAATACCGGAATCTACCATGAAGGACTGTTGTGAGCATTAAATGTGTTAATACTCATAAAACACCCAAAATGCAGACTTGGCACCTGTGTAATAAAGAATCACTCTCACCCTCACCATTATTATTGCAAGAATCTGTAGCAGGGCCTGGAACACAAGTACAGTTACAAATCCACAGCCGTGTTCTTCATCTCAGGGACTTTCAACATTTTCCACCCCTGTTACCCCAAAACTTGTCCACTTTTGCCTCCGAATTATAAACTTTCTTCTACCTGCCTCCCTGTCAAAGATTCTGAAGCAAAAAAAATTTCTAGTGTGGGAGAAGGGAAATTGGGGCCCTTCAAAATTCTTTGAGACTTTTTTCCACAGGATAAGAATGGGGAAAGAAGATACTAGTACTAGTTAATGATTTTTAAATAGCCTATCCTTTATACTGTGACTATGTACATCCTTCAATATGCTTTCCATTAGGACTATTCAAGGTCTATTCAAGTCTGTCAGCTTACTTGATTGTATCTTGATCAAGAAACAAAAAGATTCAGAAAGCTCAGATGGCATGTAGGCAAGCCCTTACCCAATAGCAAAATGTCTTTAGGTTAGACGATTGCACAGAAAACATGACACACAGATTTGAAGCCAAGCCTCCAGGCCTTCCTTTTGGGGCTGCTTTACCTTATCCCAAGCTCTCTCCCCCAAGTAGAGAGATGAAAATGATTTGTATTTAACCCATCACATGTTTGAATGCAAATGAGTGCTTCAGAACTTTACATAGCACATAAATACGGAATAATGCTTTTGGTATATTTCCAGTTAAACAGCAAGTTCTCATTTGCAACAAAATATATTTTACTAACCAAACAATCTGACCAAAAGCCAACAATTTGATCAATGCAGTGTATTTATCTATTGTCTGTGAAAGCAAATATCCTCCTTTTTCTTTAACTTTATGTTCAAGACCAGTGTTAGAAATCTTTACTCATCATCAAGAATGTTCTTTTTCTCTCATCTTAAAAGTAAAGTTTACTTCAATAATAGCCTTAAAAGATAGTTGTACATTTTAGCTGAAAAACACTGGATCTTTAAATTTAAAAAATCTTTCATTTAGCTTCTTCCCAAACAAGATTTCTTATAGTACTCAACGAACTTGTGAAATATTTCAGTCATATATAAGCTTTCACTGATTCCAGGCAACAGTATTTTGACAAACAAGTTTAGCATTGAAACGAACAGTAGCAATTCCACAGAAAGAAGTTCTCTCTTTTTCATTTTAATAACATTTCTGCACGCATTCCAAAGCGATAGGGTTCCTGTTATTCTGGATACAATGCTCATTACTCATGTCTGCTGGGACATTATTGGATGTATACTTTGGAATAAAGAGGGCTTTTACAATGTCTAATATGATGTCCTTTGCAATCTGTTATTAGCCTGTGCAATGCCTTGCCAGTTAATCATCCCATTATAGATTCAGAAAATCTGACAACCCAGAGGGATTGAAATGCAGTGTGCTACAAGATTAGAAATAGCTGTATGAAAATGAAGTAAGGATAACAAATGTTGTAGATTAGTCCATAAAATAAAGGCTTCAAAAGATTTTTGTTCTGGAGATCTCTCAATACTTTTACTGGAAAAGAAACAAGAGCAATGGATAAATAGAAAGACAAGAAAGCCTTGGACTTGACCACAGGTAAGGAATAAAATAAAAGCAGTTTATTCAGGGTTTGCTGAAACCTACCCAACATAATTAAAAATAAAATTAATATATACATCAGCTCTCTATGTACCCGCCCTGTCATTTGAGAGCAGAAGAGTCCGATGCGTTTCATCAGTCATCCCCAGAACTGCACAGCGCCATTCATCTCACCACTTGTTTATGTGTTATGGTTAGTGCCCTTGCTTCTGCGTACTTTGCTGCCATCTCCAGGAAACTGTGATGACAAGAATAGCCAAACCTGGAGGGTTATCGTAGCCCTAGAAAAAGTCTTGTAGGTGACTTTCTGTATTAGGAAACCCGGTATTAGAGAATATATTTTGTAAAATCAAAATATTTGCAAGTATCAATGGTTATTAGAGCACATATAGAATGTCTATTGGTTATTTATTGAGAAATGAGTCACACTAAAATGAGAGTTTCATAAGCAAAATGGCAAATTCAGAAGAAAGCCTATGAAAATTGCACTTCTACTTCATACACTGTTAAAGAGAGTAGAAAAATAGTTTGTCATGAACGTCATTATTGCTATAACAATCCAAAGAATTAATGGTGAATTGGTCTGTATAGAGTATATTGAATTACTATAAATTCAAATCCTTTTTTTAGTGAACAAGTTGTCTAAAGGAGACAGTACACAATGAAATTCCATCTGCTAGAGACCATAAAACAGGATAATTAAAAACATAAAGACAGGCAGGAATTGGTTTTCTCCAGAAAACATCCTAGGTCGGCGGGAGCTCTGAGACTTTCTAAAATTTACTCAATATGTCTGTATAGTGGTTACTGCTGGAACAGGTCCCCTTTGACTCTTGTGTAAAGAAAAGGAAAACTGTTCTTATAGCCCTCAGGGAAAACTCAAGGTATTTCTCAGCCATGAACATGCAGCAAGTGCGCTGAGGTTCAGTGCTATGCATAATAATGTGGAGACTGTTCACAATGTCAGAGTATAGTGAACGCTAAACACATGACTGAATAACAGTGAAGAAAGAATGACCACTTTGGCTTTGATTATTTATGTTTGATCAAAAAATATACGATGTAATAACTGTGCAACTCTGTATTCTACAGATAACATTCAATATATGAATAATATGTATCTACACTTCAGATAAATTAATGGATAGGTGACTAGGAATTTCAACATTTAATAAAAGGCCACAAACCAATCCTTATATACTCTAGTAAAAGGTATATTCTAAATACTCAATAGAAAAGAATAGCTTTTTAAATATATTTTCAAAGAATTCTTAACATGTTAAGTCTAGATAGTATAGTCCACACTCAAAATAAGAATTTATATCATCTTTTCCCCGATTGGACTGCAATGTCTTTACATCAGTATACTTATTTATAACCTTAGCTCCTAGCAAAATGCACAACACAACAGACAAACATTAAATGTTTATTGAACTGAACTGCATATAGTAAACATATTCAGTAAATACAGTAAATATCATGAAAAGTTATGTATTGAGGATGGCACATCTTCTAAAGTAGTACTTTCTAATCCTTAGGACAATTGCCATCAAATTAAAGCTAAGTGCTACACCTTAGTGGGAGAAAAAATATAGTTTACGAGTAGGCTTCTCTATGGAAATTAAGCCACCATCGATATGAAAATAAATATTCTTTAGTCATCAAGCCTTCAAATGAGAGTGGTACAAATTAATGCCAATACTTTTCCTAATTCTGCCTTTTAAAAATACTGTAAAACATCTAATAATTGACACAATTTAAGTGAAAATAGTAAGGGATCAAAAAAAGAAACAATACACACACCAAAAAACCAAAATCAACAGAGAAAATGAGCCAGTCAATTAAAGATCCTTTTGTAGAATAGAGCCCTTGACTCAGAAGACAAACCAGATAGAATTAGGTAGGACATCATTACATCACATATGGTATATAATCATAATATACCAATTAAAGACGACCTGAAAAAGAGACAAGATGGACTCTTCCAGAAGACTTCAGAACTTTTTCAAACAATAATTGTTAGTGGCTTATAAATTTGAAAAACATACAAACATGGTTTGCCCTAAACACTGAAGACAAATTAACTTTATAAAGTAAGGAGTCTACAGCACCCAGAGTAGAAAAAAAATGAGACATTCTTAAGGTCCTACCTTTCTGTGCATTGTCGTTAGAGTAGACCAAAGGTATTGATAAGGCAATTCACTTTACTCTAGATTAGTCTAGCATGTAATTAGACTTTTGACTGACATCTGCCCAAGGACCAGTTCCTCCCACAGCTCTGCCAGCTGCACTGGCTTCTGTAAGTGGAACCGTGTTGAATGAGTGAAGGAAGGGACCAGTCCTTTTTCAGTCTGATAATTAGCCTCCCCATCCCATTAAGCACAAGGTACAAGAGAGGAAAGAGCCTCACAATCATAACATAGCAGCTGTTCCATTTATTACAGAAAGAAAACGGATACGCTAATGCTGAGGCATGAGAAAAGTATACCTTTTAGTACATAGGTTGCACAATAGAACCTGTTTATTAACACACGTGCATAACTAAACTGAAATTACTTTCTATAAAATATACACTGGCATGCCCCAAAGCTGTATGCCCAATAAAAGCATGAACAGATTCACAACACAAATAATTCCACAAGATACCAAAACTCCCCTCTACACCCTTCTCAAAAATCAACAGGAAAGTGAAATTCAACCTGGAAAATAATTTTTCTTTAATAAAACTCCTTTATGGCTATTTCTTCCTTCTGTATACTGTAGAATCAGTCTGCTTTTTAAAAAATCAAAAATGTCATGACTTATTAGGAGTATCAAATAAGATAATGTACATAGAAAATGCTTATACATGTAAAAGTGCTACGCAAATGTTAATTTTTATTTTTACTCAGTTGGATGTGACATCTCTCTAGACTTTTTAGGCTCCCAAGTGCAAATGTTGCTGCAAATATAATCATATACTGAACTAAACTACTATACATATTTAAACTGTAGGAATTGCAAAGTTCAAGACAGAGTGAAAATATTATTTCTCAAGATGGGCTGGTTGAAGCTGTAGAAACCTGACATCAATCTATTCCTCCATAGAACAGACCTAAGGGAACCAGCCCAAATGTGAGGAAGCTCAGGCTAGTTGGGAAAGCAAAGTGCTTTATTAGAATGGGACACCATGTGTTCATGGGGTTACCCGTGATTCAGGCAACAATGAGACTCTACCAGGTGACACCATGAATAGCATCACTGGCCAGATCAACAGTGAGGCTGACAGATTGCAATCAATTTCTACTAGACCTACTCTCCTCACCACCCTCCTTTCCCACAGCCACTGGAGCAGGTACATCTTTTCTGCTAAGCAGGTAGGAGTGGTCAGCTGGGGTCTAATAAGGGAAGTTTGCACAGACAAAGCAGTAAAAGAGGTAGGAGCAAGCAGTCTATGTAATCTTTTTTTGTGCTACAAAATATTTTGTTTATATATTTATTCTAAAGTTTTTTCTTTTATTTATTTATTTTTTTTTACTTTTTAAATTTTTGTTAAAAAACTAATATACAAGCACATACATGAACTGAGGCCTGCGCAAGGACAGGATCATCACTATCACTGTCTTGAGTCTCCACATCTTGTCCCATTGGGAGGTTTTCAGAGGCAACAACATGCATGAACTTGTCATCTCCTATGACAACAATACCTCCAACAAACAGAAAGTAAGCTTTGAAGGTCTAAGTAGCCACAGTCTTTTGGAAAGTTTTCTCTTTAAACTGTCCAGAAACGTATTTCCCAACTGTTCCCTTTGGCTTTTGGAACTTCACTCATCTCTGATCAAAACCTGTAGCTGATTCTCCTGATCCTGTCTTGATTCACAAAATAATTAGTTGGATAACCTTTTTACGTGCCTACTTTTCAGTGACTTATCACATTGAATTAAAATAGTCTCTCTATTTGTATCTTTTCCCACTCTTAGTTTTTCGTCAAGAGGATCTTTATATATTTCATTCTGACCTCCAATCAGAAGCCTGCCTACTTGAATGTTATATCTAAAGGCCATTAAAATTATAATCAACACCGACTTTGAACCCTATAACCTCCCAAATGTGCTCATACTTAGATGGGCACTTCATACTGGGTTACCCAAGTCCTGGAGTTGTTCCTATACAAAACGTCTCCTTAGAAACCAGAAAATCCTGGTGAGGATAATATACCAAATGGAACTCAGATGCCATCACGAATATATACTAAATTAAGCCTGTTATATAAAGTACAGCAGCCTTTCGCAACATGGATTACAACAGATCTCAATGTGAAGTCTGGAGGAGAGCTGGCAGTGACAAAGGTCAGTGTGCATGCTGCAATGTTGTCTCCTACAATATGGTTCCTACAAGATGGCTGCTGCAAGAGAAACTATGAAAGCAAAACAATTCTGCCAATTTTACAGAAATTAACTCTTTTCACTTACTCTCCTGATGACTCAATTTACAACATTTGTAAACTTGTTTTTACCTACAGTGTAGAAGCATTATACTGGGTGCTGGTTGGGGATACACAACAAAAGTTGAAAAGGTTTATAGAGGTCTTTACGCTGCAAGAATAGGCTAACAATCTGTTTAAGTTGATGAGGTATCTCTACAAAACTATCCAGACTCACTTGAACTCTGTCCTCAGTAGCAGCCAAGTGCCTGGAGATAAGGACCATAATGCTGCCAATTTCACAGTGATATGATTGGCCTGTGATCCTTTCATTCTTCTCTCCAAGTGCTCAGGGTTTACTAGTTTGACCGTAGTGGTGATCTTGTACATCTTCTGCATTGTTTTATTTCTTTGTCTTTGTTGTTGCTATTTTGCCTTAGCAATTCTACTACATAAAATTGAGAATGCTCTCTTTGTTAAATGTTGTAGCACCAAAAATTTCTGTGGAAATTGCATTTTGGGATTAGAATAACTCATCCCTGAGGGACTTCTCAGGAACTTTTTTTTTTCAGAAAACTATATTTTATATATATATAAAAAAATTTTAAATATATATATGTGTATATATATGTATTTAAATATATGTGTGTGTGTGTATATATATAGTTTTAAATAGATTGATTATCTATAAAACCTCAAGGTGGGACACAACTTAAGCAATGAAAGAAACCATAAAAAATATAACTATAATTGTTTTCTAGTACTAAAATAAAAATAATTCTCTTTGGCATAAAACACACACAAAAAAAGCCAAGAAACAAACTATATTATGGAATAAAGTATGTACAAAACACATAACTGACAAATGGTTATTATATATATATATATACTTTAAGTTCTAGGGTACATGTGCACAATGTGCAGGTTTATTACATATGTATACATGTGCCATGTTGGTGTGCTGCACCCATTAACTGGTCATTTACATTAGGTATATCTCCTAATGCTATCCCTTCCCCCTCCCCCCATCCCATGACAGGCCCTGCTGTGTGATGTTCCCCTTCCTGTGTCCAGCTGTTCTCATTGTTCAACTCCCACCTATGAGTGAGAAAACGTGGTGTTTGGTTTTCTGTCCTTGCAATAGTTTGCTGAGAATGATGGTTTCCAGCTTCATCCATGTCCCTACAAAGGACATGAACTCTTCCTTTTTTATGGCTGCATAGTATTCCATGGTGTATATGTGCCACATTTTGTTAATCCAGTCTCTCATTGATGAGCATTTGGGTTGGTTCCAAGTCTTTGCTATTGTGAATAGTGCCGCAATAAACATATGTGTGCATGTGTCTTTATAGCAGCAAGATTTATAATCCTTTGGGTATATACCCAGTAATGGGATATCTGGGTCAAATGCTATTTCTAGTTCTAGATCCTTGAGGAATCGCCACACTGTCTTCCACAATGGTTGAACTAGTTTACAGTCCCACCAACAGTGTAAAAGTGTTCCTATTTCTCCACATCCTCTCCAGCACCTGTTGTTTCCTGACTTTTTAATGATTGCCATTCTAACTGGTGTGAGATGGTATCTCATTGTGGTTTTGATTTGCATTTCTCTGATGGCCAGTGATGATGAGCATTTTTTCATGTGTCTGTTGGTTGCATAAATGTCTTCTTTTGAGAAGAGTCTCTTCATGTCCTTTGCCCACTTTTTGATGGGGTTGTTTGATTTTTTCTTGTAAATTTGTTTGCGTTCTTTGTAGGTTCTGGATATTAACCCTTTGTCAGATGAGTAGATTGCGAAAATTTTCTCCCATTCTGTAGGTTGCCTGTTCACTCTGATGGTAGTTTCTTTGTGCAGAAGCTCTTTAGTTTAATTAGATCCCATTTGCCAATTTTGGCTTTTGTTGCCATTGCTTTTGGTGTTTTAGACATGAAGTCCTTGCCCATGTCTATGTCCTGAGTGGTATTGCCCTGGTTTTCTTCTAGGGTTTTTACAGTTTTATGTCTAATATTTAAGTCTTTAATCCATCTTGAATTAATGTTGGTATAAGGTATAAGGAAGGGATCCAGTTTCAGCTTTCTACATATGGCTAGCCAGTTTTCCCAGCACCATTTATTAAATAGGGAATCCTTTCCCTACTTCTTGTTTTTGTCAGGTTTGGCAAAGATCAGGTGGTTGTAGACATGTGGTATTATTTCTGAGGGCTGTCTTCTGTTCTATTGGTCTATATCTCTGTTTTGGTACCAGTACCATGCTGTTTTAGTTACTGCAGCCCTGTAGTATAGTTTGAAGTCAGGTAGCGTGATGCCTCCAGCTTTGTTCTTTTGACTTAGGATTGTCTTGGCAATGTGGTGTCTTTTTTGGTTCCATATGAACTTTAAAGCAGTTTTTTCCAATTCTGTGAAGAAACTCATTGGAGCTTAATGGGGATGGCATTGAATCTATAAATTACCTTGGGCAGTATGACCATATTCACGATATTGATTCTTCCTATCCATGAGCATGGAATGTTCTTCCATTTGTTTGTGTACTCTTTTATTTTGTTAAGCAGTGGTTTGTAGTTCTCCTTGAAGAGGTCCTTCACATCCCTTATAAGTTGGATTCTTAGGTGTTTTATTCTCTTTGAAGCAATTGTGGATGGTAGTTCATTCATGATTTGGTGATCTGTTTGTCTGTTATTGGTGTATAGGAATGCTTGTAATTTTTGCACATTGATTTTGTATCCTGAGACTTTGCTGAAGTTGCTTATCAGCTTAAGGAGATTTTGGGCTGCGATGATGGGGTTTTCTAAATATACAATCATGTCATCTGCAAACAGGGACAATTTGACTTTCTTTTTTTCTAATTGAATACCCTTTATTTCTTTCTCTTGCCTGATTGCTCTGGCCAAAACTTCCAACACTATGTTGAATAGGAGTGGTAAGAAAGGGCATCCCTATCTTGTGCCAGTTTTCAAAGGGAATGCTTCCAGTTTTTGCCCATTCAGTATGATATTGGCTGTGGATTTGTCATAAATAGCTCTTATTATTTTGAGATACGTCCCATTAATACCTAATTTATTGAGAGTTTTTAGCATGAAGGGCTGCTGAATTTTGTCAAAGGCCTTTTCTGCATCTATTGAGATAATCATGTGGTTTTTGTCTTTGGTTCTGTTTATATGCTGGATTACATTTATTGATTTGCATATGTTGAACCACCCTTGCATCCCAGGGATGAAGTAGATTTGATCATCGTAAATAAACTTTTTGATGTGCTGCTGGATTCCGTTTGCCAGTATTTTACTGAGGATTTCTGCATCAATAGCACACAAAGTGCTTCTACTGATTCATCAGCAAAATGACAAATTCTGTCATAGAAAAGTGATTAAAGAAAACATAAAGTCAATTTAGAGAAGAAATGGAATTATCTAAGACACAAATGCTCAACCTCACAATAATAAGAAAAATGCAAAGCGCAGCAACAAGATAACATTTTTAACTCATTATTGTTACAAACATATAAGACAGGTTGCATCAGTGCTCATAAGGATGTGGCACCCAGGCAACCTCATGCAATTATGATGGGAGCTTAAATTCCCTTCTTTCGGAAAGTATCTGGTAGTTTCTGTTAAAATGTTAAAAGGGCATAACCTTAGACTCAGCAATTCTACTTCTAGAAATTTAACCTATGAAAACGAAATCACAAGCCTAAAATGATATGTGTAGAAGAGTGTTTACTGCAGCGTTGTTTGTAATACCAAAGCAACTGGAGACAGTCGGAATGGCCACCAATAAAGTAATGGTTAAATATATTAAAGTACATCCACAGGACGGACAATTCTGCAGTTATCACTGAGGAGCTGGAGATTTGTACTAGCCTGAAACTCTAAGATAACATAGTTTAAGTAAAAAAGGTACAAGTTGTAGAGAAATATGTATAATATGATATTATGACATAAAGAAAAAACCTCTATAAATATGTACAGATTCATATATGTATGTACATATAATTCACGTATCATTCATGTAAATACATATATTAGAAAAATTTGGAAAAAAAACCTGCCAAATATTAATATTGGTTATTTCAGGGAGATGTGTTTAGAGATAGAATAGGAAACTAATCATTTTTCCTTTATATACCTGTGTAGTATAAAGCATATTATAAAAGAAGCAGCTAATCCTGCCACTTTATTCCTACTTTAATGTATTTATTTATTCAACAAATATTTACTGGAGCTTAAACTTAAAACTAAAATTGTGTAATCACCTAAAAGGAAAATTCAAAATAATCCCAACCAACAGGTAAAATCATTTAGCTATTTTGGATATATTCTATATCAATGAAATCATTCAGCTGCAGCTACTTAAAAATTTTATTGAAGTACTTTTATAGTTAGAAAACCAGTGGGTAACATGGGTCTAGTAATAAAAATTACTGTTATTATTTATTCTATGCTTTATGACATAAAATCGGATATACTATAGGTGTTTGATGAGATTCATAAATTTTTCTCTTCATACATGGTCAACCTCAGTTACTGTATGAACCCCATTCTATGAGAAAATGAGAAGACTTACCTCGAGAGAAGAATGTAAATTCTCACACTGATTGTAAATTTGCTTTCTATATTTTGGGTGTTGCATTAGTCAGAAACCCAGAATTCGACTCTTCATGTTCTCCTCAGAGAAGTCACAAATACATTTAAGATAATAATTGCCAAAAGCTGACTTGAGAGACTTCCTGAGAAATGAATTTTCTAGCCATTCCTCTAGATTTTCTGAGCTCTTTACTCTTTGTTTATATTAACTCCTCCATTCCTTTATCCTGTTTTTTGTTTTTGCTTTTCAATTATTATTATTATTATTATTTTTTGGTCCTGGGGGACTCGGGGCCAAATGTAATATCCAATTGTAGTAACCAACTTATCCTATGCTCCTGAGAGCATCTCTTAATTCTACTTTACTTGATAATTCATCTATCATTGTATTCTTGAAGCTTTTTATTTAAATTTTTCTCTTATTTAAGTGTTATGGTATATTATTGTTTTTAAAGTAATAACTGTTAAAATACATTTATTATTGTCCATAAATATTAAAAAATAACACAAGGAAACAAATACTGAATATACTATACCAACTTTAATTATGCATAAAGGTACATTTATGTTATTTTCTGAAGAGTATTTTTAATTTTCCTCCAACTATGCAAACACAAATATTTTTGAAGATGGTTCCACAATGGAGAGAAAGACATATTCACTTGAGTGGTTCCCCAATAAATTATGTTCTCAAATGACTTATCATAAATACTTACTTACTGTTCAAAATACGACAGAACTCAGACTTCTATAGGCCTTGTAAAAGTGCCAGCATATGTATACTGAAAACAATTAATTCATCTCTCCACTCAATTAATCTGAAAGTTTGGCCATTCTTTCAGTAAGGAAAAAGGATCTCTTTGGATTCCTCTGCTGTTAATGATAAAACCACAGTCAAGAAGTATTTCTTAAACTACACTGGCTCCATTACTTTATTTAAGAAATCTCATTATCCCCGCAAAAAACTTTAATTGTAGAGAAGCATAGAATTCTGCCAAAATTTTTCTTTTCTCCCCCTCAGTTTTATGAGCTATTTAAAATTTATGTTGTATTAAAACTAGTTTTGTCATAGAACACTGGATTCTGAGTATTGGTTCCTGGGGCTTATGTTCAGCATAAGTGTAAAGCTCAACTGATTAAGATTTCAAAGAGGCTGGGTCAGAATCACAAAGATTTATAAGGATTAAAACCTAATATGAGGATTAGTATAATTCTTTATATTTTCATGGTTCTTTGGAGTTTCAGAGGATCATTGGAATAAATTATTCCATGTGGTCCATATAATAATCCTGGGTCATGTATTATTCCCATTTTGAAAAATGAAAAAACTGGAGTTTATGGAAGACAAATGACTAACCCAGGTTTTTCGAGGTAAGGAATGGCAAAGATCATGAGCATAGATCTCTCTCTTCATTCTCCATGGTTGAACTAAAACAAGGTCATTGCCTTTTAAAAGATTGTCTAAAAGCTAGGGGAAGCAGAAAGGTAAATCTGACTCCTTCTCCTGTGCTACTATAGAGTACCTCTATGCTGACCACCTCCTCCTATGGCAGGCACCGGCCCAGTCCCACAACCAGAGTGTCTACAAGTGTGTCTGTCTACCCAGAGTTTAAGTCTAATCAACAGGAAAGGAATCTCCCTTTATTCCACCCTCATGCTTACTTTGTAAATTCCTATTTTCTTTCTGAGAGCAAGTCCTTTTTTGGAGTATAAAAGTCTACTTTCTCTACCATGATATACCAATAACTCTATCCGGGAGGAAGACTTGGTCCGTCGTTATCAACTGGGAAATTCCTTAAATGCACAGTTGGTTCCTCCAACTCTAGATGTTTGGCGCTATGTCCAATATCTTTTATAAAACCCTAGTGATCTATTCCCACTTGGTCATGTGGAGCCAGCCCAATCCATTCCCTTTTAAAAGGACTCTCTCCAGCCCCAGGGGAGACAACGTCTATGTGATCGTCCTGCAGTTTTCAGACTTTCTGCTTAATCTCCTACAAGCAATTGCTTGAAGAAGAGAATGTACATGTCGTACCAGGGCCAAACAATGATAGCTGTTTGTGGAGTGCTTTGAATCTATATATAAAGAAACAATTCTCTCTATCCTCATTCTGCTTCCCACCAAAACCAAAAGGATCTTCAGAAATGTAACACATCAAATATAAACCCAATGTATATAACTCTATATAGACTTAAATAGAATACTTATCTTTTTAATTTAGAATATCTACATTCAAGTTATTTCACAGTATTTTTCCAAAATGATTGATAGATTATTTACTTCGTAGAACTAAACAAGCTATTTTTGTGGTTTTGGCTTATGTATGTGTGATTTTTTTTTCTTTTGGTTTTATCTCCTGAACAAATAACTAGTCTTCCCCAAAGAGAAACTTTAGTCCCTGGGGAATATAGAAAACAGCCACTTAGAAACAGCAATTTTTCGATCTTCTCACCATTGAAGTCCTAGTCTCAGCTCTTCACAGAAATTTTCAGATGCATTCTTTCTCACTTACTATCTGCAGAGCTCTAATTACCTTCAAAAGTGCAACACAAGCAGAAATGAAAAGAGGTAATATGTCTATCTGGATCCTCTCTGTGCCATCAGCATCTCGCATATTGAAGACATTCAACAAATGTGGGGTGGATGGATGGGCAAATAAAAGAATTAACAAATTCAATATGATTCATTTGTTTCAGTGAACTATTGCTCTAAGGTTTAAAATAGCAATTTTTTTTTAAATTTCTTGGGATTCTGTGGGCTGGCTGGGAAGATTTGCTGCTGGATTTGCCTGGGATTATCCACTCAGCTGCATTTAGCTGCAGGATCAGCTGGGATGAAAGTGAGGCCTCACCTGGATGTCTGACAGTTGGTACTGGCTGTGAGCTACAATGCCTTGGTTCTCCTTCACTTGTCCTCTCATTTTGTAATGAGTTAGACAGTCTTCCTTACATGGCAAATGCAGGGCAGCATTCAAAGTGTGTGAAGGTAGAAGCTGCATGATCTCTTATTTCCAGACTTCAACATTCACACAGCATTACTTCTACTGCATATGTCAGTCAAAGACAGACACAGGCCAGTCCAGATTCAAGGGTTGAAGAAATGTACTCCACCTGTGGAATGAGGGGACTGCAAAGAATCTGTTTCACAGTCTACCCCCCTAGCCACCCTCTTGTATAGTCCTTGCACGTGCAAAATGTGCTCACCCCTCTCAAGCTCCCAAAAAGTCTCATCATTCAAAGCATCTGGCTCAGACTCCAATATCTAGAATTTATAGCCACATTTAATTTATCACCTACTCATGCACCATAAAATCAGCACCTACTAAGAGTAAGCTGTAAGAGTTCCTGCCCCATTTATAAATAACCTCCTGGACTCAATCACTTCCCTCCTCCTTTGCACCACTTCTTCCCTAATTAACAAATTCTCCAAGACCTGACCTCTTGCTTTGCCTCTCACTTTTATCTCTACATTTTCTCCTTTTATCACAGTTTGTCTAACATAGCCTGGGAATCTCCTCCTCAGAAATATTTTACTCTCTTTCTTGTTCCATTCTGCCTCTGTGTCTCTTAGTAACTAACCCATCCCAACAACCCCCCTATGGCTAGAGCGAGGGTCAGATGGAGTAAAGACACTAAACTAATGTTTTGAAATATTTATGAAGTTTCTTGGAAAATCAAAGCAGTTGAATTTTATTTATGACTTCAGTAATGATTTGCAGTTTAACACATCAGTGATTCACTCACCTGTCTATAAAATAGAATAAATGATTTGACCTGGGGCTATAGCTTGCCTTCTACCCTTCTACAATTTGTTACTGGGAGAATTTCCAGAGACATTACTATATATTCTACTTTTTCATCCCATGGAAAAACTATATTACTTTACAGTGATCACACATTTTAATTGGTAAGTTTAATTATATACTATAATCATCTTCTGAATTATACCTCAGAATGGTTTGATCAAGAAGAACTACTTTTATTAAATTTGACAGAACTCACTTACAATTAACTTCCTAGAGAATAACTTCTGTTAAAAAAGAAATTGCTATTTGTGTTTCATCTTACACTCTTATTACAATCTTAGCCCTGATTTATTATGATAAAGAGAACTAAAAATGGCTATACTTCTTTCTTTTATAATAGATTTCTTAAGCACTCATTTCACATACCAAAACAAATTGAATGAAGTAACCAAACCATCACTGTGATTCCTTTTGCTAGAAATAGGGTCAGAGCAGATAAATTAACTTCATTTCTCAGGTGTATGTCCTTAGTCTCCAGAATCCATGGGCTCTGCCCAAAAGTAAAACACCACACAATATAATTTATAATTGGAGCTATTTGTTTAGAAATAGCATTTGTTATTTTCTGTGCCTATAATTGTTTAAAGCTATGTAACATCCCATGCTCCCGACCTTTTGTAATTTCACTTGGACATTCTCTACTAAAATAACCTCAGATTTTCAGACTTGAATATTATCTTCAGGCATCACTTAAACTGCAGCTATGAATTCTGATAGCAGTTTGCGCAGAATAACTATTAAGAAAATACATTGATTATCCAAAATATACATTTGAGCCATGTTCTAAACATTCTCAATAAGCTAAACGTAATTGATTCACTTACTCAACAAATATTTTTCTACCATGTGCAGGAGATACATATAAAATAAAGCCCTGGCCCTTGTTCCACTTACATCCTAGTGTGCTGAAAAAGTCAAATAAACAAGTAAGTGTAGAGGGTACTCAACAGAGATTAGTCAAGTAAGGAAATAATAAAACAGAATGAAGAGATAGTGAGTACAAGGTTGGGGCAGGGGGAAATGAGGTTGCTATTTTATGTACCAGTATTGCCTATTATTAATAGATACAGATGAGGCCATAATGTCTGACTAATTTATTTCAGTTCAGGTAACTGACCTCCAGAATGTATTTCTAACTTTGGCCAAGCTCTCTCTTCCTCTCTCCAGAACTACATGGCAGATTATGCCTCCTTTGTCTCCCGTATTACTGATCTTAGCACACTGATATTGGACAATCATCTGGATTTCTTACCTCCTGATACCTTCCTTAATTCCACTGAGTCTGATTAAGAGAAAACAACTGATGCAAAGACTGCCTTCCTCTTTAGAGACTTTTCTTTGAATCTATTATATTCTGGAAAGTGAGCAAATCAGGCTTCTTGAGGTTGGAGATTAAAGTTCTCAATAGAACCACTACCATTCGACTCAGCAATCCCACTACTAGGTATCTACCCAAAGGAAAAGAAATGATTACATCAAAAAGATACCTGCATTCATATGTTTACTGCAGCACTATTCACAATAGTAAAGATATGGAATCAACAAGACTGTCCATCAATGGTTGATTGAATAAAGAGAACATGGCATATATATGATGGAATATTATTCAGACATAAAAAAAGAATGAAACCCTGTCTTTTGCAGTAATGTGGATGGAACTGGAGGCCATTATCTTAAGTGAAACAATTGGGAAACACTGAGTCAAATATTGCATGTTCTCATAAGTGGGAGCTAAAGAAAGTACACACAGACATAGAGTATGGAATAACAGACAGTGGAGACTAGGAAGTGTGGAAGATGGTAAGGGATGAAAAATTATTATACTTAGTGGATACAATGTACACTATTCAGGCAATGGTTACACTAAAAGCCTACACTTCACCACACCCCAATATATCCATGTAACAAAACTTCATTCATACTTTTCAAATTTATACAAATAAATTAATTAATTGGAAGTTCCTTGCTGAAGTCATCCCTGCTCTGTGGTTTTCCTTTGAAGATTTATCAAGTCTTTTCTCTTTTCTATTCAAAGCCAGAGAAAAGAACTAAAAAATTGCCAGAAGCCAAAAACTAAAAATAAAAAACCCCTGCAACTGCCTTATATGAAAATTATCTGAGTTGACATAAAAATTAAATTGCAGATTTTTACTAGACGTTTCAGTTATATGCAAGTTAGCTTTTATGATCATTTACCTTCATGCTTAGCCAAAATTTGTTACCTCACACTAAATTCTCATCCTGTCCATAAAAGTCCATCAGCATGGATTTAGCAGTTTAAATTCCTACCTGTGTTTCTAAAATGTGATCCTTTTCAAACCACTATCTTAATTATTTTTCTGTTGATTGCTTCCGGTGGAGCTGCTTTGAACTTCATGGAGATTTGGTCTTCGTATCTCTACTTCCTACCCATGGAGACTGAAATCGTAATTCTGCTTATCCTTATCACCCACCTTCAGAAGTTAGAGTTTCTTGATCTGATTTTCCATTTCTAATCCTAAATCTGAAGACTTCTATGAATATTAATCACTGTGCAATATTGCACTTCAGCAATGCTGAAAACATGAAGACTGTACAGTATGACTGAATCACATTCTTTAAACATAAAAGATTCAGTTAGGATCTATGAAGGAGAAATAATCCTAAACTACAGCCATTCAGCTTAATTGAGTACAGTGCTATAGGTAAGTATTGTTTCAAGGAGTGGAGATTATGTGAATTGCTCTGGAAAACCAGTAAGGCTTTTAGCTCCTATGGTTCTGCTTAGACTACCAGCTTGCTCTGTTTCCCACTGTGGTATGCCTGTAGATAAATACTCTGCAAGAAATGTTTACTCCAGGCTTTTGCTGGATCACAACCACGAAAGTGATCAGCTAGAACAGAGAAAATTAAAAAGTTTAAGGATTAAAAAGTTTGTTAATTTCAGGGAGAACGAATATTATGAATAACTAAAAACTTTTCTTAATGGAAATGGCTTTTGAGTTAGAAAAGCATTAGAATGAAAATTGCAGTTCCCTCCTACTCTGCTTTCTCATTGTGTGATAAATGATAGTCAGGTTTGCTGCACTAGCCAATTTCCATATTTTTGAGATATTTTTCTGGTGGCCATTGTTATACAAAGTCAGCTTATCATTTATTCTGCCCGCTAACTATTTTTCTTACTTTTTTCTTTCTGTCTTTCTCATGCATTCTCTTTCACTCTTTGTCAGTCAAATACATGCAATCTGGGATTTTTTTAAGTCATACTGCAATTTGAAACTTGGATATTCATTATCATATTACTATTACTATATAGACTATCTAGTCAAAAGGCAGCCTGGAAATGTGCTGGCCAAATTAGCAAAGAAACATGAAAGATTATCAGTTGCTAGGCAATAAATTAGTTGCTTAGGTTTGTTTGTTTGTTTGTTTTGTTTTTTTGTGTGTGTTTTTTTTTCTAGCTAAAAAGAAGAAAACAAAAGGTGGAGAATCAGTAGATTAGGTGGATAGGTATGACAAGAACATTCTCCCCATGATATCAATAAGGATTTCCTCTGCATAAATCAGTTTTAGTTTGAATCTGTTTAAATTTGCAATCTCCAGGAATGAATGACAAATAAAGATAATGATTTTTACCAATCCTCTAAGTTAACAAAAAAAGCCATTGTGCTGCGGTACAATTTATCTCTTCAATAAAGACATTTCTAAGTGATGAGAAGGATTGCTGATTTTCATTTGACAAAATTTTATTATGGTAAACTTTGCTTTCTCAAATTTAATTTACTATTACACTAAAATGTAATATTGCAATAAATTCTCCATGGGTCTCTGTCTATACTAAAACTTTTCTAAACTGCTAGAAAGATCATTCTTTGGTTGGTTTTTTGATGTTCTGGGACCAGCAAAAAGGAGATTATATTATACATCTTTACTTCTATTTCTGGTAAACTTACTGGTTTTGATAAAACCCAAAGCACTTTCTGCTAGGGCATTTATGAAAACAGATGCATTGTAAGCTATCGGGTTTTTAAATTTTCATTCATTTATTCAGCACACTTAAATTGGGCAAAACACTACCTAAACACTGATGGGAGTGAGAAGGAATGCCATGGTATCAGATTGCTCCTTTCCTCTTAGTGACCAAGACGGGGGAAGGTAAACATTGCAGCGTTTATTGTAAACCAAGTCAGGTTCTCCTTCAGTTTTCTGTGCTATGAACTACACCAATCCCAGGCACATCATATCATCCATTTACCTGCAGCACAGCTACTGAGCACTAAATATGCAACCTTTATTCTGGAGAAAGAAATACACACCCAATCTGAAACATCGGATGGTTTCAGGATGGCATTAATATATTAATTGTCAAAAATGTAAGCTAATATTTGCCTCACTCTTCTTTCATATATATTCTCTTAGAACCTGGAGTCTTCCATGAATAGGAATCATGAGGCACCTCTTAAGATTACTAAATGTGTGCTCTTAAAAAGTTAATGCAACTTTCAAAAGTTTTAAATATAAAACCAGGTGTACCTAAACCACTGGGGAAATCTGGCTCAATTTGAATTATCATTTTTCACCCATTCTACTTTATGCTTGGTTTCTCTTGAAATTTTCTTCTGAAGTACAGGTAAAGTTCCTGTCATTAGGGGGTTACTGTTGTGTGAAGTCAGCAAGTACGTTTCAAACTTTAAAATATGCATTAAGGGAATTATATTTGCAGTCCGTAATTGCAGTATGCTCTAAAACCCTGGCCTAATAGGTCCAAGGACAATTCTGTAGTTGTATTTATAATACAGACTTGCTATAACAACTTTATGTAAACATGATCTCAGTAAGTGTTCATTTCAAAATGACTTCTGCTATCCAATACTCAATCTACTTAGTTATCAGAAACTGTCAATATGCCCTTCACCTCACGTTCTTAAGTGACAAGTTCCACTTCTCCAGTTTATTTATTTGTTAGCTTTATTGATTTAAATTCCTTCTCTGCTTCTATTCATATGTCCAGAAGAGAATAATATTAGCACAGACTTTGTGACAAAGATTCAATAAAGAGCTTAAATTGATCACTATGGGATCAATCTGCAAGGTCAAGGAAAAATGAAGGGATATATGTATACCACACTGTGTTTACCACTATTCTTAATTTACAACAAACTAACGGCCATGAATGTAATTTGCAAATTCAGACATTTTATTTTCAGCTAATAAGGAACCCATTCCTATCACTTAAACATTTTTGAGGACCTGCTATGTTCTTGCCACTGGATTGGGTATAGAAAGATAAGTATGACATGCTCTTTCTTCATATCCTCATGAGGGAAAGAGCAATTTTACCAAGAAACACACTACAATAAAGTGAGTACCAAAGTAAAAATATGAATGTTTTGCATTTTGAATTTTGTTTTGAGATATATAATTACAACTGCTTCCTAAGGAGAGCCCTTAAAATGAAAGTCCTTGATAGGATTATGCAGGCAAGTTGAAATAGAGGCTCAAGAGTTAAATTTCTTTGCATCATAGGAGTAGGACAATTTGACAATTCAGGAGAGAGATCTAGGACAAAACTGCCCAGTAGAAATATGATGTGAATGACATATGTAATTTCAAAACCTGAGTCACATTTAAAAAGAACAAAATTGATGAAATTAATTTTAATAAAATATTTTATTGAAACCAATATATCTAAAACATTGTCATTTTAACATAATCAATATTTGAAAAATTATTAAGATATTTTATGCTCTTTTTCCCAACTGTCATCAAACTCTGTTGTGTATTTGATACTTGCTGCACATCTGAGCTCATGCTAGCTACACTTCAACTGCTCAAGAGTCACCAGAGACCACAGGTGACTAGCGGCTAGAGTAATGGACAGTGTGGATCTAGCAAATGAAAGAGGAGAGGAGAATGGGTAAGATGGCAGAAGCATGTGCACTCTGTCATAGGATCTCTCCCACAAACCCACACAATCTTCAGTGAACCCCACCATCCTCATGAATGCTTGATGTGAGGAATTTGTGTTGTGAAAAATGACAACACTAAGTTTCACAAAAGCGTTGACATGGTGTGGGACAAATACAACAATTTCATTTATTTATTTATTTGTTTATTTATTTTATTTTTTTATTATACTTTAAGTTCTAGGGTACATGTGCATGACGTGCAGGTTTGTTACATATGTATACTTGTGCCATGTTGGTGTGCTGCACCCATCAACTCGTCAGCACCCATCAACTTGTCATTTACATCAGGTATAACTCCCAATGCAATCCCCCCTCCGCCCTCCCCGTGATAGGCCCTGGTGTGTGATGTTCCCCTTCCCAAGTCCAAGTGATCTCATTGTTCAGTTCCCACCTATGAGTGAGAACATGTGGTGTTTGCTTTCTGTTCCTGTGATAGTTTCCTGAGAATGATGGTTTCCAGCTGCATCCATGTCCCCACAAAGGACACAGACTCATCCTTTTTTATGGCTGCATAGTATTCCATGGTGTATATGTGCCACATTTTCTTAATCCAGTCTGTCACTGATGGACATTTGGGTTGATTCCAAGTCTTTGCTACTGTGAATAGTGCCGCAATAAACATATCTGTGCATGTGTCTTTATAGCAGCATGATTTATAATCCTTTGGGTATATAACCAGTAATGGGATGGCTGGGTCATATGGTACATCTAGTTCTAGATCCTTGAGGAATCACCATACTGTTTTCCATAATGGTTGAACTAGTTTACAATCCCACCAACAGTGTAAAAGTGTTCCTATTTCTCCACATCCTCTCCAGCACCTGTTGTTTCCTGACTTTTTAATGATTGCCATTCTAACTGGTGTGAGATGGTATCTCATTGTGGTTTTGATTTGCATTTCTCTGATGGCCAGTGATGATGAGCATTTTTTCATGTGTCTGTTGGCTGTATGAATGTCCTCTTTTAAGAAATGTCTATTCATATCCTTTGCCCACTTTTGGATGGGGTTGTTTGTTTTTTTCTTGTAAATTTGTTTCAGTTCTTTGTAGGTTCTGGATATTATCCCTTTGTCAGATAGGTAGATTGCAAAAATTTTCTCCCATTCTGTAGGTTGTCTGTTCACTCTGATGGTAGTTTCTTTCACTGTGCAGAAGCTCTTTAGTTTAATGAGATCCCATTTGTCAATTTTGGTTTTGTTGCCGTTGCTTTTGGTGTTTTAGACATGAAGTCCTTGCCCATGCCTATGTCCTGAATGGTATTACCTAGGTTTTCTTCTAGGGTTTTCATGGTATTAGGTCTAACATTTAAGTCTCTAATCCATCTAGAATTAATTTTCGTATAAGGAGTAAGGAAAGGATCCAGTTTCAGCTTTCTACTTATGGCTAGCCAATTATCCCAGCATCATTTATTAAATAGGGTATCCTTTCCCCATTTCTTGTTTTTCTCAGGTTTATCAAAGATCAGATGGCTGTAGATGTGTGGTATTATTTCTGAGGACTCTGTTCTCTTCCATTGGTCTATATTTCTGTTTTGGTACCAGTACCATGCTGTTTTGGTTACTGTAGCCTTGTAGTATAGTTTGAAGTCAGGTAGCGTGATGCCTCCAGCTTTGTTCTTTTGACTTATGATTGTCTTGGAGATGCGGGCTCTTTTTTGGTTCCATATGAACTTTAAAGCAGTTTTTTCCAATTCTGTAAAGAAACTCATTGATAGCTTGATGGGGATGGCATTGAATCTATAAATAACCTTGGGGAGTATGGCCATTTTCACTATATTGATTCTTCCTATCCATGAGCATGGTATGTTCTTCCATTTGTTTGTGTCCTCTTTGATTTCACTGAGCAGTGGTTTGTAGTTCTCCTTGAAGAGGTCCTTTACATCCCTTGTAAGTTGGATTCCTAGGTATTTTATTCTCTTTGAAGCTATTGTGAATGGAAGTTCATTCATGATTTGGCTCTCTGTTTGTCTGTTACTGGTGTATAAGAATGCTTGTGATTTTTGCATGTTAATTTTGTATCCTGAGACTTTGCTGAAGTTGCTTATCAGCTTAAGGAGATTTTGGGCTGAGACAATGGGGTTTTCTACATATACAATCATGTCGTCTGCAAACAGGGACAATTTGACTTCTTCTTTTCCTAACTGAATCCCCTTGATTTCTTTCTCTTGCCTGATTGCCCTAGCCAGAACTTCCAACACTATGTTGAATAGGAGTGGTGAGAGAGGGCATCCCTGTCTTGTGCCAGTTTTCAAGGGAATTTTTCCAGTTTTTGCTCATTCAGTATGATATTGGCTGTGGGTTTGTCATAAATAGCTCTTATTATTTTGAGATACGTTCCATCTATACTGAATTTATTGAGAGTTTTTAGCATGAAGTGTTGTTGAATTTTGTCAAAGGCCTTTTCTGCATCTATTGAGATAATCGTGTGGTTTTTGTCTTTGGTTCTGTTTATATGCTGGATTACATTTATTGCTTTGCATATGTTGAACCAGCCTCCCATCCCAGGGATGAAACCAACTTGATCATGGTGGATAAGCGTTTTGATGTGCTGCTGAATCCGGTTTGCCAGTATTTTATTGAGGATTTTTGCATCAATGTTCATCAGGGATATTGGTCTAAAATTCTCTTTTTTTGTTGTGTCTCTGGCAGGCTTTGGTGTCAGGATGATGTTGGCCTCATAAAACGAGTTAGGGAGGATTCCCTCTTTTTCTATTGATTGGAATAGTTTCAGAAGGAATGGTACCAGCTCCTCCTTGTACCTCTGGTAGAATTCAGCTGTGTATCCGTCTGGTCCTGGATTTTTTTTGGTTGGTAGGCTATTAATTATTGCCTCAATTTCAGAGCCTGCTATTGGTCTATTCAGGGATTCAGCTTCTTCCTGGTTTAGTCCTGGGAGAGTGTAAGTGTCCAGGAAATTATCCATTTCTTCTAGATTTTCTAGTTTATTTGTGTAGAGGTGTTTATAGTATTCTCTGATGGTAGTTTGTATTTCTGTGGGGTAGTGGTAATATCCCCTTTATCATATTTTACTGAGTCTGTTTGATTCTTCTCTCTTTTCTTCATTAGTCTTGCTAGTGGTCGATCAATTTTGTTGATCTTTTCAAAAAACCAACTCCTGGATTCATTGATTTTTTGGAGGGTTTTTGTGTCTCTATCTCCTTCAGTTCTGCTCTGATCTTAGTTATTTCTTGCCTTCTGCTAGGTTTTGAATGTGTTTGCTCTTGCTTCTCTAGTTCTTTTAATTGTGATGTTAGAGTGTCAATTTTTGATCTTTCCTGCTTTCTCTTGTGGGCATTTAGTGCTATAAATTTCCCTCTACACACTGCTTTAAATGTGTCCCAGAGATTCTGGTATATTTTATCTTTGTTCTCATTGGTTTCAAAGAACATCTTTATTTCTGCCTTCATTTCGTTATGTACCCAGTAGTCAGTCATTCAGGAGCAGGTTATTCAGTTTCCATTAAGTTGAGCAGTTTTGATTGAGTTTCTTAGTCTTGAGTTCTAGTTTGATTGCACTGTCGTCTGAGAGACTGTTTGTTATAATTTCTGTTCTTGTACATTTGCTGAGGAGTACTTTACTTCCAACTATGTGGTCAATTTTGGAATAAGTGTGATGTGGTGCTGAGAAGAATGTATATTCTGTTGATTTGGGGTGGAAAGTTCTGTAGATGTCTATTAGGTCTGCTTGCTGCAGAGATGAGTTCAATTCCTGGATATCCTTGTTAACTTTCTGTCTCGTTGATCTGTCTGATGTTGACAGTGGGGTGTTGAAGTCTCCCATTATTATCGTATGGGAGTCTAAGTCTCTTTGTAAGTCTCTAAGGACTTGCTTTATGAATCTGGATGCTCCTGTATTGGGTGCATATATATTTAGGATAGTTAGCTCTTCCTGTTGATTTGATCCCTTTACCATTATGTAATGGCCTTCTTTGTCTCTTTTGATCTTTGATGGTTTAAAGTCTGTTTTATCAGAGACTAGTATTGCAACCCCTGCTTTTTTTTGTTCTCCATTTGCTTGGTAGATCTTCCTCCATCCCTTTATTTTGAGCCTATGTATGTCTCTGCGTGTGAGATGGGTCTCCTGAATATAGCAGACTGATGGGTCTTGACTCTTTATCCAGTTTGCCAGTCTGTGTCTTTTAATTGGAGCATTTAGTCCATTTACATTTAAGGTTAAGATTGTTATGTGTGAACTTGATCCTGCCATTATGATATTAACTGGTTATTTTGCTCGTTAGTTGATGCAGTTTCTTCCTAGCCTTGATGGTCTTTACATTTTGGCATGTTTTTGCAATGGCTGATACCGGTTGTTCCTTTCCATGTTTAGTGCTTCCTTCAGGGTCTCTTGTAAGGCAGGCCTGGTGGTGACAAAATCTCTAAGCAGTTTCTTATCTGTAAAGGATTTTATTTCTCCTTCACTTATGAAACTTAGTTTGGCTGGATATGAAATTCTGGGTTTAAAATTCTTTTCTTTAAGAATGTTGAATATTGGCCCCCACTCTCTTCTGGCTTGTAGAGTTTCTGCCGCTTCCCTTTGTGGGTAACCCGACCTTTCTCTCTGGCTGTCCTTAAGATTTTTTCCTTCATTTCAACTTTGGTGAATCTGGCAATTATGTGTCTTGGAGTTGCTCTTCTTGAGGAGTATCTTTGTGAAGTTCTCTGTATTTCCTGGATTTGAATGTTGGCCTGCCCTACTAGGTTGGGAAAGTTCTCCTGGATGATATCCTGAAGAGTGTTTTCCAACTTGGTTCCATTTTCCCCCTCACTTTCAGGCACCCCAATCAGATGTAGATTTGGTCTTTTTACATAATCCCATACTTCTTGCAGGCTTTGTTCATTTCTTTTTCTTCTTTTTTCCTTAGATATCTCTTCTTGCTTCATTTCATTCATTTGATCCTCAATTGCTGATACTCTTTCTTCCAGTTGATCGAGTCGGTTACTGAAGCTTGTGCATTTGTCACTTATTTCTCGTGTCATGGTTTTCATCTCTGTCCGTTCGTTTATGGCCTTCTCTGCATTAATTATTCTGGTTATCAATTCTTCCACTCTTTTTTCAAGATTTTTAGTTTCTTTGCGCTGGGTACGTAATTCCTCTTTTAGCTCTGAGAAGTTTGGAAGATTGAAGCCTTCTTCTCTCATCTCATCAAAGTCATTCTCTGTCCAGCTTTGATCCGTTGCTGGCGATGAGCTGCGTTCCTTTGGAGGGGGAGATGCGCTCTTATTTTTTGAATTTCCAGCTTCTCTGCCCTGCTTTTTCCCCATCTTTGTGGTTTTATCTGCCTCTGGTCTTTGATGATGGTGATGTACTGATGGGGTTTTGGTGTAGGTGTCCTTCCTGTTTGTTAGTTTTCCTTCTAACAGTCAGGACTCTCAGCTGTAGGTCTGTTGGAGATTGCTTGAGGTCCACTCCAGACCCTGTTTGCCTGGGTATCAGCAGCAGAGGCTGCAGAAGATAGAATACTGCTGAACAGCGAGTGTACCAGTCTGATTCTTGCTTTGGAAGCTTCCTCTCAGGGGTGTACTCCACCCTGTGAGGTGTGGGGTGTCAGTCTGCCCCTAGTGGAGGATGTCTCCCAGTTAGGCTACTCAGGGGTCAGGGACCCACTTGAGCAGGCAGTCTGTCCCTTCTCAGATCTCAACCTCCGTGTTGGGAGATCCACCGCTCTCTTCAAAGCTGTCAGACAGAGTTGCTTGCGTCTGCAGAGGTTTCTGCTGCTTTTTGTTGTTGTTGTTGTTGTTGTTGTTGTTTAGCTGTGCCCTGTCCCCAGAGGTTGAGTCTACAGAGACTGGCAGGCCTCCTTGAGCTGCTGTGAGCTCCACCCAGTTCGATCTTCCCAGGGCTTTGTTTACCTACTTAAGCCTCAGCAATGGCGGGCACCTCTCCCCCAGCCTTGCTGCTGCCTTGCGGTTAGATCACAGACTGCTGTGATAGCAATGAGGAAGGCTCCGTGTGCGTGGGACCCTCCTGGCCAGGAGTGGAATATAATCTCCAGGTGTGCCCGTTTGCTTAAAGCGCAGTATTGGGGTAGGAGTTACCCGATTTTCCAGGTGTTGTGTGTCTCTGTTCCCCTGGCTAGGAAGAGGGATTCCCTTCCCCCTTGTGCTTCCCAGGTGAGGCAATGCCTCGCCCTGCTTCACCTCTTGCTGGTGGCCCTGCAACAGCCGACCAGCACCAATTGTCCGGCACTCCCCAGTGAGATGAACCCATTACTTCAGTTGATAATGCAGAAATCACCTGTCTTCTGTGTCGCTGGCACTGGGAGCCAGAGACTGGAGCTGTTCCTATTCAGCCATCTTGCTCTGCCCCTATTTATTTATTTTTAGATGCAGTCTCACTCTGTCACACAGCCTGGAGTGCAATGGCACAATCTCAGCTCACTGCAACTTCCGCCTCCCGGATTCAAGCGATTCTCCTGCCTCAGTCTCCTGAGTAGCTGGGATTACAGGCACAGGCCACCATGCCTGGCTAATTTTTGTATTCGCAATAGAGACGGGGTTTCACCATGTTGGTCAGGCTGTTATTGAACTCCTGAACTCGTGATCCACCCACCTCGGCCCCCCAAAGTGCTGGGATTACAGGCATGAGCCACCACGCCCAGAAAATGCAATGATATTTTTAAAGACAAGAAGGCATGAAGGGTGTGAATATGTAGCTGAAGAGGTCTGGAGTTGTTATTAAGAGATAAAACCAGACAGATGGTGCGAGAATAGGAAGTATTGTGTATACCATGCACAGGGGTTTAGTTTTATGTCGGATACAAGAGGGAACCATAGGGTAGGCTTATGCCTGATAATATATAATTAGATTTCTGTTTATCATTTTCACTTGGATGTCTTACAGCACTTCAAACTCAACATGATGAAAATTTAACTCATTGAATCATTACTTTAAACCTGCTATTTTCATGTTTCTTAATTCCTCCTGCTCCTTTAATGTTCTAAGCCTACCTCCTAATATCCTGCAAAGCTAACTACTTTCCTCTTTTTCTACTGCCCATTCCTATTCTATACCATGACTACCTCCCAACTGGATTACTACAATTGGTCTCCCTCTTCCAACTTGATCTGTTTCAATCCATTCTTCACAGAAGTATAGATTTTTCTAAAATGCAAAGTAAATTCTGAGGTTTCATGTTAGTCTCCTGCTTTCCTTAGAAGAAATTCCCAATATCTTTAAATTAGTTTAGATGCTGAATGGTCTGAATGCTGACAACTTCTCTGGCTTTATTCCCATTTTCTTTTTTTCCACTCTCCACTGCAGCCATATTAAACTTCTTTCAGTTCGTCATTTGTACCTGCCACGTCAGGGTCTTTGGCAGGGGCTGCATCCTCTGTATTGAACATACTGTCTAATTGTTTTGGTCTCTATATACATGACCTTCTCCTAGGAAGTATTTCTGTGTCTCCCCAAGTGTAGATTGAATTACTCTCATATATGGCTATCTAGAACTCTGTACTTCACCTACCATAACACATAGCAGAATGTTTTATAATTTCTCATTAATGTGATAATTTACCAGTGAATTATTTTCTCCCTTAACAAAAAGGGTAACCATGTCTTTTCTCCTGTGATATCTCTAGTGCAAACCACATCTGGTACAGATTAGATACTCAGTAAATGTGTGTTGAATGATCAACTTATATCAATAGATTGGAGTGTTAGAGAGATCAGAGAAAGGTATCAAGTTAGGTTACTGCAATACTCTATATAATAATAGGTGTTGAAAGCTTGAACTAAGGTAGGAGTACAAATAATGGGTGAGGGATGAATGAGATATAGTGAAAGACATATAGAAAGTAAATTTGCCAGAGCCTGGTAACTAACTGGATGTTGGAGGTAAAGAAAAGGGAGTTTAAAATGATTCCCAATTTTAAATCTTAGATGGTTAGTGATGTCAATAAAAGAAGAAACACGAAAAGATCAGCAAGCTTGTGTGTAGGGAAGTTACCATAAGGTTGGAAAGAAATAATGAGATCTGTTGGACACATTTAGTTTGAGGGCACAGCAGGAGATTCAACTGCTGATTGAGAGCCTCCAACTAAAAGTAAAGCTCTGAAAATTCAGGACAGTAGTAGGAAGTGAAAATAGAAAGTTGAAAGTCATTGACCTACAAATGATAGTTGAAGTCACAGGAATGGATAACATCGAGAAGCAAGAGTATGTAGAATGAAAAGGGAAAGAAAAAATGAGGACAGCACCTCAAGAGCCCCAGTTGTAAGGATTCGGCTGAATCAAAGCCATAGTACTGCTGGTCAAAAACGGAAGGAAGAACACATTTGTCTATTTTCAGTCCATCTATAAACCACATTAAAATAAAAAATACAGGAATTGTATTTAAAAGGATAACTCGTAAGAACAAGCAGAACAGGAGCAAGACAAGGAAAGAAGAAAAGAGTACAAAACTTTGAAAGGGATTAAACATTTGGACAAATGATAAATAACTTAGCAAGCCTGGGGGGAAATACCACAATGAAATCTTAATCCAGTATGCAGAATGTCCAAGATCCAAGTCAATTTATAAAACCGAATCCCCCAAATGCCTCAGTAAGAACTGGCAGTGCTATATACTTCAGAGCTAGAGGAAAGCTCCACCCACATGCTCAGTGCTTCCATTTAAATCATTAGTTGCCAACCCTTCCGTTTGAACAGTCAAACCAAGTATTACCAGGCCACGAAAGAGAGCTTTTGCCATGAAATACAAAAACCAAAGCAGACAGCTAAAACTTGGAGGAGACAGATTTTGCAGGCAGAATAAAATTCCCAGGAAAATTACTGTTAATATTCTTAGAAAATAAAACAAAATACCGCAACCATGAGTAAGAACAGGATATCATTTTTTAAAGGGAACATTTCAAGAACAAAAATAGGGATGCATTTCTAAAAAGTTATAAATTTGAGAGCAGAAATTAAAAATCCAAAAAGATAAGTTTGGGGAGAAATTTAGGAAATATTCTAGAGAACTGGGGAAAAAAAGACAAAAGAATAGATATAAATAAGAAAATCAAAGGTCTGTTCTATAAATTGTAATAAAATAGGAGTTCCACAAAGAGAAAACAGGAAAGAGACAGAGGAGAAAACCACTTGTATTAGTTTCCTATGGCTGCTATAACAAATTCCCACAAACTTCGTGGCTTAAAACAACACAAATTTATTCTTTTACAGTCAAGAGGCAAGAAATCCAAAATCAGCTTCACCAGGCTAAAGTCAAGGTGTTTGCAGGGCTGGTTCCTCCTGGAGGCCCTAGGGGAGAATCCATTTCCTTGACTTTCTCAGCTTATAGAAACTGCTTGTATTTCTTGGCTCACGGTTCCGTGCCTTTATCCTCAAAGTGCATTACTTCAACCTATGCTTGTGGTATACATCACCTTCACTGATTCTGACTCCTCTGTTGTCTGCTTACAAGAATTATCAGGCCTACCCAGATAACCCAGGATAAACTTCGTATCTCAAGACGCTTAACTCCATCACATCTGCGCAGTCCTTTTTGCCAGAGAAGGCAGCATTCCCAGGTTCCAAGACTTGGGACATGGGCATCTATGGCAGGGAGAGATGGGGCACTATTCAGCCTGCTATACCACTGATGAAATAATTCATGGAAATTTTCCACAACTGAAAGATCTTACTTTGGAGATAAAAAAGACATCCCACTACCCAGCACAGGGATGAAAACAGAGCCACAACAAGCACAGTACAGTGAACTTTTAGAATATTAGAGATGTATGAAGATCCTATAGGCTACAGGATAAATCATAATGACTTTACTCTTCTCAAGGGCACTGGACATTAGAAGACAGTGAATCAATACTTCAAAGAGTTTAAGGAAATTATTTTCAACTTAGTGTTCCCTAACCAACTAATCTACTATTCAAGCACCTAATTAGTGCAATCCTGATATCAAAACCTGACAAAGACACTATAAAATATAAAAATCTGGCAGGGTGTGGTGGCTCATACCTGTAATTCCAGTACTTTGGGAGGCCAATGTGGGTGGATCACCTGAGGTCAGGAGTTCAAGACCAGCCTGGACAACATGGTAAAACCCCATCTCTACCAAAAATACAAAAAGTAGCCGGGCATAGTGGTGGGTGCCTGTAATTCCAGCTACTCAGGAGGCTGAGGCAGGAGAACTGCTTGAACCCAGGAGGCAGGGGTTGCAGTGAGCCGAGATCAGGTCACTACATTCCAGCCTGGGCGACAGAGCAAGACTTCATCTTGAATAAACATAAATAAGAATAAAAATCTAGGTCAACATCTCTCTTAGATTAAAAAATCCTAAATGAAATAATTAGCAAAAAAAATCCAGCAATATATTAAAAGCATAAGACATCAACACCAGGTAGAGTTTATTCCCAGAAGGCAAGGTTAGTTTAACATTTGAAATACAATCAATGTATATTACAATGGATATTACCACATCAACAGAATAAAGGGAAAAAACAACATATCGGTAGACCAAGAAAAAGCAATTGAAAAAATTTAATATCAATTCATGATTGAAAAAAAACAAAGTAAGTCAGTAATACAAAAGAACTTTCTTAGTCTGTTGAAGGGCGTCAAAGAAAAGCTTACAGAGAGAATACTAAACTTAATGGTGAAATATTGTACACTTTCCCACTAAGACAAGCAAAGCGAGACAAATAAGGAGAATGGTCATTATCACCACTTCTAGTAAAATGAGGAAAACATATATAGAAGATATAAATATTTAAATAGAAAGAGTTAAATAGTTATTATTTGGAGATGATATTTCTATGCATGTAGAAAATCCAAAAAATTCTATAAACTACTTAATAAGCATATTGAGCAAGGTCATTGGACACAAATTTGACATACAAAACTATGTTGTATTTTATGTACTACCAACAAAACAATTGAGAAATAAAATTTTTTAAATACCATTTCCAGACCAAGTGTGCTGGCTCAAATTCCAGTGCTTTGAGAAGCTGAGGCAGGAGGATCACTTGATGCCGGGAGTTTGAGACTAGTCTGGGCAACACTGAAAGACCCCATCTCTACCAAAAAAATAATTAGCCAGGTGTGGTAGTGCAAGTCTGTTAAGTCCTAGTTACTTCAGAAGCTGAGGCAGGAGGATCACCTAAGCCTAGGACTGCAAGACTTCAGTCATCTATGATTACACCCCTGCAACAGAGTGAAACCCTGTCTCCAGAAAATAAAGGAAGAAAACCTATGTCCAAAAGCATCAAAAAATATGGGATGAAAACAACAGTAGTAAATAAAAAATATTGAATGAAAAAATATAAATACAAAAAGGCACAAACAGTATGATTCTACTTATATGTGGTCCAAGAAGGCAAAATTAATCTATGTTACACTCATCAGAATAGTAATAACATATTAAATGGCATGGGCACTAAGCATCCTTTTTAACTGATGGAAATGTTCTATATCTTAATTTGGGTGGGGTGTACAAGCAGATACATATGTAAAAAAATTCATGGGAACTACATTTAAGCCTTGTGCAACCTATATATATGTTATACCTCAATACAATGTAAAGGGCTTAATTGAGATTCTAAGTGTCAGGGTAGAATAAAACACATTTTTAGACATGTGAGGTCACAAACTATTTGCTTTCTGTGAAAACTACTTGGGTATGGTATTCCATAGAATGCGAGAGCAAACCAACAATGAGGAAGACCTGAAATAGAAAAACCAGGAGATCTAACAAAGGAGAGATGACAGAGTTCCCAGCAGAATGGTCAATAAAACCCCCAGTTACACCCCGGACAGCCCAAGCCCTAGGAGAGATGCCTCCAAAAATACTAATTTGATAGAATATCAGAAACATCTGGACATCTAAAGAGGCGATTTAGGCAATTGCCAAGAGTTTGAGGTTTAGTTAATAGAAGGCACAAAGAAGAGCAAAAAAATTAATAAATGAGACAATTATTTATTTCCAGGAAAATGAAAACTTGTATGGGAAAAATAATGTAAACATAGTTTACTAACATACTTCCTTAAACATTATTTATATGGTTACAATCAGGTAACCACTGAATATTTATCTAACCAACTTGTAATATAACCATATTGAGAGGCTGGCAAGTTATACACAATAAATGTACATATGAAGGAGGGAAAGAAAAGAGGCTAAATAGCTTTGTCCATTTAGTGGGATGTTAAGAGATGATGCCTAAAACAGAACCACTGAATGCAGTGATGTAAGCATTTTTATGTCAGCACATCAAATAAATAACAAAATAATTGGCTAAGAGGTGAAAGGAGTTACCTCTTGGGTAGGAAGAGTGGTGGGAAGCATGGCTGGAAATTGATACTTTGTAGTAAACCTGGTAGAATATTTCAACTCCTTAAATTAATGTGCATGTAAAATATTGACTGAAATGACAACTTCAAAAATTTTCAAAAAGAGGATGAGTGATGGAAAAGAATCTGAGAAGAGTTGATTAGAGTCAGGAAATGAACTTCAGAAGAACTAATGTTTGGACTGAGTGATAAATGGCTCCTGATCATGGTCTAGATGGAACATCTCAAGGTTTTCAAATTAAGTTTTCAATACTCTACCCTTGCATTTTAAACCTATCATTTTTCAGAGCGAGACAATCTTTCTTTTTTGAAACTCCTTTTTCCTCAATGCAAAATTCTTTAAATAATTTTTGAAGCATTCTGTCAGTATTTTGTGCTTGCTGGGAAAAGAAATTTTCTTCATTATTTTATTATTGATATCTCTCAACACCTTCAGCAGATAATTTATTACTTATTAAAGCAGATGACATTCCCTGAGAGTTTTCAGGAATTATAAACAATTACAGGAAAGAGAAGTGTTTCCATTACCAAAAGGGCAGTAATGATAGAATCCACTATTGAATATGCCAGCAAGATCATAGAGTTTAGAGAGCAAGCACAGTGTTTTAACCTTTATTCTAGCTGATAGAAGATGATGCAGTATTCTATTATCCACAATGACAGGTGATTTATTGGGATACTTTCTTTTCTTCCAAAGTGTTTTAAACCATTGTTTTTTTCTCCAATTGCACTGATTTTTCATCTTCGTACATGCATGGGGCTGTGAGCATTTGAGTGGTCATTTTTTCAAAAATCAACATTCTCACCTCTAGAGATATTCACCTTGTTAATGCTACACCACAAATTGAGGGTTGCCAGTGTTGCAGTCCAGAACAACTTTTATTTAGGCAGATTTTGTTAGTATCCTAGCTGAAAATTAACCAAAGGTTTTGGAAATTTGTTCCTACAAACATTTCCCTAAAAATCTGCTTTCTGAAATCTTGATTTAAGAAAAACTGTCATGTGGGGAGCCAGATATTTTTGCTAAAAGAAAAATATTTTAAAATAAGATTCCCAAAAATTGAAGGATGCAAGGAGCAGATTAAAGGCTGATAGTGGGACTGTAATGGTTATATATTGTGTCATTTTTCAGGCCTGTAATTCTGGTGTATGTTTTCTTTTCCCTCAAGGGAGGTGAGATTATCAGTCTTGTGGTAATGGATCAGAAAACCATCAGACAAGCGGTTTTGCTGAGGTTCTGAAATGAGAACAAAACATTTAAGGACCTTTCCTCCTAATGTTCTTCAATTAGGTCTTTCTCCAATGGAGAGAAAGACTCATACTTCAGGTCACTGCAAGAGTGGCAGATTATTATTTAGTTTTCAGGTAGGGAGTTGGGGGGATTATTAGAATGCTGAGTCAAATGGTGCTTTGCAACATTGATATCTTTTTGACAAATTGCCCAAATTTCATGGTTAATGAGCCGTGGTTATCTGTGCTCTGTAGATATACAAAATTAAAATTCTGAAAGACTAAAGACTGCCACTCTAGTGCATTTTCCATTTTCAATTGCCCTTTGTAATTTTGCTATGTACTAAAATTTAGAACTACATATGTGTGAAATGGGGAAAAATTTTAAAGGAAGAATGCATTATTAAGATAACAATCAGTATAGTTTCAGGTTGCTTTTATTTGAAAATTTATAATCTAGCAACATTGATATCTAAATCTTAGATTAAGGTACAAAAGAATTGGATTCTAACTATCTAGCTGAGTGTGTTTGGGTAAATTAATTTGTGTGCACTTAGGGCTTGATCGTCATCAAAAAATAAAGTGAAAAGATAAAGACATTAACTATAAAAATGCTTCTAACTCCTAAAATGTTTGTCTTTATTTTTGAAACACCACAAATACTATGAAATACTAATTGCAATTTTAACTTTTTAAAATATTCTAAGATTTTATCTATGCCATTTTATAACTTTTATCTATATGTTTTTACTCTCCATCTTTTGATTTACATAGACTTTAAAATCACATACATAAAGAATATTACAAAAATTTGTTAATAATCAAGTGCATGGGGGGTGGAGCAAGATGGCCGAATAGGAACAGCTCCAGTCTCCAACTCCCAGCGCGAGCGACACAGAAGACCGGTGATTTCTGCATTTTCAACTGAGGTACTGGGTTCATCTCACTAGGGAGTGCCGGACAATCGGTGCTGGTCAGCTGCTGCAGCAGGACCAGCGAAAGCTGAAGCAGGGCGAGGCATTGCCTCACCTGGGAAGCACAAGGGGGAAAGGAATCCCTTTTCCTAGCCAGGGGAACTGAGACACACAACACCTGGAAAATCGGGTAACTCCCACCCCAATACTGCGCTTTAAGGAAACGGGCACACCAGGAGATTATATCCCACACCTGGCCGGGAGGGTCCCACGCCCACGGAGTGTCCCTCATTGCTAGCACAGCAGTCTGTGATCTAACCACAAGGCAGCAGCAAGGCTGGGGGAGGGGCACCCACCATTGCTGAGGCTTAAAGGTAAACAAAGCCACTCAGAAGCTCGAACTGGGTGGAGCTCACAGCAGCTCAAGGAAACCTGCCTGTCTCTGTAGACTCCACCTCTGGGGACAGGGCACAGTAAACAATAACAAACGCAGCAGAACCTCTGCAGACGCAAACGACTCTATCTGACAGCTTTGAAGAGAGCAGTGGATCTCCCAACACGGAAGTTGAGATCTGAGAAGGGACAGGCTGCCTGCTCAAGTGGGTCCCTGACCCCTGAGTAGCCTAACTGGGAGACATCCCCCACTAGGGGCAGTCTGACACCCCACACCTCACAGGGTGGAGTACACCCCTGAGAGGAAGCTTCCAAAGCAAGAATCAGACTGGTACACTCGCTGTTCAGCAGTATTCTATCTTCTGCAGCCTCTGCTGCTGATACCCAGGCAAACAGGGTCTGGAGTGGACCTCAAGCAATCTCCAACAGACCTACAGCTGAGGGTCCTGACTATTAGAAGGAAAACTATCAAACAGGAAGGACACCTACACCAAAACCCCATCAGTACGTCACCATCATCAAAGACCAGAGGCAGACAAAACCACAAAGATGGGGAAAAAGCAGGGCAGAAAAGATGGAAATTCAAAAAATAGAGCACATCTCCCCCGGCAAAGGAGCGCAGCTCATCGCCAGCAATGGATCAAAGCTGGACAGAGAATGACTTTGACGAGATGAGAGAAGAAGGCTTCAGTCCATCAAACTTCTCAGAGCTAAAGGAGGAATTACGTACCCAGCACAAAGAAACTAAAAATCTTGAAAAAAAAGTGGAAGAATTGATGGCTAGAGTAATTAATGCAGAGAAGGTCATAAACGAAATGAAAGAGATGAAAACCATGACACGAGAAATAAGTGACAAATGCACAAGCTTCAGTAACCGACTCGATCAACTGGAAGAAAGAGTATCAGCAATTGAGGATCAAATGAATGAAATGAAGCGAGAAGAGAAACCAAAAGAAAAAAGAAGAAAAAGAAATGAACAAAGCCTGCAAGAAGTATGGGATTATGTAAAAAGACCAAATCTACGTCTGATTGGGGTGCCTGAAAGTGAGGGGGAAAATGGAACCAAGTTGGAAAACACTCTTCAGGATATCATCCAGGAGAACTTCCCCAACCTAGTAGGGCAGGCCAACATTCAAATCCAGGAAATACAGAGAACGCCACAAAGATACTCCTCGAGAAGAGCAACTCCAAGACACATAATTGCCAGATTCACCAAAGTTGAAATGAAGGAAAAAATCTTAAGGGCAGCCAGAGAGAAAGGTCGGGTTACCCACAAAGGGAAGCCCATCAGACTAACAGCAGATCTCTCGGCAGAAACTCTACAAGCCAGAAGAGAGTGGGGGCCAATATTCAACATTCTTAAAGAAAAGAATTTTAAACCCAGAATTTCATATCCAGCCAAACTAAGTTTCATAACTGAAGGAGAAATAAAATCTTTACAGATAAGCAAATGCTTAGAGATTTTGTCACCACCAGGCTGCCTTACAAGAGACCCTGAAGGAAGCACTAAACATGGAAAGGAACAACCGGTACCAGCCATTGCAAAAACATGCCAAAATGTAAAGACCATCAAGGCTAGGAAGAAACTGCATCAACTAACGAGCAAAATAACCAGTTAATATCATAATGGCAGGATCAAGTTCACACATAACAATCTTAACCTTAAATGTAAATGGACTAAATGCTCCAATTAAAAGACACAGACTGGCAAACTGGATAAAGAGTCAAGACCCATCAGTCTGCTATATTCAGGAGACCCATCTCACACGCAGAGACATACATAGGCTCAAAATAAAGGGATGGAGGAAGATCTACCAAGCAAATGGAGAACAAAAAAAAGCAGGGGTTGCAATACTAGTCTCTGATAAAACAGACTTTAAACCATCAAAGATCAAAAGAGACAAAGAAGGCCATTACATAATGGTAAAGGGATCAATTCAACAGGAAGAGCTAACTATCCTAAATATATATGCACCCAATACAGGAGCACCCAGATTCATAAAGCAAGTCCTTAGAGACTTAAAAAGAGACTTAGACTCCCATACAATAATAATGGGAGACTTCAACACCCCACTGTCAACTTTAGACAGAAAGTTAACAAGGATATCCAGGAATTGAACTCAACTCTGCAGCAAGCAGACCTAATAGACATCTACAGAACTTTCCACCCCAAATCAACAGAATATACATTCTTCTCAGCACCACATCACACTTATTCCAAAGTTGACCACGTAGTTGGAAGTAAAGCACTCCTCAGCAAATGTACAAGAACAGAAATTAGAACAAACTGTTTCTCAGACCACAGTGCAATCAAACTAGAACTCAGGACTAAGAAACTCAATCAAAACCACTCAACTACATGAAAACTGAACAACCTGCTCCTGAATAACTACTGCGTACATAACGAAATGAAGGCAGAAATAAAGATGTTCTTTGAAACCAATGAGAACAAAGATACAAC
The DNA here is from genome assembly GCF_047675955.1 of Chlorocebus sabaeus. Taxonomy (NCBI): domain Eukaryota; kingdom Metazoa; phylum Chordata; class Mammalia; order Primates; family Cercopithecidae; genus Chlorocebus; species Chlorocebus sabaeus. Next base: position 80,196,910 of record NC_132910.1, on the reverse strand, counting down.
ATACCAAAATCTCTGTGACACATTTAAAGCAGTGTGTAGAGGGAAATTTATAGCACTAAATGCCCACAAGAGAAAGCTGGAAAGATCTAAAATTGACACCCTAACATGACAATTAAAAGAACTAGAGAAGCAAGAGCAAACACATTCAAAAGCTAGCAGAAGGCAAGAAATAACTAAGATCAGAGCAGAACTGAAGGAGATAGAGACACAAAAAACTCTCCAAAAAAATCAATGAATCCAGGAGCTGGTTTTTTGAAAAGATAAACAAAAATGATAGACTGCTAGCAAGACTAATAAAGAAGAAAAGACAGAAGAATCAAATAGACTCAATAAAATATGATAAAGGGGATATCACCACCTACCCCAAAGAAATACAAACTACCATCAGAGAATACTATAAACACCTCTACGCAAATAAACTGGAAAATCTAGAAGAAATGGTTAATTTCCTGGACTCTTACACTCTCCCGAGACTAAACCAGGAAGAAGTTGAATCCCTGAATAGACCAATAGCAGGCTCTGAAATTGAGGCAATAATTAATAGCCTACCAACCAAAAAAAGTCCAGGACCAGATGGATTCACAGCCGAATTCTACCGGAGGTACAAGGAGGAGTTGGTACCATTCCTTCTGAAAATATTCCAATCACTAGAAAAAGAGGGAATCTTCCCTAATTCATTTTATGAGGCCAATATTATCCTGATAACAAAGCCTGGCAGAGATACAACAAAAAAGAGAATTTTAGACCAATATCCCTGATGAACATCGATGCAAAAATCATCAATAAAATACTGGCAAACCAAATCCAGCAGCACATCAAAAAGCTTATCCACCATGATCAAGTGGGCTTCATCCCTGGAATGCAAGGCTGGTTCAACATTCGCAAATCAATAAACATAATCCAGCATATAAACAGAACCAAAGACAAGAACCACATCATTATCTCAATAGATGCAGAAAAGGCCTTTGACAAAATTCAACAGCCCTTCATGCTAAAAACTCTCAATAAATTCAGTATTGATGGAACGTATCTCAAAATAATAAGAGCTATTTATGACAAATCCACAGCCAATATCATACTGAATGGGCAAAAACTGGAAAAATTCCCTTTGAAAACTGGCACAAGACAGGGATGCCCTCTCTCACCACTCCTATTCAACACAGTGTTGGAAGTTCTGGCTAGGGCAATCAAGCAAGAGAAAGAAATAAAGGATATTCAGTTAGGAAAAGAAGAAGTCAAATTGTCCCTGTTTGCAGATGACATGATTGTATATTTAGAAAACCCCATCGTCTCAGCCCAAAATCTCCTTAAGCTGATAAGCAACTTCAGCAAAGTCTCAGGATACAAAATCAATGTGCAAAAAATCACCCGCAGTCTTTTTTTTTTTTTGAGACAGAGTATCGCTCTGTCACCCAGGCTAGAGTGCAGTGGCGCTATCTCTGCTCACTGCAAGCTCCCCCTCCCGGGTTCACGCCATTCTCCTGCCTCCCGAGTAGCTGGGACTACAGGCGCCCACTGCCACGCCCAGCTAATTTTATTTTTAGTAGAGACGGGGTTTCACCATGTTAGCCAGGATGGTCTCAATCTCCTGACCTCGTGATCCGCCCATCTCGGCCTCCCAAAGTACTGGGATTACAGGCGTGAGCCACCATGCCCGGCCCACAAGCATTCTTATACACCTGTAAAAGACAAACAGAGAGCCAAATCATGAATGAACTCCCATTCACAATAGCTTCAAAGAGAATAAAATACCTAGGAATCCAACTTACAGGGGTTGTCAAGGACCTCTTCAAGGAGAACTACAAACCACTGCTCAGTGAAATAAAAGAGGACACAAACAAATGGAAGAACATACCATGCTCATGGATAGGAAGAATCAATATTGTGAAAATGGCCATACTGCCCAAGGTAATTTATAGATTCAATGCCACCCCATCAAGCTACCAATGAGTTTCTTTACAGAATTGGAAAAAACTGCTTTAAAGTTCATAGGGAACCAAAAAAGACCCCACATTGCCAAGACAGTCCTAAGTCAAAAGAACAAAAGTGGAGGCATCACGCTACCTGACTTCAAACTATACTACAAGGCCACAGTAACCAAAACAGCATGGTACTGGTACCAAAACAGAGATATAGACCAATGGAATAGAACAGAGTCCTCAGAAACAATACCACACATCTACAGTCATCTGGTCTTTGACAAACCTGACAAAAACAAGAAGTGGGGAAAGGATTCCCTATTTAATAAATGATGCTGGGAAAATTGGCTAGCCATAAGTAGAAAGCTGAAACTGGATCCTTTCCTTACTCCTTACACGAAAATTAATTCAAGATGGATTAGAGACTTAAATGTTAGACCTAATACCATAAAAACCCTAGAAGAAAACATAGGTAATACCATTCAGGACATAGGCATGGGCAAGGACTTCATGTCTAAAACACCAAAAGCAATGGCAACAAAAGCCAAAATTGACAAATAGGATCTAATTAAACTAAAGAGCCTCTGCACAGCAAAAGAAACTACCATCAGAATGAACAGGCAACCTACAGAATGGGAGAAAATTTTTGCAATCTACTCATCTGACAAAGGGCTAATATCCAGAACCTACAAAGAACTCAAACAAATTTACAAGAAAAAAGCAAACAACCCCATCAAATGTGGGCAAAGGATATGAACAAACACTTCTCAAAAGAAGACATTCATACAGCCAACAGACACATGAAAAAATGCTCATCATCACTGGCCATCAGAGAAATGCGAATCAAAACCACAATGAGATACCATCTCACACCAGTTAGAATGGCGATCATTAAAAAAAATCAGGAAACAACAGATGCTGGAGAGGATGTGGAGAAATAGGAACACTTTTACACTGTTGGTGGGACTGTAAACTAGTTCAACCATTGTGGAAAACAGTATGGCGATTCCTCAAAGATCTAGAACTAGAAATAGCATTTGACCCAGCCATCCCATTACTGGGTATATACCCAAAGGATTATAAATCATGCTGCTATAAAGACACATGCACACGTATATTTATTGCAGCACTATTCACAATAGCAAAGACTTGGAATCAACCCAAATGTCCATCGGTGACAGACTGGATGAAGAAACTGTGGCACATATACACCATGGAATACTATGCAGCCGTAAGAAAGGATGAGTTTGTGTCTTTTGTAGGGACATGGATGCAGCTGGAAACCATCATTCGTAGCAAACTATCACAAGAACAGAAAGCCAAATACCGCATGTTCTCACTCATAGGTGGGAATTGAACAATGAGATCACTTGGACACAGAAAGGGGATCATCACACACTGTGTCCTGTTGTGGGGAGGGGCGGTGAGGAGGGATAGCATTAGGAGATATATCTAATGTAAATGATGAGTTAATGGGTGCAGCACACCAACATGGCACATGTATACGTATGTAACAAACCTGCACATTGTGCACATGTACCCTAGAACTTAAAGTATAATTTAAAAAAAAAAAAAAGAATCCAGGCCAGGAGTGGTGGCTCACACCTATAATCCTAGCATTTTGGGAGGCTGAAGCAGGTGGACTGCTTGAGGTCAGGAGTTCAAGACCAGTCTGGCCAACATGGTGAAGTCCCATCTCTACTAACAAATAAATAAATATAAAATTATGGCATTAATTAAGTTGTTATTAAGTTGCTTTAATTAATATTATGAAAGATTTCAGCCATACTAAAAAGTATACGTTTAATAAACTACCTAGTTTAAGAAAAACTTCCATTCATCTCTCTCCCTACCTCGAAATAGCCATTATCCTAAATTTGGTGTTTATAACTTCAAGCATGTTTTTATAATTTTACTACATAAACTATGTATGTACATATAATAAGTGTTGTTGTTCATGTTTCTATTCTTTACAAAATAGCAGCATACTATACTTATGCCATGTATATGTATGTGTATTTTATATATATATATGCAAAGTTATATTTTTAGATTATCTATATTATAATTTGGCTCTAATTCATAATTTCATTTTATTTAAATGAATTAATATGACAAAATTTATGTATTAATTCTCCTGTGGATATACATCTAAGTTTTTTCCAATTTTTCACACAATGTTTCAACATTCTTACATGTATGTCCTGTATGCATATAAGGAAGCGTCCCTAGATTATATATGTGGGAATGGAATTTTGGGGTTTTAAGGTTATATACATCTTTAGGTTTACAATATGTGGCTTTAATTGCCCTCCAAAGTCATTGTACCAATTTGTACTCTCACCAACAGTGTTTACAATGTCTTATGATATATAGAATATAATCTTTTAAATTCAAATTAATCTTTTTGATGCTGAGTCTTGCTTAAGAAGTCCATCCCTAGCGTGATGTCAAAAATCTTTTTTTCTATGTTTTCTTCTGAAAAGAATTTAGTTTCATTTTCATGTTTGGACCTTTAATACATCTGGAATTGGTTTTGGTTTATGTTGTAATCTGTAGATTCATTTTTGTTTCCACATGAATAACCTACTGATTTAACAAAATCTGAAGTTAATCTGCATCTCTACTCTCCTTCAGGAAGAAAAACAACCATCCAACGTACGCTTAAAAAGCTCTAAATTCCATGAAACCTGGCTTCTAAAGTTATTTGTGGTTGCTTCAACCCAGTGTTACTAGTAGTAGTATAGCTGGGATGATGTTTTAATTTCTCAATGCATTAATCACCTACATAGTATAAAACTGAGCCCCAAATTAATGTGAAGGCAGACCTATATTTGCAAATTATGAGAGGAAAAATCCTGCCACACCAACTCCCAGTTCAAACTGGAAAGGTAGGTTGGCTCCCTGTGCCATGGGATAGATATTTTTCTGGTTCACCCTTGATCTAGTCACTGGTGTTGCAACCTGCTGATCGTTTTTCATTTTATTTTCTGTTTCTTTTTCAACTCCCTGACTCATGTAGATCCACGGCATCACTTTCTGTCCCCAAGGAGTGTTAAATTCCAATTCTTGTTACTGAGAGATGGAACCGACCCTAACCTTTCAAGGTGGTTGCCACATTACCTTTTGCTCCAGGAATTTTTTCCTCATTGTATATCTCTCTTGAGATTTTCCAATTCTTTTGGGAGCATTTAAATAGATAGTTGTTATATTTGATCTAGTGTTTTCAGGTATTTAAAAACTGAAGGCCACTTGAGTTATCTAATATCCCCTATCCAGAAAATTAAACCCTCTAAGTTATTTTAATATGTCAATATTGGTTATCATAGTTAATGTTCAATTCAATGCTAAAGATAGTTTTAGGATTATTAAAAATGAAATTTAATATTCCATGTATGATTCATTGAGAAATCTTTATATTCATGTCACATTGAAAATGGCTCTTGTTCTTTCTTAGATCTTTGTTAACTTCTTTTTTCAGACGCCAAAGATAAAAAATCTGGTGGCTTTCAAAGCTCTGTTATTTAACTCAATTTATGAAGGTACTTAAATTTATACAAACAAAAATTGATGTAAATGTTTATCTTACTCATCTCATCTTACATTTTCTTGATTTTTATTGGGCTACCATGTATCACAATCTACAAAAATTCAAGAAGTCAGTTCAGTTATTTTGTCATTTTCCCACTATTCCCATGCCTAGCCTGTGCCACAGTAAAGAAAACTAGAGTGCATTTTCCATCCAAATGTCAAATATTTTTCTGCCTCTGAGCCTTTGCTTATGCTTTAATCTGTCCACATGCCCTTATCCACCATTCCTCAAGTTCAATATTCAACATCCTACACATCCTACAAGGCCTCTTTAAATGTCTATCATCTTTATGAAAGGACTCTTTATTACCCTCAATATGATCTTCAATCTTTTTCTATAGAACTCCTGTGGTTCTTCTCATATTTATCTTAACCTATTGCTTCATTGGGATTTTAAATTTTGATTTAGTTTAGAAAATAAGAGTCTCTTTTTTGTATCCTTGTATATCATGAAGCACTTTGAGAACTTGTAGAATGTCAACAAATACTGAAATTGAAGGTAAATAAAAATTTCTATGTAAGTCAAAATGATTAAGTAATTAGAGTAACATTATTTTAAATATAACCCTTAAGGAGAAGATTTAGAAGTGTTAAATGCTACATAAAAGATATGACAACATGATGAATAAACTTCTCTGGATTTCTACAAAATGAAAGTGGTAGACTAGATGTCTCCTAAGATGCCTCCCATCTCTAATATGCTAATATTGTCCATCAACTTCATATACACATTCATGTATATGTCAGTCAGGACGCATAGGGTTCACACTGTGAGAGCACAGGATTCAAACCTACCCAGTCTAGTTCTAAAGTTCATGATTTTAACTACTATGATATACTGCCCAAGTTGTACAAGAGGTTTTTATAGTCAATAAATATAATTTCTTGAATTAATCTATGAACAAATTTATTAAACATAAATACTATTTTAAAATAATTAAATTTAAATGACAGCTAATTGCTCGTATAAAATTAGAATTTAAATTAATTTATACTATAAAATGTAATAATTTATATATTATATTAATTATATACATATATTTACTGCATATATAAACCTTTGTGTACCTTAGGCAATATACCATAGTGTTTAAAATCATGGACTTTAGAATCAGACCAAATAGATTTGAAGCCTGTCCTTCACACTCATTGTGTGACTTTGAACAACTTGCTTAAGCCCTCTCTTTCTTTTTATAGTTTTATCATCTGTAAAATCAGAATAGAGTACCTGCTTCATAGGGTTTTCTGTGTATTAAATGAGTGTACAAAGTACTCTTTGCCAAAAGCATAATAAGTACTCAATAAAAGTACATTATTGTTTTTCTTACATCTATATACTTGAAAACAACTATCAAACACTCGATTTATGTTGGTGACTGATTACGTTTTAAGAAAAAACAACTAATTTTTCCTAAAACTCTCTCATCCCCACATTAGAGAATAGAACTATAAATCTAAAGTAAACTCTCTCTCCTTTACAATTCCAGAACCATAACCATTTATCTGTTTTTTCAAAATTGGACCAAATGTATTTTTGTACCTAACCTAACACTTCATCAGATAATCATGACTCATTTATCTCTATCACTCAAGTTTTTTATCTATCAACATAAAATATGCTACGTATGTTTATATTTGTAGATTTCCTCACCCAAGAGATGTTCAGAAAAACCTAAAGCCCTGGCATAAAATTTCTTAGCCTTCTGATCTTAAACCTTGTTACATTTTCTATTTTAAGCCGTATAAGGAAGTTATTGATAAAAAGTTACTTATAGGACTGGCACAATATAGAATATAAATTTCATTGCATTTTATGTTAACCATGTTTATGGATTGGAAGAATTGATATTATTAAAATGTCCCTACTACCCAAAGCAGTCTACAGACTCAATGCAATCCATATCAAAATTCCAATGTCACTTTTCATAGAAGCAGAAGTAAAAAGCCCTAAAATTTATATGAGACCACAAAGAAACCAGAATGAACCAAGGCAATCATGAGCAAAAAGAACAAACCTGATGGTATCATACCACCTGTTTTCAAAGTATACTATAAAGCTACAGTAATTAAAACAGCATTGAACTGACCAAAAAATAGACACATTGACCACTGAAACAGAATAGTGAGCTCCAAAATGCACTCACCATGTACAATCAACTGCTTTTCAACAAATGTGTCAAGAATATGCAATGGGAAAACGATAGTTCCTTCAATAAATGTTGCTGGCAAAACTGGATATCCACATGCAGAATAATAAAATTGAAATCTTGTTGCATACCATATACAAAAATCAATTCAAAATAGATTAAGTACTTAAGCATATGACCAGAAACTATAAAACTACTAGAAGAAAACGTGGGGGAAAACTACACGACATCGGTCTGGGCAATGATTTCTTGGATTTAATCCCAAAAGTACACGGAACAAATGCAAAAGTAGACAAATGGAAATACATCAGATTAAAAAGCTTCTGCATAGCAAAGGAAACAATTAACTGTGTGCAGAGACAACCCACAGATTGGGAGAAAATATTTGTAAGCCATATATCCTATAAAGGTTTAATATACAAAATATGGAAGGAGCTCAAACAAGTCAGAATTAAGAAAGCAAAAATTCTAATTTAAAAATGGGCAAGAGGGTATATATGCACAATGGAATATTATTAGTCTTAAAAAAGAATGGAATTCTGTCATTTGTGACAACATGGATGGCATTGAAGGATATTATGGAAAATGAAATAAGCCAGGCACAGAAAGAGAAATACTATATATTCTCAGTTATATGTGGAATCCCAAAAAAAATCATAGAAGCAGAAAGCAGAATGGTGGTTAGAAAGGCTGGAGGGAGAGGAAAAGGGGTAGATGATAGTCAAAGGGTACAAAATCTCAGTTATCCAAGAGGAATATGGAATTGTTTTCAGTTCTATTGCACAACTTGGTGAGTGTAGTTAATATGAGTGCTCTACATTTCATAATTGCTAAGAGTACATTTCAAATGTTCTTACGACATAAAATGTTAAGTATTTGAGGTGATGGATATGTTAACTAGGTTGATTTAATGATCCCATTATAAATACAATAGTATTTATAAATCATAACATAACTTAAAATTTAAATTTAATTGCAAATTTGCAATTTAAACAAAGAATAATCTGGTACTGAGAATTTGCTATGGAGCAGACACATAGAACACTTTTATTTTTCCCCAGAAGCCTTCGTATGTTCAAGTATCTGGTAGTTCAATTCATAATCATTTAATAAAGTGAACATTTGTAGTCTTAAATACTAAGAAAGAAACAGTTATTAAAAGTTAAAACCCCACTTGCATTTAACTATGTTTAAAAAATATAATCCCAGGAATATTGTAATGAGTCCTAGGCTTAGGAGTGAGCATTGTGCAAGTTAATGTAAGTAATGAACCTTTCATGTGAAATGATGTTGTGTCACAACTCATTTGCATCCCACTTAAAGTGTAATTAAGTTTCCCTGACAGCATGGCTTATGGCTGAAAGAACAGACCTGGATGCTAAATTAATCCAGAGTCCCTCAGTTAATAACACTCAGCAAAGAAAACTTTACACACTCTTTCATTTAAAGTTTCCAAACTCCCATTTACAGAAGTGTATGACAAGGCAACCCTACTGAGAAACCTTTGTATGAAATGGATGGCCTCTTGCCAGGCAGATTCAATCACTAAAATACCTGAAAACTGAATTTTGATGAATTGGGACATAACAATGTGCTATTTTCACTCTAGTTAGGAAGGATGCTGGTCCAGAAGGGATGATTTCACATTTAAATTTCACTGCACCATGTATTTAATCTATAATATGTTTTCAAACTTAAATCTGAAGTGTTGGTAGTTTTAAGATATATAACAGGACTGGCCTATAACACTAAGTGCTCCAAAATAATAGAATTCATTTTTTATTCCTTCTTTAAGGACTTCAGTTCTTCATATAAGTTTCCAGGTGAAGTTATTCAATAAATTATCTTGAGGTTTTCTGGTATGTCTGTTTGTTTGCAGTTGTCATTACTCATTTGTTTTGTTAAGAATCTTCACTTTTTGCCATCTCCAGAACTGATTATGATTCTACCACAAGATTAGAACTACACTGTGCTGTTTAAACAAGTTTTAGCTAAACAAGGGGTTCATTTATAAATAATGTAAACCATTTTCAGGGAGGTAGACATGAGGACAGCAAATTTCTCAGGATCAGATTCCACTTCTCTGACAGGGCAATATAAGAATTTTTGCCCAACAGTAATTATTGCTTGATGCTATTATCCTGTTCTCTTTCTGGCCACCCCACGTCAAAGACGAGTGTGAAAAGAAACACTCTATCTTGAAATGGATGGCTTCAAAATTGACTGTTACTACCACAATAAAGTGGTTTTTCGGAAAGTCATTTTACATGTTGGTAGCTGGAGAAAGACAACTCGATACACCTCTAACACACCCAACACCCTTGAACTCTGTGAGTGCCCAACCTGATTATGCCTAATAGATTTACTCCAGTTCCCTAAACCCATATTGTTCAGGGTCTTTCAGGCTAAGTTAGCATTCATTCTGACAGATGGTCTGCATGCTGTCCCTACCAGGAAAGTTGTCACATTTAGAAATTAGATAATATATTAAAGTGTAGCATTGAATAGGAGCTCTAATATTCTCCTGCAAGTATTTGCATGGTACTGAAATGTCCCTAGGGCAAATTTGCAGCAGCTCATTTTTCTAGATCAGGTCTCAGCATGGTGCAATGTATCACTGGCATTTTAACAGAAACATCACAAGCTCTTCCCTGATTTTCCAAAGAACTATTTCAGGGAACAGAAAATGTGCCAGGAAGGATGAGTTGATGGGAAAGAAGCACCTAAACAATTACTTTCTCTTTATCCTTTGTTAGAAGAATCATTATGTAGTCAAACATAAAGAGTAAAATTCATGTAAATGATTTATTTTTGGCATGTCGTTGGATCGCTTACAGTGGTAGCAGGCAAAGATTTTACTGCAGCCATCCAAGTGTGGCCAAAAGGTGGTGGTACATGGAGTTCTATTTAAGTGCCATTCTTTGTGAGTTATAACCCATGTTGTCAGAAAGTAAAGGATCACAACAAAACTCCCTCCATAGTTCTGAGTCTCGCTGCTGCCAATCATCTCCCATAATCCACTTCAAATTGAAAGGTTTAAAATACTCAAGGTGATGGCTTAAGGTCACATTGAAAACAATTCAACTATAAGCATTAAATACACAGCCATGTTTTTTTGTATTCATTAAATACTAGAAAAACTTAAAAGAAAAACATGTGCTTTAAAGCTTATACATAAATCTGTTATTTTAAAACATATATCATTTATATTTTTTAATGCAAAAGTGGACAAACCTTGCCACAATATTAAAGAGCAAGAAACCATTATTTCTATGCTAATTATCGATATATTTACTTAATTTATATATATTTATAATACATACATACACATATATTTTTAAATTCAAATCATACCTGAAAAAGGTTATGAAGTAGTTTATTGAATTTACATGTTAAGACATCTCAAGATGGTCCAACTCTAAGGTTTAATATGTAATAATGAAAATATACTCTCATGTCCTATTTACAGTTTTTCTGAGCTCCTCGTTACTATAAAACATGCTGACTCAATTCATATAGTAGTACTATATACTAATTAAGTACTTCATTCATACCACACTCTTATAGATGAGCTTTAACTATACATTTTCAAAGTATATGAACTTTTGCGGCCAGCAGCAATGTTATTAATACTATCCATTAAAGCAAATAGGAATCTTGCAGTCTCGTACAGAGGACCTTAAATAGCTTGAAGGAATTTGATTCAAATTGACTGCTATGTAGATTAATTTCCAATTAGCTGGGAGTTAATCCAAATGATAGAGTTTTTAAAAGATAAAAGTATAAAAATAGATTAAATAAACATACTGAAAACAATTCACCTATGCTGCATAAAAATACTATATGTGTGTATATGCATGTGTATCTATACAGTCAGAGATGCATATAGAGAGCATATATACTTACATATTACAGTTTTATATGTACATGCCTTAAATATTTAGGTACTGTGTAAAATGGTGTATGTTTAAAGCATCTCTCAAAAAATGTGCAAATTTTGAAATGAGCATGTATCAAACCAAAAAATTTCATACTGTATTCATAAAATATAATACATGAGAGATGCTATTTAAAAGTATAGCATGAATTTTTTACATTTGGATTTTCAGCTGAGGTTATGGAAGACTGAGAAAATAATGTAAATATACAAGAAAGATTACTTAGTATATTTAATCCTACATTTAAAAAAGTTTAAATAGTCTACAATTGTCCGTTGGCATTTTCAGTTACTATTATTTTATATTAATCGTATAAGCAGAAAATGTTTTAGAATAGATTTGGTTAAAATCTCACTTATTTGTGAATAGAACCCCTTATTTGTAATACCAGAAACAAAATAAAGGTCTTTTTTAGATAGTATAAAAACTTAAGAAGTGTTGTTAAGGCTCTTACGTTCCCTCTCACAACCCAAGGTAGCTAAAAACTAAAAGTAAATATGTAATCAAATTCTTGTTGCATACTCATGTATTAGGACATTGTCCATCCTCAATCTCTTCATGTACTATTGAATAAAGGGCTTCATAAATACTTCCAATCCCAGATTCATGAATTGCATACGAATTCATCATGTCAATACCAAGTAAAAAATATTCCCGAGGAAGAAATGCAATCCCCTTTCACCGGTTCCAAGTAATGTTGACTTTAAATTAAGTTCAGCTCTCTCTTTCTTAGGGGAAAATAATCAAAACTGTATAACTTAAAGGTAGCAGATAGCATGCATTAAATAAATGGAACCAAGGATTAAATCAAACAAAAATTATATAATTGTTTTGGAAAGCAAGCTTGTCAGTCATGGTTCCTAGGTTAAATATATATTAATAAAGCCATTGAGAAATAGCCCCACTTGTAAAAATATTAAAGTATTATGGTCTGTTATAAAACAAAATGTCAGATCTGATTTATGCAAATGACTAATTTTTAAAAGAGTCATAATGATACTGCTGATCTGGGTATTGGTTCTTCATGCTTGGTGTGCTACAGAAAAGCAACTGAAACTGCTTTGTTTGCTCATTGGTCCTAACTTTATTACAATTGTTAATATCCACACTGATCCCTGCAGGGCAAACCCAGATTCTGGAGTCCTGTTACGCAGCCACCTTAGCTCAAGGAACTCGATCTATGTAGGCAATAACTAAGGGGTCTTATATGCCCCTAGCTGCTTGGTTTAATCTTATTCTTTCTCATGCTTTCAGAAGCTAATCATATTTTTATATTGGTCTTATTCACTCATTCATCAAACATTATTTCACTATTTTATTCAAATTTGAACATTTAACAATTTTTTTGCTGATATCAATTTTTACCTTTTGAAGCTGTTCATCTCTGTATTAGTTTTATAATATAACCTTTAATATAACAAAAGGGATAGGACTTTAAAACCATCTCTGTTCCAAACAGAATATTGAAGGTCTTTATTCAGATTATCTTGCCATAGACTTTCCTCTCCTGTTCCCAAAGCAGATCCTGTCAACCCTAATGAAGAATCTAATCTTAACTGAAGTAAACTAGAATAATTGACATTCCCATTCTAAAAATTACCCATTTGGAAAACAGTAGTGATAGAGAGCCAAATTATCATCTCTGGTCTTCCAACTTCACTCCCTCAGAGATCAGGACAACTTAATTTTTAAAATTTGTCCAGGAACTTGTATAATAATAACTATAATTATATTGTATATAAATACAATATAATAACTTGTATGTTGTCCACAGTACAACTTACAACTTCTATGAAGAGACCCATAAACTAAAATCTATGGTCTCTGATAAACACAATATGCCGATCATAGTCATTTCTCACTAAGAGTGTATTCTGCATCTAGAGAAGGAAGTATGCAAGGAATTTCACCCAGGAAGGCTCCGAAGCTAACTCTGTGTAACTCCACAGAGCTGCTAATAGTTGTCTCCTTTAGATTCTTTTTAAGAAAGATAACTTTTTAAATAGAAGGTCCATCATCAAATAATTAAAATCCCACATATCATCCTGCTGCCAGGACAAACTTGAATAACTAGCTCGACCTCCTTTCAAAACAGTAATTCAAAAGAATTCTCCATTATGGCTAGAATTTCTCGGTTCATTCTAAGATGATAAGAGAATCATAAGAACCAAGCATCACTGGTTAGGGAGTTCATTTTTCCAAAAACAGGTTTCATAAAGAGATCATTTTATAAAGATCTGAGTCCATCAAGTTCCAACAAGTGTTATGATCTAAATCAGACATTATTGTTCCTCTCATCACTCCACTTGCTTCTGTGCCAAGAAACTGAAATCAATTCCTGATTATATAAACCCCCAGGTTGTTATTCAGCAAGTATTTATTATATGACTGTCACATGGAACTGGATATTTGTGGTCAACAGAAGCAAAATCTTTGCCCTTATAGAGTTTATAATCTCAGGTACATTCAGAAGAGAATCTTGAGTATCAGCAGAGTACCTAAAGCAAGCATCTTAAATTCTTTTATTTATTTATTTATTTATTTATTTATTTTTGAGAGAGCATCTTGCTCTGTCACCCAGGCTGGAGTGCAGTGTTGCGATCTTGGCTCACTGCAACTTCCACCTCCTGGGGGCAAGTGATTCTTATGCCTCAGCCTTCTGAGTACCTGGGACTACAGGTGCACGCTACCATGCCTGGCTTATTTTTTTTATTTTTAGTAGATTTGAGGTTTCACCATGTTGGCCAGGCTGGTCTCAAACTCCTGGCCTCAAGTAATCTGCCCACCTCAGCCTCCCACAATGGCATCTTAAATTATTTTACCAATTTACCAAAAGAAGAACGGGATGCTATTTTTGATTTGCTGAAAGCACTGCAGAAAAACCAATTGATGTCCAGACACAGGCTATAACAATAAGTCATCCAGCTGAATAACCTTTTTATTTATCATGTGCTATATTCCCTTCCGCTTGAGAAGAATATAATTCTAAGAGGTCAGAGATTATGTTTACTTTGTACATCAGCATGTATCCTTTGTCTGGCATGCCTAAGTTTGGTTGAATAATGGAATGAGCAACGGCCAAGGAATGAATGAATGAATAAATAAGTATCTTTGAAGCATCTAGTCACAGGGAATCCTACAATAAGTATGCTTCATTTAATACTCTTAATTCTTTACAACTTCCTTCTTGCTCCCTAAAGTGACTGTCAAGTACCCTTCCTGTTATATTAGGCAGAAGAACAAGTCATTAAAAAGATTGTAAATGCATTAAGTCATAGATTAAAGTAACTATTTCTATGTTCTTTGCTCCCCCATCCCTTCTTCTTCCTCTAAAAATATGGATTTTTGCTGCTAAATTATTTAAATCTTGCTATGAGTAGTGATGCAAACGACTACGTATAGTAGCTGTAGGAAGAAACCAATGTGTCACTCATGTTATTATGACAAAGGATAGCTCCATTCTTTCCCCAAACTGCAACGTCATTAACCCACTGCCTATCCTCTCAAATCCTAGTTTTATCTACTAGACTGTAGCAATGGTTTAATTTTTTTAATTCGAATAAACTAAACATGGTTCAGGAGCCACATTAGGATCCACCCCTCAAAAACCTTCCAGGCAAATATCTATAAGGTTTATAGTGAATAATTCTGTAATTTTAAAGTGCTTATTTAAGTATTTGAGTAGAACCAGAGTTGCTTTTTGAGAAAAGCTTTGGCACTACCTGAGTCATTCCTGCAGTTTCTTGGAAAAGTAAGCTGCTTTTCATTTCAGTGAGAATCTAAGAGAGGCTCTTCATTGTTTCCTCTGAAACACCATCTTGGCCATCAGTTTGTCTAGTTAAGATCACAATAGTTTTCTATCAGTCAACAACAAATAAAGAAAGCCATGATCACAGTGTGCTTCCTGCTCTGAATTTTCTGCTACATCGTTCTTATCACAAGTCCAGGTAGGATAATTTACAGTCAAAAGAAATTGATTAAAGAGGTAATTTCAAAAAAGTTTTCTGATTGTAAACTCACACAATGTACTTGTAAAAAACAAATTTCTGGAATGCATTTAACATCTTCTGAATTTGAAGATTAAGGGAAGATCCAATACCTAGAACTGTGTCTTGCAAACAGTAGGTGCACACTAAGTATCTGTTGAAAGAGTAAATGTATGAATTATTGAGTCTCATACTACAATGTTTTATTTCCTAAAGGTAGCTCATTGTGTGAGACAGAATCACTGATTTTTCTACCTGCACCTTTTGTCTAGATTTTCCCTGAAATGTGAGCTCCTTCAAGGAAGGAGCTTTGATTATCTTGTTCACACTTATAACCCCAGGCATCACAACAACATACTACATATGGTAGGTGCTCACAAAATATTCGTTGAATGAATGAATGAGTCTATAAACCTCTCTAAATATCAAGCTTCATATAATGTGAGAGTGCTTACCCAGAGTAGAACTTGTAATACAAAACACAGGTGAACCTATGCAAGAAAAGCTGAAAGTTGACATTGATGACTTCAACACATTTCAATGGCCTGTTTTCTAAACAATAATATTCACAATTCTCTTGGGAAGAATTGTAATCTTTCTCACTTAGGGAATGAATTCTTCTCATTTACTTAACTATGTATAATATTGCCCTATAGAATTATTACCTTAGCTAAAAATTTGAAATTGGTTTATTAACAATGTGACATATTTCACAGGCAACATAAGTATATCTATAAACCTCTGAGTCAAAAAGCCACTCTAGTAGAAAAGGTACAGCCCTTAACATAGAAGGAAAATATATTTTTTTCCTATTAGAGTAAAGGAAGTGTCCTTATTCTGTAGACTCCCTGCGTACTAGCATGGCTTCATGTTATTTGGTGTTTTGTCTTGCCTTTGTTTTTGTATTTCCAAATAGAAGCAGAGGTATTTAAAGTATGTATAAAAGAATAATATATTCAAAACATTTGGAGAAATATTGTTTGTCACAAATCCAATAAACATTGACTAACTGATATGGTTTGGCTCTGTGTCCCCACCCAAATCTCATCAAATCGTAATCCCCACATGTCAAGGGAGGGACCTGGTGGGAGGTGATTGGTTCATGGGGGTGGTTTTCCCCATGCTGTTCTCATGATAGTGAGAGAGTTCTCACAAGATCTGCTGATTTTATAAGGGACTCTTCCCCCTCCAATTTCTCCCTCTCTCCTGTCGCCATGTAAGACGTGCCTGCTTCCCCTTCTGCTATGATTGTAAGTTTCCTGAGGCCTCCTCAACCATGTGGAACTGTGAGTCAATTAAAACTCTTTCCTTTACAAATTACTCAGTCTCTGGTATTTCTTTATAGCAGTGTGAGAATGGACTAATACACTAAATTAATAAAACATTTTGAACAAATGAATACATGTTATTAGAGTGAAATCTCCAGGAGAGCACAGACCACATATTCCATGACTTTGTATCCTCTGCCTCTAACATAGAGTCAGGCTCATAACAGGTACTCAAAAATACTTGATAAATGAATGAATGCTAGAATGAGTGAACGAATAAATACATTTCAATCATTTTGTTTTTATTAATCAAACCCATTTTTCATCTAGAAACCTACCACTTTCAGTAGGAATTTGCTTGATACTCAAGTGCATCTACCTTTTCCCACATATTAAGACAATATTGTGCTCTAATTTTCAGTGTCTAATTTTCAGTGTTGTATGCTAGCTGTTACAGTACTATGGCATCAAACCATGCTAAGAATTCAGCAAATCACTTAACTCTGTTTGACACTTAAATAGACAGTAGTGTTAAATCTGTCACTTTGTTTCTGCTACCTCCATTACTGTTCATGCGATTTTAATGTAGTTGGCATCCACTTAACAAACAATATACTCGCAGTCTTCAATTTCTTTATTTCTCCACTTTTCCAAAGTAGAAAGTCAAATGGTAAAGTTAATAGAGCTGTAAAAAATATAGTACCAAATTTATTTTAATGACAGTGTGGGTATCATTGATTTAGGACAGCTGCTCTCTGAATAAATATAGTCAGGACCTAATAACTGTACAGAAAAAGACCAAGGCAGATGTCCATTTCAGATGCCCGAAAACCTGTTGGGAGACCACTGCCCAGTTAGAATGACTGGTCTCAGCTGCAGTTTCTTTACAGTTTAAAAAATGTCCCAAATGCTTTTGTATGCAGAGACCCCCTAGATTGATTTTCTTAGTGGAATAGATTCTTCACAAACAAGGATAATCCTTTATTTGAGGTTTAGTCACTTGAATTCCTCTCTGTATTCTTCACTGTCAGGCTTTGCAATTTTTATTTATTCTTGGTAGAATGCACTTACTATTGTAGTTATGGCACTTTTCACTCCGAGCCCTTCTTTTCAGAGCCTTAGAGAAAGAAAGGTCTTTAGCTAGAAATTTCTCATGCTTGTTGGCAATTTGGAGACGATTTATTTTAGAAGAGGACAGAGGTGAAGGGAAAGATCATTTATTCCACCATCTTTGAGAACTTGATTATCAGTTAATCACAGGTTTGTTGTTAAATGAAATGTGATGGTTTTCAACATTTAATTTTATGGCTTTTACCTAAGAACTTACAAAATATTTCAAAGTCTCATGAACAGAGTAAGCCCAATAGGCTAAAAAATTTCTTTACGGCTAATATATTTTAATTTATTCTCTCCCACATTAATGTAGTAAAATGGATTACTGTAACACCAGACAATGAAAGCAGCTTTAATCTATATGTATTTACAAATACACATATATTTATTCAAATACGGATCTATAAATAAACCAACAGTTACGTATTCTGTGGATGTCCTTTCAGATCTTTTTTTTTTTTGAGACATGTTTTCAGTCTGTTGTCCAGGCTGGAGTACAATGGCACAACCATTGCTCACTGCAGCCTCAACTTCCTGCACCCAGGCAATTCTCCTGCCTCAGCCTCCTGAATAGCTGGGATCTCAGGTGCATATCACCATGTCTGGCTAATGTTTAATTATTTTTAGAGATAGGGTCTCATTATGTTGCCCAAGCTGGTCTTAAACTCCTTGGCTCAAGCAGTCTTCCCACCTTAGCCTCCCCAAGTGCTGGGATTACAGACATGAGCCACTGCACTCAACCTCAAATGTTTTTAACACTAGCTTCAACCACACATGGGAGAGTCTATATTAATAAAAACTGTCACTCTTTAAAATCTCTGCTTAATATCTTAGCATTTTAATCCATTGTTTTCCAAAGCTTTTTCTCCATGAGAATTATTGCATATGTACTTAGGACTAAATTATATAACGGTTACTGAAACAATTATTCAACAGTGTTTCAAAATGCATCAAACTTACTTTAGGGCTCTCTTTTTTTTTTTTTTTGCTACATATAAGTAAAATATTTAGACTAACTTCTTTAGAGAATAGTAAGATTCAAGGCAATCTACTGCTCTCGTCTTTTCTTTTTCTAATAAAATAAATCCTTCAAAGTAAGTTATTGCCAATTACTTACAAGAATATACAGGAAGAGGACTAGAAAAAGAAATAGTGAGTGGATTTGCTTAAAAGACTATTTCAACTTCCTAAGTGTGAAGTCTTCAATATTATCTATTAAATAACACAGAGACTACAGTAAATAATATATAGAGAATGAAACTAGATATAACTATTAAGAATTTAAAGAAAACTTGTCATTATCTTCTTAATTAGATGTAAGAGCAGACTGCTCATGAAAGTTCAGTTCCCTATACGCTTTTCTGATTTTTCATGCTAAACTCGAAGACTCTACAATAAATAAAACCAATGAAATACAGAATTTAGATTCAGATAATTATTTCTTAAAGTTATATACCAGAAACAGAAATAAGGAGATCTACATAAAAACTTAGTTATATGTTGTAATTATTATTTTTTTCTCTGAGACCTCAAAAACTTGATTTTGCCTCAGATTTGTAATTCCGAATGCAAAATTAAAATAAGTACCCTTGTTTTTTTCCTAAAAATATTTGACTAGAGGTAAGACTAGGAGTAAGTCATTACTACATTTAAATTCTCCTTCCTCTTCTTAGAGTAGGACCAATAAGTAAGAAGCCAGCTGGGCATGAGGTTTGTATGCCAGGAGGTCCCCAAAAGGAACATACATATCCAGGACAGAGTCCAAGATGTTATATAAACAGTATACTGGAGGCAACCTCATATGAACTGGAATTGTCTTAGCTATTGCTCCAGAGAGCACAAGTAGGCATCTAAGCAAAGCATAGAAGGAAAGATTCTCTCCTGCCTTCCATATTCAGAACATCACACTGCTATCAACTTTCTGGGTACAAGGGAAAAACATAAGTGACTCTTGCCTAACTTCCCAATATTGAAAACTATTATGCTCATTTGGAAAATCTTTTGCCAACACAAAAGCATTACTTCCCATAATTTCACAAATGGCATAAAATTTTATGTTCAATAGAACATTATGATTACTGTGTATGAAACACAGTAGGACCATCTGGCAGGCATATTATTTGTGACACAAATCTCAGCCTGCGTTTCAAAAAATGTTTAAAGGTATTACATAAAATTCTCGGCTAGGTATTAGCCAGGGTTCAAAATGAAAACATATGCATGAGCCACTCAGAACTTATAAATAAATAAAAATGGAAAGGTCAGCAATGGTCTTTCTTCCTCACTGTTACTAAGCCTTTCAAATAAGCTCAGGGAATGTATGCAGGTGGTTTTTTGATTAATTTGATAGAGGTACATCCATGGAACCAATTTACAAATGATTTGCAGGCAGGCTGGCATTACTGAAATAAACGGTGCTATTACTATGATTTATGCTACTATTCCTAACACAAATGATAAAGTGAAATTTACAGTCCTTAATTACCACCATGAAAAATTGGAAGGGAGAGAAAAGAGCAAAGATTGGCAATTTACAAACTTGTCAGTAAGGCAAGATGCAAAAATCCATTTTCTTTACTTTTTTTAAAAAAATATATTGTATAAATGGGCCTTACTATGTTGTTATCAATCCTCTGTGTAAGAGGGGGGAGTTAAAAATAAAACAAACAAACAAAAAGTGACCAGAACCTAACCTTAAGATGCCAAGAAGCATGGCTTAAGAAAGCAGCTGACAAAACGAAGCCTCTAATTATAAAAAGCAAGAAGGTGACAAAATACAATACTGTACATTATTTGGGCCACTCAGAAGACCCAGTTTGCTCTTCAAATCTTTTCCTTTCTACTATATCTTAAAAGGCTTATAGCAGAGGAAAAATCAAATTAAAATCTCATCTGCAATCTTTAATTTTTTTCTTTTGTCTCATTCATATCTAAGTAGTAGCTGCTTGAAGTCTGTTGGGGTATTCAAAAATATTTATAGGGAGGTTGTTATCTATAGAACACTAATAAACTATACAGAAAACTTACTTTGGAGACATGACTTACATACTACAGTTGTCAAGAGATTAGGAATAATGTGAATTGCCCCCATTGGCTGGGCTCATGGCCCATTCTTGTTTTCATTTTCCATCATTTACTACTTTAAAAATCAAGCCATGCTTTATTTCCAAAACCTATTTTCTTGCATAACTGTGATACAGGAGCTAGAAAGAAATTACTTAGAAAGATATTAAGGGCAACAGAGTCCTTGGTGGAATTTCTCTTTTAACAAAAAGCAGCCCCAAATAATTTCTTTCTAACAAAGAGCAGCCTGAAAAATGGAACTGCAGACATAGATAAGCAAGCTAGAAGCTCACACAGGGGAATGCCAGCAGCTATGCCAACAGAAAAGGGCTACCTGCAAGCCAGGTATGTTCAACATACAGGCTCCATCTTCCCTTTTCTTTGTCACCACGTGTACGGTAAAGAAGCAGGCGACATTGCACCGTCCAACGTAAAGAACCCATCTGTATAATAAAATATTAGGGTGGGGCGGCCAGTTTTTTCACAAACTATACAAATGGCACACCTAGCCCTAACCAGTTTCTCATACCTTATGAAATGGCACACCTGGTCCGACCAATCTTTCGTGCCCCATGTAAATCAAACACTGCCTCCTCAAGCTCATCTGTAAAACCCACTGCATTCCACCACGGAAGCGGCAACTCATTTCTCTGGGACCCCTCTCTCTGCAGCAGAGGGAACTATTCTCTTTCATTCACCTGTGAAACTCCCGCACTGGACCTCACTCTCTGTGTGTCCGCGTCCTAGTTTTCCGTGGCCGTGAGACCGTGAATTTCAGGTATTTACCCCAGACAACAATGCCGCTTCAACTGGCCTACTATTAGGGAATGGCTAGGGTTCTAATGGACCTTCTAATCACTATTTGCTAAGTTTGGCTCAGTCTATGGTAATTCCACACAGTGGCCATTTGTACTGTTTCACAGACTGCTTTATAGCAAAATTCTGAAGTTACAAAACACGGCAACCGATTCGATATGAGGGGCAACAGAGATGGAAGAATCAAAGACGGCAAAAGTTTCTTGTCTGCCTGATTTAGAAAATAGTGGTACAATTTTAGAAACAGGGAAGGCACAACCCAAAACTGGAAATTTACAAATTACTTTCAGGAATGTTAACTTTGAGTTGCAGGCACCAGTTGTAGACATTCAATAAGCATTATTAGAAAGTTAGGGCTGTGATTCTGGAGAGAGCTTAGACCCAAAGATGTAGGTTTGGGATAAATATGAATAGAAATAAAGGTTGAAAGCATGAGATAGGATCAGATAGTCATAGTATAGAATGGAAAGAAAAGAGATCTGAAAGGAAAAACAGAGAAAAGACATATTTAGAGGACCCAGAGAAGAGAAAATGAGTTCCAGAAGGAATAGTGGAGAAGTAGGAGAATCCTAAAAATAATCTTAGGAACAGAGAAATGATCATCAATGCCACATACTACATAGAAATCTGGAAAAATGAGAGATTTTATTAAATCTGTTGACCAAAATAACTTCAGTAAATAAAAACCAAAATAAAACCCTGGGTGTGTACTTCTTTCCAAACTCAAATTGTATACATTAAATATGTACAGCATTTTGTATGTAGTACATATTAAGTGTTTTTTAATTTTTTTAATTTTTAAAAAACAGACTATGAAGATTTAAGAAACAAACACATCGAAGAAAACAGAACTGCATGTATAGTTTTCCTGTTAGAAATCAAACAGGAAAAGATTCAGGAGAACACTTTGGAGATGGATTAGAGAGCTTTTTAAATAGTTGATATCAAGCATATATAAGCATCTTAGTGATTTCTAATTGTTTTTCTACTTCTTAAAAACGCTTCTTTCATTACTAAGATATTATAGTACGGGAAAAGCCTTCAGATAAGTATCTTTTGGAGTTTATCCCTTTGGTATGTATGACCTCATGATCATTGTGGATTCTTATTTTATCTTTGCCTTGTTCCTAGAAAACCTACGAACACTTGGGCATTCTACAAGCAAGTAGTTTCAGTATTTCTATTTCCCATAAATTCAGGCTTCATTACTACTGCATAAAACTTGAATTTTTTAAGCAGCTTTTTCTCCACTTCAACTATGTTTCTCAAAAGGTTCACATCTTCTTGAATAATTCCTCATTTCAAATTCCTAAGTTTCACGCTTTTCTTTCAGACTTTTCCATACCTCTATTCACATATATTTGGGTGGTATCTCCTTCTCTTCAGTATTTTCTAGGTTATAATTTCATTAGCATTCTTGAAACAGGTCCATGGAACTTGAAATGCTCTCTTTCTTCTAATTTATCAGTATTTCAGCAAAGTTTAATATTAACTACCATTTGAGGACTTACTCTATATATTAAACATTATATTAAGTGTCTGACATTCATTTCTCTTTTCATCCTCTCTGCAAACCTATTGAGGGAATATTTTCATTCTCTGTAATTCACAGGTAAGGAAACCGAGCATTAGTAGGGCAGGGTCACTCATCCAAAATCACACAGGAAGAAAGCAACAGAGCTGGGATTTGAACCTGAATCCCTTCGACTCCAGTGCTCATCATCTTCCTTGTGGAAAAAATCGACTTCAACCCTTTTGGTCTTACTTTATAAGGATTTTTTAATCACTAATTAATACATTTTTAGTTTTGAAACTCTGCTGCACAAAACAATCTCTCTTTAGAGAAAGCAGGCATCAATTTGTCAATTCTGGTTCATCCCAACTCAAAATACTCAAAAGGATAAATTTCAAGAATTGTTTCTTTCCTTCTTTCATCCTTAGTTCACACTTTGGTCAAGCAATCCTGTCTCCTAAGAGACCCAATTATTGTTTCAATGGGTCTTTCCCTCTGTCTTTCCCTCTGTTCTTTTCTCTATTCTAATTACTCTGATAAATAAGAGTAATTATTGATAGACGGTGATAAATGTGTATAGGATCACCACAATCTGAAAATACTCATTAATTTTCATTACTATTATGATAACCACATATTCTAGAGTTGACTTTAATACATATATTTTTTCTTATCAAATATAATCTGTTATGAATCAGTAAGTATATATATACTAATGACATTAAAGTCAGCAATATACCTTTATATTATGTAGTTTAGTGTAAATATGTTAAATTTTAATCATATTGTATATGCATACATATATATGCATTCACATATGTATATTTTAATGATTTTTAAACCAGTAGTATATCTTTATATTAAGTAGTTCTCAGTCAATACATATACTGATTCTTTACTACATATGCTAGTTGTTTTTCTCTCTTCTCAAACACATTAAAAATTTAAAATCACAATTATATTTCAATATGGTAGCCATTAGCCACATCTTGGCTATTTAAATTTAAATTTGAATTAATTCGAATTAAATAAAAGAATCCAGTTTGTCAGTGGCAATAGCCACATTCTAAGTACTCCAAAGCCACATGTGACCAGGGGCTACCATTTTGGACAGGACACATACAGAACATTTACTGTCATTTCCACAGAAATTTCTATTTGGGCAGTGCTGACCTAGAAGACTTAATAGCTAAGTTCATTTTTAGGATATCCTGCCATTTCTCTTAAGAATATCATCTTCTTGGCTACTTTCTTTTTTATGGCAAACCCTTAGGCATTATTTATTTTTCTACTACCACTTTGTAACACTACTGAAAATATTTTACAACATCAGATCAATATTGCAAATGTTCACCAATTCAAAAAATCTTCCATAATTTTTTTCTTAAACAAAATGCCAACAGACCTTAGTTACTTCTGTCATTTCCCCTTCCTCCAAAACTTAAAAAACAACACAAAAATAAAGGAAGCCTCTGTAATAGAAAGTGCAACCTTTTGTAAGTTCCAGCGATGAGACTATCTGTTCTTTGAGGTGGTCCTATGATGAGAATTCCATATCTAGAGCTGGAAAAGAACTCTTCAACAGTTTATTATATTTTATACGGGCAGGTCATTATTTTAGCTCCTAAATCCTATATTTCTACTACTGTCAGCAACTTTATGCTGTAACCTTCTGGTTGTTTTCTTGCTTCCTTATTTTTTGAAAACTGAAACCAATAGAATACACAGGTAAAAAATGGCAAAAGTTAAGATTGTAATCTATAGTTACAGAACACACAGGGATAACTGGTCAACACATAGATCAAAACTCCAATCTTGGCCTTTTTATCATACAAGACTACAACAAAGTTTAGGTCATATGTTGATATGGTTTAGCTCTAAGTTCCTACCCAAATTTCACCTTGAATTGTAGTTCCCATATCTCCACGTGTTGTGGGAAAGGACCCAGTGGGAGGCAATTTAATCATGGAGGCAGTTACCCTCATGCTGTTCTTGTGATAGTGAGTGAGTTCTCACAAGATCTGATGGTTTTAAAAAGGGCTTTTCCCCCTTTTGCTTGGCACTTCTCCTTCCTGTCATTATATGAAAAAGGACATGTTTGCTTCACCTTCCACAGCGAATATAAGTTTCCTGAGGCCTCCCCAGTCTTGTGGAACTGTGAGTCAATTAAACCTCTTTCCTCTATATATTACCTAGTCTCAGGTATGCCTTCATTAGCAGCATGAGAATGGACATATGTATTAGAAAAAAGAGGAATATATTGTTCAATTGTTTCTTCTTTTCTTAATAAGTAAAAACAGCCACTGAAACGTGAATCTAGTCCCTTAAATATGAAAACCAATTTACCTCAAGGGCAACCTTTTAAAAACTAATCAAAGTTTGTCAGTAAAAAGCATCTGGTTGTTGATTATGAGTAGTTAATAATGTCATAAACTATCAGATACTTTTAAAGGAATTTCTTTTTAACACAAATTTTCATACACTGACAAAGATATTTATACTATTTTTGTGACACTTTTACTGGTGTATTTGTAGAGGACTGAGATAAAAATAGAGGGAGTCACAGGTCTCATCACCTTGATTTTTATAGGAGCAACTCTGGCCCTGCCAGAGATATCATATGTCTATCTCTCTGATATTGAGAGGGCCCAGGAGTGGACAGTGACTTTTTCCCCTTCATAGCAATTCAGCATTTCATCTTTGCCACCTCTGTACCTGGTGCTGAAACAATGTGAATCTTATTTCAATTGACAACAAAGTCCTACACAATACAAGTGCTCGCTAGATAATTCAGATTTCCAATTGCCTGCCATTCCTTTTTTATATATAATACTTTCAGTTGCTGTTTTAATAATGCCTGCCATTCCATTCTGACAAAAACTCAGAACAATATAAAAATAAGTCGGTCTAAAGCCTTTTTATTCAAAATATTGTCTGCAGGTAAGCATCACATGGGAGCTTATTAGTAACATAAGATCTGCAGCCCCAACTCAGATTTACTGAATCAGAATCTGCATTTTAACAAGATTCCATGGTGATTTGTTTGCGAAGCACTGATGTGAGAGACTTGTGACACATACTAAGCATTAGGTTAGATGTTACATATCTAGATTTTGTATTGCCTTAGCTCTCAAGGACAATATAAAGTACAGTTTAAAAACGTGCCATTTTGGCCGGGTGCAATGGCTCACACCTGTAATCCCAGCACTTTGGGAGGCCGAGGCAGGCGGATCATGAGGTCAGGAGATCGAGACCATCCTGGCTAATACGGCGAAACCCGGTCTCTACTAAAAATACAAAAAATTAGCCGGGCGTGGTGGCGGGCGCCTGTAGTCCCAGCTACTCGGGAAGCAGAGGCAAGAGAATGGCGTGAGCCTGGGAGGCGGAACTTGCAGTGAGCCAAGATTGCGCCACTGCGTTCCAGCCTGGATGAAAGAGGGAGAGACTGTCTTTAAAAAAAAAAAAAAAAAAAAAAAAATTCTATTTTATATGCATTAACTCATCCAGTCTTCCTGGAAGCCCTGCAGGGTTGGTGATCCCCATTTTACAATGAGGAACCCAAGCTTGAAAAAGGTCCAAGGCCAGTGAGTGGTAGTTTCAGTACTGAACCCTGAGCTCTAAAGTCACTGGCCTGGGTGAACTCCTCAACACTACAGCTTTTGCCTTTTAATTTACTTGAGATTAAATCAAGAAAAATTTACTTAAGTACTTCTCTTTTATAAAATTGAGATTATAAACACATGGCCCAAATATCGTATTCATAGTATTTTATCTATCTTTGTTTTAGGACAAGGAAAAACTTGGCAGAAGAAGTATGTCAATAAATTTTCAGAAACTAGATGGAAGAAAAGTAATTTATTGATCTAGAGCAGCAGAAATCATGAAACATTGAGTGCATGTAAAGGGAGAGAGCAATAAAAAGCAGGTTAATTTGCCCTACAGAATCTCTGAAAGGCTCAGGCCTTGGGAAGACAATAGACAATTTAAAGATATGAGTAAATCTCATGGCTGAAGCCAGGAGTTTATCTGAAAGAAACAGTCGTTATGCCGATAGAGTTCTTCTTAAACCCAAGCAGCCAGAGGTATCTATTACCCAGGCAGGAAACCAGAGGTTTGTTCTTCAGA
Organism: Chlorocebus sabaeus; assembly: GCF_047675955.1. Taxonomy (NCBI): domain Eukaryota; kingdom Metazoa; phylum Chordata; class Mammalia; order Primates; family Cercopithecidae; genus Chlorocebus; species Chlorocebus sabaeus. The sequence continues at coordinate 80,169,431 of NC_132910.1, read as the reverse complement.
GAATTCAACCAGAGGGCTCTTGATCTAGTCATGCTAGGCAGAGAGGGTATTGGAGGTGAAAAAATAGATGGAATGTAGTTGATTAAATAAGTCTATACACTGAATGATAGAAACTCCAGCCCCAATTTTTGTGCTGTTCATAATCCTGAAGGAAAACCACCCAGAAAGTAGGCTAATGAATTCTTCTCTAATTAGAACAGCCATAGAGAATATACTTACAGCAAATCATGACTGAAGGTCTCCCAATTAAAAAAAAAAAAAAAAAAAAAAAAGCCACTCAGAGCTTCTACTATCAAAATGGACAAGAACCACCAAGTATTTGAAGAAAACCTCTCATATAAACGGCAAGAACAAGATCAAGCATAGACACTGAACCCAGAGAAAATAGAACAATAGAAATAGCAGAAGAAAACTTAAAATATATTAGTAGTCCTCACATCTGCTAAAAGATGAGAAGAGGTGTTGCAGACACAGAAAAATTGCTGGGTATTGTTGTTTTTAAAGTGCACATTCATGGAATAGATAATAGCTTTTGGAAATTAAATTTTTATTACCAGAAAAAAATTTTAAACATGTAAATTTGAAAAATGAAGTCCAGGAAATCTCATGGAAAATGATATAAAGTCACAAAGGGATGGAAAATGAGGTAAATTAAAACAGAGAGAGAGAGAGAGAATCATCCACATAGTCCAACATCATACAATTAAAGAGTTCTAAACAAACAAAATAGAAAAAAGAAAGTTAAATATTAGAAGAAAAATTTTCCAGAGGTAAAGGACATGAGACTCTACAGTAAAGAGTTTGTAGTGTAGCCAATACTATGAATGAAAAGAGATTCATATAAGTTTAAAGCATCTAAAATCCTAGTGTAACAGGGATAAAGAAAACATAGGAAAAGTTTTCAAAAGAAGAAACAAAATAATGCATTAAAAAAATAAGCAAAAGAATTGAATGTCTCATCAATAATAACAGAACCTAGAAGACCATGGAGGACTGTCATTAAGATGGTGAGGAAAGATGACTATCAACTTCAGCGGACATTTTCAGACACAGAATAGTCAGAAACTGGACAATTCACACCCCTTTCCTAGGAAGATTCTGGATTTTCAGAAAATCATGGGAGTAACTAAGAAAGATAACTATCCAACAAACAGGAGCTCCAACACAGTAAGTGCTACAGAGAAGCTCCTGAGGGGCCCCTGTGCAGCTGACCGGCAAGGTGGCAAGCAGCCAATCCAAAGCCTAGCAAGTGGATTAAGATCTACGGGGAAAAAATAAAACCAACAGAATATTTGAAACTGGGTTTGAGCATTTGTAAAAAATTATTAATAGGTTTATGACAAATGTGAGGGAAGATTTGGGGAAAATATTACAGGCAAATAGGAAACTAGGCAAATGAAAAAATAAGGCAATTATAACCTTTAGAAGAAAGTGTGATAAAGAACATGTTATTAAATATACTTCTCACCTCTGTAGTGGACAAAATTTAAAAAGCATAGCATAAACACTGATAATTTAACTAAAATTTGTGATGTGAGTGTTCTGGAAGGATGGAGTAAGGAGAGAAGGTGATGAAAAAAGAGCTAAATCCTCAACCACTATAACAGGAGGTGAGTAGATAACACTTTTGCTTGATGAATTAGGAAAGGCCAATGTCTGTATATGATTCATAAATAATTAACACAGTAAATACCAAAAGAACTCTTAAAAGCAGTTGCCTGTGAGGGAACAAGACTAGAGTGAGGAATAATGGGGCAAATAGTGCTCCATTTATTCATGAGCCCTGCAGTTGATCTTCTAAACCATGTGTGTTTGTAAAATAATTTTTAAAAATAAAATTGCTTTTAAAAACTATGGAAATAACCTAATTGTCCACCACTTGAGGAACATATGAGTTCTATGTATTGAAACAAAATACGGCACTTAAAATGAGCCATTGCAAAATATATGACTTTGCAAAATATTTGACTTCTGCCATATTTATATAATTTATATATCTAAACCTATATGACTGACTATATATGCCTCATATTGTCATTTACAAAAACATCTTAATTGCTTTTTTCAATTAATTAACAAGAATATATCATTTTATAAACTTTCAAAATATATAAAATATGTCTTTTATGAATACACATATTGAAAGGCATGAAAATACTACGGAAATAATACAGACCAACTTTAGTAGTGAAAGCAGAAAAAAATGAAAAAGTAGGAAAAGAGAAGAAAGGAAGGAAAAGAAAAGGATTAAGAAGTGAGCTTTTGGTGTGTCTATAATGATTTATTTTTTAATATCTGACAAATTCAGGTGGTGAGAGTTAATTCCAGGTGGTGTCATTATTTTCTGTGCTTCTCAGTCATTTTGAAATATTTCACTTTTTAAAACAATTTATGCTTCTACATTATTGAAAGTGTCCTCAGTTTATATAAGATTTTCTAACAAATAACACACTATTCTCTGCTGTCCTTTTAGGAAGCTGAGTAGAAGAAATTCTGTTCCCAGAAGAGCAGTTATCATTACTAAATCCAGTGTGCAAGAGCACATATAAAGCAATAAGTCTTATGAAGGACCCACTCATAAACCATCCAAACCAGGGGTTCATTAAAAAAATATTAGCCTCACAGATACAACCCTCTCAAGTCCTTGAGCTCTCTTATTTTGTTTCCTTTTCCCAGAACTTTAGAGGAGAAAGTCAAAGTTTAAAAACAAGTATATATGCATTTGAATTCCCAAAAACATTTAAACCTGCATTTCAAGATATAGTAATTGTAGCATAATGATTAAATCAATTTAATATAGATTTGTATTACTCACTGCAAATGCTTCACCATGGCAGAGCAGCAGAACTAGGCGCTATCTGTGCCTAAGCAAACAGAAAAGAATCATAATGATAGAGATGAAATTAGGCCAATAGCTCAAGTATTTTCAAGTTAAAATGTCATCCAATTTTTATTTTTTATATAATTTTATTCATGATTTTCTAGTAGCTTATTCTTGGAAAATAGTGGCTATTAACTGACAGAAATTGAGAACCAGTAATGGTGGGACACAGAGCGTGTTTTTACAGATTTTAAAGGAAGGTATTTGTCTTTTCCATTTGCATAGATTATATACATTTTCCCACTTTTTAAAAAACTTACTATAAAAAGTGTGCTAAACAATGTCCATAAATCTGAACTTCATTTAAATTTTCAGCTCTTCAATAATAGGGAAAGTTAATTATCAGATAAAAGAACATCAATTTCAGGACCAGCTGTTTGGATTCGCATTAATAACATTCGACACAGTGTACATAATACACTAATGTATTTTATTCACAAATTGTCAGAGATGTAAATGTACCAGCATCTACCCAATTTATTGCCTTTCACACAAGAGATACGTGCATTTCAACCAAAGTCTGCATTAAGTACATACCTGACAGGTGTCATATTTATAAGGTTAGAAACTAAATTGCCTCATGAAAAAAGTTAAAGAATGAATATCTTAGAAATGTCTCTTAAGAATTAGGATTCCCAATAATGCTTTAAAATTAACATTAAATCAGTAGTGTTCAAAGCTGGTAACATAAGAAAATTAAATTACAGAATTTTAATACCTTTTATCTTTAAATTCAATTATTTGTCATTTATAATGTAGTACTATTTGACCTAAAGTTTTTTACTTCCTACATTGATGTATATGGTTTATATTTTTTACTGTCCATATATTAGGATATTTTTGGTGTCTTAAAAAAGACTTTCTGGCTGGGAAAGACTGCCTGTCCAGAAACTAGCCAGTTATTAGAGACAGCAAAGGGCCCAGCTGGGAGCATGCCTTTGAGATGCAAAGTAACCAGTCCAGAGCCATATCTTCTCTATCGATACACCCCAGAAACTGGACCCCAGGAAGCAATATTCCTCTGCTATAAATAACCCAAGGCCAGGTACTACGCAACTAAGGACAGCCCCTATCTCATAGTTTAGAGGCTGCCAAAATTTTTCAAACTTCCCAGTTCTAAACTGTTTACCTACCCTGTTTCCTGCACCAGCAAAAGCCATGGCCCAGGCTCTCCCCTGGCTCCTGTCCCTTTTGCATCCTGACTAAAGCTGATGCTTTCCCATATGGCCTTGCTTCCAATTTCTAGGGCCCGTTGGTACAAATGGTCCCCATTTTAGGCAGGTTACACTTAATGGTTTTTCAACATTGTGATGGTGCAAGAGTGACATGTTCAGTGTGAAGATGCACTTTCACTTTCAACTTACATTATTTTCAACTTAGGATGGATTTGTCAGCCTTATATTAAGTTGAGACATATCTGTATAATAAACTTTGTTTCCCTGAGCCTCTCCTGTAGCCACAGCTAATCAAATATCATATGAAAGAACACAGCAAATGATGTTCATGTTTCACTTGTTTTCCTGTTTTCTGCATGAAGCGTTCCTGATTGTTCACCAGTATCTGCTCTCTCCTGCTACCTTTTAATTACAGATACCACTGGATTTAGCTGGCCCATGACTGCTAGAGGTGATATTTTCAGCGCGCCTTTGTTGCAGCTAGATGTGGCCCTGTGATTAGGTTTTAGCCACACTTATTACACAGATGAGAAATAAAACTTGTTTTGTTAATCTAAAGGACAAAACTAGGAACAACACAACAAATACAAAGGAGGGAGTCTCAAATATAAGAAATGACTTTCTAACAATAACATTCTTTAGAAGATATTGTACTTCCAACATGAGATTTTCTTTTCAAACAAAGGTTGAATAATGGACTCCACCACTGGTATGGAAGGAGAGATTTCTGAACCAAATAAAAGTTTTGAATATATGGAAAGTCTCTTCCAGCTCTAATGTTTTATGGTTCTATGCTAAGTAGGAAAACGAAAGTTGGGAGGAAGGCAAGAAAATGGGAGGCAGGTTGAAATGACAGGAGGGAGTAAGGCAAAAAGGAGTAAAGAAAGACAACTTTTAGAACTATTTTATTTTTTGTTTTTATTTTTAAAATTTTTCTGAGACAGGTTCTTGCTCTGTCGCCCAGGCTGGAGTGCAATGGTGCAACCACAGCTCAATGCAGCCTCAACCACCTAGGCTCAAGCAATCCTCCCACCTCAGCCTTCCTAGTAGCTGGGACCACAGGCATGTGCCACCACACCTGGTTAATTTTTTTAAATTATTTTTTGAATACACAGGATCTCACTATGTTGCCCAGCCTGGTCTCCAACTCCTGGGCTCAAGCGAGTCCCCTGCCTTGGTCTCCCAAAGTGGTGGGATTACAGGCATAAGCCACCACACCCGATCAGAACCAAGTAATTTATGGCCAAGGACTAGATTACTGGGAAACAAGTCTTAATGATTACCAAAAAAATTGCTTTAAAGATAATTTTTATATAATACCGAGTTTTGTCGGATACAGTGGCTCACACCCGTAATCCCAGCACTTTGGGAGATGGAGGTGGGTGGATCACCTGAGGTCAAGAGTTTGAGACCAGCCTGGCCAACTTGGCAAAACCCTGTCTCTACTAAAACTACCAAAATTAGCTAAGTGTGGTGGTGCATGCCTGTAGTCCCAGCTATTCAGGAAGCTGAGGTACGAGGATCCCTTGAACCTAGGAGGTAGAGGTTGCAGTGAACCAAGATCATGCCACTGCACTCCAACCTGGGCAACAGAGAGAAACTCTATCTCAAAAAATAAATAATAAAAATAAAATATAATACCAAGTTTCACATGTTCCTACTCTTTTTAAAAAACAAAATAACCACATCTTACAAACAAAATCTTTGAGAATCTAGAGAACGGACTCCAGATTCAAAGTATAAAAGTAGAACTATGGCTTTGAGATTAATGTAATTGGAATAGAAAATCTTTCATTTATCATTTATAATAGCAGTTTTAGACCCCTTGATTGATTCATGTTATAGTCATGGAATAATTTAACACCTTAATTTATAACATGCTGTTGGTTGACTTTTGCCGTACTTATATTTTTGCCTGCCCTAGATTCTGTCACTTTACAAACACCTTAGTTAATGGCTCCCCCCAGTTTATTTATAAGTTTAATTAAAGCAAATAAGGCAAAGACTATGCTACACTCATTTTTGCACCATCTCTAGTGCCTAACACAATGCCATTATTTTCAGTGGGGCTCCAAAATACTTTTATTCAACAATCATTTATCAGTCTCTACTGTGCACCTGCCAATACTCTGGGCACTGAAAGTAACATGGTATTATGTTTAAGAGTGTGAACTTCTAAGTGAGACAAATCTGTATTTGAATCCTTGCTCTGCCATTTAGTATATATACCTAAACTGAGTATATATACTCAGTTTTATACCTAAAGTTTCCTCGCCTGTAAAATGGACAAAATAATGATACTTTCCTCCCAAGTAAAGATAAAATGTGACAATATGTGTAAGATGCTTTAAATAGCCTGGAATATAGTAAATCCTCAATAAATGTTATTTGTAAATCAATCACATAGTATCTATAATATGATGTTAATTATATGACTATTCATATTATAATTTATGCACTATAAATTCATTGAATAAAAGTACCAGGAGGAAAGGACTTTTACCCAATCTTTTTTTCCAATTGCTGTATCTCCAGTGCCTAAAATAACTGGAACAAGGTGTTTTAAATAAATGAATCAGTAATCAAGACATTTTTACATAAAAAGCATTTTATTTTCTACAACAAACTTTTATTTTAAGAATTAGAAACTATGTGAAATAATGCTCTATTAAAATTAAATGAAGCAGGACTTAAAATATAGCTAGATATTCTATTTCCTTCCAGAATCTTGCCTTGGAAAGATCAGATCACTCATATCTTTATGGCACTAACTACTTACATTAAAATGCTTACCTTTACAATCTAAGTAACAAAATATTCCAATTAGCCATATATTGTGAGTTAATCAAGCATATCTGTTACCACCCAGAAGTCTTAACACATAAGAAATTTAAAAATAAAAAATGATAAACTCTTGAATTTCTTATCAATCTCTGGGACTACACAAGAGAAATGTTTTTAACAGAAGAAATTAAAATGTCAATAATTTCAAGCTTATCTTCCTAAAACATATTTTAGTATTCCTGATGTATAAGAAAAGTGATTTATCCACACTTAATTGTTTTTCAATTCACTACTCCAAAAGGCAGAGTTCCTGATAGAAAAGAAGAAACAAAACATGAGGCACCTGAATAACCCATAAGGATTTTATGTTTAAGAATTATATTATGAACGTACTGTATGTAATGAGGTATAATGGACACCAGTCACTTCTCTCTCCTAGCTAATATTTCTCCCTTTTCCTCAGAGCCATCAGGGCCTTGGAGAACTAACAGCTCCTCTCCCTTCCAACTCTGTGATTCACAGACTCCTTATCTTTACATGCTGAAATAGGAGAAAAAAAATATTTGTTTCCTCTAAGGTGGCTTAGCTAGCACTGGTGCAAATTTTCATCTGCCTGAGTCAGCTCCCTCAACCCTACTACAAAATAGAAGCTTCTTTCTTCAAGAGGAAAGAATAAATTAAGACAGACACACACAGATGTGGAAGAGACATAGAGATGAATGGGAGATAAGGCACGGGAGTGTGAGAAGGGTACAGAGCAAGGGAGAAATGCCCGTTTACATCACTCTGATCTTGGGATTCATGCAGGTCTGAGGCAGGCTGCCTAGTTCACCTCTGATATTCTTAAAAACCTAAGCCAACAAGCCTGTTTTTTATGAGTTGTATTTCTTTCACTGTTAATGAAAAGAATTCCAATGCACACAGGAGATTTTCTATTTTACTTAGTTACAAAATATCTAAAGGTACAGAATAAGTTTATAAATCAAAATATTTCAAATCTTATGAATACTCAAGAGTTTCAAATATGGGCACTATTTTTGTTTTCTGTTTTTAATATTTTATACATTTGTATGATTAAAATTGCAAAACATTTGGGTTTTACTTATTAAAACTTTCTCCTCTTTGAGATGTGAATTTCCACACAATTAGAAAGAACGCTGAAAATGACTAATTTATTTTAAAGAAATTATCTTATGAACTCAAGTTAATATAATTATTAAGTTAACAACACAGGCAGTAGTGCATGCGGATTTTAAAAAGCACATATTCTGAAGCCAGACTGCCTTGATTCATATTTAGGCCCCTGCCACTTGCTCATTGTGAGGCACATGTTTTCTCATCTATAAAATAGATTATAGAGTCGTTAAAAGATTTAAAATGTGGACAGTGCTCAGAACAGTAATTGACACAGAGTAAGCATTACATCAGTGTCAGTCATACTGTTATCTAAAACAAATGATTTTGCAATAAGCAGACCCTGGGTTTCATGAACATGACTTGGCAATAATAGTACAATGCTTTAAAATGCCTCATTGGTTGGTTCATTTTATCATCTCACACTTTGCTTCAATTAAAGAAATGAGGATCAGAACTGCTTGACAGATGCACAAAAGTTCATATGTACACATCCAAATTAATGAAGCATCTCAGCAATGTTAGTAATGACAAAGCCAAGATAGCATGGTAGTTCTCCTTGCTACTTGCCCTTTTTCTCCTTAGAGAGGAATGCGATGGAAAGCAAATTATCTGACTAGGAATTTGGGACTTGAGGCTGAAAGAATATAATGCTGATGGCTTCTGCTTATTTTCTACAATAATATGATAACGTACAGCAAAAAAATATGCTGTCTATGATTCTAGGGATCTCATGTTCAAAATATACAAGAGACCAAGCATGCATTGTGACTGTGAGAAACACTCTGAGTATAAGCGCTTAAATTCAAAATTGTAAAAGCACATTGTAAGCTTACAAAAAAAAGAAAAATCTGCTGACCATATTCGGCCTTTGAGACACCAATGGAGACACCTGGTTGTACATTCAAAAGTGAATAATGACTTTACCTGAGTAGTAATGTTACATGACTTTTATAGTTGTGTATCTTTTATTATTTTTGAAATGTTTTACCATGTACATTATTTCCTTTCATCATTAAAGGATAAAAAGACATATGCTATTTTTTTCAATTATAGGTTAAGTGACTCAGCTGTACCTAAATGAATTTGTTAATTCATTACATGTTAGAAAATCACATAGCAAGCCTTATGAGAAGAGGACAGAATGGATAGACACCTTAAGGAACAAAAGAGAGAAAAATCTGCGGGTGAGGTTAATTTGAGGAGGCAAAGAACATTCTTAGATGATTGTCTGTCATAGAAAAGAAGTCCAGTACACCATTTTCAACAGGTAGAATTCACAGTGATTCAAATATGCTGAGATGTGGTAAGCACTTTCTAAATGTGGTGAAATTGTATTTAACTATCCAAAATGACTATCTAAAGAATTATTTCTTTCTTTAAAGCTATAACTATGCAATGCATCTGCAAATCATACTTCTTGACTGAGAATTCATCTTTCATCCATCTTTCCAGGTGTCAATAGCGTTTATTCATCAAATGCCAGAGGAAATGTTAAAGCACAATGAAGGTCAGAGAGTCATATTATTAACCTTGTATGGATTTTGAATAGAAATGGATGGTAGCCAGACAGAGCTGAATATATCACTTTAAACTTTAAGCTTTTGAAGTTTACAATAAAGGCTTTGAAGCTCAGAATTTCTCTCATTAGGAAATTATCTGCTAAACTTAGCTTGCTTGTTGACTCATAGGCAGAGATTATAAAGCATAAGGGGTGGGGTGGGGTGTGTGTGCATAGAACTTATTTAATGGAGTTAAATCGGGGTCATAAGTATCCTAAAAATCACTGGAAATTGCACCTACACTAAAATCTACACAGTTTTGAGATCCATGAGACTGGTTTCATGAAGAGGTATCATCATGATGAACCTAAATCAGGAAGTGGGTCAGCCTTAAGGAAATATCATAATCTCCACCTTATGTGTGATTTCGCATTTCAGAGGAAATGCACAGTCCCTCTAATGCTTCGAACTTTGCACGATGTCTAAAATAATAAATACGGATGGCATTCATGCATATTTTGCAAATCAAATAGAATGAGGGTTTACTGATTTTTAAAAACTATTTAGAAAGCTAGTCAAAAGCAGTGAGCACCTTTAAGAATACATTACAAGAGAATTTAGAGTTCCACTTCAAGGTACTGCTTAGTCCTGTGGTTCAAAAAAAATGACTCAACAATTGCAAATAAAAAACAATTATTATAGTAAGAGATTTAATCCAGAAAAACTTAAGAACGTAAACATTTGTAAAGGGTCACACTCTGAAGAAGGGAAGTCTAGTACCTTATAGAAGGAAATTTTTATATTCAATACTAGTGCAAATGATATATGGAAAATGCAATGTAATGTCCTCAGGACCTTGTGAATATTAAAAGTAAAAGCGGTCAGGCACGGTGGCACATGCCTGTAATCCCAGCACTTTGGGAGGCCAAGGCACGTGGATAACCTGAACCTGAGGTCTATTGGCTTGTGACCAAGCTGGCCAACATAGTGAAACCTCGTCTCTACTAAAAATACAAAAATTAGCCAGGCATGGTGGTGGGCACCTGTAATCCCAGCTACTCGGGAGGCTGAAGCAGGAGAATTGCTTGAACTCAGGAGGCGGGTGTTGCAATGAGCTGAAATCGCGCCATCGCACTCCAGCCTGGGCGACAGAGCAAGACATAATCTTCAAAAAAAAAAAAGTAAAAGCAACTTATCTGCTGTCTATACGAAATATTCTACTCCAGTTGTTCCTCAAAGTGATTTCCTGGAAACGTTAATTCCACAGAATTTCTACAAATAATAGGCATTAAATATGGGAAGTAGTTTAGAATAGTAGTTCCCAGTGAGGGCTCTAGGTGCAAAGAAGGTGAGTTCAAATTATGCCCCCACCACTTATGTGTCCTTGGACATATTTCTTCATTGCTTTATGTCTCAGTTTTCTGATCTATGAAACAGGGATAAAAATGGTATCTATATCACAAGATTCAGCGAGTATTCAAAAAATAGTAGTTGCCATTGTTGTTATTGGTATTACTATTACGTTAAAAATTACAGCGGTCAGGCCAGGCGCGGTGACTCACGCCTGTAATCCCAGCACTTTGGGAGGATGAGGCGAGTGGATCATGAGGTCAGGAGATTGAGACCATCCTGGCTAACACAGTGAAACCCCGTCTCTACTAAAAATACAAAAAAATTAGCCGGGCGTGGTGTAGGGCGCCTGTAGTCCCAGCTACTCAGGAGGCTGAGGCAGTAGAATGATAAACCCGGGAGGCGGAGCTTGCAGTGAGCTGAAATGGCGCCAGGGCACTCCAGCCTGGGCAACAGAGCGAGACTCTGTCTCAAAAAATAAATAAATAAATAAAAATAATAATAAAAATATTACAGTGGCCAAGTATGTTTGGATACATTGGGTTAATAAAATCAGACATTTCTCTTCTGAAAGATTTTGGAGTTATTATTATGCTAATACTCAGTGATCCTCCACAGGACAAATAGAATTTGCAGGGTTTTCCAATTTTTTTTCACCATGAAAGCTTTGTTTTCTCTCAGCACATTTTTCAAAGCTAATGTCAAACAACTCAGTTGAGGAATATAAATAAATAAGAAGGGGATTTCAAAAAGTTTTTTTAAAAAGATAATACAAAAGAATCTTTCTACTGTTATCACTCTAGTCAGGAGCTTTTTTCATGTCCCAGAGTCTTGCACAGTGGCTAAGAGTTCTAGTGCTAAAATCAGATAATCTGGCTTTGAGTACTAGCTCTATTACTTACCCACTATGCGATCTTAGGCAAGATAATGAACTTCTCTGAGCCTCTGCATCCTCATTTTCAAAATGGTAGTTATCACCAAGTTAGCAGTGGTATTATAGTTATCCATACAAGTCTGCAGCAACCTCAATTATCGCCTACTCAGAAGAAAGCGTTTGACTGAGGGGTATAAGGCAAAAGGAAAGACCAAGGCAAGTTTCAGAGCAGTAATGAAAGGAAAGAAGTTACCTTTGGAAGAGGACCAAGCAGGAGACTTGAAAGACCAAGTGTGCGGCTTGACCTTTTGACTTTGAGCTTTATACATTGGCATACTTCCGGGATCTTGCATTACTTCTCCCCACTCCTGAGATCTTATTGGAAGCTGCTGATTGTTAGTTTCAGGTGTTTTCTGTCTATTAGGAACCAGCCTTTCCCTGGTGTCAGCTGTGACGAATTATTTCTTTAGAGAGACAGTTAACAACCTCCTGTCCATCACCTCATGGTGGCCCAACACTCCTTGTGTGTGTGTATACTCTGCTCATCCCTAACTAGCTAACTACAGAAACAACCATGCCTCTCTCATAGGATTGCCATGAGGATTAAAGGAACAAATGTAAAGCACTTGCTAGAATGCTACCAAGCTGGGGACAGAAATCCTGCTCAGGGCATCCTGGATACTGATGTATTTCTATTTCCCTATCCCTCCTTAAGCTTCTGACCTTCTGATGCTTCCTTTGACTTGAGAGCCAGAAAAATGCAGATGTCTTCAAATATTTCTCCTTGAGGACATATTATTGCTAGTAGAAGATTTTCTTGGATGATAACATAAATCCCAAACATAAAGAGGAGTGACATGATAAAGTATTCAGCTTCTCAGAGCCTTCCTGACTGAATCCGGCTGTAATTGTGTCACTACCAGGACTGCGGGACCAAAGGAAGCTGCTCTGAGAAATCCTATATTTTCTCTTGCCTTATGTGCCTTTGCTTCTGCTGGATTTCTATATTTTTTATTATAAATTTGGAGATTAACATAATTATACTGGGGCCATGGTAGGGTTGGGGAGGGGTGTTCTTTCTATCTGCAGCCAAACAGAAATACTGTACTACAGCAAAACCGTCTCAACAGTAATCACGCAATGAACGTTGTTAGCCATCATTGCCATTCAGGGCTAGAGTCAGGGTTTGTGGGGCCAGAAGTTTACACAATTTGGGAGAACTCTGAAAAAAAGTAAATACAGAATTGTGACACAGTTAGACACAGAATCTTAGAAGGGATCCATGCAAGTGAGCCCTGAAGCATAAGCCTCATTAGCTTTACAATAAATTCACTCAGGAGACAGAAAATATATATTCTTGCCTTCACGGATTTTAAAATAAAACAAAGGAAATAAGACAATGCATAAGAGTTTAAGCAGCAATCAAAAATATAAGAGAAGATTCAATACAGTGTTATGTAAATGCCACAAAGCAGTATATAACACACTTTTAAGTGAATGGCACAGGTAATACATGTTGCAGAAACTCAAAAGATAATCACCATAAACTGAAATTGTTTTAGAAGAATTCACAGAGGAGGTGACATTTTAATGAGGTTTAAAATGAAGGATTGGGGTAGGCAAAAAGAAAACAAAAAATTCTGTGTATTCAGAGGTTCAGATTTGAGCTTAATCTTGCAAGCTACTAATCTTCTTGAAAGCAATGGAGTGACATAATCAAAGTGGTGTTTCAGGACAGCGAGCCAGGTCATTGAGTGTGGAATAGAGGCACTGGCAGCAGGTACAGCCTCTGAGACCGTATTATAATAGTCTTGATGGTCTTGAAGCAGCAATGCTGATGATGGAAATGAAGGGACATATTCAAGGGATATCTGCAAAGAGGAATTAACAAGAATTGATAACTGTTTGTGGACAACAACAAATGACTAAGACGTCAATGACAACACCCGACTCTGAAAGCTGGTAACTTGGAGGATAACTTAACCGAACTGGAAAGTTGGAAATGAAGAGATTTTGGAGGAGGACAAGTTCATATTTAGGTATATAAGGTTTAGGGTAAAGAAAGAATACAGGTTTTCATGTTCATGAGGAAATTGTAAATATTATTCAAAAGTGATTCCAAACAAAGACTGTCTACTGATTAAATTCTAGTAGCCTAAGAAATTGATTTTTTCAAAACAAAAGATATCATGATATATTGGAAGGTTCTGAGTTTTAAGACAAGAAACCTCAGCTGTAGACTATATATATATATATATATGTATCATCTAATAATATAATATATATTATACCACAAAGCATTTTATTATTTTTATTTTAGATTCAGGGAGAACATGTGCCTATTTGTAACATAGGTATAGTGCATGATGTTGCAGTTTGGGCGCTTAATAATCCCATTGCCCAAGTAATGTACATGATACCTGATAAGTAGTTTTTCAATGCTTGTCCCCTGCTTCCTTCTTCCTCTCTTTTGGAATTCTCAGTGTTTATTGTTCTCATCTGTGTTTCCACATGCGCCCAGTGGTTAGCTCCCACTTGTAAGTTAGAACATATGGTATTTGGTTTTTTTATCTATTTTAATTTTCTCAGGATACTGGCCTTCTGCTGCATCCATGTTGCTGCAACGGACATTACTTCATTCTTTTTTATAGCTGTATACTATTGCATGGTGCATCATTACCTCATTTCCTTATCCAATCCAAGATTCATGAGCACTTGCTCTGATTCCATGTCTTTGCTACTGTGAATAGTTCTGCAATAAACATATGCTTATAGGTGTCTTTTTGGTAGAATAATTTATTTTCCTTTCGGTATATACCCAGTAATGGGGTTGCTGACTCAAATGGTATAATTCTATTATTAGTTCTTTGAGACACCTCCAAACTGGTTTCCTCACGGGCTGAACTAATTTGCATTCCCACTAACAGTATACAAGAGTTCCCCTTTCTCTACGACTTCAACAACATCTGTCATTTTTTGACTTTTCAGTAATAGTGATTCTGATTGGTGTGAGATTGTATCACATTGCGGTTTTGATTTACATCTCTCTGATGATTAGGTATGATGAACTATTTTTTGCATGTTTGTTGGCTGCTTTTATGTCTTCCTTTGAGAAGTGCCTATTCATATCCTTTGTCTGCTTTTTTCTTATTAAATTACTTATAGATTCTATACATTAGTCTTTTGTTCTATGCAGTTTGCAAATATTCACTCCATACTGTAGGGACAGGTGTATTTAAGGGAGCTAACTGACTGGATCCTTCACAGACAGAGTTCCAATATATTATGATTCTCTGAAACAGTCACCTAATTTTCCCTAAATTAGTCAGTGAAGTCTATAAATTTTAAAAACACAAAATGTCTAGATTTTAAATCTTTCTTCAAAAGCTATAGATAATTTTTTAGAACTAAGCATCACACTACTGCTGTAACATTTTTAAGGGGCACAGTTTTAACTTATAGTTCCTAGAACTTCAGAGAACACTGTCAATTTAAATTTAGTGCTTTGCAAATACCACTCAATACCCAAAATAAAACAATTATCTGTATTGACTACGTGGACTAACATTTTCACATTAATTACTAATTAATATTGTTTCATGGATAATTTTCTTACACGCTTATCAAATATAGACTGTTCATTCCAAAAATCTCATTCCGGTTCACACAATCTTTGGCCCAGCTTTCTGAGTCATTAAATTTTTCAGATACTCACATTGAATACACCGAGGTATTTGGAAACTCCAAGATAAATAATAGATACGGTAAGAAAATATGGCCGCATATCATATTTTGTGTTCTTCATTTTTCTCACTGTTGACACTCAAAATACAAAATCTCTCACCTTCATACTCCTAGAGTTCATTAAAAGGTTGCCCTGGTGCCCCTAATGGTGCTGGGGGATCATTGAAAATTGGAGCATTCACTTCCATTAGTAAGCCTCGAGCCCAAAGTTTAAATGTGAGAGTCACAGGCCTGTACATCACTGGTGTGCTGTTCTATGTTGTGTTAATTTTATATTCCAAATACTAAAATTAGACAGAAGATCAAATACTATGATATAATTAAAGCAGTGTGTTTCTTCTTCCCCTGGTCTTGATGTAATTAAGCAAATAATATTTTTACCAATATCCTCAAGGCAATGAATACTTCATTACATTTTTTAAAATTATATTAATTGCATTAAAATGTTTTTACCCATAGCAAAATTTCTACAAAAAAATTTTTTGAAGAGTTGCTTGTTGAGACTTAATACAGGTACATTACCTATGTTTACAAGGTTTACCAACATAAACATGTTTTTATTCATTCCACAAACAATTTGAGAATAGACTATATGCAGCTGCTCATTAGGTTCTATAAAGGAAATTCAAAGAACTGAAGATGTAATCCCTGCCCTTAAAAAAGTCATAATCTTTATTATTAGGGGAAAAAAACCAAAATGCACATCTATAAACTAATGAATAGTTCAAAAAAAGCATTAAGAACCTGACTGGAATACACAGAAAGGTAATAGAAACATGGAGATAAATATGAGTTGGAGTAGTCAGAAAAGCCTCTCGGTTTGGGAGGCCAAGACGGGCGGATCACGAGGTCGGGAGATCGAGACCATCCTGGCTAACAAGGTGAAACCCCATCTCTAGTAAAAACACAAAAAATTGGCCCGGCATGGTGGCGGGTGCCTGTAATCCCAGCTACCGCGGAGAGGCTGAGGCAGGAGAATGGCGTGAATCCGGGAGGCGGAGCTTGCAGTGAGCCCAGATCGCGCCACTACATTCCAGCCTGGGTAATAGTGTGAGACCCGTCTAAAAAAAAAAAACAAAAACAAAAACAAAAAAGCCTTCTGGAACTTGAGTTGCACAAGAAAGGAAAACACATATATTTAATGTAACTATTTTATGGATGCTTATTTTGCCTACTTTAATTTCAATTTTTTGAAAGCTGAAAGTAATCGCATCAGTTAGCATTTATTGCTTACATTCTATGCTAGCTGCTGACTTATGTGCCCTCCCAAAATGTATTAGAATGTTGGACTCCGGAAGGGGAACATCACACACCGGGGCCTATCATGGGGAGGGGGGAGGGGGGAGGGATGGCATTGGGAGTCATACCTGATGTAAATGACGAGTTGATGGGTGCTGACGAGTTGATGGGTGCAGCACACCAACATGGCACAAGTATCAAACGCATGTAACAAATATGTAACAAACCTGCATGTTATGCACATGTACCCTAGAACATAAAGTATAATTATAATAATAATAAATAAATAAAATGCTTATCGGACCTCTTCAAAAAAAAAAAAAAAAAGAATGTTGTTCTGACCTAGGTATACATTAAATGCTTAGCAAGTGCTAATCAATTAATAAACTCTATGTAACCATGACTTTTTTGTTCTAGATGTTGAAATGACAAAAACAAGACCGGTCCCTTGGACTTAGATGACTCACAATTTAGTGGAAAAGCACACAAATGTGAGCAACATGTGAGAAAAATGCATGAAAAGTGCCTTAATAGAAGCAGGGGCACACAGCACGGGGCCTCTAGTTCTGACGGTGGGAACTGCAAGAGCGCGCTGCGAGGGTTACTACCCAGACCGTCACTACAGCAGTTACCACTGTTACTGCTTGAGACCGTCAATACAAGACTGAACGAAGGGACGAACGCAGAAATGAAAACTTAATACAAAAGAAACTGTTTTAAAGAAGAAATTAAAACTTAAGACAAACGTAACTATTTTAAGGAAAGACTAGCATGGGGAAGAAGAGAGAAGAGAAGAAGACTCCCTGCTTTTAGTGAGCAAAGGCAGCCGCCTAAGCATCTACAGCCCTTATTGGGTAACAAGAGCAAGGAGAAGGAGGTAACGATTGGTCAGCTGTTTAATTGATCGCAGATTCATATTGTTACTAACAGGCTTCAATTATGCCTAATGGTGAGAACCACTTGCACCTGGGTTGTGACTGCCCTCAGCAGTCCTTCTGGGCGGCAGACGCAGTTTGTCAGTTCGCCAACATTCTGCATTTAGGAGAAGAGTTTGCTGTTTACATTTTACTCATGTGGCCTCCAGTGGTATATTGAGTTGATCACGACCCTCACTCTTTCGGCCTGCAACACGGGAGTGCCAGCAAAGACCTCACAGGATGTGCAGGAACAGAACAGGAAAGAAAACAATTATGTTACAAATGGAGGAAATAGCATGAACAAAAGCCCAGAACCATGAGAAAGCTGAGGGGAGATAGGAGATAAACCGAGCATAAGGGACACGGTGGATGGGGCGTGGTGAAAAAAGTGATGTTGGCAGAAAGGGTGCAGATCACTGGCCTGACATTCGAGTTTATGCTGAAGCCATGTGGACCACTGAAGGTTGTAAGCAGGGAATTTACTGACAAGTTTTATGTTTTAGAAAAATCGCGCTGGAAGATGTATAGAAAAACCAAAATACTCTGAGAAATCTGAAGTCTTAATCCAATTTATTTTATTTATTTATTTATTCTTTATTTCTATCCCGATTTCTCCTAACTACACTGGTAAGGTTTTATTTTCAAAGTTATAGTCTTGATTTCGAATGATTCTTATGCAATGTTTATAAGACAAAAGGATCTTAAAGAATACAATTGAACTCAATTCAATAGAACTCTTTCTCACTACAACATAATACATAATACTTCTTGAATTTCCTAGTGCAGAATACATTCATGTTTCATGTCTTTGTAATTATTCTTTCCCCATTATGCAGAGAAAATTAACCAAACTGACTCTGACTAAAGAAAAGAAAACAAAATTCAAAGCCAAGAATAAATTATGACAAAACATTGGTCTAAATAGCCATTTAGAAAACTATCCCATCATAAAAGCAGAAGAAATTTATGTACAAAAAAGTTTAAAACTCCATATAGTCAGTGGTATGATTGTTCTTTTGCTCCTAAACATGCCCAGATTGTGCCTAGCTCTGAACTACTTTTGCTTAGAAATGGAATTAGAATGATTTTTAAAACGTATTATGTTTATTTTTTTTCCTCTTTTTGTAAGTAGATTATGTTCTTTCTAATATCCCAACATGGTCAAAGATGTTCTTCTAGCAACTTGCAAATTTCAATAAAACTGTCATCTTCAGTAAAAGTTCAAAATGTCAAAATAATTTTAAATTTAGTATGAAATTTCACTTGTTTGGTTATGTAGTTTGGAAATATCAAATGTTAACCAGAAAATGTATGGAACACAATAAAATGAGTGTATGTGGACAAATAACACATTTTTTAAATTCTGGTAATCAAATGTTCTCTGGTGTGAAACTTCTTAAGCAAGATTCCTATTTTACAAAACCTACTTTATGTATTAGTAAAGCTCAATGCAAATACACACACACACACACACACACATTTTTAGGCGCCCGAATGCTCAACTGCTGCTGTATTCTAAAATAGCTTGATGCTTACCAAATTCTCAAATGCTTAGTCTGCTTTCTGTTAAATTCATGAAATTCCCACTTGATACCAGCACTTACTACATAAAACAGAATTTGACCTGATGAGTTGATTTTTGTTTTTTGTTTTTTAAATCAGATTTTCACAGAGGAATATCCTACAACCTATAGTGACAAAGAGGTTTTATTTGGCAAAAAATGCTATGATTCCTGCAAGGCAGAATTAAATTTCTCTAAACTGGAAGAAATACACTTCTAAAAGTCAATAAAAGAGCAGATAACACTCTTTCAGTGGACAGGTTTTGTTTAGCTGTGTAACTTTTATTGACAGATTTCATTTTTGAAACTCTCTGCAGGAAAATTACTAATGATTTTCCAATCAGAATAATAGAAAACCAAGCAGCATTAAAGTTAGGGCTGAGTTGTATCAGAATTAGAGAATTTTATTTCAAGATGTTCCCCTTTCATCTATAAGGTCAAAGAATTACAAGAGTTGTGCGATTATATTGGGTCAATAGAATCAATGTAAATACACAGTTTGGGTAAGTAGGCTAAAAACTCCTTGCTGTATCATTTCTTCTAATATAGGATTTTACATTTTGCCCACCTTTTTCAAGTAATTGCCTCTATTCACTACCTTGCCTACATATACAGGGCCCTAAGAGATAAAGAATAATTCATGTAGGTTTCTGTGGCCCTTTTTTTATCCTTCTGACAAATCCATTTGAAATTACATATTTTTATATCTAATACTACTACTGAGTTATGCTTTTTTAAAGATTTTAATTGTAAATAGGCAGAAAATATCATAAAATCAAACTGGCATCTCCTCTTTGTAGGACAATCAGCTTATATTTTATAAAGGATGGGAAGGGTCAGCAAAATAAAATTATTAACTTTATCTAATTAGGTTCAAACATGGATGATGTAGGTATGTTAAAATCACTAGGATATTAACTTTCAATTCAGAAAAATAAGCATATAGGGAGAGCTATTGATACAAAGTGATTTTTATAATAAAAAGTGAGGTTTATAATCAAAATTTATTAATTGGAAATGATATATATGTGTATATATAATTTTTAGGTAATCTAATAATCCTATATAGTGTCACACATACATCAAATTTAAGTAAGATTTAATGAACAGCATTTTTACCCATTAAGATGTAAAATAATATTTAAGTTTTAACTGCATCTTACTTGTAAGCAAGATATAAAACAAAGTAGGTAAATGAGACTTAAAATGATATGAAGTCTTTACTCTAGAGCCAAAAGAATTATATAGTCTCCTACATGTAATTTTAGCAATTAACATGGTGAACTAGATACAAACAATATCATAGAAAAAATATAAAAATCTGAATTCAGAAAAGAAAAAGTTACAAGGTCCTCATTGGGTTATACGAAATTATAATACTGTAAAGCTTGTCCCACTATAGAACAAGGTGATCTCTGAAATTACAAGCCAGTGAATTCAGAACTATAAAAAGGAAATATTACTTCATAACCTTTAGTTAACCTGTAGCTACACTTCCACAGAAGGTCATAAAATCATATTCTGTGGTTGGATTTAAAAGCTGGATAATTTTATAGCCACTCATAATATCAGGGCTCAAGATCATTGCCTTTAGTGACTGGAATAGAATTCTTTAATCATCCATATGAATATACTGCTAAGTAAGGAGGTAGATGGTACAACATGCAGTCTTACGGGTTAAATATTGGTTTCTTGGAGTCAAATGACAATGTTTACCACCTTCGTCTTCTTTCAAGTATGCTTAAGATTATTGAAGGTGAATAGAAGCCATAGGAAGCTGCCTTTGTAAGTCAGAACTTATATTTCCCTTATGGAATCTTTCCAACAATTGATAGACCCATGTGCACAGTAAGCCTACATCTGATAAAACACTGGCATCAAATGGAAGCTAGAATTTCCATTTCCAGGTTCTTTCAACTTGGGTGACCTTCCATTTCTAAGCCGAAACTTCACTTTCCCAGCATCTAGGGTGCTTCTCTTAGACAGTGCCTTAGTTTGTGAGTATACTTCCTGTATCTATCATCTGCTTAAAATGTATCACTTACGATGTCCTCTATATGCAAGCTTTTAAATTATTTTAAAATGTACTATCCTTTCATCTTTAAACATTTTTCTAAAATTGCCCTTTCCTGCCTCTGTGCCTTTGTTCATTCTGCCTCTATCACTGGAATGCTATTCTCTGCCCCTCCTACTTCAAGGATCCAGTTTCTTCAGGAAGTTATCCCTGATGTTCTCAGATAAAAGTGATACTCTAAACCTCCCTCCCCACCTACCATGTGCATCCCAAATATTGTATCTGTGATTTTGATATTTATCCATCTCTGCCTTATTCTAAGAGTATGTATAAATTCATTTGGCTTACCTCTTGCTTAACTCTCTTTTAGAATGCAAACATTTTATAAGTAGGAGCTCTACCCGAGTCATTTCTTGTGTGTTTCACAGCACCTAGTCTACTGTCTTCAACAAGGGCAATAATGTGTGCTTCCTTGGCAATAATGCATGCTAAGAATTACTTTGTGGCATACTTGTTGTGGATATTTTTATGTAATTCTTAGCTTTCCTCTTCCAGCTGGCAATTGTTTTCTTTCTTGGTTACTTTTGAAATTTCCAGTAATCGAAATAATAAAAAGAAAATTAATCTCTACAAAAATACAGTTCTTAGACCCAGTATTCATGCAAAAAGAACAATGCAGTAAAAATAGATAAATAAAAGCATGCTGAGGTTGTCAGTATTTTAAACACAGTTATGTGGTGTTTCTTGGTAGAGTTGAATGAAGCACCAAAAATATCATTTTGTTAACCTGCTTCTCCCATCTAGTGGCAAAAAGCAGGAAGAAACAATGTCCTAGAAAAACACCATGATCAAATGGTTCTAAATGCCATTTCAGGAAATACTGATGATAAGAGTTCAACATTCAAGATTTAAATAAGTATTTTAAAATAATTTTTAAAAATTGATAGTGCTCAGCTGGGGTAACTGTCAAAGTTAAAGTCATACATGTATTTGCATGCTTTCACAAAGACTTCAACTATATATGTAAAGCTATGTATCACCCCACATTAAATTGAGATAGATTTATTTTGGTATACATAATTATGGATCGGGAATAAACTGTTAGATAACTATTTAGAATTCCATTATTTCCTCAGCTATAAGTACATGGCAACCATGCTGTTATAAGTTTTAAGAGGTACAATTGAGAACCACTGCCATTGGACTTCACCATGGGAATTGCCAGTGAAAATATTTTTGCAATAATAGGCAGTGAAAAATTTTGTGACCTGAGGCATAGGGTCAATTGGAAGGGGGAAAGAGGGAAAGTTTAAAGGAGGTAGAATCAGCTGCTCTGCATTGTTACAGCTTCTTCAAAGACATTAATGAAAATTAATATGCAATGGACAGCATAATTCTCCGCACTCTCAAAGGCCACCAGCTTATCCCTAATACATGAGGTTTGACTGCCCTTCTAACACTTTCTGTTTGCCTCACTGCAAATGTAATTAATGTTTTAGAAGTTAAATGTGGGTTATGCAGAAGTGGGAAGATGTTCTCCATAACAGCAACTTTTTTCCTTTCTTCTATTCAAGCGAACCAGTTAACCATGTGTAATGAGGATAAAAATAAAAAGCTGTCAAAGTATTTAAATATGTAAAGACTAAAAGGGAAAATATAAGTATTTACGAGTATCATAATTATTTTAAACTCAGTTTTTAATAAAAGAAAATATACTTTTTGTTTATTTCCTAATTTTTAAGAAGAGAAAAACTTGTGTCTTCCTATCTCTGAAACCCTTTTTCCAGATGAATAGGGACCAGCTACAAAATTTCATTGGATATTTAATCACGTCACACTACCACAATGAAGTTCTTCCTACTGCACAGAAACTGGCAGATGAGATTCTATCCTCCAACTCAGAAATCAACCAAGTGAACAGCGCTCCTGACCCCACAGCTGGGGCCAGCATTGACAATGAGAACTGTTGGCATTTGGATGAAGAAGAGGTGAAAGAGCAAGTGAAGTTATTTCTCTCCCAGGGGGCTTACTATGACTCTGGAAAGCCACTCAACTCAATATTTGCCAAGGTTCAAGAAATACTGTGGATGAGAGATTCCAGTGGAGCAAGGATACTGATACTAATAACTGAGCAGTTTATGGCTGATCCACGACTCACACTCTGGAGTCAGCAAGGAACAAGCCTGATAGGCAAGGTCAGGCAACTCTGGAATGAGCTGGGGGCTTTATGGGTGTGCATAATTTTAAATCCCCACTGCAAACTGGAGGAGAAATACTGCTGGCTACAGCAGCTGCAGAAGTGGAGTGACCTGGATGTCTGTCCCCTGGAGGATGGAAACTATGGATGTGAGCTGCCCAACATCACCAATGCACTTCCCCAGAATGCCATTTGCAGCCCAGACTCCTTATCCAGACCTAGACGTACAATATTCACAAGAGCCATTGAGGGTCATGAATTACACTGACAGGACAGCCACCTACAGCAAATAATCATCAGTGATGTTTACACAGCTCCCGTCTGCCAGCACGAAAGTGAAAGACTACTCTTTAATTCCCCAAGCCAGCCACTGTGGCTTGAGCATGTGCCTATAGCCTGTGCTCGGGTTGATGCCCGACATTCCCATGGCTATCCAAAAGAGGCCCTCAGACTCACAGTGACCATTATTAATACTCTGAAGCTGCAGCAACAGCGGCAACTGGAAATCTACACGCATGAAAAGAAAGAATTGTTGCAGAGAGGAACCGCAACCATCACAAACCTGGAGGGCCAGGTAGGCTACCCCCAATCCCTTTGGCTGCCTGTTTCTCACTTTGACTGAGGCCTGCCGCCTGAATGATGACGGCTATCTGGAGATGTCAGATATGAATGAAAGCAGAACTCCTGTGTACCGACATGAACCTGTGGCTGCGGGCTCCTCAAACACTAGTAAGTCCTACCTGTCATTGACCCTGGAAGTTGCATTGATGAACCTGGGTCAACAGACAATAATGCCTGAAGACCTCTACACACAGGAGAAGGTGTCCCGTAAGGAAGAGCAGCTCCTAAGCCAACTCCAAGAGCTGCAGGTTGACGACGAGCTAGTGCAAACACTGCAAACAGTGTATCTTACTGCTGGAAGGGGGCCCTTTGAGCAGTCTGGGAGAAGTCATCCACTAAAAGAGTGTTCCCATGCAGACCTTTGCCAAGTATTTGTTCTCAGCTCTGCTGCCTCATGATCCAGATCTGTCCTATAAATTAGCCCTATGTGCCATGAGGTTACCTGTTTTAGAAAACTCAGCTTCTGGCCGGGTACAGTGGCTCATACCTATAATCCCAGCACTTTAGGAGGCTGAGGTGGGTGGATCATCTGAGGCCAGGAGTTCAAGACCAACCTGGCCAACATGGAGAAACCCCATCTCTACTAAAAATACAAAAAATAAAAATAAAAATAAATTAGCCAGGTATGGTGGCAGATGCCTGTAATCCCAGTTACTTGGGAGACTGAGGCAGGAGAATCGCTTGAACCCAGGAGGCGGAGGCTGCAGTGAGCTGAGATCACATCACTGCACTTCAGCCTGGGTAACAAGAGCAAAACTCCGTCTCAAAAAAAAAAAAATGAAACAGAAAACTCAGCTTCTGTAGGTGACACATCCCACCCCCACCATATGGTATCACAGCAGTGTGAACTGGCCTCTGCCATGCTGACTGCTGCCAAAAGAGACACTGAGACTCTGAACAATTCTGGAAGCAATACAGAAGAAAAGCACATTCATTCTTCTTTTCTCATCTTCAGACTGGCCCATATGCATTCAAGATTGCTACTCCCACTGTCAGTAGTACTGAGAGCACGCTGCTCACTGTGGCCCTGGGACTTCGGTTACAGGTGATGCAGATGACCTTATCAATCCTTAACTGGAGATGCCAGGAGATGGTACGGTGGTTGGTGACCTGTGCTACAGAAGTGGGTGATTCTCCTACTTCTGTCTATCCCCAGGGGAAAGGAATTTCTAGGCCCTACTCTTGGGATGGGACAATGAATCCTTTGAGCTTTCATATTCCTATTCTTGATGGCCTAAGAAAGGATGTGGCTGCTGGTGGGAGATGATGGCCTCTGTTCAGCCAGCCCAAGTCCTGTTCTCACTGCGTGAACCATATCCTGACGTCAGCAGAACTTTGACCCTCTCATCAGAGACGTATCTAAGACAGTGAATTTTCAGCTGCCAATGCTCAAGTGCTCCCTTGGGAGGTAGTGGGCCAGGTGGTTTCCTCCCCATCCCTGTCCATGCTTGTGAGCAACCCAGACAACTTGGAGGCTCAGGACCCTTTCTAAAGCCCAAAGCCCCAGCACAAGACTCTACCCTGAGAGGCCTCACTTCAGCTAGAACCCCTGGCAGATCTCCAACCCTGGCCTGGGGGCAAGCAAACCACAGACTCCACTGCTCCATCCTTGTGAGAGGCTAAGAGCACCTGCAGAAACCTTCAACCTTCTAACCAGGGAAGGAAGGGTTAGCAAGAGACCCCAAACAGGGTCTGGCCATCTGGGATGCTCCCCTTTCCCTGGTTTGCCTCAGATCATCTCAAAGTTGCTGAGGAGGAGGGAGAACTCAACTATGCAGGCCAAGTTCAAACCTCAAATGGCAATCTGGGCAGACCTGAATCAGGACCCAGATGGCACAGCTGAGCTCAGGCTCTCCCTGACAGGTGTGTGGGCCCTGGTGAGCATCTTGCAGAGCTGGTACACACTCTTCACTTCTACTGAGGCTACTAGTACTGTAGCTGCCACAGCCATATCCCACACCACTATTCTGCACCTCAGTCTTGACTATCCATAGCGGGAGGAACTGGCTAGCTGTGTTCACACACTGGCCCCGCAGTGTGCTATGAAGCATCCACAGACCTGTGCCCCTGTCAGCCCTTACGCTCTGTGAGGAAGACCACATTGCCTTTGAGGCAGCCTACCAGATTGCCACTGATGCTGGCGCTGGTAGCATGAGCCATTCATAGCTGTTCACCATCGCCCACTACACAGGGCTCCATGGCTACCCGCTCCATGCCTTCAAGCTGGCCTCACTGGCCATGAGCCATCTTAACCTGGCCTACAACCAGGATACCCACACAGCCATCAATGATGTGCTCTGGGCTTGTGCCCTCAGCCACTCTCCGGGTAAGAATGAGCTGGCAGCTCTCATCCCCCTGGTGATGAAGAGTGTGCACTGTGCCACAGTGCTTCCAGACATCCTGTGTGCGACACTGCACAGTGACTGCACCTGGCCTGGCTGGCACTCCAGGCCACTGTAGCTCTGGAAAGTTCATGTCCATTGACAAAGCTCCGTTGTGCCACTTGCCAATGATGCTGATGACACCATCAATACTTATATCAACACTACAAACTCACGCCTAATACACATCAGCTCTCGCCACTATGGAAAGCTCATTGAATTTCTAAGCAAGGCTCTGGAGACCTTCCTGCTGCCCCAGGATGACCACCTGCAATTTGCTCAGTTCATCAACAACCTCAAACAGATCTACAAAGGCAAGAAAAAGCTGACGCTGCTGGTGCGAGAGTGCTTTGCCTAAGAAAGCAGATAGCTTACCGCCAGGGCAGCCTGGGTCCCCAGGTAGGATCAGGACAGGCCAAGGACATTGAAACATTTGTACACCCTGAAAGGACTCTGAGTACCTGTGACTGAGGCCAAAGGATTACAGGGCTAAGAATGGGGAGAGTCTAACTCTAGTCGATATGCCTTCCTTGGCAAGCTTCTCACTACAGCCCACTGTTCATGGAGGAGCTGGGCCCTGCAGATTGACCAGAGACCCCACGACATGCCACCTCCTGCCCCTATATCCTGCATGTCCTGAGCATTGGCCCTGTCTCCCTTGGCAAACACAGAACACTATTCTGTCTCAGGGATTGCTTAACCAGAGAAACAGATGCATTTATGGTGCTGTAAATACTATAGCGTATGTGTTGCCAATTATTGTAAAGTTGTAACTATTTATAATTCTGGTTCTTGTTTGATGGGCACTTAAAGTAGCTGTGGGTGGAAAGATATGCTTATTTTCTGAGGAGAACTCACAACCATTTCTCAGGTTTCCCTTGCAGAGTGTATGCTGTTAGCAGTGGAAGAGTGGGGATGCCACGGAGAAAAACAGCCAGTTCGAAAAAAAATCCCAAGTCTAGTCTATGCAGAATCCCCCACCCACAGGCAGGGCATTTATATCCAGTGGTGGGTGAGGGGCAGAGGCCAGAAATGGACTTAGACTTTTGCCTCACAAAGCTATGAGGACACTGAAGCTCCTGCTCCTGCCTCTTCAGGAGCCCGATGAGTGACTGAGAAACAAGTGCAGAGAGAAGATGAAGGTCTGGGAAGCCGCTGAGCTCATAATATTCTTCTATAATTATTTGCTGGTCCCTTCTGGGTTTAGGATTTTTTTGTTTTGTTTTTGTTTTTGTTTTTGTTTTTGTTTTGTTTTTTTGCACTTAGGCTAAGTGCAAACCAGCCCTAGCCTCCAAGTCAGCAAGCAATAAGGCTATGGCAAAAACAGGCAGAAGAAGCCTGAGGTAGAAAGGCAGGGGAAGAAAGCAAATACAGGGTGAGAAGAGAACTGTGTACCTAAAGCAGCCAATCTGATGGCAGAGGGAGACTGGTGCTTAGAAGCTTGTTTGGTGAGAGAACGAATAGAGGAGGCACAGAGATGGGGAAAAAACATTTAGGTGGTAAGAGATTTAAGAGGAATGGGGAAGAGAAACCTGGCAAAAAGAAAAGACACATTCATGCAGATCCTCAAACATGAATACAAAGATATCCTTACATGTAGAAATACGCTCAGTTACACATATAAAGACACAGATACATAGATAGCAAGCATATACACAGACACAAACAGATTTTCACATATGCACTCATGTGTGCCCAGATACAAATACACACTAAACATGCACAAACATGAGTGCATTTACACATAGATATGCATCCTCACATATATACACATCATAAATATGTATGTGCACATACAGGTGGTCACCTTTGCGTTAGAGAGTATGTGGTTTCATCTACAGTTATATGTGTATCTGTATGTCTTAGTACATGTGTTTATGTGCAAAGACATATCTATGCATGCCTGTCTGTATGTGCACATACATATTTATGTGTATCTATGTCAGCTCTATGGCTGTGTACCTGTGTGAATATGTGCACACTGGCCTGTGGGTTTCTGCATGAGGATATACGTATTTGCATACATGTTCCCATCTGGGAAAACAGAGGCAGGAGGTGGTTACCATGTTTCCAGTATTCTCGTGGCCAATCTTTCTGGATCAAGTCCATGAAAGGATGCCAACTAACTAGGCGATTGTTGGAGCCACTGACACTGTTTAGATGTGCCAGATCCACAAGACCTAAAAACCTAGCCCCAATAATTAAATTGACACAAACTGTTAGCATATGGTGCCAGAAAGAGCTAGGATGGGGATAGAATCTGGTGGCCCAGTAGGGCTGTTGACACCTGTGGTGAAACCTAGTCAGGTTATCTCATTTACTTCACAATCATGTGTCCCCACATTACAGGCAGTTGAAATGTGTGGGTCCCCCTTATGTATTATAATGAAGTTTTACAAAAGCTAGAGACCTTGGTATTTAAAATTTTTTTCACAGGGAGCATGGTCAGTTCCCAAGAAATAAACTTCAGACAAATTGTAAACATCATACATAATATTTTATTTATAATTTTTGGACAATCAAGGGAAGGAGGGAAGATGTTATAAGTAATAGTCATGAGAATGAACTCTAGTACAGCTTCCTGTGCTAGAGTCTCAGCTGTCATTTATCAGCTCTCTGAACTTTGGCAAGTCACATAACTTCTCTGAGTCTCAGTTTCCTCATTTATAAAATAGGGATAATGAAAATACTCACCTTATAAGGTTGTTCCAAAAAATTAAGTGAGAAAATGCATATAAAGTACTTGGCAATAGTAAGTGCTCAATAGATATAAAATACTGTTGTTTACACAGTACCTAGTCTATACCAAGCATTTGTAATACATTATCTTGCATAAAATATATCTAACATTACCTGTTTTCAGCCATGCTCTGAGCCAACATCCTTTCTATACTACTTTAAGATGGTATATAAGATTCTGTGCCTCAATGGGAGGTTGGGTCATCATTCTGAAGGCTCCTGTGTATACATATTAAATAAATGTACATGTATAAAAATATATATATATATCTCTAACATTTATTTGATGCATGTTTAAAATAAATTTAAGCATGCTCTTTTTGGTAAATATTTCTTCATCATAGCTTACCTTTGTAAACAGATGTGTGATTTTTATAAGCAATTTTTAAGATTGTTTTCAAGTCGTTTAGTAGTCAATAAATAATTACAATTAATATTCATATTTGTGTCTGGTTTGGGGGGAGTTTTTAGAAAATCTGAACTGAAGAGCTTAAGATTATTTAAATCAAATAAAACAGAGAAGTAAATTAAAACATCTGTAAAACAACAAAAAAGAAGGAAGATGAAATGATTGTTAAAAACTTTTAGTCACTAAAAAATAGAAGCTATCATGAATTTCTACAAGAATATTTGATATGACACCGTATTTGATATGACACCGTAAACCTAAAGAATGACAGAAAAAGGTCATTCCAAAGCACTCAATTTTCCTATCCCCATGTAAGTCTGGGTTAGAGTTAGGCTATGATGTGATTTTTGAAAACTTGGTAAAAACATATTTACAGAACAGAGGCATATTTTCATTTCTGGATAAAATATGTGCTATTCAAGATATGAAACTTAATTCTCTATAGTTAAGGAGGAATAAGAGAAAAAGGAATTACGGTAACTTGCACACAACTGCTTTTGCGTTATGATACCCACTCAGTGTCATTTACTCTACTGAACCAAATTTATAATTATTAGTTAAACATCTTTAACATGCAAAATACACCTGAAGGACTCTCAAGAAGTCTCCTTCTGAGACTTCTGAGACAAAAAATATAAGGCAATTTAAAAATATTTTAGGCAAGATGGCCGAAGAGGAACAGCTGCAGCTCCCAGCGAGATCCGCGCAGAAGGCGGGTGATTTCTGCATTTCCAACTGAGGTACCTGGCTCATCTCACTGGGACTGGTTAGACAGTGGGTGCAGCCCACAGAGGGCGATTAGAAGCAAGGTGGGGCGTCACCTCATCCGGAAGGACAGGGGTTGGGCAGCTCCCTCCCCTAGCCAAGGGAAGCTGGGAGGGACTGTGTCATGAGGAACACTGCATTCCAGTCCAGACACGACACTTTCCCATGGTCTTCGCAACTCACAGACCAAAAGATTCCCTTGGGTGCCTACACTGCCAGGGCCCTGGGTTTCAAGCACAGAACTGGGTAGCCGTTTAGACAGACACTGAGCTAGCTACAGGAATTTGTTTTCATACCCCAGCAGCACCTGGAACACCAGTGAGAAAGAACCATTCACTCCCCTGGAAAGGGGGCTGAAGCCAGGGAACCAAGTAGTGTAGCTCAGCGGATCCCACTCCCACAGAGCCCAGCAAGCTAAGATCCACTGGCTTGGAATTCTTGCTGCCACCACAGCAGTCTGAAGTCCACCTGGGACGCTGGAGCTTAGTGGAGGGAGGGGCTTCCGCCATTACTGAAGCTTGAATAGGCGGTTTTCCCCTCACAGTGTAAACAAAGCCACTGGGATGTTCAAACTGAACGGAGCCCAGGGCAGCTTCCCAAAGCTGCTGTAGCCAGACTACGTCTCTAGAGTCCTCCTTTCTGGGTAGGGCATCTCTGAAAGAAAGGCAGCAGCCCCAGTCAGGAACTTAGAGATAAAACTCCCATCTCCCTGGGACAGAGCACCTGGGGGAAGGGGCCCTTGTGGGCACAGCGTCAACAGACTTAAACGTTCCTGCCTGCTGGCTTTGAAGAGAGCAGCGGATCTCCCAGCACAGCGCTCAAGCTCTGCTAAGGGAAAGACTGCCTTCTCAAGTGGGTCCCTAACCCCCATGCCTCCTGACAGAGAGACACCTCCCAGCAGGGGTCGACAGAAACGTCACACAGGAGAGCTCCGACTGGCATCTGGCAGGTGCCTCTCTGGGAAGAAGCTTCCAGAGGAAAGAACAGGCAGCAATCTTGGCTGTTCTGCAGCCTCCACTGGTGATACCCAGACAGACAGGGTCTAGAAGTGGGCCACCAGCAAACTCCAGCAGACCTGCAGCAGAGGGGCCTGACTGTTAGAAGGAAAACTAACAAACAGAAAGGAATAACATCAACATCAACAAAAAGTATGTCCACACAGAAACCCCATCTGAGGGTCACCAACATCAAAGACCAAAGGTAGATAAATCCACAAAGATGAGGAAAAACCAACACAAAAGGCTGAAAATTGCAAAAACCAGAACGTCTCTTCTCCTCCAAAGGATCACAACTCCCCGTCAGCAAGGGAACAAAACTGGATGGAGAATGAGTTTGATGAATTGACAGAAGTAGGGTTCAGAAGGTGGGTAATAACAAACTCCTCTGAACTAAAGGAGCATGTTCTAACCCAATGCAAGGAGGCTAAGAACCTTGCAAAAATGTTAGAGGAATTGCTAACTGAAATAACCAGTTTAGAGAAGAACATAAATGACCAGAGGGAGTTGAGAAATACAGCATGAGAACTTCGTGAAACATATACAAGTAACAATAGCCAAATTGATCAAGCAGAAGAAAGGCTATCAGAGATTGAATATCAGCTTAATGAAATAAAGCGTGAAGACAATATTAAAGAACAAAGAATGAAGAGGAACAAACCAACCCTCCAAGAAACATGGGACTATGTGAAAAACCAAACTTATGTTTGATTGGTGTACCTGAAAGTAATGGGGAGAATGGAGCCAAGTTGGAAAACACTCTTCAGAACATTATCTTGTATCTTCAGAACATTTCCAACCAAGTTGGGAAACACTCTTCTGAACATTAACTTCCCCAACCTAGCAACACAGGCCGGAGTTCAAATTCAGGAAATACAGAGAAAACCACAAAGATATTCCTCAAGAAAAGCAACCCAAAGACACATAATCATCATATCCACCAAGGTTGAAGTGAAGGAAAAAATGTTAAGGCCAGTTAGAGAGAAAGGTCAGGTTACCCACAAAGGCAAGCCCATCAGACTAACAGCAGATCTCTCTGCAGAATCCCTACAAGCCGGAAGAGAGTGAGTGCCAATAGTCAACATATTTAAAAGAATGCTCAACCCAGAATTTCATATCCAGCCAAACTAAGCTTCATAAGCAAAGGACAAATAAAATCTTTTATAGACAAGCAAATGCTGAGAGATTTTTGTCACCACCAGGCCTGCCTTACAAGAGCTCCTGAAGGAAGCACTGAATATGGAAAGGAAATACGAGTATCAGCCACTGCAAAAACATACCAAATTGTAAAGACCATCGACACTATGAAGAAACTGCATCAACTAACAGACAAAATAACCAGCTAGCATCATGATGACAGGATCAAATTCACACATAACAGTATTAACCTTAAAGGTAAATGGGCTAAATGCTCCAGTTAAAAAACACAGACTAGCAAATTGGAGAGAGTCGAGACCCATTGGTGTGGTGTATTCAGGAGACCCATCTCACATGCAAAGACACACATAGGCTCAAAACTAAGGAATGGAGGAATATTTACCAAGCAAATGGAGAGTAAAACAAAGCAGGATTGCAATCCTAGTCTCTGATAAAACCGACTTTAAACTA
Organism: Chlorocebus sabaeus; assembly: GCF_047675955.1. Taxonomy (NCBI): domain Eukaryota; kingdom Metazoa; phylum Chordata; class Mammalia; order Primates; family Cercopithecidae; genus Chlorocebus; species Chlorocebus sabaeus. Next base: position 80,136,540 of record NC_132910.1, on the reverse strand, counting down.
ACAAAGATCAAAGGAAACAAAAAAGGGCATTACATGATGGTAAAGGGATCAGTTCAACAAGGAGAGCTAACTATCCTAAATATATATGCACCCAATACAGGAGCACCCAGATTCATAAAGCAAGTTCTTAGATACCTACAAAGAGACTTACACTCCCACACAATAATAGTGGGAGACTTTAAAACCCTACTGTCAATATTAGACAGATCAGCAAGACAGAAAATTAACAAGGATATTAAGAATTTGAACTCAGTTCTGGACCAAGCAGAAATAACAGACGTCTACAGAACTCTCTATCCCAAATCAACAGAATATACATTCTTCTCAGCACCACATTGCACTTACTCTAAAATAGACCACATAATTGGAAATAAAACACTCCTCAGCAAATGCAAAAGAACAGAAATCATAACAAACAGTCTCTCAGACCACAGTGCAATCAAATTAGAGCTCAGGATTAAGAAACTCATTCAAAACCACCCAATTCCATGGTAACTGAACAACCTGCTCCTGAATGACTACTGGTTAAATAACGAAATGAAGGCAGAATAAGTTCTTTGAAACTAGAGAGAACAAAGACACAATGTACCAGAATCTCTGGGATACAACTAAAGCAGTGCTTAGAGGGAAATTTATAGCACTAAATGCCCACAAGAGAAAGCGGAAAAGATCTAAAATCGATACTCTACCATCACAATTAAAAGAACTAGAGAATCTAGAGCAAACAAATTCAAAGGCTAGCAGAAAACAAGAAATAACTAAGATCAGAGCACAACTGAAGGAGATAGAGGAACGAAAAATCCTTCAAAAAATCAATGAATCCAGGAGCTGGGTTTTCTGAAAAGATTAACAAAATAGATAGACTGCTAGCCAGACTAATAAAGAAGAAAAGAGAGAAGAATCAAATAGACACAATAAAAAATGATAAAGGGGATATCACCACTGATCCCACAGAAATACAAACGAACATCAGAGAATACTATAAACACCTCTATGCAAATAAACTACAAAATCTAGAAGAAATGGATAAATTCCTGGACACATACACTCTCCCAGGAATAAACCAGGAAGAAGTTGAATCCTTGAATAGACCAATAACAAGTTCCGAAATTGAGGCACTAATTAATAGCCTACCAACCAAAAAAAGTCCAGGACCAGATGGATTCACAGCCAAATTCTACCAGAGATACAAACAGGAGCTGCTACCATTCCTTCTGAAACTATTCCAAACAATAGAAAAAGAGGGACTCTTCCCTAATTCATTTTATGAGGCCAGCATCACCCTGATACCAAAACCTGGCAAAGACATAACAAAAAAAGAAAATTTCAGGCCAATATCCTTGATGAACATCGATGAGAAGATCCTCAATAAAATCCTGGCAAACCGAATCCAGAAGTACATCAAAAAGCTTATCCACCGTGATTGAGTCAGCTTCATCCCTAGGATGCAAGCCTGGTTCAACATATGGAAATCAATAAACGTAATCCATTACATAAACAGAACCGATAACAAAAACCACATGATTATCTCAATAGATGCAGAAAAGGCCTTTGATAAAATTCAACATCCTTCATGCTAAAAACTCTCAGTAAACTGGGTATTGATGGAACGTATCTCAAAATTATAAGAGCTATTTATGACAAACCCACATCTAATATCATATCAAATGGTCAAAAGCTGAAAGCATTCCCTTTGAAAACCAGCACAATAAAAGGATGCCCTCTCTCACCACTCCTATTCAACATAGTATTGGAAATTCTGGCCAGGGCAATCAGGCAAGAGAAAGAAAGGGTATTCAAATAGGAAGAGAGGAAGTCAAATGTCTCTGTTTGCAGATTACATGATTGTATATTTAGAAAACCCCATTATCTCAACCCAAAATCTCCTCAAGCTGATAAGCAACTTCAGCAAAATCTCAGGATACAAAATAAGTGTGCAATAATCACAAGCATTCCTATACAACAATAGTAGAAAAACAGACAGCCAAATCATGAGTAAATTCCCATTCACAATTGCTACAAAGAGAATAAAATACTATGAATACAACTTAGTATATACTTTGTATATACTAAGTACAACTTATATATACTATGAATACAACATAGGGATGTGAAGGGCCTCTTCAAGGAGAACTATAAACCACTGCTCAAGAAAATAAGAAAGGGCACAAACAAACAGAAAAACATTTCATTCTTATGGATAGGAAGAATCAGGATCACGAAAATGGCCATACTGCCCAAAGTAATTTACAGATTCAATGCTATCCCCATTAAGCTACCATTGACTTTCTTCACAGAGTTAGAAAAAACTACTTTAAATTTCATATGGAACCAAAAAAGAGCCCACATAGCCAAGAAAATCCTAAGCAAAAAGAACAAAGTTGGAGGCATCATGCTACCTGACTTCAAACTATACTACAAGGCCACAGTAACAAAAACAGCATGATACTGGCACTAAAACAGATATATAGATCAATGGAACAAAACAGAGGCCTCAGAAATAACACCACACATCTACAACCATCTGATCTTTGACAAACCTGACAAAAACAAGCAATGGGGAAAGGATTCCTTATTTAATAAATGGTGTTGGGAAAACTGGCTAGCCATATGCAGAAAATTGAAACTGGACCCCTTCCTTACATCTTATACAAAAATTAACTAAAGATGGATTAAAGACTTAAACATAAAACCTAAAACCATAAAAACCCTAGAAGAAAACCTAGGCAATACCATTCAGGACATAGGCATGGGCAAAGACTTCATGACTAAACACCAAAAGTAATGGCAACAAAAGACAAAATTGACAAATGGGATCTAATTAAACTAATGAGCTTCTGCACAGCAAAATAAACTATCATCCGAGTAAACAGGCAACCTAGAGAATGGTTGAAAATTTTTGCAATCTATCCATCTGACAAAGGGCTAGTATTCAGAATTGACAAGGAACTTAAACAAATTTATAAGAAAAAACAAAGCCCCAGCAAAAGTGGGCAAAGGACATTAGCAGACACTTCTCAAAAGAAGACATTTATGCAGCCAACAACATATGAAAAAAAGCTCATCATCACTGGTCATTAGAGAAATGCAAATCAAAACCACCATGAAATACTATCTCACGCCAGTTAGAATGGCCACCATTAAAAAGTCAGGAATCAACAGATGCTGGGGAAGATGTGGAGAAATAGGAACACTTTTTTTTTTTTTTTAAGATGGAGTCTCGCTCTGTCGCCCAGGCTGGAGTGCAGTGGTGCTATCTTGGCTCACTAGGAACACTTTTACATTGTTGTTGGGAGTGTACATTAGTTCAACCATTATGGAAGACAGTGTGGCAATTCCTCAAGGATCTAGAACCAGAAATATCATTTGACCCAGCAATTCCATTACTGAGTATACACCCAAAGAATTATAAATCATTCTACTATTAAGACACATGCACACGTATGTTTACTGCAGCACTATATACTATAACAAAGACTTGGAACAAACCCAAATGCCCATCAATAATAGACTGGATAAAGAAAATGTGGCACATATACACCATGGAACACTATGCAGTCATAAAAAAGGATGAGTTCATGTCCTTTGCAGGGACATGGATGAAGCTGGAAACCATCATTCTCAGCAAACTAACACAGGAACATAAAACCAAACACTGCATGTTCTCATTCATAAGTGAGAGTTGAACAATGAGAACACATGGACACAGGGAGGAGAACATCACACACTGGGACCTCTCATGGGGTGGGGGGAGCAGGGAGGGATAGCATTAGGAGAAATACCTAATGTAAATGATGAGTTAATGGGTGCAGCACCCAACATGGTACATGTATACATATGTAACAAACCTGCATGTTGCGCACATGTACCCTAGATTTTGAAGTATAATTTAAAAAAAAAGAAAGAAAATGTGGCACATATACACCATGGAATACTATGCAACCATAAAAAAGACTGAGCTTGTGTCCTTTGCAGGGACATAGATGAAGCTGGAAACCATCATCCTCAGCAAACTATCACAAGAACAGAAAACCAAACACCATACGTTCTCATTCATAAGTGGGAGCTGAATAATGAGAACACATGGACACGGGCAGGGGAACATCACATACCAGGGCATGTTGTGGGGTGAGGGGAAAAGGGAGGGAGAGCTTTAGGACAAACACCTAATGTATGCAGAGCTTAAAACCTAGATGACAGGTTGATGGGTGCAGCAAGCCACCATGGCACGTGTATACCTATGTAACAAACCTGCACTTTTAGCACATGTATCCCAGAACTTAAAGTAAAATTTAAAATAAATAAATAAATAAATAAAAGAAAACAGCGGAGCAAGAAAATCATATATAGATAAAGCCAGAGACACAATGAGACTGTCCTTCTCTAGATCAAACACTGTCACATGTCATCATACTTGTAACCCAAAGTATCCTAACTTACAGTTTAGGGACAGAGCTACACACTGTGAAAAGGGGCCACTTCCAATGCATAATTTTAAAATCTTAGTATCTCTAGATGTAAGTCATCTCTATCTATCTATCTATCTATCTATCTATCTATCTCAATGTATCTACCTACCTATCTATATTATCTGTTTTATTCCCAATTTACAAATCAAACTAAATTGAAGGTTGTTATTCTCCTTAGTTTTTAAGATACATCAGAGACACACTTGGGTGTGAGCTATGCCTCCAAATCTTCTCTAGTGACTAATTATTGAGATTCTTTTGGATATAAACATGTTACCCAAAAGATAATACTGTGAACACCCAAGTGTTTAAAGCTTGTTTTCTACAAACAGCATAAATTAATAGATTTTGAATTTTTGTGATTAGATAAAAAATAAAATTATTAAAACAATATATACACTTAATACATGTGATGCATTCTGATATTTTCTATTTACTTAACTGTTACATACAATCTGCTAAAAGATTCTATAATCCACTCACTAATAGGTTTGTAACCTGCATTTTGAAAAGTCACTGATAAATTACTCTTTTGTTTTGGAAAGAAAATAATCTTCTCAAGAAATAAAAGGATGACTTGTCACTGTTGCAAAGAGTATAATATAATGAAAGGAAAACAGATTCATTTACAATCTTTCAGTTTTCTGCACAAGTGGACTATGAGATAACCATTCAGAGTAAATTTTTACTAAATCATCATTTTTCTCATATATAAAGATAAAAGGTTATTACAGTTACTGCAAGTTATTCAAGGATATAAAGTTTTGCTTGCCAAAGGTTCCATGTCTTCTGAAGCTTATTTTTTGCTTTGATAAAAACAAGCTAGTAAAAGCATTTAGTACAGATGAGGCCTGGGATTTCTTTCTAATATTCCAGAACACTATGATACATTCCCTAAGGATAATAAATGTTAAGAGAGTTGCATTCAGATTAGCCACTAGTCCACCACCAATGTACACCTGCTACAATAATAATTTTCATGTGTTACACTGCTGCAACAAATAATACTCTAGAAGGGCTTAGGAGAAAAATGTGGCTCCCTTAGTGAGTGGCTTATTAATAAGGAGTGGCTTGAATACTCATCTTCCCTACTATGTACTACCACATAAAAGTGAAGGACTTATGAACCTCTTTTCTCTTCTATGCTGTTTTTATTTATAGAATCAGGGAGGAAGAGATCTTGGTTTAATAGTTTTATCTTGTATTATTTTATTAAATATGTTTTTCTCACCATTTCCATACTCATCTCCTTCCTGAATACCCATAATAAGAATATTTATTCACCTAATGTGGTATTCTATACATTCCGTAGGCTTTCTTCATCCTTTCAAATATTTTTCTTTCTTTTTTTCTTTTTCTTTTTTTTCTTTTGATGTGCCTGTGTTATTTCAAAAGATCTGTCTTCAAGTTCAGAAATTATTTCTTCTGCTTGTTCTAGTCTGCTGGTGAAACTCTTGATTGTATTTCTTTTTTATTGCATTCATTGAATTATTCAGCTCTGTATGGTTTTTAATGATATCTATCTCTGTTGAATTTCCAATTCAAATCATAAATTGTTTTCCTGATTTTGTTGAATTATCTGTCTGTATTTTCTTGTATCTCACTGAGTTTACTTAAGATTATTATTTTGAATCTTTTTCTGGCACTTCATGTATTTTCTTATGATTGGAGTCTGTTACTGGAGAATTATTGTTTTCTTGTGGAGGTGACATATTTCCTTGCTTTTTCGTGGTTGATATGTCCCTATGTTGATTTCTACACATCTTGTAGAAAAGTTACTTCTTCAATTTTATGGGGTAGGTTTCATAGAAAAAGAACAATTTGCATTAATGGGTCTTGGAGTGTCAGTTGGGTGGGGTGTGTTGGCCTTCATTTTAGGTGGATGCAGTAGTGTAGCCTCCATGTAGTTTCTTTAACTGAAATCCACGCTAGTGGTGTTTGAGAGTTTCTCAGTGGCCTAAGCTGAGAGAATTTGTGGTGACAGTGGTGTGCCTTTGCTGGGATTGCCCTCACCACCCCATTTCTCTGGTCAGGGGTACATGCATGCACACAGTGGGTCAGCCACCTTGGGGTCTGTCTTGCTATGGTTGAACCCATAGGGCTGTTACACTGGCCAGAAGCACACACAAGTGGCTGCTTGGTTGGCTCAGGGGCATGTCCACTGGGGACAGCCCATGGGGCTGTTTCTCAGGTCTGGGGCATAGGCTCTTAGCTGCTTGGCTAGCCTAGGAATGTGTCCACCTATTTCTCAGATCCTTATTGGGAGCACAAGGCCAGTGGGAAGGCCCAGGGGTGTGTTTGTGGTGGGGTTAGGGGAGGATGTGAGAATGCAGGGCTGTTTCTCAGGTTCTGACTGTGGGCACACAGCCAACTCCACTGGGTGTATCAGGTGCTCAGATGCTCCAAGACCTCTCCCACTTGGAGGAAGGCATGCAGCAGTTTGGCTGGCCCAAGGGCAGGCTCGTCCTGGGAAGGACTGGAACACCATTCCTCCTGCCATAAGCGTGCGTGGGGGTTGGTTTCTCTGCCATGCAAGACCAGAGTCACAGCCAATCCTGAGCCCAGACTCCCCACAGCTGGGTTGTGAGGTTCAATCACCCATGTGTGTTTGGCATAATGAAGATGGAGCCCAGTGCTGGAAAAACACAGTGGCTACTGACCTCAGAGCAAGACACACTCCAGAGATGGCTCAGGTCTCAAGACAGCACCATGCTGCAGCAGCTTGGCTCAGAGTGGGTGAGTAGGGTTGGGAAGTATACACCTTGTACTCCGAATCCAGTGCAACACAGCTGCATGAGTTCCCTGCAGCTCTCCAAGATGGACTTGGGGCTTACAGGAACTGTGGGATTCTCCTGTTTAAGGACTATAGGTGTTTGCAGTGGCAATGGGGCTGGGGGACAGTGGGGATCTCCTGCTTATCTTTTCCCCACATGTGAAGTCTCTCCTGACTCCAGGTATATCTGATCCAGGCAGAGAAGATGAAGCTGCAGACAACAGGTACCTCCACATTACCCTCCTAGACTTCCAATCACTACTCCTCCACTGCACTCCAGCACTCTCCCTTCAACACTGTAGTCAAAATCTGAGCTGTTTATTCATTGCCTTGGTCCTTTATTGTGTTGGGAATGAATGCCAGGTATCTCTAGTCAGTCATCTTGCTGACATCCCTCTCAATAGCTTTATTTTGTAAATGAGTAGTGAAGACTAACAAAGGCAGCAGCATAGTAAATAAGTGCCTTCTCTTGAGAATCAAATTCCCTGAGTTCAAATCTACTACTTCTTAACTGTGCTCTTGGGCAAGATATTAACTCTGTAGGTCTTAGTTTCATTAACTTTAAAAATAAGCACTCTAAGAGTATCTGACTTTCTTTGAGGTTGCTGTAAAAAGTAAGGGTAACGTTCTTTATATAGTTTCTGAAAAAATAATAAGTATTCAATAAGTATTAGATATTTCAATGAGGTGACTTGCACAAGGTCAGGCAGCTAAAAGGAATGCCCAGTCTACTGTGGCAGGATAAGACATTTGGTGTTTCTGCTATGTATACCAAAGCATACTAATTATATTCAGTGACATTAATGACATAATACCACTAAGTAATATTATCTTTTTGCCATTTTTCATAAAATTAATTCAAAAACATACATTTGTATTTAGCATAATGTGTATTTCTCTGAATGCTCAGACTTCAATTTACAGTTTGGTTTTCTATTTCAGCAAAGCTATCTTTTCAAAAGATATACTCTAGGTACTGTGGTGCTTTAGGGCATTATTACAAACATGGGTTTTCAGTGTACTATTGAGTCAGAAATACTGTTTAATGGAAATTACAGGTGATAGGCTGCCAAAAGAAAATACATTTTTACTAAACCTTGCATTCTCTCAGAATTTTTCAAGAGTGCAAAGTGAAAAATTTACAGAACACACAAAGCTCTCTCAGGAGCCAGTGATGTAGCTATATATTATTTCATTGTAATTCAAATACGTAGTAAAGAGAAATGTCATTTGACAGCATTTTCTATTTCTCCTTTATATTACATATTAGATATATAAGTATCAGGCAAAAATTTACTCATAGATCCCATTATATGGAAAAGAATATCTTAATTACTGGTTATTTATTGTGAAATAAAATAAAATATGCACAGACACCCCTCACTTTTCACAGATATTCATGACTTCTGGCTTCCTGTATTCCTCACATATGTGTCATCTTAGCTTCCAGGGTAACTCTTTTTACTATTCCTTCCATGAAAAATGATAGTTGGTAAAAACTAAACAGTTACAATAGTCAATTTTATAAGTTTTGCTCTTTCAGAGCAAAATTAAGATTAAAAAATTATCAGAAAATGAGTAGGGCCTAGGAATGGTGATTTAACAAAAAATATGCTACACACACACAGCACATTTTATGCTCTCTCTATATATATGCTATATATAAACAGATATGATACATACAAACATATATTTATAAAAATATATATTTTTTGAGAATTTTTTGGGAAAAATTATATATTTATATATTATATATAAATATATAATATATAAATATATTATATATGTATATAATATATATTATATATATATATGTTAGGCACATATTCCTCTTGGACTTAGGTGCCTTAGGCTGGATACCCCTCCTAACCCCGACAAAAGCAGAGCCTTTAAAAAGCGTTGTGTGCAGTGCATTAATTTTGGAATGTGATTCTAAGGAATGGGATTGGGAACTTTGGAAAAATTAAATAAGGTAAGCCAATCTAAGATTGTATTTTTAAGCTCATCAGTTCTGTAGGTAACTGAAGACCCTAGTGGAGTCCTACTGGAGACCACTAAGGAACTATATGGAATGCACTTCAGAATATTCTGCCCAAAGGATAGAAAAGGGGAGTATTTATCCACTGAATCCTGTCCCTATTGTCAATTCCCTCAAACTTCCAGGTTTGCATATATGTCAGTGTAGATTAGCAGATTTCCACAGGTGTTCCACGTAACTGATGTGTCAGAAAAGCACTAATACAGAAATCTAGAGATACATGGGACAACAGAGGTAAAGTGCTATCAAAGAGTAAAATGTATGAATTGAAAAATGGCCTAAGAGGATGTGAGGTAGGACACAAGAGATATTAAATACCATCCACTCCTTGCAGCACTCAGAGCCACACAGTTTCCACATTGAGTCCAATCTGTCACAGAGTCTTCAAGGAAGTGGGAGGCCATTACACAAATACTAAATGCAAGAGATTTAGTGGAACAAGTTATGTGGCTTCTGTAATTGATTCCAAGTCTATAATTGATAGTTATCATCTCTCTCTTCCACCACAAATTCTGTATTTCTCTCACATTTGGCCAACCTCTTCAGTAGGTTCACGTGGTTTGAATGGTGAGGTGACCTAGACCTTCATCCTCAAAGGGTCAGAGTCTTTAGTTGCTTTACCTCGTCAGGCTGTGGTTGCTACAGTTGCCCGTTTAAGGTTATCACTTGACACTGAAGCACCAAAGGATGCCTCAATGAATCCCCTAGGAAGGACATACTCTATACTGCCTCCATTAATAGTTATAACTCTAGCTCTGCATGGTAGCCAGGATCAATATCTCTTCCAATATCATGCTTCTATTTGCCTGCTGAACAGCTGACACAAAGAGTCATTATGACTAGATGGCTTTCATAGCTTCAGGTACCTCAGCTGCACCTCAAGCCAGTCTACCACTCCATGAAAGTTTTCTTAACTGTGAAGTTACTTACAGCAGAGCCATTGCCACCAACAATGGGGTCCTTGTCACCAAATGCCCTGTGATACAATTCTAGATTCCCATCCTGATGAGCTGCTTTCTAGGGCTACTTTAGGTAATCACTGACTTAGCCAGGGTTCCCCATGAAGCAAACATATGACAATAACTTCCAAAGAGGTTGACTGTAGTTAAGTAATTCCAGAGAGGACAGAGGTACTAGGAAGAGCAAAACAGAAAATGATGGAAATGAAGGAAAGATAATGCAAAAGTGTGTTACTAGTTGGCCACTGTTGTGGATAACCAGGGTGGGATCCTTTTAAGAGAACTTCTGAGGCGCTGTGTGGAAGGGACCATAGAATTGTTAAACTGAGGGATGTAACAGAGAAGTATTTATCCATCAACTCCCACACTCCTTGGTCAAGAGGTGCCCCATGGGATGTTTTAGTCCCTTCACACATCTAGGATAGTTCATGTGTGAGAATGGCTAAATGGGTTCCTGCAAGTGTTCCACACAGCAGAGGAAGCAGAGAAGCCCTAGGGGCAGGAAGTAAGACATACACAGTACAGCCAAGGCAACTGGCCAGTCAGTTCACTGTATGCAACTGATTGCTGGAGTAAAAAGTTAGGCTGAGAGGATGGGAGGTGGGTCAGAAGAGCTATCTAGGACACAGTGAAATAAATGCTCTAATAAAGCAATGTGTAAAATACTATGGGAACTTATATGGAAAAGAAGAGACAATCCTTAAGCTCTGAGGCATGAGAAAAGGGCTGAGGGCTTACTATAATTGCTTTATCCATTTGCTACCCTTTCTTTTTCAATATCAGATTAATTATGCTCATTATCTTCTGTCCCCTAAAAGTCTAACATTTAAAAAAGGAGGAAAAGGAGGAGGGGAAATTAAATACTTTTTCCTGTGGCAAAAACTTTTTTAACATTCAAAAAAAGTAATTTGGAGCCAAAAATGAAAAGCATATTTCCCTTCAGACTGTGATTTACACTTTCCTGGAGCTGGGAAAAAGCATGAGAAAGCACCTGAATAAATATGCACACTGTGGAATCTATTTAGGTGGTGAGAAGAGAGAATCTGCTTGATGCTGCAGTGAACAATTCAAATCACAGCAAAGAAATGCATTTATGCATATTTTAAACAAAAGGATGATTATTCTTTCATGGTCCTGAAGTTGAAAAACAAATTTGAAATGGCTATTACAAACACCCATTCTCAAATACAAGTTTCTATAGGATACATCATTTGTACCTGACTAATGGACAAGCTTTCCGAAATTCTGTAGTTGATATGCATGTTCCTTTCAAAAGAAAATGTTTATGTAATGTATTTTTGCTTGCTTGGTATTGGAAGAAAAGGAAATGTCTTATCTAGATGAAAGAAAGTTAAGAGATGTTTAAAAAAATCTTAACAAATTTTAAAAAGATACACATTAGGTTTGAGAAAGCTCACAAGCCACAACATTCAAATTCAGTATTTTATATTGCTGTGATTGTATCTATCATATTTGTGCTGCATTTTTATCCATATTATAAACAGTTATGATTTATATCTGGAACTGTGATTCATAGTGTTCAATTCACTTCTAAAATCAAGATACTCTAAAATATATCTTATTTTTATTTTGATAGTTTTATATGCATTTATAAAATTATTCACATAATTTATAAATAAATCATCTTAGGTTATTTAAAATATACTATTCCTATCCAAAACAGGCAGATCATTTCCATATCAAATTAATTAGTAGCTATTGTCAGTTTTAAGAATAATTTCTCAATTTATCTAAGATGCCTAACACTGCCACCATGATATGTAGTCAGGAGGATACTTATAATACCTTTTGTAAAAGTCAGCATTTATCTTATACTAACTCCCTTTTCAGATAGAGAACATATTTAAGAAATGAATAAGTCGATAAGCCACTTGTAACCAGCACTAATGATTGTTCAATGGACACATATAAACTCAATGTAAACTTGAAGTTAATTCCATTTAATTTATAGCTTATTTTATAATAGTATTTTATTAGTGAATTAATTTACATATACTAAAATCACAAATCTAAACATACAGCATGAGGCATGTTGACAAATGTATGCAACTACATAACCATCATCCAGACCAAAATACAAAACATTTCAATCACCCCAGAACATTTCCTCAGGCTCCTTTTCCATTCAATTTGGATTCCTTGCCCTCACTCAAAGCAGCCACTACTCTGGTATCTATCATCAAATGCTAGTTTTGCCTAGAAGTGGCCTTAATGTAAAAGTAATTAGATAGTATGTTATGTCTGGCTTGCTTTGCTCTATTTAATGTTTTTGAGATTCATACAGGTTGTTGCATGTATCAGCATCCTTTTTTTAATGAACAGTATTCCGCTGACTATATTGCAGTTTGTTTATCCATTTTCCTATGGATGGAAATTTGAGTGTTTACAGTTTTGTGCTATTGTGAATAAAGCTTCTATGAGCAGTCATTTTTCTGGGGTGTATATCTAGGAATGAAATAGCTGAATCACAAGGTAGTACAGGACAGTGCTCTAAGTGGCCTTGGACAAACTCAATTGTCCCCCTTTCTCACTTGTAGTTCTCAAGAATAACTGTACTGTGTGCTGGGAATGTAACATCTTGGACTAAGTGACTGTGAAAAACACTGTGACTTTACAGATGAAACATCTACAAAGAATCATCTATTGTCTTGTTAATCATATGCAATTTGCCACAGATATTTTCAGTGACTTCTATGAAAATATTTGTTGTTGAAATGTATGCATGACATCTTAAAAAATTGATATTTATTTTTTGTTTATCTTAAAAGACATAGAGAAAAATGATCAGTATGGTTATCTATTACACTCCTATATATCACATTTCTCTATTAGCCACAGGTCTGATTCCGGTTGTTTCCATTCTTCTCCAAGCAGCGTGTTAAAATTGAAAGGTCTGAAGTATTCTAGGTGATGGCTAAAAGCAAAGAAAAAGAAGGTGGGAATTGAAATGAATTATGCATTTGTGAAATAGTTGTCCTGAAGGGCTATTTATTTTGTCACATCTGTAATAGGACAACATTCTATTTTAAGCAATACTAAAGGTAAGACATATTTTATATGTACAGTTTTCTCACTCTAGCTATCAAACACTCAGCTCTGAAAACGTTCACCTGCATCTCAAAGCCCTCTTCTTTCAATTCTGTAAATAGCTCCCTCACAGCTGAAGGGAGAAACCAACTCTCAAAACATGACTCATTCAATCCAACTTTAAACAAATCATATTATGTTCTTGCATATGTTTTTATATTCAAATTTTGACATAATTTATATCAGTCATATAAGCAATGGTTTTAAAAAGTTTCAGTTCCATAGATAAGAAGATAGACTTCTTAATTCCCTTCTCTGCCGAAGCAACAGAGGTTAATGTAAAAGAGTGTTAATTCCAGTTCTTTTCTTTCCAGGAAAATCATTTAACTATATTAAGAAGCTTTCTCTAGTGGCTTAATGAGGAGAGAAAGGCTTAGCTAACATGCTGCAGTGGAGCCCCACTCTGTAGGCAGTCACTCTGCCTTGGCTCTGTCCTGGCCAATGTATAATCGTACTTCCACCTCCGATAAGCTTCCAATAATGTATGAATGAAGAGCCTGAATACAGGCAGGTATTAGCTGATGAACAGCCAGGGAGACATGACATCTTGATACGAGGACCTTGAGTCAGTTGCAACTACGTTTTTGTCTCATTCTGCCCACCTGGCCAGGATAAATCACTTTTTGAGTCATAGTTGTCAATCCCAGAGTAAGAGATTAAGGAAAAAACAGTGAAGGATAAGAAAAAGGAAGGGAAAAAAAGACTAGGTAAAAGCTATGTCAGGACTGGGGGAAAGGTAAAGGGAAAAGGGGAAAAAAAGTCAAGCAAAAATGGGGAAAAAATGTCAAGGATAAGAAAAAGGAAGGGGAAAAAAGACTAAGTAAAAGCTATGTCAGGACTGGGGAGAAAGGCAAATGGAAAAGGGGAAAAAAAGTCAAGCAAAAAAGAAATATGTTAGAAGTGATAAAAGACAAAGAAGCATGAAGAGCGAGCATGAAAGGAAGGAGAAGACAAACAGCGTGAGGAAGGACAATGCAGCACATTCCACAGGTAAAAAGGCAGGAATGTCTGTCTACTATAGTGCAGTGCTCACTAGGATGTCTCTGTTAGGTTCTTCCAAATGCCCAGATTCACCAGACTACCTTGGCCATGGTGAGTATACCTAGAGAGATAGAGAGCAGCAATCACAGCTTGCCCCAGGACAGCATCTGGCTTTCCTCCCTAAAGGAGTAGTCCTTGCAGAAGTCCAGGAAGCATTCATAAGGCTGGCCAGGAGCTCTAGTCTACCTATGTGAGAGCTACAGGTGCAAGGAAACAAGACTCAAATTGAGAAAGCATAGCAGATACCTTGGCTCAAATGCCTGCTGCCCCATGAGAGCATTATCTCTTGGAATAACTCCATAGCCATAGCTTCCAGGGTTCGCACAGGTAACATGACTGTTAAAGGGGAATCCCAAAGCCATGCTATCTCCATCATATATTTATAGTTCATCCAAAATTATTCTCAGTCCAGATGTAATTTACCACCTAAGGGTCATTTTTATCATAAGCAATGTTGCCTAGAAACATAGTTGATATTTTTATCCTTATGAGGTTACCAGAAGAGGAGAACTAGAGAGATAACTGAAGATCAGATTTCCTTGCAACAGGGACCCTTTGTTCACACCTGGAAACACTGACACCTCTGGCCCTTTAGCTCTGAAAGAAATTTTAAATGAATTTGCAAACATACTTCTATATCAGCTATTGCAACATTTACTTTTCTCACATGCAAACCACTATGGAAAAATAAGTGTTCTACTGACAGTAGTGAGAGACATTATGTCAGCCCAAAGTTTACCAAGTATATTCTGAGGACCATCAGTGAACACTGGACTCTACTAGGTGCCTGTGCACATATGTCATCTTCTTTGATCAAAAGGGTTACTTCTGCTCCACTAAGACTTAATTTCCAAAAAACTCGTTTATTTGGAATATATCTTCATTTATTTTCTACTTACAAATCAGGTTTTTGTCCTTGTTGCAGTTCATGCTGAGGTACAGGGTAAAGAGCTTCATAACTTCGTTTATCTTTTGATCCATGAATTGCAAATGAATTGAATTTTGTCACATTTGGTGGAAAATAATTCCAAGGGAGATAAGCTTTGCCTTCCCATTTTGTCTCTCCTCTGGACACTCTGAATGATAAAGGAAGTTCTTGCTACAGAAACAACATGTGGAACACAAAAGATAAAATTGGGCTTACACTTTAAACATAGAAATAAATATGTGTATTACTGTGTATGTAATGATTTTGCCTCATATTTTTATTTACTTACTTTCCACACATTTCTTCTTCCAGAAAGTAAAAGCACTAAATGCTGTCCGTGGCTGTCAAAATTGAGATTCCTTATGAGTGTTTGAAAAACATGTTATTTTCTTCACTATCCTTTATACATGGAATGTGCGTGCTTGCAACTAAATTTCTAAATAATTAAAAGATGCAGGCTGAGCGTGGTGGCTCATGCCTGTAATCCAGCACCTTGGGAGGCCAAGACAGGCGGATCACGAGGTCAGGAGATTGAGATCATCCTGGCCAACATGGTGAAACTCCATTTCTACTAATATACCAAAAAAAAAAAAAAAAAAGAAAATTAACTGGGCATGGTGGCGTGTGCCTGTAGTCCCAGCAATTTGGGAGGCCGAGGCAGAGGAATCGCTTGAACCCAGGAGGTGGAGGTTGCAGTGAGTCAAGATAGTGCCACCGTACTCCAGCATGACAACAGAGCGAGACTCTGTCTCAAAAAAAAAAAAAAGAGATGCAATATTAATATTGGATAATTATAGAGAGAGCCAGTGTGTTCAGTTGCTTAGAAATGGCATCTTTGGGTTTACCACTCCAGACAACTGCCACCAAATGCATAAAGTTTCATGTTTAGATTGCTTTT
This sequence comes from Chlorocebus sabaeus, assembly GCF_047675955.1. Lineage (NCBI taxonomy): Eukaryota > Metazoa > Chordata > Mammalia > Primates > Cercopithecidae > Chlorocebus > Chlorocebus sabaeus. The sequence goes on along the minus strand of NC_132910.1, from coordinate 80,120,326 downwards.
TATATTCTTTAAAGAAAAAATTATATAAAATACTTCATTTGATTAGATGACACAAAGTATGAAAAAGGTCAGAGAGATACCATGTTATTTGGAGACTTTATAAAATGAGTTTCAAAAACTGAAGCAAGCAACAATTTCCAAGTCTGAATTCAACAACTTTAATAAAGGTTATTTCTGAAAGAAAACTATCTGGTAGCTCATTAGGAAAATAAAAAATGCAAAACACAGACAGTCTACAATTAGTCAACAGGCTAAAGATTTTCATCTTTGTCTATTTTTTTTTTCACACACTGCCTTCAACCTGTCTGCCTCTTGTGTTTTCCTGTTTTCTACCATTCGTTCAGCATCATGTTTTCAAAAAGGAACACAGTATTTTCTCAAAGGGAAATTCTGATAGCAGTGTACAATTGGGACTAGCCAGGTCATTAAGAACCAAAGGATTTCATGTATTTACATGAAGCAAATTCACTAACTCTAGAAAAACCTATATCTTTAAACATTTCTATACAGGTACTCTTTTGAGAGCTTTTCAGGGAAGATTTCCTTCAGTAAACTATTCTAACAGAAGTCAAGTATTCTTTTCCATTTAAAAGTCTTCTGATTATTTTTATTGCTATTATGCAGCCTTAGTGGTACATCCTAGGAGAAAAAATTCTTGCAAATAAGAATAAATTCTTCCTGTTGCTTTCCTAGAGGTTAACTGTTACAGGAAATGATTATCTGAAGCAAAACTATGATTCTTGATTATTAACTATCTTGATACATAAGAAACCCAAATCACTCTGTGAATATTTTAACCTTTAAAATCTATTAATTTATACACAATGATTACTGTGTAATTTCTTAACAAGAGAGATTCTAATTATTCCATTCATCTAGTTTTAAGTCATCACTTTATGAAAATAAACCAATATTATCATCTAATAAAATTAAAACTAAGGGCAAAACTTTAGGATATCCAAGTTCTTTACTGTACTCTAGACAAGTTAGGAATGTTTGCCTTAGTTTTCTCACCTGTAGGGTAAAAATAAGCACACAATAGTTGAAATTTTCTTACTTCTCATGGCAGTCTATGAGAATTAATCATATTTTTCAATAACAAATTTTGGCATGTTAGTTGACATGTGACACACAAAGGTATATGATTATTCTTCTTTAAAAACATAATGCAAACAGCTAGACTTTTCTACATTCGATTTAGCTGAACATCAAAATAAAGGAAAATAAAAGAATATTTAAAAATCTCATTTCAATCAATTGTTTGGAGCTCTCTGTCCAGCCTACAAAAGGAGCAATGGCTTCTAAATGTTAGATGCAGAGAAGCATTTAAATGGCATTTCAAATGAATAACTGCAATATAAAGAAATATTTCATTAGTAAACATTTTATTAATTTTAAATGTGCTATAATTTAGATAATAGGTGTACATCTACAGGAAAAAAGAAATCGTTTGCCAACCAGGTAAATAGGATTCCCAAGAGACGTTAAACCTGAACAAAGAACAAACCCACAGCCAATATTATACTGAATGGGTAAAAACTGGAAGCATTCCCTTTGAAAACTGGTACAAGACAGGGAAGCCCTCTCTCACCACTCCTATTCAACATAGTGTTGGAAGTTCTGGCTAGGGCATTCAGGCAAGAGAAAGAAATCAAGGGGATTCAGTTAGGAAAAGAAGTAGTCAAATTGTCCCTGTTTGCAGATGACATGATTGTATATTAAGAAAACCCCATCGTCTCAGCCCAAAATCTCCTTAAGCTGATAAGCAACTTCAGCAAAGTCTCAGGATACAAAATTAATGTGCAAAAATCACAAGCATTCATATACACCAGTAACAGACAGAGAGCCAAATCATGAATAGCTTCAAAGAGAATAAAATACCTAGGAATCCAACTTACAAGGCATGTAAAGGACCTCTTCAAGGAGAACTACAAACCACTGCTCAGTGAAATAAAAGAGGACACAAACAAATGGAAGAACATATCATGCTCATGGATAGGAAGAATCAATATCGTGAAAATGGCGATACTGCCCAAGGTTATTTATAGATTCAATGCCATCCCCATTAAGCTACCAATGACTTTCTTCACAGAATTGGAAAAAACTGTTTTAAAGTTCATAGGGAACCAAAAAAGACCCCGCATTGCCAAGACAATCCTAAGCCAAAAGAACAAAGCTGGAGGCATCACGCTACCTGACTTCAAATTATACTACAAGGCTACAGTAACCAAAACAGCAGGGTACTGGTACCAAAACAGAGATATAGACTAATGGAACAGAACAGAGTCCTCAGAAATAATACCACACATCTACAGCCATCTGATCTTTGACAAACCTGACAAAAACAAGAAATGGGGAAAAGATTCCTTATTTAATAAATGGTGCTGGGAAAATTGGCTAGCCATAAGTAGAAAGCTGAAACTGGATCCTTTCCTTACTCCTTATATGAAAATTAATTCGAGATGGATTAGAGACTTAAATGTTAGACCTAAAACCATAAAACCTAGAAGAAAACCTAGGCAATACCATTCAGGACATAGGCATGGGCAAGGACTTCATGTCTAAAACACCAAAAGGCAATGGCAATAAAAGCCAAAATTGACACATGGGATCTCATTAAACTAAAGAGCTTCTGCACAGCAAAAGAAACTACCATCAGAGTGAACAGGCAACCTACAGAATGGGAGAAAATTTTTGCAATCTACTCATCTGACAAAGGGCTAATATCCAGAACCTACAAAGAACTCAAACAAATTTACAGGAAAAAAGCAAACAACCGCATCAAAAAGTGGGCAAAGGATATGAACAGACACTTCTCAAAAGAAGACATTCATACAGCCAACAGACACATGAAAAAATGCTCATCATCACTGGCCATCAGAGAAATGCAAATCAAAACCACAATGATATACCATCTCACACCAGTTAGAATGGCAGTCATTAAAAATCAGGAAACAACAGGTGCTGGAGAGGATGTGGAGAAATAGGAATACTTTTACACTGTTGGTGGGACTGTAATCTAGTTCAACCATTGTGGAAAACAGTGTGGCGATTCCTCAAGGATCTAGAACCAGAAATACCATTTGACCCAGCCATCCCATTACTGGGTATAAACTCAAAGGATTATAGATCATGCTGCTATAAAGACACATGCACACGTATGTTTATTCCAGCACTATTCACAATAGCAAAGACTTGGAATCAACCCAAATGTCCATCAGTGACAGACTGGATTAAGAAAATGTGGCACATATACACCATGGAATATTATGCAGCCATAAAAAAGGATGAGTTTGTGTCCTTTGTGGGGACATGGATGCAGCTGGAAACCATCATTCTCAGGAAACTATCACAAGAACAGAAAGCCAAACACTGCATGTTCTCACTCATAGGTGGGAACTGAACAATGAGATCACCTGGACACAGGAAGGGGAACATCACACACCGAGGCCAATTGTGGGGAGGGGATGGGGGGAGGGATAGCATTAGGAGATATACCTAATGTAAATGACGAGTTAATGGGTGCAGCACACCAACATGGCACATGTATACATATGAAACAAGCCTGCACGTTGTGCACATGTACCCTAGAACTTAAAGTACAATAATAAAAAAAAAGTTTTTAAAAACAAAAAAAAACCTGAACAAAGAGAGTCCAAGGTTAATATTTTTAATGAGTCTAAGAAAATCTATATGTGATTTAGTTTTTATCCCTGGTGCTGAATGCAAAAGTGACACATCATATACTTAATAAATGCATGATGAATAAAGAATGGAATACATGAATACATAATTATGTAATACATAAAATTAAAGTTTCATCTAGTCATTTAAAAATCCCCTAAAAGAAACATTTTTATAAGCTAGCTCAATTAATTATATACATATCTCTCTTTTTATTTCTGAACAGCTATATATAATAATGCAAATTTATTGAGTAAATAATAAGAAAGACTTTTTGTTTTATAATGACTTTTCATTTTGAAACAAAAATTATCTTCTAATTTATTAGAAAAATCTACATGACTGAACTGAAAATATTGACATAGGATTTTCAAACCTTTAGAATATGAGTATATTCTAAACATGTATTCTAAATATGTGCTCTGTACTTGAAACTAAGAAATATATAAAAGTATATCATTCAAACAAATTCAGAGTACCATTCTTACTAGTTAATTTGAATTAATGAGCTTTTACTAAAACCACATCATTTATAACTAGAAAATAATATGCTCAAATTATGTAGTAATAATTAAGAAAAAACATTTTATACTTACGGACAAAGTTCAACTTCTAAATACTGCTCAGTTATATCATTCAAGAAAAATGCTTCCACAACTTTTGAAAACAGAGATATAACATATTGAGAAATTTAATATTGCTTTCCAACAATAAATAATTTGTTTATTCCTTTAGAATATAAAATAAATTGACCATTTTTAATTATAATACTATCCCCAATAGGAAAAAGAGCAAAGAAAATAGACATTGCCTGGAAGAAGAAATATATAGGAAATAAATCATCAACAATTTTCTTGCATATCAGATTGCCACATATTGAAAAGATTAATTAAAACTAGTGCTGGTCAAGTTGTAAAGAAATTAATATTATCACATAAACTTTGAGCCAGTTATCTTCTTCTAGGAATGTATCTGAAGAAAATAATCTGACAACTGGGAAAAGAATTAAGTATAATGCTATTCATTAGAGTACTGTTCAAAAATTAGAAATGATCTAAATGACTTATCTCCTATTACATAAGATTATCTCTTATTCTCTAAATAAATCTCCTATTATACAGAAGAACTGTTAAGTAAATTATGGAATTCATGTATTCCATGCAATGGAATACAATGCAGCTATTAAAATCAAAGATACCATTAAATATTTTTTGATATAGGAAGATATCCATGATATTCAATAAGTCAGCTGCAGAATAGCACCAAAATGCATGTGACATTAAAATTTCATGTGTGTCTATGTCTAGATGTCTCCAAAATGTGCACAAAAATGTTAATGACTGCATATCTGTGATTGCAGGAATTTAGGTAGGTGATCTTTCTTTTCTTGTTTATAATTTCCTGGAAATTTCTGAATATTGCTATTTTTCAAATTTAATTTTGAACATAATACATCTTTCTTTTAAATAATTAAAACAACATATATATGAAGTAAAAAGTCATGTCCTTTTGTTCCCCTTTGGTCTAAAAACTGCCAGACCTTTTTCTGTGCTTCTCCATACTATTTTAAAGACTGAATAGTATTATTTTATAGGATATTATAACTTATTCACTTAATCCTTTATGGATAGACATTTAGGTTGTTTCCAGTTTTCCATGTGTTGTTTTTATAATGAAAGAGCTAAAATATAGACTTGGTTCTGCCAGCAAGTCAGAGAATCTTATTGTCCCTTTGCGAATCTTTTATCTAGATAAATGAGAATGTCTACTGTGACAGTTAATCGTATCTGTCAAATTAACTAGGCCATGGTATCCAGATATTTTGAAACATATTATTCTAGTTGTTTCTATGAAGCCATTTTTTAAAGATAAGTTTAACATTTAAATCAGCAGACTTTTAGTAGAGCAAGTTTCCCTCTATAATGTGGCTGGGGCTTATCCAATCAGTTTAAAGCCTTCATAGAAAAAAAGACTGACCTCCCACAAGAGAGGAATTCTGCCAGCAGACAGCATTCAGATTTGAACTGCAACATCAACTCTCCAGCTGGCAGACTGAACACCCAGGGAAGAGTGGACTTGCTAGCCGCCACAATTGTGTGAGCTAATTTCTTAAAATAGATCTCTCTCTTTCTCTCCATATATATAAAATAGATAGATAGATACATACATACACACACATACTCTCTCTCACTATAAATATATGTGTATATCACACACACACACACACACATACTCAGATGCACATATATATCTTCTGCTTTCTACTTTCCATCATCACCTTACAAATACTTTTGCAGCTTCTCTGTGTTAAACACTATATCAGATTCTGGAAATACCTTTATTAGCTTACAATCTAATCAGATACTAAAGTGGAAAATTTTAATAAAAATTCCAAAAGGGAGGATGCATACATTGCTACAGGAAAAAAAGAAAACAGATGCTTAGCTCAAAAAAGTGGTTTAGTGAAGGATTCCTGGAAAAGTTGCTATTTAAGCTCTGTCTTGAAAGATGATTTGGAACTAGGTGAAGAATGACAGAAACAGCATTCTAGGGCAAGACAACAGTAAAATCAAGGGTACACAATTAGGAAATATTGTAGCTTAAAGAACTATGAACAGTTCAGCCTTACCAGGCAAACCTTTCAATGTCGGAGGAGCTGGTGGTGCTACAGAGAGAATAAGCAGCCAGGTCATGGAAAGTCATATAGAGATTATATTAAGAAGGGCAAAACTTACCTTGAGAGGAAAGGATCCTGAGAAGGTTTTTAAGTAGCTGAAGGATGAGTTTAAATTTTCATTTTAGATATAGCACTCTGGCTTCTAAGTGAAGAATGGGCTTAAGGGCTAAAAGACTATTTAGAAGGCTTTGCACTAACCGAGGTAAAAGACTATGAAAGCCTAACTTTTGGAAAGGATAGTGGGGATGAAGAGGAGATATTGAGTTAGGGGAATACTTAGGAGGCAAAACTGATGGGACTTAGTAAATAAATCCAAATAATGCAGAGTGTCAAAGAAGGATATCTTAGAAAGATCTCACAATTTTTTAGATTTGGTGATTTAATGTATTGTTAATACCATTTGTTGATATTGGGCAATTAGGTGAAGAACTGGTTTATGAAAGAAGTAGGTAAGTTGAGGTTAGAATTTGTTGAGTTTCATGTCTGTAGTGCCTCTAGCAGGTAAGTCACATTAGTGTGTATTCCATTAATAAGAGGATAATATACCAGTTTTGTATCAATAAAAGACAATATATATTTAACATATGACAAATTAACACTGATACAATGTGTGCTTACAAATGGCATAAACTAGACATATTGACTAGAAGATTCATCAAAATCTTCTTTGAAGAAATGCGACATGAATTAGATCTTGAACTATGCATTAGAGGCAGGGGGAATAGAATGAGAAGGTACATAGGTTAAGAGCTTTGGTTGAATATGGTGGCCCAATTCATAAGTATGCTGAAAGCTTAAAGGAAGGGTTTGAACTTTATCCTAGGGATAATAATGATTTATGATCTGGGAAGTGGCATCATGAAGAGCATTTCAGAAAGATGAATCTGATAGCTTAATTAGGATACAGCAGAAGGAGATCATAGAGCAAACCTGAAACAGTGTAATTTTATGTCATGTCTTAATTTGATACATGAGATGAGTTGCCAGTATAAAGTAAAAACTACATTTCATATTGAGGTTGACAGTGTTTCTACAATAAGTAAAACACTCCAAATTTTCCATAAAGAAGATTTATAAGGTTAGAGTGGTAATTTAAAGATACTTAAATACAAAACAGGAATCTTGAACTCTTCTCAGCATAGGTAACAGAAATAAAGGAAGAAAATAAGGCGGCAATAAAAAAATCTGGATTTGTGGCCAGGCAAGGTGGCTCACGCCTGTAATCCCAGCACTTTGGGAAGCCGAGGCGGGCAGATCACGAGGTCAGCAGATCAAGACTATCCTAGCTAACACAGTGAAACCCCATCTCTACTAAAAATACAAAAAATTAGTCGGGCATGGTCGCGGGCACCTGCAGTCCCGCTACTCGGGAGGCTAAGGCAGGAGAATGGCATGAACCCGGGAGGCGGAGCTTGCAGTGAGCCAAGACTGCGCCGCTACACTCCAGCCTGAGCGACAGAGCAAAACTTGGTCTCAAAAAAAAAAAAAAAAAAAAAAAAAAAATCTGGATTTGTAATTGCCATTTTTTAACTCTTCTAGCTATATAGTTAAAGTCACATAGGTAATGGAGAAAAAGTCAGAATGAGAGATTGGTAGGAAATATCAGAAACTGTACATATCCATTGCTCAGAAGCACTTTCTTCCCAACAGCAAGATAAAATAATAGTTCTGTGAGAGGTTATTATAAGATTTATGTTTGCAATAAAACACACTACTACCACTTACCTTCATAATCCCACAGTTGATTGAAAGGTTTTCCTGGTTCTCCAAGTGGGGCTGGAGGATCATTGAAAAATGGAGCACTAATGTCCATCATCACTCCTCTGTCACCTGGATTCAGCCTGATAAATACCGGCTCGTGCTTTACTGGAAAACCATCCCAAGTGTGTTCAATTTTAAAATCCATCTGAAGACTCTTAAAGAAAAATATATTAAAACAAACTCTTTAACAATATACAAATGTTTTCTTTAGTTGGAAATGAAATGAAAATTTCAATGCCAAACAGCAGACGGGAAAGGCAGTAGAGTGGCAAGAGCACAGTCCTGGGAGTTAAAAGGCTATCTTGTGTTGTGTCAAAGCACGGACTCTGGGTTCTAGTCAAAAACAGGTAACTAGTTCCCAGAGGCTTTAAAACTTCTAGATTTCACACTTTTTTATGTAACTTTTTTTTAATTGCTGCCATAGAAACACTATCAATCTCAACACGAAAAATGATAAAAGTGTTAAAAGTCTAGATTTGGCTCTAGTGCTGTTGTAAACAGTGCATCAAAATCATTTTCTTAACTGTAATTAAGTCTACTGCAAAAATTGTTAGTATACTTAATCACAACTATAAGCACCATGGGTTCTTATGTTATCCTTTGTCTTTTATTTATTGTAAAGTGTGCAGGTGTCTCAGTTACTGGATCCTCTGGGAATCAAGATCTTTATAATAAAATTCAACTTAGTTTAAAAAAAAAATCTCCATAAATCAGTAGAAGCAGTGCTGTTAACACCTGTTCTTTTGGCCAAAATCATTTTCTTCATGGGGGTTGGGGATGGGGAGTTCCAATAATTTAAAAGTTAGTAGAGCTGAATTTTGCCTTCCTTTGTCCCAGCATATACACTTTCATTTTTAATATTTTAACTGTTACATGACTGCTTGCTTGGTTAATTACTTCTCTCCAACTGAAAAATGGGAACAGAATCTGCAATCATTTAAACTTTGAAATAGACTAAGTACCTACAAAAGAGCAGTTTTTGCATTTTAAATTAGTTTTCTAAGTATTCAATAGAAGGGTATAGTATTGTAATACATGATAAAATTACATTTTTGAATACTATGGATTGGGCATTTTCTAACATTGTCTCATTTAATTTCACTACAAATTTGCAGAGAAACTATTATTGTCCTCATACAAATGGAACAGATTTGTCCAAGATCACATGACTAGCATATCTAGAAATTAAACCAATGTCAGCAATGTTTTCCCAGATGAAGACATTTCAGGAATCCGCAAGGAGATGAAAATTTTATTTCAGGAGTGGTGGAACCCCCAAATTATACTAGATCCTGTGTTTTATCCAAAAAATAATCTCACTTAGTACCTTATGACTTTTCCAAACTGTAACTTCTTTTATCTGAAATCTTTGAATGCATTCCTTTGCTTCATAAGTTATTTAATCTTTTACTGTAATTAATGAAGTTACTAAATTTGGAATTAATTTAATTCAGTGAATATGTATTGAAAACCTACTACGAGTTAAGCAGTGGGAGATCCAAATGTACAAGCTCTGTGTAACGTAAGAAATCCAAGACCTCTAAAAACCTTTTTTTAAAGCATATAGCTTTTACTAATTTTCACTATATGCTCACAAATTTTACTAGATAATCTCTAAAATTAAACAATTCTGGTATAACCCATTTGTAGAAAGCTAATAGCATTTCAGAAGAAATGTTCAGCAACTCATATTCTTCATTATTGATATAAGCTCAATGAGTGATAAAACTATATAAATTGATTCTGATTTAAGTGGATTGCATGGAATAAAATACCTCAATAATAAATTTATTTTCTTTAGTTGAAACATCAAGGCACATTCTACAAATAGAAAATGTATAATCCTCTACCCTAAATTTTGGTAGTAATAAGCATCCTCATGCAGCATATAGGAAGAAATAAGAATAAATCAGGACGTTAGAAATGCTGAATGACTGACTCTGACACCAATAGGCCGAAAGAAAATGCTATTCTCCTAATTTAGAGCTTGATAATTCTTGACAATTTTGGCAATATATACCTTAGCTACTAGGAAGTTCTGGCAGATTCACTTATTCTTCATACAACCACCAAATCCACAAAAATTCTACAACATTAAAGAGATCCCTATCTTAATCAGTGGGTTTCCACTAGGGACTTAATTCCCAGCACATTCAGGCAATCAATTCTATGTCTAAATGGAATAAAACCATACCAGTGATATCCAGTGATATGCTCCTAAAACTGGCCTATCATTTCTAGGCACACATGGTGGGTCTCATGGTCAGAGTGAGGTAGACTTTATAGCAGGTGTGTCCCATCTTTTGGCTTCCCTAGACCACATTGGAAGAATAAGAATTGTCTGTCTTGGGCCATACATAAAATGCATTGACACTAACAATAGCTGATGAGCCAAAAAAAAAAAACAAAAACAAAATCACAAGAAAATTCATAATGTTTACGAATTTGTGTTGGGCTGCATTCTAAGCCATCCTGGGCCACATGTAGCCCACGGGCCTTGGGTTGGACAAGCTTGCATAGGTTTCAAATTACTTCAAAATGTAATTTTATCTGGAAGATAAGAAGTAAAAGATAAAAGCAAAGTTACCATTGTTAAGAATTAGGTAGTGAGTACCTCAAACCTTTCTACTGGTTCCTTCTGCTTTTCCCCACTAAGGTTTCTTTGAGCATTATTTGAAAATTACTGTAAGAAATAGTGACTAGACTTCCACAAGTAGGGAAATGCATGGCTCATCAGTCCAAAGACCGAATATAATTTTGGCTTTAATTGCATAAACAATTTTAGTTTCTTATTGCAATGACAAATTTGTTTATTTTTTTAAAAACTTTATATTGCTTAAAGAACATTCATGTCAATCTAAGTATGCATAATATTTATAAAAATTAACCTAAAAAGTATACTCCATCCTGCCCAGTAGTTAACGGTCTAGTTTAAAAATAACATAAACTAGAGACAGATGATTCTCCTTCAGTAATCTTCTGAGATTTAACCCCCACAGTCTTTCAATTTCTTTGTATTTGAAATTGTGCTCATTAAGGAAAAACAACTTAAATGTCAATGTCCTTGACCTCTTGGGCTAGCGCTCCCCTCCTAGTCATTCTCTATTAACCTGTACACTGCTCTATTTCTATTCTTACATGGCACTTACATGGCATGACATATTTGTTTATTGACTCCCTGAACCCAGCTAGAATGCCTATAAGTGATGCTTACTATTTATTTGTTGAGTGAATAACTTTTCTAGTCCCTGGATCTAACACTCTAGATTTTGTGCAGGAGAAACCTACTGTGTTCGTGGTATCGTCATCACGATCATCACGTAGTGTCATTTAACACTACATATCAGATCAATACAACGGCTAATAACAAAGATGATAAACCCAGAAATTCCCTTCAATTTAGTTTATCAAGCATTTATTAAGTATTCATCTTATTTCAGGTACCATACCAGGTGCTGGAGCAATAATACATAATAAGTCTACGGTAGTTTGGGATGGTTCTCGTGTAACTAATCAATGAAGTCCCCATTTCCAATATCAGTTGCTTCATTTTGCAGTTTTAAATTTGATTCAGTGGGATCCTTATACCAAAGTAAGTTTTAGATGAATCAAAGATTTAAACATAAAAATCAAAATCATATAAAAACAAGAAATAAAAAGAGAGTTAAATAAAATCTTAATAGTAGTAAGGTAGGAGACAAGCTGGACCTGTTTTCTGAGCACCAAGGCCCCACTGATTAAAACAGAATGTAATCAAAACAAAATACAGCAAAAAAACCCAGCTAAAACCAAGATGGCAACAAAAGTGATCTCTAGTTGCCCTCACTGCTCATTACACATTAATTATAATACAGTAGCATGCAAAAAGAAATTCCCAACAGTGGCATGACAGTTTACAAATGCCATGTTTGTAAACTCCTAGAAGTTACCTTACATGGTTTAAAAAAGGGAGGAACTCTCAGTTCTAGGAACCCTTCCTACTTTTCTGGAAATTGCATGAATAACCCACCCCTTATTTAGCCTATAATCAAGGAATTGTCATGTATATAACTAGCCAACAATTCATGGGAGCTGCTTCTCCTACTCTGTCTATGGAGCAGCCATTTTCCTGTACTTTGTTGCTCTGATGAACTTGCTTTTGCTCGTGAACCCTTTCCTGAATGAAGCCAAGAACCCTCCTGGGCTGAGCCCCAATTCTGGGCTTTCCCTGCATTAGTAGAGAAAACGTTTTAAAATAGAAACCAAAACCCAAACATTTTACTACATAAATATAACAAAACTAACATGGATGCAGCTGGAGGCTATTATTCTAAGCAAATTAATGCAAGTACAGAAAACCAAATACCACATATTTTCACTTATAAGTGGAAATTAAACATTAGGTACTCATGGGCATAAAGATGGCAACAATAGACACTGGGGACTACTAGAGGGGGATGGGAAGGAAGGGGCAAAGGTTGAAAAACTAACTACTGGGTACTATGCTCACTACCCAGGTGATGGAATCATTCGTACCCCAGATCTCAGCATCATGGAATATAATTGTGTAACAAACCCCCACATGTATCCCCTGGATCTAAAATAGAAGTTGAAATTTTTTTAATAATTAATAAATAATATAACAAAAGCAAAAACCTCCTTCCCAAGTTCCCCTTACCCCAAAAGTCTATCATTAACAAAATCAAAAGACAGTCTGGGAAAAAGTGTATGCAAGTCATACTTGATACAAATAACTAATTTCTTTGATGCGTAAAGAGCTCCTAGAAATCAATAAGGAAAAGACCAACACTCTAACGGAAAAGTGACCAAAAATTATGAACAGCCAGTTAGCTCACAGAGAGAAAATGCAAAATGTTCACTTACAGTGACAGAAATGCAAACTAAAACCACAATAAATTACCATTTTTCACTTAGATTGGCAAGGATCAGAAAGTCTGATAACATACTGTGTTAATGAGGGCATTGAGAAAAAAATCATATATTGCTAGTGAGGCATAATTGATACAGCCTCTGTGAAGAGCAATACGTCAGTATCTATCAAAATAAAAATGCAAATATCCTTCGACAAAAATAATTCTAGTTCTAGGAGTCACTATACTTGCACATATTCAAAATGCATAAGCGTTGAGGATATTTGTGGTAGCATTGTTTATAATAATAAAATGTTGGAAGCAACTTAAATACCCATCAGTAGAGGACTGGTAAAAAAAAATTATGCTATATCATACAATGAAACACTGTATAACTGCTAAAATGAACGAGGCAGCTCTAAATTAACATCTATGCTAAAATACGTTGTGAAGTGAAAAAAAACAAGGTGCATTTATTTAATAAAAAGGAAGTTTATTTGCACATATGCTTGTGATGCATACACTATCTCAGGAAACACCAAGAAACGAGGTGGTTACAGTGGTTGCTTCCCTGAAGGGAATTATCTGCCTGCAGATACAGGAAGGAGGAAGCTTTGCTTTCAACTTCATCACTTTTTAAAAACCTATTTGCATTTTATACTATGACAGACACGCATTACTATTTTAAGGCAACTGAATGGTTTAAAATTATTTTTTGGCCGAGCGCGGTGGCTCACGCCTGTAATCCCAGCACCTTGGGAGGCCAAGGCAGGCGGATCACAAGGTCAGCAGATCAAGACCATCCCGGCCAACATAGTGAAATCCCGTCTCTACTAAAAATACAAAAATTAGCTGGGTGTGGTGGCACGCGCCTGTAGTTCCAGCTACTTGGGAGGTTGAGGCAGGAGAATCGCTGGAACCCGGAGGCGGAGGTTGCAGTGAGCTGAGATAGCGCCTATGCACTCCAGTCTGGCGACAGAGCAAGACTCTGTCTCAAAAAAAAAAAAAAAAAAAAAAAAAAGGGCTGGTCTCTTAAGAGTATGGTGGCTGCCTCTTCTCCCCCTTATATTATATATGCTGAAAGTTTCCGAAAAGTCATAATGCATATTATCAAGATGATTACTGTCCTGAAATTCAAGTTTGGCTGTTTAGACTTTCTTAATACAATGTTTATTGTTAATCTGTATGTTTCTACTTTTAATCCCTATTCTTCAAATTGCTCTTAAAACAAGTCAAAAAAATAAATTTTCAATTATTCTTATTGCTTTCTCTTTACCTGGAAAGACCTCTAAAAGGAAACGAAGGAAGAGAAAGGAGACCGAACACTGCAGCATTAAGAACCCGGGAAAAGAAAAAAATGTCCACAAAGTTTAAAAGAAATAAATTATGGTAAAGGTGTTTTCTCAACCAAATGATCTGCAAGGAAAATTTCCAAATTCCTCTCCTCAACAAAAATTTCTTTTAGTTTTTCTACAATAATGATTTCTTTTCAGGTTCCATACCGCCCCGAGGCCCCGCCCATTTATAAGAGAAACGAAGAAACGAGGAAGTCAGCCTGACAGTGGGAGTACGCTCAATCAGCAGGAGACAGCTGAAAAGTAAAATACTTTTCATTATTTTCCAGAGATCAAGCGAAAGACAAGACCTGGCGACGGCGAAAGGAATGTCAGAGAGAAGAGGGAATAACAAGAGAACACAGACCACGAAGCTTTTCTCAAAACACTGGCTTCCTCCTCTTAGCCGAGGTCAACGCTGAGGGCTCGGCTTTAGGCTCCACCCAGCTTCCTACACGTTCTGGGGGAGGGGCTTGGAACACTGAAGCAGAGACACTTGATTTTTCCAGGAAAGAAAGATGTTGAAGGGCCACAGGTGAACATCTGAAGACTTCTAATCGTTCCACTAAAGTTTGAGTGGTTTCCTAGAAGAAGGAAGGGTGATTCAGAAATAAAAATACCGTGCAATAATTTGAAAATCAACTGTAAAGCACTAAGATTACAGCAGAACATGTACAGAAATAATTCATTTAATACAACTACAGGCTAACCGGCTATATAAGCAAAAAGTATAAATTATATTATACCAGCTATAAATTATATTATACTATACTCCTGGGGAGGCATGTTCATGGCGGTTAACAGTTGTGAAATTAGAACCATCCTGCCTGAGTTCAAATCGCAACTCAGGCACTTGCCAGCTGTGTGATCTATTCTGACCCTTGCTTAAACTTCTAACTTTGTATTCTTCATGGTACGTTGTACATAGTACTGGGTGCTCAACGTCAATTGATCAACCGAATTAATGTTAGTGAAATGTCACCAATTTTCAATCTATGCAATTATCTATGAGTACGTACATTTCCACTTGTCATTCCTTGTATTCAATTTATACTAATAGATACTTTCCAGGAACATCTACTGAATTCTTTCATTCCTTCCATCAGATATTTAATCAATTCTGTGTTCCAGATATTATGATGGAGCCTGGAGACAAACTACAAATCATGATAGATAATGCAGGAAGGAGCATGAAATAAGTACTAAGGTGGCACCTACCTTGGGAGACGTGGATAGAGAACTCAGGACGTGTGAAAAGGAGAAACATGAGAGGGGATCCTTTAAGGATAAGTGAAATCATCACAATTTTGTTTCCTAATGATGAAACTTATGTTGAAAATACTCCATTAAAATTCATCTACTAAAATCTTGTAACCACAAACACAAACACAAAAACAAAAAACTATCACGATCATAATTATGATCATGTAAGCTAAAAAAAAATCGAGTGCAGACATAAAAATTTTCACCTGAGATACTCACTTTATGTAACTACCACTCATCATTATAGCCAGAAGGTATTTGCTTCCATCCAGTTTGGGTGTAAGCATAGAGTTAAGTCTATAATTATTTATTTGATGCCAAGTAGAAATACAATATGACAATATACAAAGTTCAAATGTGGGAGAAGTTACAAGCAAGTCCTCGGAGAGTCAGTGAGATGTTTATGAAGAAAGAGTCATATACTGAACTCCAAAAACGAGTTGGAGCTTGCACACTCAATTTTCCCTTTACGTAAAAAGTTTTCATGTAAACATTATAGCTACTAAAAATCAGAACAAGTTCAATTATCCACGACCCAAAGCTAGATTAGACCTTTTCAATGATTATTAAGCTACACATCCATATTTAACAGCTAGTCTTTAGAGGAAGGGACCATCTCATTCTATTAACAGTGAGTATTGAGTCAGGCCTTCAGATGCCTAACTGCACATATTCGAATACATTTTTAAAAATGTCTTAACGCATATCGCTAAGGTTACTTTATATGACATTATGAGTACAGGACAACAAAACTCTTAAGCTGTTAAACAGAAAGCCAAATCAAGCTGCATCTATGACATGCCTGTTTAGTGAAACTTTACTTCAATCCATAAAAACACAATTTATTAAAAGCACAAAACTAGTGGCTAGCTTCAAATTAACATATTTGTTGCTAGTGGTGAGATTTCCTCCAATGTTAAATGATTTAAAAAAAAAAAACATACGTTTTAAATCCAGACAAAATCAATTTTCAAAAATGAAAATTGTAATCTATCCACAAATGTTTTACCGTTTTGTTTTTTGCAAAAAAAAAAAAAAAAAAAAAAAGTACCTTTTATCTTTCCTTATATTTGAGGAAACAAGCTTATCTTTGAAGAAATAGCTGCTGAATTTGCAAGATCTTTTGAATACTTCTAACTACATGCTTTATTACTACACAGTTAAATATTTAAACAACAGTTGTCTCCTTTGGCAGGATGGTACTTACCTTCTTGAGATGACCAAATCGAAACACAGAACTCCTCCAGAGGTACAGACTTGGTGGGAGATTCTGAAGACCCCAGTCTGGCTTCTACCCCTAGCCGCATGAATCTGCATCCTTTACTTAGTCCAGAAAGGCTTAGTATACTAGTAACCCAAAGATAGTGAGGGCATTTAAACTGTGTATTTCATGCCCTACTCACGTTTGCATTTTGGGTTAAAAAAAAAAAAAAAAAAAAAAAAAAAAGAGGTTGGGCCCCACCACCTGGAGACACTGTCCCACCAGTTTGCCCGCCGCGCCAAGCCGGTGGCTCAGCTGTCACCCAGGTTCTCACGACTCCTCCCATTGCTTGACAGCCAGCCAATAGCGTGCTAGGACTCTGGGACGCGCGATGGCGTAAGCGCCAACGCCCGCGTGATGACGCAAGCGGCGTCACCGTCTCCAAGGAGTGGTTCGGGGCACCGGTTTCAAAGTCGCAGGGCGGGCCGAGTGGACTTCCGCTGCTGGCCTGGGGCTTCCCAGCCGTGTTGGGGTCGTCTTCTCCAACCCACGCCGCTCCGCGTAGAACGCCGCTCTCAGGCTGCCCTCCAGCTCCCGCGGCACTCTCTAGGTGGCCCGACGAGACCCAGAGTGACCCGCGGGACGCCTGTATCGACCAAGTCCTCTTCCCACCAGGGTGGGATTCCGTTGAACGTGGAACAGAATTCACCTGGCGCGTCCCCAGCAATCTTCAGTCTCTCTCCAGGGCCTGGGATTCGCCTGGGGCGCGGGGGAAGGAAGCGTGGCGGGGCTGTAGATGCCGCGTGAGTAGGATGCAGATTGCACCACTGGAGCACTTGACAACCAACCGAGCGTTGGCTTAGTTTTGTTTTCCCGCACAGCGAGCTCTGTGTCTTTCAGAGGAAGGTAAACGTGGTGAAAACTCCAAACTAAAATTGTATCGAAATGGCAACAGAAATCGACTTTCTGAGAGAGTAAAGTAAGCTCCATGTTTTTTTGAGAATTCATATTCACATACAATGTTTAATATCGTCGTCGTTGACCGACAAATCTTTTTTGAATGCCGGTTGGGTACATTTAAATTTGTAAAAATTTAAAGAAGTTAGTTGCAGGAAAAAAAAAAAAAAGCTTGATGGTATACGTGAGGATGTGTGTATATTTAAGCAGAACCGTATGGTGGTACTTGTGGCTTACACAGAATTCTGCTAGACGCTAAACATGTTTGTTATGCTCCTCTCGTGCTCTGAAGATTAGAAGGCTAATGGCCAGCAAGAGTTTCCAAGTGTGCATTTAAAACCTAGGGGCCCAGCTCTCTGGCCATTTATTAAAAAGATGTTTATTGAACTCTTATTTCTATTATGCACCAGATACTATAGAAGAACAGCTGCTGCAAAGATAAACAGGACAGTTTTTACCTTAAGAATTTAATTTGGGGAGGGAAATGTATTCCAAAGTATATTGAAGTGGCAGCAACTGCTGGCTCTTTTGCCACAGTCTCATGGGGTTGTTGGAATGATTAAATGAATATTAAAATATGTAAAGGATTTAGAATAGTATCTGATACATTGTTAATTTATTGTTATGTAATAGTTAAATATTAACTGTTACACGATTATTATTAAACTATGTTCAAGGAAGGTGCTATTGGGCTGAAACGTACAGTACCAATATGAATTTACTATATAAAAACTCTAGGCATCCCAAATAGAACAGTATTTGCGACACTGAGGGCATTAGGAATATGCTTTGTTAAAGATTTGCAATAAGGCTGGTTTGAATGTAATATTGATGTAAATTGAACTGGAATATTTATATAGGGAAATGGCAAGTGCAGTCGAAGGAGTAGAAAGGGCTGGATGGTGAAGGGCCCTGTCTTCTCTGTGCTAAGGAGTTTGGTCCACTGCATGGGTTATAGGAATTCAGTTGAGAGTGGCATGATCAAATTGTAATTTAGAAGGCCCGGTCTGATTTTTATGGGGAATGTGCATTATAGCAGAGTGCAGTTAGTTGACTACTGTCATCATTCAGATAAGAAGTAAACTAAGTTGGGCACAGGGAGATTGGGGATCAGGGGATTTGAAGGAAAGAGGTAGAGGACGCTTCGTTTTTGCTTGAGCAACAGGGAAGTTAGGAAAAAGGTAGTAAGTCCCATTTTGGCAGCATTATAGACCAGTGGTTAAGAACTCAGTTAGCCTCTAGATTTAGTCTGTCTGGGCTCAGAGCCTACCTCTTTCCAGGTCTGTCACCTCGAGCAAGTTTCCTAGCTTTTCTGCACCTCAGTTTTCTCATTTGTGTAATGAGTATAAGAACACAAGAATCCTCTTGAAGTTGTGAGACTTAGATGATGAAAAAGCATTGAGCATAGTGTCTGGCACATTTTAAGTGCATGGTATATGTTATCTAAAATAATTAATAACACTATAATGACACAATAACATTAGCATTATTTCTTAGGTTTGTAGTGAGAATATCCCCATCCCATAAGAACAGCTAACTGACCACCATAAGAGTGGTGTGGGACAGGAGTTGGTTGATGAGTTTGGCTAGAGTCAGGAGAGTACTTGAAGCAGTGAGAAACTATTAATTTCATAAGAATGATCCAGCCAGAATTCTTAGATAAAACTGAGATCCAAATACCAGGGGGAAACAAATAAGACAACTGAAGCATAATAACATTTTTTGAAAAATGAGTGGTATTTAATAGTTCCACAGAAGACAAGTGGAGTGCAAGAAGGAAATCTCAAGCAGAAGGAGCAGAAGAAGGAATGGTTCAAAGGCTTAAAATAACTGGTTTTATTCAGGGAATCGGAGCCTAGAATGGTAGCGTATGCATGAAGAGATAAGAATGAGAGTTGAATGTCTGCGTTGCTCTCCTTTTTTCTTTAACTGGATTTTGCATGCCATTTGAAGGTGGTGGATTATTCCATTAAGTGACCCACCTAAATACCAGCCCAGATAAAGATAGATGATCTTCTTTCCACCTGCCTCTGACTTTTTCTACACTGATTTCTGTTGATCTTGATCGTCTCTTTGTTCCTTTTGAATTTGGGAGCCTAGGTCAAGACCATTTGTTTTGGTACTTCTCAACTGGCAACCCCACATGACATTTCCTCTGATAATTACTATTTCAGCTTTACATATCATAACAACAGGCAGCTCCACACTCAACCAGGCTACTAGTAGAGTAAGCTTGTAGCATATTTGCTGTGTACTCTTCTTCCACCTCTGTCTGGGAAAGATCAGTTAGTTTTTAGAAACCTGTTCAAAGAGGTACTTGTATTATCAATCTAAGGAACTAAGAATTCATTCATTAGTGGGGTGTGAGACTCACTGGCAGAGTGGTGATGGACTCATTTTTTTCTTTTCATTCTCTTAACAGTGTTGGACCCAAACATTTTTAATGAATTATTTAAACATTTAAATAATTCATCAATTTTTTCTTTTATGAATTGTGCTTTTGGTGTCATGTAAGAAATCATTGCCTAACCCAAGGTTGCAAAGATTTCTTCTATGTTTTCTTCTAGGAGTTTTATAGTTTTAGGTTTTACATTTAGATCTATGGTTCATAGAGTTAAATTTTATATAAGGCATGAGGTAAGGAACCAGGCCACTTTTTTGCGTTGGATGCCCAATTGGAAAAACTACCCTTTCTCCATTGAATTAACTTTGCTTCTTTGCAGTTGTTTATATATGTATGTATCTATTTATGAACTCTATTCTTTTCCACTGATTTATTTGTCTATCTGGACACCAATACCCCACTGTCTTAATTATATCGGCTTTATAGTACGTTTTAAAGTAAAATTGGTTCTTTTTTACCTCATTGATGTATCTCTTTAAATTTTCTCAGCTATACTTTGTAGTTTTTAATGTTTAGGTTTTGCACATCTTTTGTTAGATTTATGCCTGTGTATTGAAATTTTTGATACTACTGTAAATGGTATTATTCTTTTACTTTCAGTTTCTGATTTTTCGTTGGTAGTATGTAGAAATAACATTTCTTTTTTATTATTATACTTTAAGTTCTGGGGTACATGTGCAGAATGTGCAGTTTTGTTACATAGGTATACATGTGCCATGGTGGTTTGCTGCACCCATTAACCCTCACCTACATTAGGTATTTCTGCTAATGTTATCCCTCCCTTAGTCCCCCACCCCCCAACAGGCCCCAGTGTGTGATGTTCCCCTCCATGTGTCCACGTGTTCACCTTGTTCAGCTCCCACTTATGAGTGGGAACATGCAGTATTTGGTTTTCTGTTCTTGTGATAGTTTGCTGAGAATGATGTTTCCAGCTTCATCCATGTCCCAGCAAAGGACATGAACTCATCCTTTTTTATGGCTTCATAATATTCCATGGTGTATATGTGCCACATTTTCTTTATCCAGTCTATCATTGATGGACATTTGGGTTTGTTCCAAGTCTTTGCTGTTGGGAATAGTGCCACAATAAACATACGTGTGCATGTGTCTTTATAGTAGAATGATTTATAATTCTTTGGGTATATACCCAGTAATGGGATTGCTGGGTCAAATGGTATTTCTGGTTCTAGATCCTTGAGGAATCGTCACACTGTCTTCCACAATGGCTGAACTAATTTACACTCGCATCAACAGTGTAAAAGCGTTCCTATTTCTCCACATCCTCTCCAGCGTCTGTTGTTTCCTGACTTTTTAATGATCGCCATTCTAACTGGCATGAGATGGTATCTCATTGTCGTTTTGATTTGCATTTCTCTAATAACCAGTGATGATGAGCATTTTTTCATGTTTGTTGGCTGCATAAATATCTTCTTTTGAGAAGTATCTGTTTATATACTTTGCCCACTTTTTGATGGGATTGTTTGCTTTTCTGTTGTAAATTTGTTTCTTTGTGGATATTAGACCTTTGTGAGATGGCTAGATTACAAAAACTTTCTTCCATTCTGTAGGTTGCCTGTTCATTCTGATGATAGTTTTTTTTGCTGTGTAGAAGCTCTTCAGTTTAATTAGATTCCATCTGTCAGTTTTGGCTTTTTTTTGCCGTTGCTTTTGGTGTTTTAGACATTAAGTCTTTGCCTATGCCTATGTCCTGAATGGTATTGCCTAGGTTTTCTTCTAGGGTTTTTATCGTTTTAGGTCTTACATTTAAGTGTTTAATCCATCTTGAGGTGATTTTTGTATAAGGTGTAAGGAAGTGGTCCAGTTTCAGTTTTCTGAATATGGCTAGCCAGTTTTCCCAACACCATTTATTAAATAGGGAATCTTTTCCCCATTGCTTGTTTGCATCATATTTATCAAATATCAGATGGCTGTAGATGTGTGGTGAGAAATAATGTTTTTTTAATATTCTGCTCTGCAGCTTTGCCAAACTCATTCATTAGCTCTAGTAGTTTGTAGAGTCTATCAGTAGTTTTACGTAGATAGTCTTGTCATCTGAAAATAAAAACAGTTTTATTTCTTTCTTTTCAATTTGGATGCCTTTTATTTCTTTTCCTTGCCTTATTGCAGTGACTAGAATCTCTGGTACAGTGTTGAACAGAAGTGGTAGGAATACACATCCATGTCCTGTTCCTGATCTTATGGGGAAGGCATTTGTCTTTCAGAATTAGGTATGATACTAGTTGTAGGTTTTTCATAGATGTTCTTATGTTGAGAATGTTCCTTTCCATTCTTAATTTGCAGAGAGTTTTTATCAAAATGGATGCTGGATTTTTAAAAATGCTGTTCTGCATCCATTGAGATTATCAGATATTTTTTCATTTTTCATTTGTTGATAGAGTGAATTACATTGATTAATTTCAAATGTTAAAACCACCTTGCCTTTCTGGGATAAATTCTACTTGTTCATGATGTATAATCCTTTCTCGATATTATTGAATTTTATTTTATAAATGTTTGCTTAAAATTTTAGTGTGTTCAGAAGCTTTTTTTTCTTTTTGGGACAGGATCTTCCTCTGTTACCCAGGCTGGAGTGCAGTGGCACAGTCACGGCTCTTTGCAGCCTCAACCTCCTGGGCTCAAGCGATCCTTCTGCCTCAGCCTCTTGAGTAACTGGGACTGCAGGCACATACCACCATATCTGGCTAATTTTTTTTTTTTCTTTTTGTAGAGATAGGGTCTCCTTATGTTTCCCAGGCTGGTCTTGAACTCCTGGGCTCAAGTGATCCTCTTGCCTCCCAAAGTTCTAGGATTATAGGCATGAGCTATCATGCCCAACCTATGAAGCTTTTTTGCTTTTCTTTTTTTCTTCCTTTTTTTTTCTTGCTCAAGGGTCTCACTGTCACCCAGGCTGGAGTTTAGTGGTACACTTGTAGCGCACTACAACCTGGAATTCCTAGGCTGAAGCCCTCCACCCGCCTCAGCCTCCTGATTAGCTGGGACTACAGGCATGTGCCACTGCGCCTGGCTAATATTTTTATTTTTATTTTTTTGTAGAAGCGGGGTCTCCCTTTGTTACCCAGGCTGGTCTTGAACTCCTGGGCTCAAGTGATCCTCTGGTCTCCCAAAGTGCTAGGATTATAGGTGTGAGCTATCATGCCCAACCTATGAAGCTTTTTTTCTTTTCTTTTTTTCTCCCCCCACCCCCTTTTTTTCTTTCTTGTGCAAGTATCTCACTGTCACCCAGGCTGGAGTTTAGTGGTACACTTGTAGCTCACTACAACCTGGAACTCCTAGGTTGAAGCCTTCCACCTGCGTCAGCCTCCTCAGTAGCTAGGACTATAGGCATGTGCCACTGCACCTGGCTAATATTTTTATTTTTATTTTTTTGTAGAAACCAGGTCTCCCTTTGTCACCCAGGCTGGTCTTGAACTCTTGGTTTTAGGCAATCCTCCCACTTCAGCCTGCTAAAGTACCTTTTTTTCCCCCGCTTCCCAATATTTTTGTCTGGTTTTAATCTCAGGTAATGCCAGCCTCATAGAATTACTTGGAAAATATTTTGTACTCTTCAACTTTCTGTAAGAGTTTGTATAAATGGTGTTATTTCTTCCTTAAATATTTGATAGAATTCACCAGTGAAGCCAACTGGACCTGAAGTTTTCTTTGTGAAAAAGTTTTAAAATACAAACTTAATTTCTTTAATAAATAAAGAGCTATTCAGTACTCTGTATTGTACTCGAGAAGAACCTCTGCAGGTCTCACATTCCCTAGGGTTCTTTCTTTGTGCAGTCTTCTATACTTTGTCCTGCCAATTCTAGTTCGCTTAATCTCCGCTACTTCTCAGCTCCACCTCTTAATAAGAGTCCAGTGATCTCCACTTGCATTTCCTCCCCCCGTATCATGGCCGTGGAAAGTCTCTTAAGTCATTAAGGTGGGGCAGTCATAGTGCTTACCTCATTTGTTTCATGTCTCTGATTATCATTGTCTGATGTCTAGTGTACTGTAAGACATTGATGATTTTGCTTGCTTTTTCATGTGTCAGGCAGAAAAGTGGTCCATGGTATTTCTTCTTGACTGTAAGCAGAAGTCCTATTCAAGTTACCCTACTTTTTGATGTCTTAAACTCAAGTATCTTACTCCTACTATAACTGTTCTTTGACCTCCTCAGACCTTTATCCTTTGAGCCCTTCATTTTCTTTACTTCCTTGACTGCTTCCTAGTTTGTTTTTACTGGTGTCTTTTACAGGCTGTAACCATTACCCATTAGTCCTTCTGCTCTTGTCAGTAATCTTAATGTGATTATGCCCCTGCTTCTCTATAGCTGATGCCCAGTAACACCTCATGCCATGATTGGTTGATTTTCCTTTACAATTCTCATACCCAATGCTGTACCTATAGATACCTATAGATAGCTCAACCCTCTGGATAAGTGCCTTCACAAATTCAAGGTTAACAGAGCTGGTAGGTGACTGAGCTGAGATTTGAAGCCAGGCAGTCTAGTTTCAGTGTCTCTTTTCTTAACTACTACACAAAAAGCATACTAGCAAGAAAGGAAAACTGTAGACCTGTTTCACTTATGCATGTTGGAACTAAGATCCAAAATAAAATATTAGCAAATTGAAACTCAATGAATGTGTATATGTGTATGTATATATATACATACATGCACCAGCATCTTCATATATTCAGGAAATGCAAAGTAAATAAGTGAGATAAGTACTTGTAGAATGAAGAAAATAACAGAATTTAAGTTACAGTAAAATTTTCTTCAGATTATAGTCGATCTATGAAGATTGAAAGTGTTTCCCTCATTATTAATACATAATTTACTTCTTACCCTATTTGAATTACTGAGGACGCAGATCTATTTTTTTTTTCTTAATTGAAAACTCAGGGGAAAAAAGAGGTTTGTATTGTGATTAATAGTTTTTCTTTTTTTAAAATTTAACTTTTATTTTAAGTTCACGGGTGCATGTGCAGGTTTGGTATATAGGTAAACTTGTGTCGTGGGTGTTTGTTGTACAGATTATTTTGTCACCCAGGTATTAAGCCTAATACCCATTAGTTACTTGTCCTGATCCTCTCCCTTCTCCCACCCTTCACCCTCCAATAGGCCACAGTGTGTGTTGGTCCCCTCCATGTGTTCTCATCATTTAGTTCCCACTTATAATTGAGAACATGCCGTATTTGGTTTTCTGTTCCTGCATTAGTTTGCTAAGGATAATGGCCTCCAGCTCCATCCATATTCCTGCAAAGGACATGATCTCGTTCTTCTTTATGGCTGCATAGTATTCCATGGTATACATGTACCACATTTTCTTTAACCAGTCCACCATTGATGGGCATTAAGGTTGGTTTCATGTCTTTACTCTTGTGAATAGTGTTGCAGTGGACATGCATGCTCATGTGTCTTTGTGGTGGAATGACTTATATTCCTTTGGATGTATACTCAGTAATGGGATTAAAGGGTTGAATGGTATTTCTGTCTTTAGGTGTTTGAGGAATTACCACAGTCTTCCACAATGGTTGAACTAATTTCCGCTCCCACCAAAATGTATAAATGTTCCTTTTTCTCCACAACTTCACCAGCATCTGTTATTTTTTGACTTTTTAATAATAACCATTCTAACTGGTGTGAGATAGTATCTCACTGTGGTTTTGATTTACATTTCTCTAGTGATCAGTGATGTTGAGCTTTTTTTCGTATGCTTGCTGACCATATATATGTCTTCTTTTAAAAGGTGTCTGTTCATGAGCTTTGCCCACTTTTTAATGGTATTTTTTCTTGTAAATTTAAGTTCCTTATAGATGCTGAATATTAGACCTTTGTCAGATGCACAGTTTGCGGAAATTTTCTCCCACTCTGCAGCTTGTTCACTCTGTAGATAGTTTCCTTTGCTGTGCCAAAGCTCCTAATTTTAATTGGTTTCCATTTGTCAGTTTTTGCTTTTGTTGCAATTGCTTTTGGCATTTTTGTCATGAAATCTTTGCCTACTCCTATGTCCAGATGGTGTTGCCTAGGTTGTCTTCTGGGGTTTTTATAGTTTGGGGTTTTACATTTAAGTCTTTAATACATCTTGAGTTATTATTTATTTATTGTGTAAGCAAGGAGTCCAGTTTCAGTCTTTTTTCATATGGCTTGCCAGTTATCCAAGCACCATTTAAAGTAGGGAATTCTTTCCCAATTGCTTGTTTTTGTTAGGTTTGTTGAAGATCAGATAGTTGTAGGTATGTGGCTGTAATTCTGTGTTCACTATTTTGTTCCATTGGCCTATGTGTCTGTTTTTCGCACCAGTACCATGCTGTTTTGGTTACTGTGGCCCTGTAGTGTAATTCGAAGTCAGGAAACATGATACCTTCAGGTTTGTTCTTTTTGCTTAGAATTACTTTGGCTATTCAGTCTCTTTTTTGGTTTCATATGAATTTTAAAGTTTTTTCCAGAGAAACACTCCATAGTTTTCTGTGTAGGAGTCTAAAACATCTTCTATTGTATTTATTCCTAGGCATTGATTTTTTTTATGGTACTATAAATAGCATCTTTTACTGTTTTCTAACTTTATGTTGCCAGTATCTAGAAATATAATTAATTTTTATATATTGACTTTGTATCTAACAACTTTGTAATCTTAATGATTGATTTTTAAGAATGTATCTGTGGTTTTTTTGGATTAATCACATATGCACTTATAACTATGAATAATGACAGTGGTTTCATCCTTTCCAGCCTTTGTACCTTTTAGGTCTTTTACTTGTTTTACTGCATTAACTTTGACCTCCAATAGAGTGTTGAGTAAATGTCATAAGAATTTATCCTTATGTGATTCCTAATTCGGGGGAAAGTTTTCAACATTTTTACTCATAAGTATGATGTTTGTTGTGTATTTTACATAAGCGTTCATTATAATAACAGTGTTCCCTTATAGTCTTACTTTGCTAAGGCTTTATTATGAATATATCTTGAATTTCATCAGATGTTCTTTAAAAATAACTTTGAGATGAAGATAGTTTTTATCATTTTTTGCTAGTTTATTTTCAGTTTCTTTATTTTCTGGGCTTATCTTTATTTACTCCACTTGGCTTTCTTTGAATTTAATTTGGTGCTGTTTTTCTAAATTCTTGGAATGCATTTGTAACTTCAGACTTTTTCTCTAGTATATGCAATTAAAGCTACAGATTTCTCTTTAAGAAAGTTTTGAGGTATCACATTTTCACTATTGTTCACTTCAAAATACTTTAAAATTTATTTTGTAATTCCTCCTGAGTTCTTTCTTCTTCTTCTTCTTCTTCTTTTTTTTTTTTTTCTTTTTTGAGATAGAGTCTTGCTGTGTTTCCCAGGCTGGAGTGTAGTGCAGTCACAGCTCACTGTAGCCTCAAACTCCTAGGCTCAAGTGATTTCCTGCTTTGGCCTGCCAAAGCAGTGAGATAACAGGCATGAGCTACCATGCCTGGCCAAAAGTGATTTCTGAACTTCCAAACATATAGAGGATATAGAGGATTTTCCTTTGTTGTTGTTGTTGTTGTTGTTTTTTGGTTCTTGATACTAACTTTATTGTGCTGTTGTAAGGTAACATACTGTCTTTGGTTTCAGCCCTTTGAACATTATTGAGACTTTCTTTTACCAGTAAATAATCAACATTAAATGTTCTGTGTGATCTTGAAAAGAATGTGTGATTGCAAATTTATTGGGTACTATGTTGTATGTATGTTACCTTTCTTGATGTAAATAAAAATATGGTCTTGTTATTTCTTTTTCTTTCTCTTTTCTTCTTCTTCTTTTTTTTTTTTTTTTAGAGTCTCACTCTGTCACCCAGGCTGGGGTGCAGTGGTGTGGTCTTGCCTCACTACAACCTCTGCCTCCCAGGTACAAGTGATTCTCCTGCCTCAGCCTCCCAAGTAGCTGGGATTACAGGCATGTGCCACTACACTCAGCTGATTTTTGTAGTTTTAGTAGAGATGGGGTTTTGCCATGTTGGCCGGGGTGGTCTCGAACTCCCGACCTCAAGTGATCCACCTGCCTTAGTCTCCCAAAATGCTAGGATTACAGGCATGAGCCACCAGGCCTGGGCTGGCTTTGTTATTACCAAGACCTCTCACCTTTATTCTGGTGAATAAAGGTCTTCCCCCATTGTCTCTTACCCATTCCTGTTTAATTTGGATTCTTTGTCCTGCAATTTCTCCTCAAGGTGGAGGTTTGTCCTGGAAGAGTTTCAAAATTTCAATTGGTTTTAAGAATTCTAAAAAATATGACTATAGCTTATCTTCCCAATGCTTCTCAATTTTTGTAGCAGGAATAAGATGTGGAGAATATATTTTACTTTCATTAACCCGAAGAGCACACCAGCAGAGACTGAGAATTCATGTTTATGAAATCAGAAAAGGTAGTTCTTTGCAGATGTTATTTTTTTTGACTTTGGCAGTGATTAGTTGGCTTAGATATAGAAAAGGGCCTATTTTCAAGTTTTAAAATGGTGTATTGAAATTGATGATTCATATTCTCTTGAGAAGCAGTGGAGACTAGCCCGTTTTGCATCGGATACATTAAATGATTACTGTATTTCTAGTTTTAAAGAATTGAACATTATTCAATGAACTGAAATCTGTTCTCCCCCTTGTTTCAGATCAAAGACTAAGTGAAGATTTTAGGCGGTATCAAATGGAAAATTTTTCTAAATATTCATCTGTACAGGTATGTAAATTATAAATTCTACTTGGGAATATTCTCATGTGAAGTTGCCTACAGCACTTTGAAACTTGGCTTACAACTTTGACTCCTGTAATGGGAAAGCTTGTTTTTGCTTAATGAAAGTAAATCTTTTGTCAATAGAAATTGCCCTTTTCCCCCAACCAGAGTTGAAGCTTATATATTATATTTGATATATAAAATGTCTGAGTTCTAAAATGAGAATTCATTTGAATTTTGAAACATCCTAAAATTGTTTCTCAATATACATCTAGTTCTGTGTTTTAATTCTGTGCATTCTCATAAATTATGACAGAAGCATAAACTAATGCAAATTGTAAATAATATATGGTTTTTTGAAAATATCTTTTTTCTTTGGTTGTCATATCTTCTTATTTAAATATTGTGTTTAAAAAATTCTTTAGCCAGAAAGGTATAATTATTGGTGGACTTTGCATTACAGAATATTTAAAGGAAGGTAATGACTCATAGGTTAGTGGTGACTCTCTATAGAAGCAAATAGGAGTGTTTTGCTTTTACATAAATGCATTTTATAATTAGAACTTAATTTGGTTTGGATCTGTGTCCCCGCCCAAATCTCATATGGAATTGTAACCTCCAGTGTTGGAGGAGGGGGCCTGGTGGAAGGTGATTGGATCATGGGTGCAAATTTCCCCCTTTCCCTTCTCAGGATAGTGAGTGAGTTCTCATGAGATCTGGTGGTCTTAGGTGTGTAACATCTTCCCATTCTCTCTCTTCCTCCTGCTCTGGCCATGTAAGACATTCCTGCTTCCCCTTCATCTTCCACCATGATTGAACATTTCCTGAGGCTTCCCCAGCCATGCTTCCTGTACAGCCTCTGTTGGGGAAACCAGCCCCACACCACCTGGCGGGTACCCTGAGTTCAGTGGAGACAAAGGAGTTAGAAAGAGACAGAATATGCGTTTAAAAGGTGGGTTCAGGGGACCGGAACATTGGAGGCTTGCTCGTGGCCCAGAGCTCTTCTCCGCCTAATTTATTGGTTTACAAGATCTTTGTTCTTAGGGCAGACGGGAGGGGTAGGAAGCGATGAGGAAAAGGATTAATCAATGAAGGAGTACTCGTGAGTCATTCAATAAGATATATAGCAGTGGCAGGTTTCTGTGAATTTCATTGAGCAAAGGTGTGTGTCTAAGCTACTTAAGATCTTTATAGGGATTGAAACAAGTGAGAGTGGGTCTCAGGAGGAGCCAAGATGTTTGATTATACTCCACTGCTTCAAGGGAGTGTTATCTCCCTGAGCAACCTGTGGAATGCCGCTGAGCTATTACGCTCTCAGGGCATAAAGATATGAAGGCAATAAGGAGACTCTTCTCCTCAGAGGCTGCCCATGGCTCCCCATAGGTGTCTCATACAAGGGAGACCAACTCATCTGGCACCTCAGAAACTCTTTTTCCCACAGCCCGCAGAACCATGAGCCAACTAAACCTTTTTTCTTTATAAATTACCCAGTCTCAGATGTTTATAGTATTGTGAGATTGGATTGATATAGAAAATTTGTACCAGCGAATGGACATTGGTATAAAGATACTGAAAATGTGGAAACGACTTTGGAACTGCATAATGGGCAGAGTTTGGAACAGTTTGGAGGGCCCAGAAGAAGACAGGAAGATGAAGGAAAGCTTGGTACTTCCAAGAGACTTGTTGAATGGTTGTGACCCAAATGCTCATAGTGATATGCATAGTAATGTCTAGGCTGAGGAGGTCTTAGATGGAGAAGAGGAATTTACTGGGAACTAGGGTAACGGTCACTCTTGCCATGTTGTAGAAAGAGACTGGCAGCTTTGTGCCCCTGCTCTAGGGATCTGTGAAACTTTGAAACACATATGTGTTTGCAAAGAGATGGTCTGAAACTGGAACTTATATTTAAAAGGGAAGTAGAGCATAATAGTTTGGAAAGTTTACAGCCTGACCATGTGATAGAAAAGAAAAACCCATTTTCTGGGGAGAAATTGAAGCTGGCTGTAGAAATTTGCAAAAGTATAATAAAATATTAAAAAATAAAAATAAAAAAGAGGAGCTGAATGCCTAAGACAATGAGGAAGATGCCTCAAAGCATTTTGGGGCCATTCACCACAGCCCCTACCATCACAGGCCTGCGGCCATAGGAGGGAAGAATGGTTTTGTGGGGCAGGCCCAGGGCCCCACTGCCCTGCACAACCTCAGGACATTGCTCCCTGTGTCCCAGCTGCTTCAGCTCCAGCTGTGGCTAAAAGGGTCCCAGATAACATCTCAGTCAACTGCTCCAGACCATAAGTCTTGGCAGCTTCCACATGGTATTAAGCCTGTGGGTCACAGAGGACAAGAGTTGAGGCCTGGAAGCTTCTGCCTGGATTTCAGAGGATATATGGAAATGCCTGGATGTCCACACAGAAGCCTGCTGCAGGGGTACAGCCCTCATGGAGAACCTCTGCTAGGGCAGTGCAGAGAGGAAATGTAGGACTGGAGCTCCCACACAGAATCCACACACTGGACACTGACTAGTGGGGGCTGTGAGAAGGGAGCTACCATCCTCCCGACCAAAGAATGGTAGGTCCACCAACTTGCACTATATGCCTGGAAAAGCCTTAGGCACTCAATGCCAGACTGTGAAAGCAGCTGCAGGGAAAGTACCCCTGCAGGGCAACAGGGGCAGAGCTGCCCAAGGCTGTGGGAGCCCACCCCTTACATCAGTGTTGCCTAGATGTGAGACATGGAGTCAAAGGAAATTATTTTGGGCCCCTGAGATTTAATGACTGCCCTTCTGGGTTTTGGACATGCCCTAGGGCCTGTAGACCCTGTCTTTTGATCACTGTCTCCCTTTTGGAAAGGGAGTATTTACCCAATTCTATACCTTCGTTGTATCTTGGAAGTAACTAACTTGTTTTTTATTTTACAGGGTCATAGGCAGAAGGGTCTTGCCTTGTCTCAGATGAGACTTTGGACTGTGGACTTTTGAGTTAGTGCTGAAATGAGTTAAGACTTGGGGCACTGTTGAGAAGGGATATGAGATTTGGGAAGGGCCGAGGGTGGAGCGATACACTTTGGATTTGTGTCCCCGCCCACATCTCATGTCAAATTGTAATCACCAGTGTTGGAGGAGAGCCCTGGTGGGAGGTGATTGGATCATGGGGGTGAATTTTCTCCTTGCTGTTCTCGTGATAGTGAGTGAGATCTCATGAAATCTGCTTGTTTACAAATGGGTAGTACCTCCCCCTTTTCTCTCTTCCTCCTGCTCCAGTCATGTAAGACGTGCCTGCTTTCCCTTCACCTTCTGCGTTCTGAAAGTTTCCTGAGGTCTCTCTAGCCAGGATTCCTGTACAGCTTGTGGAACAATTAGCCGATTAAGCCTCTTTTTGTAAATCACCCAGTCTTATGTATTTCTTTATAGCAGTGCAAGAATGGACTAATGCAGAACTAAAATTGTTTTCAAGGTATTAAAAGTGAAGATCTTGTTTTTAGTATGAAAAAGGAATAGTTTATTTGGTTGGCTTGAACACTTATTCTTATAGATTTTTTTAATGTATATTCAATATTTAGCTGACTGCTCTATGCTTTTATTTCCAAAGACCAGATTCAGAGTCTACAGAGTCTTGAAGCTATCCATTCACTATTTACTGTTATAACCATATTATTTTTATTATAATGTGTAATTTTTATGCATGCTTAATAATTGTAATAATTTAAGTGATAGAAAATCTTTCATATTCCAACAGCTTTTAAATTTTACTCAGAATCTTAAGATTTTTGCTTCTGTTTAGTGTCTTGTGGAATAGGCCTGAACAAAAGAGTAAAAAAAATTTATTTTAAAACCGCAGATGACTCTGGGCATGGTAGTGCATCGTATCTGTGGAAAGCTATGGTTGACTTGATTATGAAAGATGGTTTTAACAGATAGCATAATGGTGACTCTAGCCTTTCAGATGCACCTGCATTATGCATTGTGATTTACTAATTAAAGCTCAAGAGTAGCAGACCTAGTAGGGACAAATCTTCCTTTACAAGAGTGTCCTCTTTGGAAAAATTATAACTGCTTTACTTTTCTGAAGCTAACCATTCTTCTCTTATGTGTGCTATTCTTGTTGTCTTGCAACCAAATCTTGTTCCCTATCTCTTTAGTGGTAACATACTCTTACTGCGTAAGAGTCCTCTGCCATCCTCCATATCTTCAGAACATGTTGCTGTTTCCAGACTCCCATCCCCATGGACCTTGCTTTTCACTGCATGTTTTGCAGTAGTAAGAGAGGAGATGATATGACAGCATGAGAAGGAGATTAATCTGCTTTCTAGCAATAATGCCCATATCCTTGACCGTATGTAGTGCATCCCTAGAGGGTTCTTTACCTCAGATATATTACTTCAGTTTCTGAAAAAATGTTCAAGAGAATTTTTGTTTTTAGTTTGTTTTCTGTATGTTTTATAGTAAAGGAAGAAGTAGAAGGAAACCATTATCAATGGGTATGTGGGATCCAGGAGTGCTAGCTCATGTATCTTATCACTATAACTTAGTTGCTGCTGCTAGCAACAGAAATCCTTTATAAATTTGTGTTTCCCCTTTTTGTTTAGCCATGTTTTCCAGATACCTAGAACAGTTTGGTCAGTAGGCATTTGATAAATATTTGTTGAGTGAATGAAACAACTATGTTCTTCCTCTTTTTCCTTCCCTCCTACCCACTTATCTTCCAACATGATTTCAACTCTCTGTGTCAAATATAGTGAAAGTCATGGAGATATGAAAAGTCATGGTCAGCTTGGGAAATACAAGTAGTACTTACTTTTTAGTTTTATTTTTCAAAGTCCTAAAGTCCTTACAGTGGGTGTCATAAAATTGCCAGGAGTTGTGTTAAAGGAACATACTTTATTGAGACTTTTTATGACACTGGAAAAACAAAGCAACAGGAGTTTGATATTTATTTCTTGTATTTTAAGCTGGAACTTGAAACTTGATTTTCTATATAAACTTTGTTAGGTGTAATGGTGAAAATTCTTTAGTACAATCATTACATAATGATCATTTAGGCTTGCTTTGGATCAAAGTAAGTTTTCTGAATAGCCTTAAGATAACCATTTTGAAGCTTATTGTTCTTAGGGAACTGTGTTACCTTTATGGTAACTAACTATACTTTACATAAATTTTGTAGACATAGGCTGAAATTTGAAGTCTTCCAATGTGTTGAATAGCTTATATATTTAATATATTAAATATTTGGCTCATTATACTTTCATAATTCAATCATCTGCTCCCTTTGTTACAATTGTATGTAACTTTTCAACGATATTTTAAATAGCTGGTTTCTTGAATGATTTTTTTCAGGGTTGTGAAATTCAGTTGTCTTTCATTATTTTGTGTTTTCTGTATAAGGAAAAAGTATTTCAAGTGGCATTGCTCTCTGAATTACAGTAGTTGGCACTAGGTGACAAATATTCAAGATTAGAAAAAGATTTTGCTCAAGAAGCTAAGTGGAAAATTTCCCTTTTTCCCCATCCTTTATTCCATTTTTTTTCCCTTGAATACTTGCTTTGTTTTCATACCCAGGCTAATCGAATCCTCTTTGTTATCTATGCCACACCGGTACATGTGTCTACTGAGGGGGCTGAGGTTAGTGCTTTGATCTCTTGGTACTTGCTGAGGGCACAGGATGGAATACTAAAAATAAGTTTATTTTCTCTGAAAGCTCGCCTAAAAATATTTTCTTCTTCTAGCTTGGGAATTCTCTTTCTACTCATTACCCTCTTACCCAAAATTAAAACAAATAAATATTGAGATAGTCTGCTGGGGTATAAAAGGAGATACATAAGCTCGAATAAAAAGAAAGGGAGGAATACATATAAAAGCATAGTGCCAGAGAGGTATGAGTTAGCTATGGAGGGGAAAGACATCATAGTCCAAATATATACACTTATTCAACAAACATTAAATTACTGATTTAATGAATTTTGAGATCATAGCCTATGTTAGGTAAACTCTGGGGACAGGACTATGAATAACATAGACAAAGGATCCTCCTTCAGTAGAAGATATATGAATGAATGAAAGAGATGTGAAGAAATGAATGAAATAATTAAAATTATAATATCCTATGAAAGAAGCAGGGTGCTGAGATAGAAATTAATATGTGTATTGTTGTGGAGGTGGTGGTGGTAGAGACCTATTTTTGATAGAAAGGTCATAGGAGACTAAGAAGGAGCCTTGAGGCCCGAAAGAATTTGACATGTCTTGGGGTGGAGCAAGATGGCCGAATAGGAACAGCTCCAGTCTCCAACTCCCAGCGTGAGCAACACAGAAGACCGGTGATTTCTGCATTTTCAACTGAGGTACTGGGTTCATCTCACTAGGGAGTGCCGGACAATCGGTGCTGGTCAGCTGCTGCAGCCCGACCAGCAAGAGCTGAAGCAGGGCGAGGCATCGCCTCACCTGGGAAGCGCAAGGGGGAAGGGAATCCCTTTTCCTAGCCAGGGGAACTGAGACACACAACACCTGGAAAATCGGGTAACTCCCACCCCAATACTGCGCTTTAAGGAAACGGGCACACCAGAAGATTATATCCCACTTCTGGCCGGGAGGGTCCCACGCCCACGGAGCATCCCTCATTGCTAGCACAGCAGTCTGTGATCTACCGGCAAGGCAGCAGCGAGGCTGGGGGAAGGGCACCCGCCATTGCTGAGGCTTAAGTAGGTAAACAAAGCCACTGGGAAGCTCGAACTGGGTGGAGCTCACAGCAGCTCAAGGAAACCTGCCTGTCTCTGTAGACTCCACCTCTGGGGACAGGGCACAGTAAACAATAACAAACACAGCAGAAACCTCCGCAGACGCAAATGACTCTGTCTGACAGCTTTGAAGAGAGTAGTGGATCTCCCAACACGGAGGTTGAGATCTGAGAAGGGACAGACTGCCTGCTCAAGTGGGTCCCTGACCCCTGAGTAGCCTAACTGGGAGACATCTCCCACTAGGGGCAGTCTGACACCCCACACCTCACAGGGTGGAGTATACCCTTGAGAGGAAACTTCCAAAGCAAGAATCAGACAGGTACACTCGCTGTTCAGCAATATTCTATCTTCTGCAGCCTCTGCTGCTGATACCCAGGCAAACAGGGTCTGGAGTGGACCTCAAGCAATCTCCAACAGACCTATAGCTGAGGGTCCTGACTGTTGGAAGGAAAACTATCAAACAGGAAGGACACCTACACCAAAACCCCATCAGTACGTCACCATCATCAAAGACCAGAGGCAGATAAAACCACAAAGATGGGGAAAAAGCAGGGCAGAAAAGCTGGAAATTCAAAAAATAAGAGCGCATCTCCCCCGGCAAAGGAGCGCAGCTCATCGCCAGCAACGGATCAAAGCTGGCCGGAGAATGACTTTGACGAGATGAGAGAAGAAGGCTTCAGTCCATCAAACATCTCAGAGCTAAAGGAGGAATTACGTACCCAGCGCAAAGAAACTAAAAATCTTGAAAAAAAAGTGGAAGAATTGATGGCTAGAGTAATTAATGCAGAGAAGGTCATAAACGAAATGAAAGAGATGAAAACCATGACACGAGAAATAAGTGACAAATGCACAAGCTTCAGTAACGGACTCGATCAACTGGAAGAAAGAGTATCAGCGATTGAGGACCAAATGAATGAAATGAAGCGAGAAGAGAAACCAAAAGAAAAAAGAAGAAAAAGAAATGAACAAAGCCTGCAAGAAGAATGGGATTATGTAAAAAGACCAAATCTATGTCTGAAAGTGAGGGGGAAAATGGAACCAAGTTGGAAAACACTCTTCAGGATATCATCCAGGAGAACTTCCCCAACCTAGTAGGGCAGGCCAACATTCAAATCCAGGAAATACAGAGAACGCCACAAAGATACTCCTCGAGAAGAGCAACTCCAAGACACATAATTGCCAGATTCACCAAAGTTGAAATGAAGGAAAAAATCTTAAGGGCAGCCAGAGAGAAAGGTCGGGTTACCCACAAAGGGAAGCCCATCAGACTAACAGCAGATCTCTCGGCAGAAACTCTACAAGCCAGAAGAGAGTGGGGGCCGATATTCAACATTTTAAAGAAAAGAATTTTAAACCCAGAATTTTATATCCAGCCAAACTAAGTTTCATAAGTGAAGGAGAAATAAAATCCTTTACAGATAAGCAAATGCTTAGAGATTTTGTCACCACTAGGCCTACCTTACAAGAGACCCTGAAGGAAGCACTAAACATAGAAAGGAACAACCGGTACCAGCCATTGCAAAAACATGCCAAAATGTAAAGACCATCAAGGCTAGGAAGAAACTGCATCAACTAACGAGCAAAATAACCAGTTAATATCATAATGGCAGGATCAAGTTCACACATAACAATCTTAACCTTAAATGTAAATGGACTAAATGCTCCAATTAAAAGACACAGACTGGCAAACTGGATAAAGAGTCAAGACCCATCAGTCTGCTGTATTCAGGAGACCCATCTCACGCGCAGAGACATACATAGGCTCAAAATAAAGGGATGGAGGAAGATTTACCAAGCAAATGGAGAACAACAAAAAGCAGGGGTTGCAATACTAGTGTCTGATAAAACAGACTTTAAACCATCAAAGATCAAAAGAGACAAAGAAGGCCATTACATAATGGTAAAGGGATCAATTCAACAGGAAGAGCTAACTGTCCTAAATATATATGCACCCAATACAGGAGCACCCAGATTCATAAAGCAAGTCCTTAGAGACTTACAAAGAGACTTAGACTCCTATACAATCATAATGGGAGACTTCAGCACTCCACTGTCAACATTAGACAGATCAAAGAGACAGAAAGGTAACAAGGATATCCAGGAATTGAACTCATCTCTGCAGTAAGCAGACCTAATAGACATCTATAGAACTCTCCACCCCAAATCAACAGAATATACATTCTTCTCAGCACCACATCACACTTACTCCAAAATTGACCACGTAATTGGAAATAAAGCACTCCTCAGCAAATGTACAAGAACAGAAATTAGAACAAACAGTCTCTCAGACCACAGTGCAATCAAACTAGAACTCAGGACTAAGAAACTCAATCAAAACCGCTCAACTACATGGAAACTGAACAACCTGCTCCTGAATGACTACTGGGTACATAACGAAATGAAGGCAGAAATAAAGATGTTGTTTGAAACCAATGAGAACAAAGATACAACATACCAGAATCTCTGGGACACATTTAAAGCAGTGTGTAGAGGGAAATTTATAGCACTAAATGCCCACAAGAGAAAGCAGGAAAGATCTAAAATTGACACTCTAACATCGCAGTTAAAAGAACTAGAGAAGCAAGAGCAAACACATTCGAAAGCTAGCAGAAGGCAAGAAATAACTAAGATCAGAGCAGAACTGAAGGAGATAGAGACACAAAAAACCCTCCAAAAAATCAATGAATCCAGGAGTTGGTTTTTTGAAAAGATCAACAAAATTGACAGACCGCTAGCAAGACTAATAAAGAAGAAAAGAGAGAAAAATCAAATTGATGTAATAAAAAATGATAAAGGGGATTCACCACCAACCCCACAGAAATACAAACTACCATCAGAGAATACTATAAACACCTCTATGCAAATAAACTGGAAAATCTAGAAGAAATGGTTAATTTCCTGGACACTTATACTCTTCCAAGACTAAACCAGGAAGAAGTTGAATCCCTGAATAGACCAATAGCAGGCTCTGAAATTGAGGCAATAA
The DNA here is from genome assembly GCF_047675955.1 of Chlorocebus sabaeus. NCBI lineage: Eukaryota > Metazoa > Chordata > Mammalia > Primates > Cercopithecidae > Chlorocebus > Chlorocebus sabaeus. Next base: position 80,081,806 of record NC_132910.1, on the reverse strand, counting down.
TTAATAGCCTACCAACCAAAAAAGTCCAGGACCAGATGGATTCACAGCCGAATTCTACCAGAGGTACAAGGAGGAGCTGGTACCATTCCTTCTGAAACTATTCCAATCAATAGAAAAAGAGGGAATCCTCCCTAACTCATTTTATGAGGCCAACATCATCCTGATACCAAAGCCTGGCAGAGACACAACAAAAAAAGAGAATTTTAGACCAATATCCCTGATGAACATCGATGCAAAAATCCTCAATAAAATACTGGCAAACCGGATTCAGCAACACATCAAAAAGCTTACCCACCATGATCTAGTGGGCTTCATCCCTGGGATGCAAGGCTGGTTCAACATTCGCAAATCAATAAACATAATCCAGCATATAAACAGAACCAAAGAGAAGAACCACATGATTATCTCAGTAGATGCAGAAAAGGCTTTGGACAGAATTCAACAGCCCTTTATGCTAGAAACGCTCAATAAATTCTATATTGATGGAACGTACCTCAAAACAATAAGAGCTATTTATGACAAACCCACAGCCAATATCATACTGAATGGGCAAAAACTGGAAAAATTCCCTTTGAAAACTGGCACAAGACAGGGATGCCCTCCCTCACCACTCCTATTCAACATAGTGTTGGAAGTTCTGGCTAGGGCAATCAGGCAAGAGAAAGAAATCAAGGGTATTCAGTTAGGAAAAGAAGAAGTCAAATTGTCCCTGTTTGCAGATGACATGATTGTATATGTAGAAAACCCCATTGTCTCAGCCCAAAATCTCCTTAAACTTTTAAGCAACTTTAGCAAAGTCTCAGGATACAAAATTAATGTGCAAAAATCACAAGCATTCTTATACACCAGTAACAGACAAACAGAGAGCCAAATCATGAATGAACTTCCATTCACAATTGCTTCAAAGAGAATAAAATACCTAGGAATCCAACTTGCAAGGGATGTAAAGGACCTCTTCAAGGAGAACTACAAACCACTGCTCAGTGAAATAAAAGAGGACACAAACAAATAGAAGAACATATCATGCTCATGGATAGGAAGAATCAATATCGTGAAAATGGCCATACTGCCCAAGGTGATTTATAGATTCAATGCCATCCCCATCAAGCTACCAATGAGTTTCTTCACAGAATTGGAAAAAACTACTTTAAAGTTCATATGGAACCAAAAAAGAGCCCGCATCTCCAAGACAATCCTAAGTCAAAAGAACAAAGCTGGAGGCATCACGCTACCTGACTTCAAACTATACTACAAGGCTACAGTAACCAAAACAGCATGGTACTGGTACCATAACAGAGATATAGACCAATGGAACAGAACCGAGTCCTCAGAAATAATACCACACATCTACAGCCATCTGATCTTTGACAAACCTGACAAAAACAAGAAATGGGGAAAGGATTCCCTATTTAATAAATGGTGCTGGGATAATTGGCTAGCCATAAGTAGAAAGCTGAAACTGGATCCTTTCCTTACTCCTTATATGAAAATTAATTCGAGATGGATTAGAGACTTAAATGTTAGTCCTAATACCATAAAAATCCTAGAGGAAAACCTAGGTAGTACCATTCAGGACATAGGCATGGGCAAAGACTTCATGTCTAAAACATCAAAAGCAACGGCAGCAAAAGCCAAAATTGACAAATGGGATCTCATTAAACTAAAGAGCTTCTGCACAGCCAAAGAAACTACCATCAGAGTGAACAGGCAACCTACAGAATGGGAGAAAATTTTTGCAATCTACTCATCAGACAAAGGGCTAATATCCAGAACCTACAAAGAACTCAAACATATTTACAAGAAAAAAAGAAACAACCCCATCAAAAAGTGGGCAAAGGATATGAACAGACATTTCTCAAAAGAAGACATTCATACAGCCAACAGACACATGAAAAAATGCTCATCATCACTGGCCATCAGAGAAATACAAATCAAAACCACAATGAGATACCATCTCACACCAGTTAGAATGGCGATCATTCAAAAGTCAGGAAACAACAGGTGCTGGAGAGGATGTGGAGAAATAGGAACACTTTTACACTGTTGGTGGGATTGTAAACTAGTTCAACCATTATGGAAAACAGTATAGCGATTCCTCAAGGATCTAGAACTAGATGTACCATATGACCCAGCCATCCCATTACTGGGTATATACCCAAAGGATTATAAATTATGCTGCTATAAAGACACATGCACACGTATGTTTATTGCGGCACTATTCACAGTAGCAAAGACTTGGAATCAACCCAAATGTCCATCAGTGACAGACTGCATTAAGAAAATGTGGCACATATACACTATGGAATACTATGCAGCCATAAAAAAGGATGAGTTTGTGTCCTTTGTAGGGACATGGATGCAGCTGGAAACCATCATTCTCAGCAAACTGTCACAAGAACAGAAAACCAAACACCGCATGTTCTCACTCATAGGTGGGAACTGAACAATGAGATCACTTGGACTCGGGAAGGGGAATATCACACACCGGGGCCTATCATGGGGAGGGGGTAGGGGGAAGGGATTGCATTGGGAGTTATACCTGATGTAAATGACGAGTTGATGGGTGCTGACGAGTTGATGGGTGCAGCACACCAACATGGCACAAGTATACATATGTAACAAACCTGCACGTTGTGCACATGTACCCTAGAACTCAAAGTATAATAATAAAATTTAAAAAAAAATAAAAATAAAAATAAATAAATAAATAAATAAATAAAAAAGAATTTGACATGTCTTGTACAATGTATAGGAGTTTGTGCCAACTGTCATCAAATAATATTTATTTGAAAATTATATTAAAGAAATGGCAAAGCTACTCCTATTGCTCATGAGTTAACAAATATAAGACTCAATAGATAAAATATAACAATTCACCTGTACTGTTTGAGTTGAATCAAATTATCAGCTTTCTAGACCAGCACTGTCCAATAGATCTTTCTCTGATGATAGAAATGTTATATAATTCTGCACTGTCCAGTATTGTAGCCACTAGTTACATGGGGCTTTTGACCCGTTGAAATTAGGCTAATACAACTGAAGAAATGAATGCTTTATTTAATTTTCATATTAAATGAATAAAATTTAGATTTAAATAGTTACATAAGCTTGAAGCTTTTGTATTGGCCATTGTGATTCTGGACTCTCTATTGATGAGTTACTCACATAAAATCTTGAAGGGATGATTTTGCATCATCCCATGATGCTAGGAGATTGATGATTTACCACATTACAGGGAGTTTGACTGTAAGTTTATCAGTTACTTATGCTGTTCATCAACATTTATTGATAAGTGATGAAAATTAACCTCCTCATGATATGAACTAAAGGATTAAGAGATTTCCTGCCGTCCTTTAAGATGTATAGGAACATCTTCCCAAAATGCTAGCCAATCTGTTTTCTTCCAAAGGATAGAGGAAAAGATGCAATTTACGTATTTGGTAGCCAATATTGATTAGAGTGAGAGCCAAAAGTAAATTACAAAATTGTAATTAGAGTACTTACAGAGTGTATAATTGTCTTAGAGAAAGAAAAGTATCCAGAGAATTTGCTTACCTAACCACAGTCCAATATTATTGACATTTTTTTCTGTGATACACCATCAACACTATCTCAGGGAGTCATCTAGAGAGCAAAGATAATTAGATACCCAGTGTGGTAGCTGAGGCCTGTGAACTCAGCATTTTGGGAGACTGTGGCAGGAGGATAATTGAAGCTGGGGGTTTGAGACCAGCCTGAGGAACATAGCAAGACCCCATCTCTACAAAAAGTTAAAAAATTTAGCATGGCATGATAGTGCATGCCTATAGTTCTGGTTACCCAGGAAGCAGAGGTGGGAGGATCTCTTGAGTCCAGAAATTCGAGGCTGCAGTGAGCTATGCTTGCACCATTGCACTCCAGTTTGGGTAATAGAACAAGACCCTGTCTCTAATTTTTAAAAAGATAGGTAGAAATTAATTACACAATGTCAGTTATTTAAGATTCAAGAAATACAGAATTATTTAAATTATTCCTTTATTTAGTATAGCTTGTTTAAGTTTTGTTTTAGAGATAATGAAAATAACATTTGTAAATGTTTTTTAGGCAATTTCAGTCTTACTCTCACAGCATGATTTTTTTTATTACTGCTTGAGTTATTAAGTAATGGGGTTTTTTTCTTCTAAAAGTTTCATTAGCAAATGGAAAGGGATTGCTAAGTCAACATTTTTATTCTTTTAAAGATTTTTTATCTCTGTTTTGACATATTGTGCTTATTTTCATCTTACAACTTTTATAATTACTTTGGATTATTGGGTCATTTATTCTTATGTTTGTATTTTCTTAGCAATTGTTATTAGAAAATAGTTTTTGAACAGTGTTTTTACATAATTCAGCCTAACTAATATTTTCGACCACTACCTTTATGGAAAGAATTATGCCAAGTGCTTTCGTTATATGAAGTTAAAATAAAATGACCATATTATAGGAACTTAAAGACTAAGAAAAATATGGAATGAGACAAATATCAAACAACATGGTAAACGGCATATTATTTGTATCTTAAGAACATTAAAAACAAATGTGTGTATTAAGGGTAACAAAAGAAATATAGTTGGAGAGATCAGGAAAAGTTTCTTGAAAATGTAGCATATCTTATGGACATTGAAGAGTAGATGAAATTTCAAAATAACTTGATGAAGGCAAAACTAGAGGTGGTTGGGAGTGTTTCACCCACTGGCGTAAGAAGCCAAAGGAGATGAGAGAATGAGCATCGTATTTGGGGAATAAAATATATTTCAATTTATATAATGTATTTGGCATATAGGAAAGAATGTGAAAAGCATTAGGTTGAGTAGGTTATAGAGAGCTATGAATGATTATGTTGAAGAGTCTGGATTTAATTGAATAAGCATTGGTAGACTGCTAAATATTTTTAAAAGAATGACTTTCTGAATAATCTGAAAGAAATTCATTTATTCATTGATCTATAACTAATTTGTTGTGCACCTATAAGTAGTGAGGTATTGTGTTAGACTCTGGCAATATGATAGTAAATAAGGCAGGCATAGTGTGATCTATAAGCTAAATTAAAATGGAGTGAAATGTGATAGGAGTAACAATCAGGAAACCCATATAAATGATGGGTGGATCAATTAGCCCATAAGTTACTGTTTTATAAAATGTTATTCATCTCCCCCTTTCAGTCATAACAATTTATAAGATTTGGATTTTATAACAATTAAGAAACTTGAGAAGTAATATTTTAAAGTCATCCCAAGTAGCTTTTGTAACTAACTTTTGAACAATTGAAAGTTAAATACAATGGACAGAGTAGCATGCAGAGGCTCACATTGTGAATTTTTGCTCCAGAACACTACAGGAATAAGTCAGGAAATCCAAGAGGACCCACAGACCCTCTGAAGGAAGCAGATTGCTCCTGCAGGACCCAGGAGACATCCCAAATACCATGGTATGCATGGCTGAGAGACCCACAGATGGTTCACATCACAGGACTCTGTATAGACAACCCCCACTACAAGCCCAGAACCTAGTAGACTTGCTCAGTGGCTAGATCCAGAAGAGAGATAACAATCACTACAACTAGACTCTCAGGAAACCACATCCATAGGAAAAGGGGCAGAGTATTACATCAAGGGAACACCCCAAGGGACAAAAGAATCTGAACAACAGTTTTCAGCCCTAGACCTTTCCTCTGACAGAGCCTAGCTAAATGAGAAGGAACCAGAACACCAACCCTGATAATATGACAAAACAAAGCTCTTCAACACCCCCCCCCCCAAAATCACACTAGTTCACCAGCAATGGCTCCAAACCAAGAAGAAATCCCTGGTTTACCTGAAAAAGAATTCAGGAGGTTAGTCATTAAGCTACTCAGGGAGGGACGACAGAAGGTGAAGCCCCATGCAAGGAAATCCAAAAAATGAGACAAGAAGTGAAGGGAGAAATATTCAAGGAAATAGATAGCTTGAAGAAAAAAACAATAAAAAATTCAGGAGACTTTGGACATACTTTTAGAAATGCAAAATGCTCTGTAAAATCTCAGCAATAGAATTGAACAAGTAGAAGAAAGAAATTCGGAGCTCGAAGAAAAGGTCTTTGAATTAACCCAATCCAACAAAGACAAAAAGGAATAGGAAAATATGAACAAAGCCTCCAAGAAGTCTGGAATTATGTTAAACAACTAAACCTAAGAATAATTGGTGTTCCTGAGGAAAAAGAGAATTCTAAAAGCTTGGAAATATTTGGGGGAATAATTGAGGAAAACTTCCTTGGCCTTGCTAGAGTCCTAGATATCTAAACACAAGAAGCACAAAGAACATCTGGGAAATTCATCACAAAAAGATCTTTGCCTAGGTACGTTGTCATCAGGTTATCCAAAGTTAAGATGAAGCAAAAAATCTTTAAGACCTGTGAGACAAAATCATCAGGTAACCTATAAAGGAAAAGCTATTATATTAACAGCAGATTTCTCAGCAGACAAACTGGAAGGGATTGGGGCACTATCTTCAGCCTCTTCAGACAAAACAATTATCAGCCAAGAATTTTGTATCTAGCCAAACTAAGCATCATATATCAAGGAAAAGATACAGTCATTTTCAGGCAAACAAATGCCGAGCAAATTCGCCATTACCAAGCCACCACTACAAGAACTGCTAAAAGGAGCTTCAAATCTTAGAGCCAAAACTTAGAAACACATCAAAACAGAACCTCTTTAAGACATAAATTACACAGAACCTATAAAACAAACGAAAAAGCTAAAAAAGCAAAAACAAAAAAACCAAAGTACACAGGCAAAAAGAGCACGATGAATGCAACAGTACCTCACATTTCAATACTAACATTGAATGTAAATGGCCTAAATGCTCCACCTAAAAGATACAAAACCACAGAATGGATAACAACTCACCAACCAACTATCTGCTGGCTGTGGGAGACTCACCTAAAACATAAGGACTCACATAAACTTAAAGTGAAGGGGTGGAAAAATAATTTCATGCAAATGGACATCAAAAGCAAGCAGGAGTAGCCATTCTTATATCAGACAAAAACAAAACAAAACAAAAAAACTTCAACAGCAGTTAAAAGAGACAAAGAGGGACATTATATGCTGGTAAAAGGCCTTGTCCAACAGGAAGATATCACAATCGTAAACATAAATGCACCTAACACTGGAGCTCCCAAATTTATAAAACAATTACTATGAGACCTAAGAAGTGAAATAGACAGCAACACATTGATAGTAGGGGACTTCAGTACTCCACTGACAGCCCTAGGCAGGTCATCAAGACTGAAAGTCAACAAAGAAACAAGGGATTTAAACTACACCTTGGAACAAGTGGACTTAGCAGATATATACAGAACATTCCATCCAACAACCACAGAATACACATTCTGTTCAACAGTGCATAGAACCTTCTCCAAGATGGACCATACAACAGACCATAAAATGGGCCTCGATAAATTGAAGAAAATTGAAATTATATCAAGCACTCTGTCAGACCACAGTGGCATAAAACTGGAAATTAACTCCAAAAAGAACCTTCAAAACCATGCAAATACATGGAAATTAAGTAAGCCTGCTCTTGAATGAGCATTGGGTCAAAAACGAAATCAAGATAGAAATTTAAAAATTCTTTTAACTGAATGACAATAATTACACAACCTACCAAACCTCTGGGATACAGCAAAGGCAGTGCTAAGAGGAAAGTTCATAGCTTTAAACACCTACATCAAAAAGACTGAAAGAACACAAGCTGACATTCCAAGGTCACACCTCAAGGGACTAGAGAAACAAGAACAAACTAAACCCAAACCCAGCAGAACAAAGGAAATAAACAAGATTAGAGCAGAATTAAGTGAAATTGAAACAAACAAGCAAGCAAGCAAGCAAACAAAAAAAACCGAAAAATAAATAAAACAAAAAGCTGGTTCTTTGAAGGGATAAATAAAATTGATAGACCATTAACAAGATTAGCCAAGAAAAGAAGGGAGAAAATCCAATAACCTCACTAAGAAATGAAACACGAAATATTACAACTGTCACCACTGAAATACAAAAGATCATTTAAGCCTACTATGAACATCTTTGTGCACATAAAGTAGAAAACCTAGAAGAGATGCATAAATTCCTGCAAAAATACAACCCTCCTAGCTTAAATCAGGAAGAATTAGATTGCCTGAACAGACTGATAACAAGCAGCGAGATTGAAATGGTAATTAGAAAATTACTAACAAAAAAAAAGTCCAGGACCAGATGGATTCATAGCAGAATTCTACCACACATTCAAAGAAGAATTGGTGCCAAGAATTTTGATACTATTCCACAAGATGGAGAAAGAACCCTCCCTAATTCATTCTATGAAGCCAGCATTACCCTATTATCAAAACCAAGAAAGGACATATCCAAAAAAGAAAACTACTGACCAATGTCCTTGATAAACATAGATACTGAAATCCTTAACAAAATACTAGCTAACTGTATCCAACAACGTAGCAATAAGATAATCCAGTATGATCAATTGGGTTTTAGAGCAGGGATCCAGGGATGGTTTAACATACGCAAGTCAATACATGTGATACCCCACATAAACAGAATTAAAAATAAGAATCACATGATCATCTCAATAGATGCAGAAAAAGCATTCAACAAAATCCGGCACTCCTTTATGATTAAACCTCTCAACAAAATTGGCATACAAGGGACACGCCTCAGTATAATACAAGCCATCTATGACAAGCCCACAGCCAACTAATACTGAATGGGGAAAAGTGGAAAGCATTCCCTCTGAGAACTGGAACAAGACAAGGATGCCCACTCTCACCACTCCTCTTCAACATTGTACTGAAAGTCCTAGCCAGAGCAATCAGACAAGAGAAAGAAATAAAGGGCATCCAAATTGGTAAAGAGGAAGTCAAACTGTCACTGTTTGCTGATGATATGATTGTTTACCTCGAAAACCCTAAGGACTCTTCCAGAAAGCTTCTAGAACTGATAAAATAATTCAGCAAAGTTTCCAGATACAAGATTAATGTGCACAAATCAGTAGCCCTTCTATACACCAATAGCAACCAAGCAGAGAATCAGATTAAGAACTTGACCCCTTTTACAATAGCTGCAAAAATGAATAAATAAAATACTTAGGAATATACCTAACCAAGGGGTCAAAGTACAAGGAAAACTATGAAACACTGATGAAAGAAATCATAGATGACACAAATAAATAGAAACACATCCCATACTCATGGATTAGTAGAATCAACATTGTGAAAATGACCATATTTCCAAAAGCAATCTACAAATTCCATGCAATTCCCATCAAAATACCTTTATTCTTCACAGAATTAAAAAAAAACAATTCTAAAATTCATATGGAACTAAAAGAGAGCCTGCATAGCCAAAACAGGACTAAGCAAAAAGAACAAATCTGGAGGCATCACACTACCTGATTTCAAACTATGCTATAAGGCCATAGTCACCAAAACAGCATGGTACTGGTATAAAAATAGGCACATAGACCAATGGAACAGAATAGAGAACCCAGAAATAAACCCAAATACTTACAGCCAACTGATCTTTGACAAAGCAAACAAAAACATAAAGTGGGGAAAGGACACCCTTTTCAACAAATGGTTCTGGGATAATTGGCTAGCCACATGTAGGAGAATGAAACTGGATCCTCATCTCTCACCTAAACAAAAATCAACTCAAGATGGATTAAAGACTTAAATCTAAGACCTGAAACTGTAAAAATTCTAGAAGATAACATTGGAACAACCCTTATAGACATTGGCTTAGGCAAGAATTTCATGACTAAGAAGAACCCAAAAGCAAATGCAATTGAAAACAAAGATAAATAGCTGGGATCTAATTAAACTAAAGGGCTTTTGTACAGCAAAGGAACAGTCAGCAGAGTAAACAGACAACTCACAGAGTGGGAGAAAATCTTCACAATCTATATATCTGACAAAGGCCTCATATCCAGAATCTACAACAAACTCAAACAAATCAGCAAGAAAAGAACAAACAATCCCATCAAAAAGTGGGCTAAGGACCAGAATAGACAATTCTCAATAGAAGATATACAAATGGCCAACAAACATATACATATAGACAAATTCTCAAAAGAAGATGTACAAATGGCCAACAAACATATGAAAAAGTGCTCAACATTACTAATGATCAGGGAAATGCAAACCAAAACCACAACATGATACCACCTTACTCCTGCAAGAATGGCCATTATCAAAAAATCAAAAAACAGTAGATGTTGGCATGGATGCAGTGAACAGGGAACACTTCTACACTGCTGGTAGGAATGTAAACTAGCACAACCAGTATGGAAATCAGTGTGGAGATTGCTTAAAGAGCTAAAAGTAGGACTACCATTTCATCCAGCAATCCTACTACTGATATACACACACACACACACACACACACGTATATATATATACACACACACATATATACATATATACATATATACATATATGTATATATGATGGAATACTACTTATCCTTGAAAAGGAATGAATTAATGGCATTTGCAGCAACCTGGATGAGATTGGAGGCTATTATTCTAAGTGAAGTAATTCAGGAATGGGAAACCAAATATTGTATGTTCTGACTCATAATTGGAAGCTATGCTATGAGGATGTAAAGCATAAGGATGACACAGTGGACTTTGGGGACTCAGGTGGAAAGGGTGGCAAGGAGCTGAGGGCTGAAAGACAAATTGGGTACAGTGTATACTGCTTGGGTGATGGGTGCAACAAAATGTCACAAATCATCACTAAGAAACTTACTCATGTAACCAAACACCACCTGTTCCCCAACAACCTGCGGAAATAACATTTAAAAAAAAAAAAAAAAGTTAAAATATTACTTCTGTCCCAGGCATGGTGTCTCACGCCTGTAATCCCAGCACTTAGGGGAGGCCAAGGCAGGTGAATTGCTTGAGGTCAGGAGTTTAAGACCAGCCTGGCCAACATGGTGAAACCCCATCTCTACTAAAAATACAAAAATTAGCCAGTCATGGTGGTTTGCACCTGCTATCCCAGCTACTTGGGAGGCTAAGTCAGGAGAATCACTTGAACCAGCGAGGTGGCAGTTGCAGTAAGCTGAGATCGTTCCATTGCACTCCAGCCTGGGTGACAGAGCCAGACTCCATCTCAAAAAACAAACAAACAAAACTTCTTAGTCTTTTTAAAGTATAAACTATTTTTAGTAGTCTAGGATAAATCAGTTTCTGAAATTATGTAGACTACTAGATGCGTTTATTATTTTATTCATCAAGATACACTATGGAAGATTGCCTTTTCATTTTATCTAATTCATATTGCAGTTCTCCTGGAACCATGTGAACATATCATTTAAAGTTTTGCATTTCAAGAGTTAATCCTTCCCATGTTGGTTAAATGCTTATAATATATTCATTGAGTTAGCTAATGATTTGGGATTTTTTTTCTCATATTTAGAAAAACAGAAAAGATAATGAGCCAAGATTTATTAAGAGTTTTCTGTGTCAGGAATTAAGCTAAACACTTTATGTATCTTATTCTTTATTTTGAAAATTTATATACTCTAAGCATACATCAAAATATAGAAGAGAAAACTAATACCTGTGTACCTACCACCCAATTGTGTCAGTTCTTAACTTTTTGCCCTGTTTGTTTCAGGTTTTGTTATGTTTTATGTTTTTTTTTTGTTAAGAAATTAAATATCGCAGATATAACTGAATCTCTGTGTGCTCTCCTTTCCTCACCTGTTTCCTTCTATCCCTTCCCAGTGGTAATTACTATCCTGAACTTAGTGTTTTTCAATACTATTCATGCTTTAATACTTTATATGATTATGCCTGAAATTTTTTTATAGTGCCATTTGTCACATTTTTAAACTAAGTGATGATATGATGCTGTATGTATCCTGCAAAAGCTATATGTGCTCAACATTATTTTTAATATTTGATATATATTTCATCAGTTTATGTACTGTAACTATTGTCTACTACATTCCATTGTATTACTATACCAAAATGTATCCATTCTCTTGACAAAGGAATTTAGATTTTGTCTAATTCTTTAATTTTGCGATAATGTTTCAGTACAGTCTTGAACATGTCTCCATATATACATCTGAGAGTTTTTTTAGTATGTCTACCTAAAAGTGAAGTTATCTCATCTTAAGATTTACTAGAATTGCTAGAAGTGTTTGCAATAATTTTCATTCTAATTCATGGTCTATAAGAGTGTTCATTATGAAACAACCTGTTAACATTTGGTAGTAATGTCAAATATTTTGTTTTGTCAGTTTGACTTATGTGAAATAACATCTCACTTTTGGTTTTATTTGTATTTCTCTAACTAGTAGTGAGATTATTCTTGCTTTTATTTGTTATTGATCTCAGATTTTCTCTGTTATATTTTTTCTAATAGTACCCTTTGGTCATTAAAACATAGTAAATTTTAAATTGTGGGCTTTCATTTATCTGGTTTATGTGTTTTCTAATAGAAACATTTTAACTTTTAATATAGTTAAATGTATATGTTTTTCTATTGTTACTTTTATTACTGTGTCTTAAGAAGTTCCTCACTAGCATATATGAGCTTTTCACATTTAAGTCTTTATTCAGTCTGGAATTTATTATTGTGGATTGTTTAGGACAGGGCTCTGTTTTATTTCTCTATATAAATAACCAGTGCTTCCGGCGTTTATTATTTGATGCTTTCCCTAGTGATTTATCTTTATCAAGTCTGCATATATGCATAGCTTGTTCTGTGTCTGGGCACCCTACTTTTGTCTGTTGCTGTTTTGTGTTTCCCTCCCAATATAATGTAGTTTAATCACTACAACTGGAAAGAAAATAAATTGTCAGGAAACTGCTAATTTAGGATTCACCCTTGAAATATTTTCATTTTCTGTGAGTCAAACTTAAACTCAGTACACTCTTGCAAGATATTGGTGCTTTGAGCCTTTTATTTATTTCCTGATTATAATACATTTATATAAATTACAATACATTTATTTATTGTAATTTAGAGTTTAGCGAACTATAGCCCACTGGCCAAATCCCATGTGCTATGTGTTTCGTTAGATAGAGATTTATTGGAACACAGCTATACTCATTTGTTTATATATTGTCTATGACTTCATTTGTGCTAGAGCAACAGGCTTGAATAGTTGGAACAGAAACCATGTTATTTGCAAAGTCAAATATTTATGGCCAGGCCCTTTACAGAAAAGCTTTGCCAACTCTTATTCCAACTCAATTTTATTATGAACATTAATTATATTAAATGTGAATAAGTTAAACATTCCAAGTACTTAAAGTGCACACACATACACACACACGAAGCCAACTATGTGAACAATACGGTTGAAAATGAAAAGGATAGAAAAAGTTACACCATCAAAATATTAACTAAAAGAAAGCAAACATACGCCTAGTAATATGAAATGAAATAGGTTTAACTAAGAAATATTACTATAGATAAATAAGTGAAGGAGTTAAATCCGTGGTAAATTTTAATACTTCTATACCCAACTTGAAGCTTCAAAATGTACAAAAGAAAAAAGTGACAAAACTAAAAGTGAAAAGGAAACAAATATACACTTTTAACGGGGTATTCTTTCACCATGGAGAATAAGCAAGAATAAACAAAGAAAAAAATAAAAGGTCTAAACAGTACAATTGACAAAATTCCCATAAATGACTTATGTAGAACACTGTACTCAACAAAAATAGAGTACATGTTCTTTTACAGTGCATATGGAGCAGTTACCAAAATTGACCATATGCTGAGTCATACATTTCAACAAATTTCAAGGGTTTCAAATTGCTTATAATTTGTTTTCTGACCACAGTGGCATTTAGCTATAAAGCAACAACAGAAAGTTAACCAGAAAATCCTATGTTGCTTTGAAATTTAACAGTACGCTTCTAATGGCTTACTAGTCAAAGGAAATTTCTAAATTAAGCTAGAAAATAGTTTGAACTTAGAATACTAAAAATTAGACACAAAAATTGTAGGATGGACATCTAATTTCAGGAATATAGTGTAAATGTACTTTTCCTTATTCCTCTCACTGTGTACATCTAAAAGCATTGAACATTATATGTGAAACATACAATGCTGAAACCTAGAAAGAAGGCAAGCAGACTATAATCTCAATGAAAATCTCAAAACTTATACAAAAATTAACTCAAAACCGCTCATAGAATTAAATTGAAGATGTAAATCTATGAAATTTTTGAGGGTCAGTTGTGGATACTCTTCAGAATCTAGAGCTAGAAAAATAATTTTTGATATCACAAGCATGGTCCATAAAAGGAAAAAGCAAGGTACATAAATTGAAAATTTGAACTTTACTGATGTTAAAAACTTTGGCTCTGTTACAGGAGGATGAATAAACATACCACAGACTGACAGAAAAATTTGCAAACCATATATGTGACTGGTTATTACTATCTTAAATTTATATAGAACTCTTAAAATTCAACAGTTTAAAAGACAAGAAAAAACAAAACCAGCTATTCAATTAGAAAGTAGGTAAAAGAGAGCTAGATAAAAGAATAAGTGTTATCTACTGTCATCTCCCTACAGTGCACCGATTTTGACAACCACCCTTTCTAGCAGTTTAAAGGCTAGAGAAGTTCCAGAATACTATTGGAAAATAGACACATTGAAGAATGTAAGAACAATTTCAGTTCACCTGCATCACTCCTGCCCCAAGATGGCACAGCTCGGTTCCAAGAGAGACTCCCGCTACCTGTGATTCTTCCCACAGAGGGAAGTGAGAGCATAGTGAGTAAGCTCCTGGCTTTTCTACCTGTGCAGGACACTCCAAAAGACCCATCTTTTCCTTACCTCACTCAGAATAATGGGGTCAGCCTGGCTAAGTGTCTAGGAGAGACTAGGAGCAGGGAAAACAGGCAGGGACTCACAGTCAGGGCTTAAAACCCAGGAAGGGACTGTGTATCCTACTAACCACTTTGCAGACTCTTTCAGCAGACCCACTCATATGCTGCTTGGGAGACCTAACCTGTGTGGTGTACCACCACACCAGCTGGCCCACAGGTGATTCCAGCACTTCATATGCATTACCGCCCTCCATCCCCATGGTTGGCTGTCATGTGCACCCCCTAGATGGGGAATGCAGGCACAGTCAGCTGGCACAACTCTTTGGGATTTAAAGAATGCATGCAAACTTGAGCATTTCAGGGCACTACCTCCCCCCACCAAAAAAAAACCATGGGATATTCTCAACACCCAGCCTAGTTTTATAGAATCCAAAGAAAGCATACAATCTTACGAATTCTCCCTAAAAAGTAATGGGTGAAGGTGTGGAGTGGGTACATCTACTGAAAATGTCTGAGAGAAGCTTCGTGAAGCTGTTTCATTCCCAAAGCCAGTCAGTAAAGACTAGAGGAGGTGACTGCTTCATATGTTAAGATGGCGACATAAGACTGATTCAGATGTTAAGATAACATAATACAGTTAATGAAGTGAAAAGTGCAATAGAGAGCTTTAGCATTATACTTGATCAGTTAGAAGAAAGAATCTGAACTTGAAAGCAGGCCATTTGAAATTATCCAGTCAGACAAGAAAAAAAAAAGATTGAAAAGTAATTAAGAAAGCTTAAGGTATTTATGAAACATTGTCAAAAGAAGTGATACACAGATTGTGAGAGTCTCAGAAGGAGGAAAGAGAAAAAAAGAAGCACAAAGCTTAAAGAAATAATATCTGAAAAGTCCCCAAATCTTGGAAGACATCTAGACATCAGACATAAGACCCAAGGGTTCCCAAACAGATTCACCCAAAGATGACTTTACTCAGGCACATTATAATCAAATTGTCAAAAATCAGAGACAGCTAATTCTACAATCAGCAAGAGAAAAGCACTTATAACATACAAAGGAACTTCCATAGGCAGTCAATGGATTTCTCAACAGTTACCTTACAGGTCAGGAGACAGTGGGATAATATATTCAAAGAACTGAAAGGAAAAAAAAAAGTCAACTAAGAATACTTTACTCAACAAGACTACCCTTCAGAAATGAAGGAGAGATAAAGATTTTCCCAGACAAACAAAAGCTGAGGGAGTTCATCACCATTAGACCCAATTTACAAAAGATGCTAAAGAGTTCATGAAGCTGAAGCAAAGTGATACTAATTAAAATATTGAAACACATGAAAGTATCAACTCATTGATAAAAGTATATTGTCAAGAATATTCTGACACTATAATGGTGGTGTATAAATCACTTTTAACTCTTCTACAAAAGTTTAAAGACAAAAAGTGACATCTGCAAGATAGCCAAGTAGAAGACTCTAGCAATTGTTCCCCTCACAAAGATAGCCAGAACAACAAATAACTTCATTTTAACAAAAATAACTGGGAGTGAGTGCCAGAGTACATCAGAGGAGAAACAGAAACCCAAGTGGGTACAGAAACTCAAAATGGCCATATAGAAAAAGGAAGGAAATGACAGACTTCATTACACCAACCCCCAACTGGGAACAGCTAGGAACAAGGAGGAATTTCTCTCTACATGGAAAAGGTAAGGAAGAGGATCTCAGGAGCCTGCATCAACTCCTTGGACACCTACAGACCTTGCCACTGGGGTCCCCTGCAATCCTCAAAGTCACTAAGCTTATCTGAGGGAGCTACCTAGAGTCCACATGACCATACTGCCCCCAGAAAAGGAACCAACACTGTGCCCTGACCCCAGTGACTTACACAACTAGTGTGCTATGCATTGTGGAATTGAAACTGCAGCTGGAGTGTGCCTTGCTCTGGGGGCAAGTAGCCGTAGCTCCCCTTCATTACTGAGGCTAAGCTGCTTTTCAGCCACCCCATCTCAGTGGCTTAGCATCTCAAAACTGAGCTGCGAAAAACTGTTACGCCCTTCCCTGTGGGCCAGGCAGAGGTGGAGCTACTCTACCTTCCTCTCACCCTATCCACGCCCCCACCACCAGACTGGACCCAAAGTGGTACCCTGTCTCCTAGGAAAACAGTACCTTAGCCACTCAGAGCAATCACATCTCCTTAATGCCTCAATTTGAAACAGCATCCCACATTCCAGCAAAATGGCGTCTAGGCCACTCAGAGTGCTCATTGCCCCCAAGATTGATCTGAAGTATGCTATCACCTTCTGGGAAATTGCTTCCCTGTCAGAGCTGAGTGCTTATCCCAAGGAAACATTAGTGACTAAGCTGAAACACCCCACCCTATAGGCTAGACATTTCATACCCGGCTTCCCTGGCGCTGGACTAGCTCTAGAGTCTGAGCTGCAGAGACACATTTCTTTCTAGGGAGTGGATTCATTGTTGTGCTGTTCTCTGATGCCCCCAAACTGAAAAGACAACTGTGCTTTGCCATTCTGGGAAACTTGCTGCTGCACACCTGCCCTCACAGAAAGTAAGATACAGATAAGCCTTACCATCCTAGGGTCTACAGTCATCACTACATGGTGTCTTATCCCCTGGTATCTGAGATGCCACTGAACTCTACTGGCTTAAGTTCCTTATTTCTAGGTGTACTCTGCTCCTCAGGCACAAATCTCCAGAGTACCTTTTCTTCTCAGGAGTTGGGCCAGTGCTGTGCCTTGCCCCCACCCAGGGATAGAACCACAAGTACAATGCAGCCCTTGGGCCCAAGTGGATAGGGGTGTCTTAGAGTCCAGATCCTGGCTCTGTGGGCACTCTACATCCAAACCTGCCACAAAGAGCAAACCTGAACCCCCAAACCCAGGTACCACAAAGGATCGATGAAACCCTGAGGTTATGATCTCACCCCACAGCCATTCTAAGATCCTGCACCAGGAACTCAGTGCCACTGCAGCTACTTGTAGGCCATGTCATACCTGGGACCAACAGGCATCCTGTTGATAAGTCTCCCTATTGTGGTGAAATTAAATATAGGAGTACCCCAAGAATACTTGACACTAAGGAAATTAACAATCCATACCACCACTGCCACAAACTTCTACAGCCTAGGCCACTAAGACACCCACAGTTATTGCTGACATTAGTTACAGCTGAAAAACCTTCATAGACCCAATTCCATTGCACTTATCTGAAAACAAAATTACCACGTCCTTCAACTGGTACACTAAAGCCCAACTGCAAGTGAAAGCATTTCTCTATTAAAGCTACTCTACAAGATATGGAAGAAGTGATTGTTCCAACAGGTGTATGGATCAATGCAGGGACACAAGAAACATGAAAAAGGAAGGAAATATGGCACCACCAAAGGAACATAAGTCTTTAGTAAAAGAACCCAATGAAAAGGAAATCAATGAATTTCCAGAAGAAGAATTCAATGTAATGATATTAAGGTAACTCAATGAAGTAAAAGATAATACAGTACATAATTCAATGAAATCAGACAAAGAATTCATAATATGAATGAGAAATTTAACAAAGAGATAGAAATCACTAAAATGAATCAAACAATGTCTTCAACGGAAGAATTTGATTAATGAAAAGTACAGGACAGGCCTTCAAGAAGAGACTTGATCGAGCAGAACAACTGAACTTGAAGACAGGTTGTTTGAAATAATTTCTGCAAAAAAAAAAAAAAAAGTCTACAGTACTTATGGAACACCATTAGGCAAACAAATATTCATATTATGGCTTTCCAGAAGGAGAAGAGAAGGGAAAAGCATAGAGAACCTGTTAATGAAATAATAGCTGAAAACTTTCCAAGGCTGTGGAGAGATATATATTACAGACAAATTTTCAAAAGTCAAAGACAAAGAGAAAATTCTAAAGCTAGCCAGTGGTAAGCAGCAAGTCACATATAAAGGAATCTGTAATTAGACTAACAGCATTTCTCTGCAGAAACCTTACAGGACAGTAGAGAATGGTCAAAGTACCAAAAGAAGAAAAACAGTATCAGCCAAGAATACTATACCCAGCAACACTCTTCTTCAGAAATGAGGGAGAAAGAGTTTTTCCCAGACAAATGCAAACTGAGAAAATTCATGTCCACTCTATTAGCCCTAGAGGAAATGCTCAAGAGAGTCCTATATCTGAAAGCAAAATACAATAATTGCTATCATGAAAGCACATAAAAATACAAAACTCACTGGTGGAGCAGATACACAAAGGAGAAATGGAAAAAGCATCAAACCTTATCACTAGAGAAAACTACCAAACCACAATAATAAGAGAAAAACAGGATAAAAAGGATATACAAAACCATCAGAAAACAAATAACAAAGTGACAGGAGTAAGTCCTTAACTGTCAGTAATAACCATGAATCTAAATGGATTCCATTTCCCACTTAAAAGATAAAGACACGCTGAATGGATAAAAAGCTGTGACCAAGAAACTCACTTCACCTTTAAACATACATATGGATGGAAAGTGAAGGCATGGAAAAAGATACCCAAATGGGAACAAAAATCAAACAAAGGTAGCTATTCTTATATGAGATAATACAAACGTTAAACCAAAAACTGGAAACAAACACGAAGTCATTACATAATGATGAATTCAATTATATCCTCCTTCCTGATCAATTGAGGAAGAGGATATAATCGTTTTAAATATATATACACCCAACACCAGAGCATACAGATACATAAAGGAAGACAAAGGGAGTCCTGTGATCAAGAATGAATATAACAATTGTAAATATTTGATCTAAAGTGGTAGATAGACTCTAATACAATAATAGGTGGGGGCATTAACACCCCACTCTCAGCATTGGACTGATCATCTAGACAGAAAAACAATAAACATTAGATTTAAACTATAGACCAAATGGATCTCGCATGCATTTATGTAAATTTTTATTCAACAACTGAAGAATACATGTTATTTTCATGAATACATGGAACATTCTCCAGGATATATCATATTAGGCCACAAAACAAGTCTCAACAAAATTAAAATGATTAAAATATTTAAAATATTGTTTATGACCACAGTGGAATAAAACTATAATTCAGTAACAAGAGGAACTTTAGAAACTGTATATATACATGGAAATTAAACAACATGCTCCCCAATAGGTCAATGAACAAAATTAAGAAGGAAATTTGAAAATTTCTTGAAACAAGTGAAAATGGAAACACAATATACCAAAAACAATGGGATACAGCAAAAGAGGTAAATTTATAGCAATAAATACTTACATCAAAAAAAATAGAAAGACTTCAAGTAACCTAATGAAACATCTGAAGGAACTGGAAAGGCAAGAACAAATCAAACACAAACAGTAGTATAGGGAAAGAAATAATAGATGTCAGAGTAGAAATGGACAAAATTGGCACTAAAAAAAAAATACAAGAGATCAACAAAATGAAAAATTCATTATTTGAGAAGATAAACAACAAAATATGGCAAAATAACCAAGAGAAAAGTGAAAAGATCCCAATAAAATCGGAAGTGAAAAAAGGAGACATTATGATACCACAGAAACACAAGGGATTGGACCGGGCATGGTGGCTCATGCCTGTAATCCCAGTGCTTTGGGAGGCCAAAGTGGGCGGATCACCTGAGGCCAGTTCAAGACCAGCCTGGCCAACATGGTGAAACCCCATCTGTACTAAAAATACAAAAATTAGCCAGGCGTGGTGGCGGGTGCCTGTAATTTCAGTTACTCAGATGGCTAAGGCACAAGAATCACTAGAACCTGGGAGGTGGAGGTTGCATTGAGTCGAGATCATGCCATTGCACTGCAGCCTGGGTGACAGAGTGAGACTCCCTCTCAAAAAAAAAAAAAAAAAAAAAAAGAAATACAAAGGATCAATAGGACTATTGTAAACAATTATATGTCAATAAATTAGAAAACCTAGCAATAATGGATAAATTCCCAGACACACAGAACCCTCCAAGATTAAATGTAGAAGAAATAGAAAACCTGAACGGATCAATTATGAAGAACGAGACTGAGTCTGTAATAAAAAGTCTTTAAAAAAACAAAACAAAACAAAAAAAAGCTCAAGACCTGATGGCTTCACTGCTGAATTTTACCAAAACATTTAAAGAATAATATTAATTCTTATTAGCTGGACATGGTGGTGCATGCCCATAGTCCCAGCTACTTGGGAGGCTAAGAGTTATCAAAAAAAAAAAAAAAAGAAGAAGAAGAATATTAATTCTTCTAAAATTATTCCAGAAAATTAATGATGAGGGAATTCTTCCAAACACATCCCACAAGGCCAGCATTACCTGATACCAAAACCCAACAAAGGCACAATAAAAGGAAACTATAGGTTAATATCTCTGATGAATATAGATGGTAAATTCTTCAACAAAATAATTGGAAATAGAATCTAGCAGCATATTAAAAAGATTATTTACTATCATCAAGTGGGATCAAGAGATGTAAGGATGATTCAACATACACAAATCAGAAAACCTGATACATCACATCCAAGAATGAAGGACAAAAACCATATGATAATCTCAATAGATCCAAAAAAAGCAAGTGATAAAATTCAACATATCTTCTTGATTTAAAAAAGCTTTCAACAAGTTAGGTGTTTGAATGTATCTCAGTCCAGTTAAGTCCATCTATGACAAACCCACAGCCAGCATTATACTGACTGTATAAAAGTTGAAAGGTTTTTCTTCCTAAGATTTGGAACAACACCAGGATGCCCACATTCACCATTTTTATTCAACTTAGTATGGGAGTCCTAGCTAGAGCACTTAGGCAAGAGAAAGAAATTAAAGGGCATCCAAATTGGAAAGGAGGAAGTTGTTTGAACCTATTTGCAGATGACATGATCTTATATATAGAAACATGTAAAAGCTCCACCAAAACACTCTGAGAACTGATCAACAAATTCAGTAAAGTTGCAGAATACAAAATCAACATGCAAAACTTAGTAGTGTTTCTATACACTAAAATAAACTAGTGGGAGAAAAAATCAAGACAGCAATCTCATTTACAATAGCTACAGAAAATTAAGAAAATATCTAAGAATAAATTTGCCAAGGTGGTGAAAGATTTCTATAACTAAATATATAAATGTTGAAAGAAATTGAAAATGATACAAACAAATAGAAATACATACCATGTTCATGGATTTGAAGAACAAAGCTGGAGGCATCACTCCACCTGACCTCAAAATATACTATAAAACTATAGTAATCAAAACAGCATGGTACTGCCATAAAAATAGACACATAGACTGGTAGAACACAATAAAGAATCAAAATTTACATCCAACTGAATTTCAACAAAGGTGCCAAGAACATTCATTGGGGATTGGACAGACTCTTCAAGAAATAGTACTGGCAGGGCCAGGCGCAATGGCTCATGCCTGTAATCCCAGCACTTTGGGAGGCTGAGGCAGGTGGATCACAAGGTCAGTAGATCACGACCATCCTGGCTAACATGGTGAAACCCTGTCTCTGCTAAAAAATAGAAAAAAATAGCTGGGCATGGTGGTGGGCGCCTGTAGTCCCAGCTACTTGGGGGACTGAGGCAGGAGAATGGTGTGAACCTGGGAGGCAAAGGTTGCAGAGTGAGACTGTGTCTCAAAAAAAAAAAAAAAAAAAAAAAAAAAAAAAAAAAATTGTACTGGCAGATAGACATTGGTAAGATGGCTGAATAGGAACAGCTCCAGTCTGCAGCTCCCAGCGAGACCAATGCAGAAGGTGGGTGATTTTTGCATTTCAACTGAGGTAACCTGTTCATCTCATTGGGACTGGTTAGGCAGCAGTTGCAGACCATGGAGGTCTAGCAAAAGTAGGGTGGGGCATCATCTCACCCATGAAGTGCAAGCAGCTGGAGTCCTCCCTACCACAGGCAAGGGAAGTCATGAGGGACTGTGCTATTCGGCCCAGATACTATGCTTTTCCCAGTTTCTGCAATCTGTAGATCAGGAGATTCCCTTGTTGCCTACACCACCAGTGCCCTGGGTTTCAAGGACAACACCGTGTGGATATTTGGGCAGACACCAAGCTAGCTGCAGGAGATTTTTTGTTTTGTTTTGTTTTTTCGTTTTTTTTGTTTTTCTTATGCCAGTGGTGCCTGGAACCCCAGTGAGACAGAACTGCTCACTCCCTGGAAAGGGAGCTGAAGCCAGAGAGCAAAGTGGTCTCACTCAATGAGTCCCACTCCCATGGAGACCAGCAAGCTAAGAACCACTGGCTTGAAATTCTTGCTGCCAACACAGCAGTCTGAGTCCACCTAGGATGAACAAACTTGGTTGGGGGAGGGGCATCCACCATTACTGAGGCTTGAGTAGGTAATTTTCCTGTCACTGCTAAGGAGGCAGGGAAGGTCAGACTGGGCAGAACTCAACAGAATGCACCTAAGAGACTGCAGCCAGAATGCCTCTCTAGATTCATGCTCATAGGGTGTCTCTGAAAGAAAGGCAGCAACCCCAGTTAGGGGCATATAGATAAAACTCTCATCTCCCTGGGACAGAGCACCTGAGAGAAGGGGCAGATGTGGTCGCAGCTTCAGCAGACTTAAACGATCCTACCTGCTGGCTCTGAAGAGTGCAGCATATCCTGACAAGCAGAATCCTCCCAGCACAGCACTAGACCTCTGCTAAGGGACAGATTGCCTCCTCCAGTGGGTCCCTAACCCCCATGCTTCCTGACTGGGAAAGATCTCCCAAGAAGGGTTGACAGACTGCTTATACAGGAGAGCTCCAGCTGATATCAGGCCAATGCCCCTCTGGGATGAAGCTTCCAGGAAAAGGAGCAGGCAGCAATCTTTGCTGTTCTGCAGCCTCTGCTAATGATACCCAGGAAAATAAGGTCTGGAGTGGACCTCCAGCAAACTGCAGCAGACCTGCAGAAGAGGGGCCTGACTGTTAGAAGAAAAACTAAAAAACAGAAACCAATAACATCAATATCAACAAAAAGTACCCCAACCCAAAAACCCCATCCAAAGGTCGTCAGCCTCAAAGATCAAATCCACCACGTAGGTAAATCCATTATGATGAGGAAAAACCAGTGCAAAAATGTTGAAAAATCCAAAAACCAGAATGCCTGTTCTCCACATGTCACAACTGTTCTCCTTTCTGCAAGGGCAGAAAACTAGACAGAGTATGAGCTTGACAAATTGACAGAAGTAGGCTTCAGAGGGTAGGTAATAAACTCCTCTGAGCTGAAGGTGCATGTTCTAACCCAATGCAAGGAAGCTCAGAACCTTCATAAAAAGGTTCCAGGAGCTGCTAACTATAATAGCCAGTTTAGAGAAGAACATAAATGACCTGACGGAGCTGAAAAACAACACAAGAACTTCGTGAAGCATGCACAACTATCAATAGCTGAATCAATTAAGCAGAAGAAAGGCTATCAGAGATTGAAGATCAACTTACTGAAATAAGGCATAAAGACAAGATTAGAGAAAACAGAATGAAAAGCAAGGACCAAAGCCTCCAGGAAATATGGGACTTTTTGAAAAGGCCAAACCTATGATTGATTGTGGTCCCTGAAAGTGACAGGGAGAATGGAACCAACTTGGAAAACCCTCTTCAGGATATTATCCAGGAGAACTTCCCCAACCTAGCAAGACAGGCCAACATTCAAATTCAGGAAATACAGAGAACACCACAAAGATACTCCTCGAGAAGAGGCATCCAAAGACACGTAATTGTCAGATTCTCCAAGGTTGAAACAAATGAAAATATGGTAAGCACAGCCAGAGAGAAAGGTCAGGTTACCCAGAAAGGGAAGCCCACCAAACTAAGAACAGATCTCTCTGCAGAAACCCTGCAGGCCAGAAGAGAGTGGGGCCAATATTCAACATTCTTAAAGATTTTTCTTTTTTTTTTTTTTTTTTTTTTTATTTTGGAAAGTAATAAAATAGTTTTAATTTTTATTGTTAAAATAGTGAGGGTATATTAAATAGTAAGAGTAATAACTAAAAATAGAAATATAGGGCATTGTGTCCAAACTAGCAGAAGGGGGAAAATAACACAGAATGGTTAAAAAAGGGAAAAAAATAACGAGTCAAATGCTAACTCAGGGGAAACTGGTATAGTATAATAGTTTAGTATAGTATACTAGTATAATAATATGCAAAATAGAAGTAAAGGCAGAAAGTATTGAGAGAAGCAAAAAAGATCAGTGCATAAGAGAAGGAATAATTTTAATGAGTAACATAAAATATTACAATAGAAATTAGAGAATATATGTAACTGAATAAATAGAAAAGTGAATAAATATAAAAATAACTGAATAAAAAACTGTGAGACTCATGTAAAGCAGTAATTAGAGGGTAATTTAGAGACATGCATTTATTAAAAATCATGATTGAAACTAAGCAAGAAAATGGTTTAATTCATTTTTTTTTTTAATTTATTTATTATTACTAAACTTCAAGTTGTAGGGTACATGTGCACAACGTGCAGGTTTGCTACATATGTATACTTGTGCCATGTTGGTGTGCTGCACCCATCAACTCGTCATTTACATCAGGTATAACTCCCAATGCAATCCCTCCCCCCTCCCCCCTCCCCATGATAGGCCCCGGTGTGTGATGTTCCCCTTCCCGAGTCCAAGTGATCTCATTGTTCAGTTCCCGCCTATGAGTGAGAACATGCGGTGTTTGGTTTTCTGTTCTTGTGATAGTTTGCTGAGAATGATGGTTTCCAGCTGCATCCATGTCCCTACAAAGGACACAAACTCATCCTTTTTTATGGCTGCATAGTATTCCATGGTGTATATGTGCCACATTTTCTTAATCCAATCTGTCACTGATGGACATTTGGGTTGATTCCAAGTCTTTGCTATTGTGAATAGTGCTGCAATAAACATGCGTGTGCATGTGTCTTTATAGCAGCATAATTTATAATCCTTTGGGTATATACCTAGTAATGGGATGGCTGGGTCATATGGTACATCTAGTTCTAGATCCTTGAGGAATCGCCATACTGTTTTCCATAATGGTTGAACTAGTTTACAGTCCCACCAACAGTGTAAACGTGTTCCTATTTCTCCACATCCTCTCCAGCACCTGTTGTTTCCTGACTTTTGAATGATCGCCATTCTAACTGGTGTGAGATGGTATCTCATTGTGGTTTTGATTTGCATTTCTCTGATGGCCAGTGATGATGAGCATTTTTTCATGTCTGTTGGCTGTATGAATGTCTTCTTTTGAGAAATGTCTGTTCATATCCTTTGCCCACTTTTTGATGGGGTAGTTTGTTTTTTTCTTGTAAATTTGTTTGAGTTCTTTGTAGGTTCTGGATATTAGCCCTTTGTCTGATGAGTAGATTGCAAAAATTTTCTCCCATTCTGTAGGTTGCCTGTTCACTCTGATGGTAGTTTCTTTTGCTGTGCAGAAGCTCTTTAGTTTAATGAGATCCCATTTGTCAATTTTGGCTTTTGCTGCCGTTGCTTTTGGTGTTTTAGACATTAAGTCTTTGCCCATGCCTATGTCCTGAATGGTACTACCTAGGTTTTCCTCTAGGATTTTTATGGTATTAGGTCTAACATTTAAGTCTCTAATCCATCTTGAATTAATTTTCGTATAAGGAGTAAGGAAAGGATCCAGTTTCAGCTTTCTACTTATGGCTAGCCAATTTTCCCAGCACCATTTATTAAATAGGGAATCCTTTCCCCATTTCTTGTTTCTCTCAGGTTTGTCAAAGATCAGATGGCTGTAGATGTGTGGTATTATTTCTGAGGACTCTGTTCTGTTCCATTGGTCTATATCTCTGTTTTGGTACCAGTACCATGCTGTTTTGGTTACTGTAGCCTTGTAGTATAGTTTGAAGTCAGGTAGCGTGATGCCTCCAGCTTTGTTCTTTTGACTTAGGATTGTCTTGGAGATGCGGGCTCTTTTTTGGTTCCATATGAACTTTAAAGCAGTTTTTTCCAATTCTGTGAAGAAGCTCATTGGTAGCTTGATGGGGATGGCATTGAATCTATAAATTACCTTGGGCAGTATGGCCATTTTCACGATATTGATTCTTCCTATCCATGAGCATGGTATGTTCTTCCATTTGTTTGTGTCCTCTTTTATTTCACTGAGCAGTGGTTTGTAGTTCTCCTTGAAGAGGTCCTTTACATCCCTTGGAAGTTGGATTCCTAGGTATTTTATTCTCTTTGAAGCAATTGTGAATGGAAGTTCATTCCTGATTTGGCTCTCTGTTTGACTGTCACTGGTGTATAAGAATGCTTGTGATTTTTGCACATTTGTATCCTGAGACTTTGCTGAAGTTGCTTATCAGCTTAAGGAGATTTTGGGCTGAGACAATGGGGTTTTCTAAATATACAATCATGTCGTCTGCAAACAGGGACAATTTGACTTCTTCTTTTCCTAACTGAATCCCCCTGATTTCTTTCTCTTGCCTGATTGCCCTAGCCAGAACTTCCAACACTATGTTGAATAGGAGTGGTGAGAGAGGGCATCCCTGTCTTGTGCCAGTTTTCAAAGGGAATTTTTCCAGTTTTTGCCCATTCAGTATGATATTGGCTGTGGGTTTGTCATAAATAGCTCTTATGATTTTGAGGTACGTTCCATCAATACCGAATTTATTGAGCGTTTTTAGCATGAAGGGCTGTTGAATTTTGTCAAAAGCCTTTTCTGCATCTATTGAGATAATGATGTGGTTCTTCTCTTTGGTTCTGTTTATATGCTGGATTATGTTTATTGATTTGCGAATGTTGAACCAGCCTTGCATCCCAGGGATGAAGCCCACTTGATCATGGTGGATAAGCTTTTTGATGTGCTGCTGAATCCGGTTTGCCAGTATTTTATTGAGGATTTTTGCATCGATGTTCATCAGGGATATTGGTCTAAAATTCTCTTTTTTTGTTGTGTCTCTGCCAGGCTTTGGTATCAGGATGATGTTGGCCTCATAAAATGAGTTAGGGAGGATTCCCTCTTTTTCTATTGATTGGAATAGTTTCAGAAGGAATGGTACCAGCTCCTCCTTGTACCTCTGGTAGAATTCAGCTGTGAATCCATCTGGTCCTGGAGTTTTTTTGGTTGGTAGGCTATTAATTATTGCCTCAATTTCAGAGCCTACTATTGGTCTATTCAGGGATTCAACTTCTTCCTGGTTTAGTCTTGGAAGAGTGTAAGTGTCCAGGAAATTATCCATTTCTTCTAGATTTTCCAGTTTATTTGCGTAGAGGTGTTTATAGTATTCTCTGATGGTAGTTTGTATTTCTGTGGGGTCGGTGGTGATATCCCCTTTATCATTTTTAATTGCGTCGATTTGATTCTTCTCTCTTTTCTTCTTTATTAGTCTTGCTAGTGGTCTGTCAATTTTGTTGATCTTTTCAAAAAACCAACTCCTGGATTCATTGATTTTTTGGAGGGTTTTTTGTGTCTCTATCTCCTTCAGTTCTGCTCTGATCTTAGTTATTTCTTGCCTTCTGCTAGCTTTCGAATGTGTTTGCTCTTGCTTCTCTAGTTCTTTTAATTGCGATGTTAGAGTGTCAATTTTAGATCTTTCCTGCTTTCTCTTGTGGGCATTTAGTGCTATAAATTTCCCTCTACACACTGCTTTAAATGTGTCCCAGAGATTCTGGTATGTTGTATCTTTGTTCTCATTGGTTTCAAAGAACATCTTTATTTCTGCCTTCATTTCGTTATGTACCCAGTAGTCAGTCATTCAGGAGCAGGTTGTTCAGTTTCCATGTAGTTGAGCGGTTTTGATTGAGTTTCTTAGTCCTGAGTTCTAATTTGATTGCACTGTGGTCTGAGAGACAGTTTGTTATAATTTCTGTTCTTGTACATTTGCTGAGGAGTGCTTTACTTCCAATTACGTGGTCAATTTTGGAGTAAGTACGATGTGGTGCTGAGAAGAATGTATATTCTGTTGATTTGGGGTGGAGAGTTCTATAGATGTCTATTAGGTCTGCTTGCTGCAGAGATGAGTTCAATTCCTGGATATAATTCAAGATGGATTAGAGACTTAAATGTTAGACCTAATACCATAAAAATCCTAGAGGAAAACCTAGGTAGTACCATTCAGGACATAGGCATGGGCAAAGACTTCATGTCTAAAACACCAAAAGCAACGGCAGCAAAAGCCAAAATTGACAAATGGGATCTCATTAAACTAAAGAGCTTCTGCACAGCAAAAGAAACTACCATCAGAGTGAACAGGCAACCTACAGAATGGGAGAAAATTTTTGCAATCTACTCATCAGACAAAGGGCTAATATCCAGAACCTACAAAGAACTCAAACAAATTTACAAGAAAAAAACAAACTACCCCATCAAAAAGTAGGCAAAGGATATGAACAGACATTTCTCAAAAGAAGACATTCATACAGCCAACAGACATGAAAAAATGCTCATCATCACTGGCCATCAGAGAAATGCAAATCAAAACCACAATGAGATACCATCTCACACCAGTTAGAATGGCGATCATTCAAAAGTCAGGAAACAACAGGTGCTGGAGAGGATGTGGAGAAATAGGAACACTTTTACACTGTTGGTGGGAGTGTAAACTAGTTCAACCATTATGGAAAACAGTATGGCGATTCCTCAAGGATCTAGAACTAGATGTACCATATGACCCAGCCATCCCATTACTAGGTATATACCCAAAGGATTATAAATTATGCTGCTATAAAGACACATGCACACGTATGTTTATTGCAGCACTATTCACAATAGCAAAGACTTGGAATCAACCCAAATGTCCATCAGTGACAGATTGGATTAAGAAAATGTGGCACATATACACCATGGAATACTATGCAGCCATAAAAAAGGATGAGTTTGTGTCCTTTGTAGGGACATGGATGCAGCTGGAAACCATCATTCTCAGCAAACTATCACAAGAACAGAAAACCAAACACCGCATGTTCTCACTCATAGGCGGGAACTGAACAATGAGATCACTTGGACTCGGGAAGGGGAACATCACACACCGGGGCCTATCATGGGGAGGGGGGAGGGGGGAGGGATTGCATTGGGAGTTATACCTGATGTAAATGACGAGCTGATGGGTGCAGCACACCAACATGGCACAAGTATACATATGTAGCAAACCTGCACGTTGTGCACATGTACCCTACAACTTGAAGTTTAATAATAATAAAAAAAAAAAAAAAAAAAAAAGTTTATCTACCACGATCAAGTCGGCTTCATCCCTGGGATGCAAGGTGGGTTTAACATATGCAAATCAATAAACATAATCTATCACATAAACAGAACCAGTGACAAAAACCACACAATTATCTCAGTAGATGCAAAAAAAGGCCTTTGACAAAATTCAACAGCCCTCCATGCTAAAAACTCTCAATAAACTAGGTATTGATAGAACATATTTCAAAATAATAGGAACTATTTATGACATACCCACAGCCAATATCATACCAAATGGGCAAAAACTGGAAGCATTCCCAAACTGGCACATGACAAAGATTCCCTCTCTCACCACTCCTATTCAACATCGTATTGGAAGTTCTGGCCAGGGCAATGAGGCAAGAGAAAGAAAGAAATGGTATTCAATTAGGAAAAGAGGAAGTCAAATTGTCTCTGTTTGGAGATGACATGATTGTGTATTTAGAAAACCCCATCGTCTCAGGCCAAAATCTGTTTAAGCTGATACGAAACTTCAGCAAAGTCTCAGGGTACAAAATCAGTGTGCAAAAATCCAAGCATTCCTATACACCAATAGCAGACCAATAGAGAGCCAAATCATGAGTGAACTCCCATTCACAATTGTTACAAAGAGAGTAAAATACCTAGGAATACAACTTACAAGAGATGTGAAGAACCTCTTCAAGGAGAACTACAAACTACTGCTCAAGGAAGTAAGAGAGGACACAAACATGGAAAAACATTCCATGCTTATCGATAGGAAGAATCAATATTGTGAAACTGGTCATACTATGCAAAGAAATTTATAGATTCAATGCTATTCCCCTCAAGCTACCACTGACTTTCTTCACAGAACTAGAAAAAAACTACTTTAAATTTCATATGGAACCAAATAAGAGCCTGTATAGCCAAGACAATCCTAAGCAAAAAGAACAAAGCTGGAGTCATGCTACCTGACTATACTGCACTGCTACACTAACCAAAACAGCATGGTACTGGTGCCAAAACAGATACATAGACCAATGGAACAGAACAAAGGCCTCAGAAATAACACCACACATCTACAACCATCTGATCTTCAATAAACCTGACAAAAGTAATGGGGAAATGATTCCCTATTTAATTAATGGTGCTGGGAAAACTGGCTAGCCTCAAGCAGAAAACATAAACTGGACCCCCTCCTTACACCTTATACAAACAATATCTCATGATGGTTTAAAGACTTAAAATTAAAAGCCAAAACCATAAAAACCCCAGTAGAAAACCTAGACCAGCACCATTCAGGACATAGGCATGGGCAAAGACTTCATGACTAAAACACCAAAAGCAATTACAACAAAATAGACAAATGGGATCCAGTTAAAACTAAAGAGCTTCTGCATAGCAAAAGCAACTATCATCAGAGTGAACAGGCATCCTACAGAATGGGAGAAAATTTTTGCAAGCTACCCATCTGACAAAGGTCTAATATCCACAATCTGCAAGGAACATAAGCAAATTTACAAGAAAAAAAGACCCCATCAAACAATGGGTGAAGGATATTAACAAACACTTGTCGAAAAAGACATTTATGTGGCCGACAAACATATGAAGAAGAAGCTCATCATCACTGGTCATTAGAGAAATGCAAATCAGAACCAAAAGGGATAGCATCTCACACCAGTTAGAATGGCGATCATTAAAAAGTCAGGAAACAACAGATGCTGGCAAGTTTGTGTATAAACAGGAATGCTTTTACACTGCTGGTGGAAGTGTAAATTAGTTCAACTATTGTGGAAGACAGTGTGGCAGTTCCTCAAGGATATAGAACCAGAAATTCCATTTGACCCAGCAATCCCATTACTGTGTATATACCTAAAGCATTATAAATTATTCTACTATCACATGCACACATATGTTTATTGAAGCACTATTTACAATAGCAAAGACTTGGAACCAACCCAAATGCCCATGAATGATAGACTGGATAAAGAAAATGTGGCACATATACACCGGGGAATATTATGCAGCCATAAAAAAGAATGCGTTCATGTACTTTGCAGGGATATGAATGAAGCTGGAAAGCATTGTCCTCAGCAAACACAGGAACAGAAAGGCAAACACTGCATGTTTTCACTCATAAGTGGGAATTCAACAATGAGAACACATGGACACAAGGAGGGGAACATCACGCACCAGGGCCTGTCAGGGGTGGCATGTAAGGGCAAGGAGAGCGTTAGGACAAATACCTAATGCATGCAGGGTTAAAACCTAGATGACAGGTTGATAGGTGCAGCAAGCCACCATGGCACGTGTATACCTATGTAACAAACCTGCATGTTCTGCACATGTATCCCAGAACTTAAAGTAAAATAAAAATTAAAATTAAAAAACTGTCATCTGCAAATAAAGAAAAAGAAATAGTGCTGGAAAAACTCGATATCCATGTGCCAAAAATAAGTCACCCCTGTCTCTTACCATATACAAAAATCAACACAAAATGGACTAAAAAAATGTAACACCAAACACTATGAAACTGGTGGACAAAAACATAAATGTTTCAGTACATTTTCCTGGGTAAAGGTTTTATGGAGAAGACCTCAAATGCATAAGCAAGAAAGGCAAATATAGACAAATGGGATTATATCAATCTTAAAAGCTTCTGTATTGTAAAGGAAACAGTCAACAGAATGAAGAGAAATCCGGCAAAATGGGAGAAAGTATTTGAAAACTATTCATCTGACAAGAGACAAATGTCCAGAATATATAAGGAGCTTAAACAATTCAGCAATTAAGAATCCAATTTAAAAATGAGTAAATGAACTGAATAGACATCTCTAAAAGAAGACATACAACTGGCCAAGAAGTATATGAAAAAAAATGCTAAACATTTAGTCATCATTAGAGAAATGCATATCAAAACCACAGTGAGATCCTATCTCACCCCTGTTTGAATGACTTTTGTCCTAAAGACAGGCAATAATGGATGCTGGTGAGGATGTAGAGAAAGGGGAACCCTCATACACTGTTGGTAGAAATATACATTAGTTTAGCCACTGTGGAGAACAGTATGGAAGTTCCTCAAAAACATAATAGTTCCCCCTCAAAATTTATATGAAAAAGGACAAGAAGAGCTAAGACAATCTTGCAGAACAACTACACTTGGAAATAGATACTACCAGGTCTTAATATTTACTATAAAGCTATAGTAATTTGGTTAGTATGGTATTGGCCAAGGAAACAAGCCAGTTAAACAGAATAAAGTTTGGAAATAGCTTTACACATACCAGACTTTCATTCAAAATAAAGAAAAATGAATTTTGATCTCTACCCAAACTACTCTCATATGTAATTTCTGCATTGATTGCATATCTAAATGTTAAGGTAAAGCTTTTAGAATAAAACTTGAGGGAAGACGTTATGAGCTTATAGTAGGCAGGATGGCTTAAACGGGACATAAGCACTAATCATAAAGGAAAAAAATGATAAACTGGGCTACTTCAAAATGAAAGAACTTATGTTTTTAAGACACCATTAAGAAAGTAAAAAGATAAGCTATGGAATGGAGAATATATTTGTAATCTTGCAAAAATCTAGAATATTTGAAGAATGTCTTCAAATTAATAACTAAAACAATTGTCCATTAGAGAAACAGGTCACTTCACAAAAGGGGGTATTTAAAATGCTTAGTAACTGTAGAAAAGAGTGTTCAGCTTCATTGTTTATCAGGTAAATGGAAATTCAAATCACAGTGAAATACTACTACATCCACTGGCTAGAGTGAAAAGCATAACTCCAAGTGTTGACAAAGATGTGGAATAACTCTCATACATTGCCTGTGGGGAGTAAATTGGTAAGATTACTTCAGAAAATGGTTTGACATTTTATTCTAGATCTGACTGATACAGACCTTATGAGTCATCAGTTTTACCTGTAGGTATATCCATCAGAAATGCCTATACCAAGAAGACCTTTTCAACAATGTTTGTAGCAGCACTATTTATAATAGCCAAATAATGAACAACCCAGATACTTCATTTAATAATAGAAAGCATAGCCAGGCACGGTGGCTCACGCCTGTAATCCCAGTACTTTGGGGGACCAAGGCAGGCGGATCATGAGGTCAGGAGATCAAGACCATCCTGGCTAACACGGTGAAACCCCGTCTCTACTAAAAATACAAAAAATTAGCCAGGCGTGGTGGCAGGCACCTGTAGTCCGAGATACTCAGGAGGCTGAGGCAGGAGAATGGCATGAACCTGGGAGGCGGAGGTTGCAGTGAGCCGAGATCGTGCCACTGCACTCCTGCCTGGGCAACAGAGCGAGACTCCATCTCAAAAATAAATAAATACATAATAATAGAAAGCATAAATATATTGTGGCATACTCATAAAGTGAAATGGCATATGTCAGTAAGAATGAACTAACCAAAATTACCCACAGCAGTAAGTATGAATCTCACAAACCCAGTGGTAAGCAAAAGAAGCCAGACATAACAGAAAATATACTGTATGGTTATATTTTTATAATTTTTTTTAAAAAACAGGCAATATGATTTCATACTGTTAGAAGTCAGGATTTGGGTCCCACATGGAGCCTGGGAGTAGTGACTTAGGGGTTTAGGGGTTGTTGGTTATATACACAATTCTCACTTTTTGCAGTACCATATTAACTGAAACTTGTGTGTATCAGAACTTTGTCCTTACTTGGATTTGATGTTTCCACAGAACTGTGCAAAATGAAGACACTTATACCAATATGCAAAGTGAGGAGTACTTGTGTTGCTTGATTTGTGTTCTGGTTACACGAGTATATTCACTTTGTGAGAATTATTTAGCTGTATACTTATAATTTGCACAGTCTTCTGTATGTATGTAGTACTTGAATAAAAACAGTATTGATTATCTTCCTTTCATGCACTCATTCTCACCATTCTATGCCTCTTTCATGGTATGTCTTTATTCTTATTATTGTTCCTTGCTTATTTGCCTGTCTCTGCCTATAACTCTACAATCCATTCAATGGATAAGGATTATGAATTGTTCATCTTTGTATTATTTACTGTACCTCCCATGGGCCCTTACACATAGTAGGTAAATAAATATTTACAGAGTAAAATATTAAAAATTAATTAAGTGAAACTTTAGAATTCAGAGGCTTGAGTTATGCTTTAAAATTACTCTTTAATATGTCTGTGATCATAAATACTTTCTCCCTTCAAAAAGCCAGAATATTACAGATGCTTTTAGTGATCCCTTTGACCGCCTTCCTTCTCTGTCCTATTTTCTTTTCTCCACCCCTAGAAATAACTTCTTTGTTTGTTATGATATATCTATTTTGATACATATAAATTTAATTAATTTCTTGAACTACTTATGGGATTCTATTGTATCATTTTTTATTTATTCTGTTAAAAGACATTTTGTTAGCTATGTTTTATAGTAAAGGCACCACTGAAAAACCTCGCACATCTTGTGTTTGAATGTTTCTCCATATGCCATAGATACAAAATTTCTGGTCATGCTACGAATGCTATAGGTCTTTTAACTTTGCTTATGGTGTCTTTAGCTGTATAGAAGTTTTAAATTTGGATGTTGTAAAATGTGTCAGTCTTTCCATTTATAGGTTTTGCTCCTGGTGTCTTCCAGCTAACAAATGTAATTTGAGCAAAAAAGTATGGCAGGCGCTGCTTGAGAAATTTGCAAACAAAACAGACAAAAATTTCTGCATTTGTGAAGTTAAGAAAGCATTGTCTAACTCAAGGTCAATAATGCATTTTCTTGCAATAATTGTTAAAATTTTAACAACATTTGGATTTTTATCTATATTTTTCCATTTAGTATGTGCTAGAATCTAATTTTGTTTGTTATCCAGTACTATTTGTTGGATAGCAGTACTGTGTCCATTCGATTATAATTCCTCTTCTTTTATATGCCACATACCTATAAATGCTTGAATCTATTTCTGGGTTTGTTATACTGTTGAGTTTGTTACTGTACCTATAGCATACTGTTAAAATTGCTGTAGCATTGTGGTGTTTTGCTATGTAGTAAGCCAAGTTCTTCTCTTTCTTTTTTCTTTTCCTTTTTTTTTGGTGAGATTATCTTGGCTAATTTTTCACATTTACTCTTTCATGGAACTTTTATAAATTATTCTATTGGAACTTCATTTTTGAGTGCAATGAAGTTGTAGTCAATTTTAGAGAGCTGACATACTCAAAATATTGACCATTGCACCCATAGATGAATGCTATAGTACCATGTTTGTTTAGATTTCCTTTTATATCCTTTAGTAAAACTAATTTTCTCAATAAGCTCCTGTACCATTTTTTGTTTGCTTTATTCTCCAGATATTGTTTGTCATAGTAGTGAATAGGATTTTTTTTATTACATTTTCTCATCATTGCTGGTATTTGAAAAAGCTAGTAATTTTTTTTTTTAAGTGTTCATTTTCTGTCTGGTGACTTTTAGTGTATTCTCTTACTAGTTCTAATAATTGGTAGATTTTACTGAGTTTTTAGGTAAATGGCCAAATTGTTTGTAGATAATAATAGCCTTGCATCTTGCTTTTCAACCTTTAAATTGTAATTGATGTAGATTTCTGGCAGATATTTTTATCAAATTAAGAAAAGTTCCTCAAATTTCTAATTTGCCAATGGTTTTTATTATGCACAGGTATTAAATTTACCAAATGCTTTTCAATATAAATTGAGATTATTATTTTTTCTTTTTCTCTCATTATGAGTGACATAAATAGATTTTCTAAGGTTATGAAAATTTAATTGCATTTAATATTAAATCACTATCAATTTTGGCTAGAATGATGTGAGAACACATTTTAAGATGCACATTCTCTTATAGAAAGCTGTCTGCCAAGGAGAAGGAGACGACACATTTGAAAACCTCGTGTTTGACCAAAGGTAAAGTATTAACCAGAATAATATCATTTTCTTAGTTATATTTAATTGTTATTAAAGTAATTCTTTTAGTATCAGGAATGTTTGTTTCATGATCTGCTGTTATTAAACTTAAATGCTTTGTTCTTGAATTGACAAGAAAAAGCAAGTATTACAGGGTCTACAAAATTAGTTCTCAGACAGGAATGATTTTACCCCTGTTTCACCAGGAGATATTTGGCAATGTCTAGAAACATTTTTGCTTGTCACTACTGTGGAAAGTGAGACTGCTGCTGCCATCTAATGGGTAGAGGCCAAGGATGCTGTTAAACATCCTTCAATGCACAGACTAGCCACTCCACAACAAAGAATTTTTCAGTCCAAAATATTAATTGTGCAAATATTTAAAACTCCTGGTTTTGGAAAAAAGGGAAAAGTTTTGATTGCATGAGTAGACTAAACATAAAATTTTTATGTGTAATTTATTTCACTTGTTATATATTTATTAAACTAGATGGAACAATGTGCTATATTTTTATTGTCTTTTTTTTTTTTTTAGCTTTTTAGCTCCTCTTATAACTGAGTATGATAAACATCTAGGAGAACTAAATGGGCAGATGAAATATTATCAGGTATGAAATCATAGTTATGAGGCTTTTATAATATTTCATTATGAAAATAAAAAGTAAAATAGACTCCCTCTTTTTAAAAAGACATTGATGAGAAAGAGAATATTTACTGTAACTAACCAATTGGTGGCCCTCTGTAAATGTGTGTGAATGTATGTATGTGTATATGTTTGTTTAAAGATTCTCTTCTAGCTGGGTGCAGTGACTCACACCTGTAATCCCAGCACTTTGGGAGGCTGAGACAGGAAGATCATTTGTGCCTAGGAGCTTGAGACCAGCCTGGGTAACATAGTGAGATTCATATCTTTTTCTTTCTTTTTCTTTTTCTTTTTTTTTTTTTTTTTTGGAGATGGAATCTCACTCTGTTGCCAGCCTGGAGTGCAGTGGTGCGATCTTGGCTCACTGCAACCTCTAACTCCCAGGTTCAAGCTATTCTCCTGCCTCAGCCTCCCGCGTAGCTGGGATTACAGGCATGAGCCACTATGCCCAGCTAATTTTTGTGTTTTTAGTAGAGATGGGGTTTCACCATGTTGGCCAGGATGGTCTTGATCTCCTGACCTCGTGATCCGCCTGCCTTGGCCTCCCAAAGTGCTGGGATTAAGTTAGCTGGGTGTGGTGGTGTGCACCTGTGGTCCTAGCTACTCAGAAGGCTGAAGTAGGAGAATTGCTTGAGCCTGGGAGGTCGAGGCTTTATTGAGCTGTGGTCAAGCCACTGCACTCCAGCCTAGGCAACAGAACTGGACCTTGTCTCAAAGAAAATGAATATTCTCTTCAGTTTTGTCTTTTAATTCAGTGTTTCCTTGCTCTTGCTTTCTTGCATGAGATATTTCTTAGGTGCTTAGAAGAAGCTCTTAATCTCCTTATTGTTTGCTTACATCTCTCTATTTTTAACCTAAAACTGTCTCTCATCCTTTCAGACCTTCCTCCTTACCTCATTCTATCTGCATTTCCCATTACTTGCAGAATGGATTATCATTTTGGGTCCCAGGGCTTATGGAGAACTGCAATAATAGCACAAAATTGTTTAGGGTACAATTTGAGTTTCAATGAGCTACATGTTTAGAATATACCTAATATTTATAATGTGTTTCTTTGATGTGAAAATGTCTTTTAATGTTTTCCCCTAAAATTTTGACCTTTCTGATACTGCAATAACCATATAATGGAAGTATTTCTTAAATAGAACTTATATGTCTCAAGCTAAGCCTATCAGGAGGCAATGACCTCTCTTTATTAGAGCTTGAATATACTCATGATTGTATTTGGTTTAGATACCAATTCCTGGATAAATACAGTTGTAGCAAGGGTGGCAGAGTTGGCTTTCATTAATGCAAATGGAAGAGAGTATAATGACTTTATATTAAAGCACCCTGGCCAGGTGTGGTGGCTCATGTCTGTAATCCCAGCACTTTGGGAGGACAAGGTACGGAGATCCCTTGAGGTCAGGAGTTTGAGACCAGCCTGGCCAACATAATGAATTCCCGTCTCTACTAAAAATACAAAAATTAGTCAGGTATGGTGGCACACACTTGTAATCCCAGCTACTCGGGAGGCTGAGGCAGGAGAAATCACCTGAACCCGGGAGGCAGAGGCTGCAGTGAGCTGAGATCGTGCCACCGCACTCCAGCCTGGGCAACAGAGTGAGACTCTGTCTCAAAAAATAAATAAATAAAATATAGTAAAGCAACCCCTGAGACTGATTTCCTCAGAATGGGGCCGTGTGTGTGGCAGACACTAAGCACTTTCTCCCTTACTTCCTTTTCTTTTTATGCATGGACGTGAAGGGATCCTACTGTATACTTTCAAGTGTAGCACGTAGTAGGCCCTTAAATATTTAATAAATGATTAAATGCCAGGGTTTATGGGAATAAGATGATTAGAGCTAGCTTAACAAGCCCTTACTTATCAATTAATGCATTGATATGTAGCTTTACTAAAAGAACACATAATGCTTCCAATTGGTAAAAATAAAATTAGGTTCTTTCACTGCATTTGAAATTATGTAGGCTTTCATTTCCAAGGTTATTTCTCAAACACATAAACGTACAAAGTTGTCCTCTAGACCCAAATATCAAATAAAAGCATTTCATTAAAATTATAGTGTCTTTTATCATAAAGTCTTCCTGGTCTTTACTGTGTATTTCTTAGCCTGTAGTCATTTAAATTTAAGACAAGCACAGTAATGTCTTTTAATCTTCCTAGCTGACAATTAAAGAGCAACGGAAAGCCCTCTTTTGCACAAATGTTATTTTCCTTTTGTTTTCAGGACTAGTGAATTTAAAGTTTCTGCTGAATTTACTCTTTCTAAATTCCTATAATAACATATTATGTACTTTGGTTGTTATAACATAGGATAGCTAATTATCTTGAAATTAAATTCTTTTAAATTTTTTATAATCTGATTCATGTATTTCTTTAATAAGCCATTTTACTAAGATGTTTAAGTTTGT
Source organism: Chlorocebus sabaeus (assembly GCF_047675955.1). Lineage (NCBI taxonomy): Eukaryota > Metazoa > Chordata > Mammalia > Primates > Cercopithecidae > Chlorocebus > Chlorocebus sabaeus. The sequence goes on along the minus strand of NC_132910.1, from coordinate 80,041,854 downwards.
TTTTCCATTTTGCATTCTTTACCGCCAGAGGGTGATCACTGAATTAATTACAAAAGAGAAATAAACTATGCTAGAAAGCCTAAGAGTCTTTGATGATAAAAATAATTGCTCCTTCTTTTAGAGAAAAAAAAATGTTGACAGCTAAGAATGGTTGCTCAGATAGATGTGATTGATTAGAAGTACTAGTTCTTATGACTTATTGACCTAGTCAAAAAATAGTGTATCTCCAAAGCAGGAAAAGTAGCACTGCAATTCTCTATATGGACGATTTTTTGCCAGAAAATATAAATAGAAGGGAAAAATTTGATGATGTGAGAAATACTGTGTGGATTTCACTTTCTTCCAAATGTAAATATTTTGAAATATTTTACAGTAAGGAATTTATAGTGAGAGTGTTACAGTCCATCTTTAGTCTTAGCTAATGAGTATATATCTTACATAATTATTTAAGAGTAATAAACATTCTTTAAGATGCACTGATAGTTTTGCAACTTTTAAAGATGAGTTTATTGGCTGCAGTGGGCTGTGATCATGCTCTCGAGAACACTCCAGCTTAAGAGACAGAGTGAGACGCCATCTCAGGGAAAAAAAAAATTATTTAAAAATTATAAAATCAACATAATTGCTACAATAAATCCAAACCTCTTGCCATGGCATTCTCAAAACCCTGTACCTGTCTTTCCAATTTTCTCTCTCACTGTATCGGTCCATATATGGCCAGTGTTCAATTATCTGGTAGTGAATTAATTCATGTTGGTTTAATTGTGTTTCAGGCATAACGGGGACCTTGGAAAAGTTCACCTTTCAAACCAAATTTATAGTTAGCATTCACTATTCTGATCTCCTAGACCAAGCTGCCTTGATCTTCTCTGGTTGAAAGGGAGAGAAAAAGGCTTGGAGAACTGCCTGTTCCACCTGTCCCTTGTGAAGGTGTACTCCAGGATAAGCTTCTCTCCTTTAGCCTAGGAAGCACAATCAAGACTAATACACAATCATGAATTGATTACAGTTTTAAGTGAGATTTTGCATGCTTTCACATATAAGTTCAGGGTTTTTTTTCGGGGGGGGTGTGTGTGTGTGTGTGTGCTCTCCACTTGCTCATTCACACTTACTGAGAGTTGACTATTTTTTGCTATTTTGCATTTACTCATATTTTCACCAACTTTAAATGCTCTTTCTTTTCTTTTGAAATCCTAACATCTTTTTACTCTTTCAGAGAGCATTAATCAGACCTTCATTTAATTCCCTTTCTAGTGTGCATTTTATTCTTCCTTGTATTTTAGTTAGGTGATTTTTTTTTTTAACCATCTTTCCTACTATTTTTCAATGAGCATGTCTGTTTACCTTAGCAGCCTTGTATGGTACAGAGAGTTTAGATAGTTAATGAAAGTGGTGAATCAGAGACTGAATGAATGACTGCTAAAAAAGACCTCCATTTTCTTCTTACTGTTAGCATTTTACCTTTTGAAATACTAGAAAAATACACATGCTTATATGGGCTTCACTAAACTGCGGTGAATTAACTAAGATATACATTCAAGATACAGGAACCATCTGGTATTTGTTATAGTGACATACTCCGGAATATCTTTCATCTGTTTTTCACAGCTACAAGTCATAGGAATTCCATTTATAAATATTTCTCACTGTGTTACATAAAATCTTTCTATTTTATTTATATTCTATTTAAAATGAATGTTTTATTGTATTCTGTTTATTAGTAAACTATCCATATTAATTATCCCTTCGTTAGAAATAAAGAATAAGTCTTTCTAATCTGACACTAGACCAGTGTCAGAATCTGATTGCTTACATGAGTGGTCTACTTAATGGAGAGCTGATTGTCTGGAAAATGTATTGCGACACCATATTTTATTCTTTCAGAAACAGGTGGGTGAGATGAAACTACAGCTTGAAAATGTCATCAAGGAAAATGAAAGGTAAATCAATTAACTATTGGTTTTATCTTTTATTGTCTTAGGTAACTTTTATTTTTGTTATTTGATATTTGATAGCTATAGTATTAATAGTTAAGAATGTGGACTCTGGGGCCTGATTTTTCTATTTGACTCCTGGCTCAATTACTTGTTAGCCGTGTGACCCTGGACAGGTTACTTCTCTTTCTGTTTTAGTGTCCTCTTCTATAAATTAGATATCATGATACAACCTATTTCATAGGTCTGACTCTAAGGGATAAAGTAAGTACTTGGAGTAGGGTACAAAATAAGCACCTTACAAATATTAGCAATCAATAACGTATTATATAATATATATGTATGTTGGAAAACATATTGATAAAATGAAAACTTCTCAACATACCACTTAGCTTGAGTGTTAAAATGTTGCTAATACTGGTGCATCTATCCATGATTTTCTTCCATTTCCCATCCTTCTCTTTCTCTCTGCCAGAGATAAACACTATCTTGAATTTTGTGTTTATTATTCCCTTGCTTTTACATTTTTTTATGTGTATGTGTATCTCCAAGCAATATACTATACTTTTTAGTTTTATATTTTTAAAGACTATATAAAAATGGCATCTAGTGTTCTAGGACTTTTTTATTCAATAACACACACAAGTGCAAGAGTTTCAAGGAAGGAAGTTGCTGGATTATAGGTTATATGAATAGCAATTTTGCAATATAATATCAACTTAATTTCCAAAATAGCTATACCAATTTACACTCTTACCAGTGATATTTATGAGTTTATATTGATCCATATCTTTTAATATCTGTAGCTCTTGTTAAGCTTCCTAATTTTCATCATTTTGACTGTTAAATACTTTTTATTGTGGTTTTAATATGCATTTTCCTGAATACTAATATTGTTGACTTTTTTTTTTTTTTTGAGACGGAGTCTTGCTCTGTTTCCCAGGCTGGAGTGCAGTGGCACAATCTCGACTCAGTGCAAGCTCCGCCTCCCAGGTTCGTGCCATTCTCCTGCCTCAGCCACCCAAGTAGCTGGGACTACAGGCACCTGCCACCATGCCCAGCTAATTTTTTTGTATTTTTAGTAGAGATGGGGATTCACCGTGTGAGCCAGGATGGTCTCGATCTCCTGACCTCATGATCTGCCCACCTCAGCCTGCCATTGTTGACCATTTATATGTTTATTTACCTATGTGGTTTTCTTTTCTCATAAAATGCTTGTTCATATATTTTCCCTATTTCTACTTATCTTTTTCTTATTAAATTGTCAAAGTGCATTATGTGATCTGTATTCTGAAAATTTGTTGATGTGCCAGTCAGTCTCAATGCAGTAAACAATAACCATTCTAGAAATTTCAAACAAGAAAGGATTTAATTCACTTACAGTTAAGTGCTACTAAATCTTTGGTTTTACAGTTACACCTCAGAGACTATAATCCTGAGGTCAGGAATTTATGGTGCTGCACCATCCCTATTACCATGGCAGCATCATTTCCATAAAGCTGGAGACTTGATATTGGAAAAAGGACCATATGATATTGACTACAAGAGACATTTTTGTCTATCCAGTTTTACTTACCAGCCACTATATCAACAGAAAAATGGTCTCAGCTCACTTCTGCCTTCTATATCTCCCTTAAATGCCTCTCACTGGTAAAATTTTAATCTTATCCACAACTTCAGCTGCAAGATATCTGGACAATGTAGTTTGAGACTTTTCGCCCCTGGGACAGAGGCCAGAATATGGAAGGGGACAGAAATAAATAATTAGTGCCAGTGGTTCATAGAACACATTCGATAATAGGTGTTTCAAATCTGTATTCCCAGATTGTGGTGTGTTTGACTAACAGAATTTTTTTTCTTTTTTTTTTAACTTAAAGTATTTGAATCTCTCTTCTCCTGTGGTTATTGTTCTTTGTATCTCCCATAAGAAGTCCTTTCTCAGCCTAACATCATAGAGATCTTCTCTTATGTTTGCTTCTAAAAAATGTTTAAAGCTTTTCCATACCAAATTTCTTAACTTTAACCCATAAAATTCATATAACTGGACTGAAATCTGATACATCTTTTTTTGTTGACTTTTAACTAGACTAAATATCCAAAGTTTTTTTAGTTCTAAATTTATTCAAAACATGAGCTCTTTTAAAGTTTGACATTCTTTTATTGTATTCTTCTATATTATATAGTAATTTTATTTTTATTTTAATTGCATTTATTTTAGTGTAGCTATATTTAAATTAATACATGCTGTTCCTTAAAATTACATAGCACACCCATGGAATTGTCTTGCCCTTGGCTATTTCATGATTTTCTCTTCCTTGTATTTTCCATTAGTTTTCTTTCCTTCTAATTTCCAAAAACTTCACATATTTAAGCTGTCAGTGTTTACTGAAGTGCAAAATAAAGTAAATCTTTTAATTGGGCTTTTAGTTTTTCTCACTTATTTTTGTTTTTTTCCCATGGGAAATTTTTTTAATCTTAATATTTTATGATTTACTGTTCTTTTCCAAAATACTTATTAAGCAGGAATATACTCTTCCTAGTAAAGAATATTATAAAGATTTCTGAATCACCAATATACTTAGATAAAGCTTGTATATTAATGTGCTGAGAATAGACAAGGTATTTTATGGTTGAGATAATCATTTAATTGTTTCCTATATTGGACTTTATATTATTCCTTTCATATCCAGGTCTTTTGAAGCCAGTCTTTAAAATTTGCCTTCACCTATTTAACGGTAATGCAGTCATGTCTCATGAATATGTTTATTCCTAGTACAATAGGAAAGTGTAAAAAAATGGATTCTAAGTTTATTAAAGACACTTTTGGTAACTTGATAGTGTTAATCAGGTTTTAAAGTGAACTCTACTGATTATGTCATTAGGACAACATCCTACTTTTAATTATATGTTGCAGCTAAGGACTACAAAATCAAAAGAATTTATTATTTTTAAGGAAAATACCTTAAATAAATATACATGGACAGGTCTAAATAATGGAATCTAGCAATGGCATGGATTATGTAAAAGTATACAGTTTCACATTACTGAATTTTGGAAAAATTTTAATACTTACATTTATAAATCAGAGTATATTATCTGAGAATTTACTACAAATAGGAAATAATGAAGTCATTTTATAAAACTCAGACTGAGGAAAAAGTAAAAAAAATACATATTATTATTATTAGTATTCTCCCTTCCATTTTGAAATCCTTGAAATGTATTTCATATTGAGATTATAGAGGTTTTTGTTTTGTTTTGCTTTGTCTTGTTTCTTTTTCAATACTATTTTTTCCTCCTCTCATAACTTTCCAGAGGAAGGAAATTGAGTAAGATAATTGAATAAATGAATGAATACATGTACAGCATTTTCTGATACTAAGTAAATACAAAGTAAATTTTATTGTTCTCATTTTTTATTTTACTATTGATGGTATGGAAGACATCATCTATTGCCAGTACAAGAGCTGTTTTTTTCCTTCATACATAGTCACATAACCCTAATTTTGTTCCAGTGGCAATGTGCTCAGGGAAGATGAGCTTCTTCCACAACCTGAGATAATAAATCATTGACCTAAACCAGTTTTTATGTCTTTTTGCCAGGAACTGGCTTGGAAGTGGACATGTGACCTAGTTTTAGCCAGTGAGATATAAAGGAAAGTCTCTTGTGGAGCTTCTGAAAAAGCTTTTTCTCTCTGATAAGAGGAGAGAGAGCAAAAAGAAAGCTTTCCCCTTTTCCTGCTCCCTGTCATTTTAGAAAGTGATGTGTGAAGCTGCTATAGCCATTTTTTAACTATGTGTGTAGGTATCAGCAACATGAGAAGATTAATAGAAGAGAAACATGAGGAAACCTTTGCAAAGTCCTTAAAAGATATTATTGAGCTGCTGAAGCAAATCTGGAACTGTATACCTTCCAAGTTAATATTAGGTGAAGTAAGAAAATAGTCATTCACAACTGTTGAGTGATTACTAAATGTCAGGCACCATTTAACGCTTTGAGATACATTAGTGAATAAAATAGACAGAAATGGCTATTCTCATTTATTTGTTGGGTGTTTTATTACTTGTAGCCAAAGTGTACTGATAAAGAGATTTAATTACATCTGTCAGGGGTTCACAAACTGTAGCTTGTGGGTCAAATCTGGCCTGCCACATCTTTTTATAAATAAAATGTATTGGATCACAGCCATGCTTAGTCATTTAAATCTTGTCGACGGCTGCTTTGTTTTATGTGCCTATGAAGTTGAATAGTGGTGACAGAGATTGAATGGCTCACAAAACCTAAAATATTTATGTACTCTCTGGTCCTTTACATAAAAAGTTTACTAATCCCTGATACATGGAATGTTCTTTCACTGCAGAATCTCTTAAACTAGTCTTTAACAGTCACTAAAAAGTATTTTTGAAATTTAAAACTATCTGAAGATATTTAGGCATATTTATATATAGCTTTAGAACACAGAAACGTAAAACTTCAACAAGATTATAAAGTTAGTATTTAGTATATAGTTAGTATATGAATCTAGTATGTAGTAATATTTGGCATCTTGTTATTTTTTATTTTCTGATAGCCTGATATTTATTATTTTAGATTACAACTAAATATGATACAGATTTAAATAGCATTATACAATGGAATTATTTTAAAAACATTTTTATTGATGTGCTTTCATAATTTGACTAATGATAATCAATGGTATGATATTAAATATGATTTTACTTTCCCTAATTATGCCATTCAAGTGTGCTGACAATATCCTATGAATACAATATAGTAAATATTTATTATCTATTTGAAATTTGGGAAGGAGTTCATGTATATATTTACCAAAACAATAACAAAGCTATTATTTTTCAAAGCTAGCCAAGAAAAAGGTATTCTCCTCCCTTCAAATTGATTTGTTTATGGAATTTCAGAAGATGCGATATAAATGCTTTTCCTATTCTTGAGTGAAAAAGAGAAAAGAAATCTCTGGGATGACATGGTCAACACCACTATGCTGGTGCTACTCGAGGTCATTACACTGTGAAGAAGACTATTCCCCAAAGCCCGCCAGAATCCTGTCAGCCTAAGCTTTAATTGTGAAGTTTTAAGTATCTATTTTTAATAATCTCATGAAAAGCCAAAACTAACCTAGTTTCTCTGTGTGTCTTGGTTTATAATTGAGTTTATGTTTTTGTATTTATGTATGTATAGACCTCTCATCAAACTTCATTTTGTTACTAGTCTTAAGTCACTCTGACCTTACATTGGCTTCTTTAAACATGGTAAACTAGTTTCAACCTGAGGACCTTTTACCTGTTCTTCTGCCTTGAATGTGTTTCTCCTGCCTTGAATGTGTTTCTCCAGAGCTGCACAGAACTGGACTTTTCCCTTCATCCAGTCTCTTATCAGGGAGGCATTCCTAAGCACATTATCTAGCCCTGCTCTTTCCAACCCCTCCCTCTTTCATTTTTCTATTATCCAATTTTATTTTATTCATAGTACCTTATTACTACTTGAATTTTTTTTTTTTTTTTTTTTTTTTTTTTTTTACTTTAAGTTCTGGGATACATGTGCAGAACATGCAGGTTTGTTACATAGGTATACATGTGCCATGGTGGTTTGCTGCACCCATAAACCCATCATCCAGGTTTTAAGCCCCACATGCATTAGGTATTTGTCCTAATACTGTGGTCTCCCCTTGCCCTCCAGCCCCCGATAGGCCCTAATGTGTGATGTTCCCCTCCCTGTTGTCCATGTGTTCTCATTGTTCATCTCCCACCTATGAGTGAGAACATGCAGTGTTTGGTTTTCTGTTCCTGCATTAGTTTGTTAAGAATGGTGGCTTCCAGCTTCATCCATGTCCCTGCAAAGGACATGAACTCATTCCTTTTTATGGCTGCATAGTATTCCGTGGTATATATGTGCCACATTTTCTTGATCCAGTCTATCATTGATAGACATTTGGGTTGGTTCCAAGTCTTTGCTATTGTAAATAGTGCTTCAATAAACATATGTGTGCATATGTCTTGATAGTAGAATAATTTATAATTTTTGGGGTGTATACACAGTAATGGGATTGCTGGATCAAATGGAATTTCTGGTATTATATCCTTGAGGAATTGCCACACTGTCTTCCACAATGGTTGAACTAATTTACACTATCACCAACAGTGTAAAAGCATTCCTATTTCTCCACAGCCTCACCAGCATCTGTTGTTTCCTGACTTTTTAATGATCACCATTCTAACTGATGTGAGATGGTATCTCATTGTGGCTCTGATTTGCATTTATCTAATGACCAGTGATGATGAGGTTTTTTTCATGTTTGTTGTCTGCATAAATATCTTCTTTTGAGAAGTGTCTATTCTTATCCTTCACCCACTTTTTGATGGGGTTGTTTGTTTTTTTCTTGTAAATTTGTTTAAGTTCCTTGTAGATTGTGGATATTAGATAGATAGCTTGCAAAAATTTTCTCCCATTCTGTAGGTTGCCAGTTCACTCTGATGATAGTTTATTTTGCTGTGCAGAAGCTCTTTCATTTAATTCAATCCTATTTGTCAATTTTGGCTTTGTTGTAATTGCTTTGGTGTTTTATTTACGAAATCTTTGCCCATGCCTGTGTCTTGAATGGTATTGCCTAGGTTTTCTCTAGGGTTTTTATGGTTTTGGGTTTTACATTTAAGTCTTTAATTTGTCTCGAGTTAATTTTTGTATAAGGTGTAAGGAAAGGGTCCAGTTTCAGTTTACTGCATATGGCTAGCCAATTTTCCCAGCACTATTAATTAAATAGGGAATCCTTTCGCTATTGCTTGTTTTTGTGACGTGTATTGAAGATCAGAAGGTTGTAGATGTGTAGTGTTATTTCTGATGTCTCTGTTCTGTTCCTTTGGTCTATCTATCTGGTTTGATACCAGTAACATGCTGTTTTGGTTACTGTAGCCTTGTAGTATAGTTTGAAGTCAGGTAGCGTGATCTTTTTGTTTAGCTTTGTCCTTTTTGCTTAGGATTGTCTCCAGCTTTGTTCTTTTTGCTTAGGGTTTGACTATATGGGCTCTTTTTTGATTCTGTATGAAATTTAAAGTATTTTTTCTAATTCTGTGAAGAAAGTCAATGGTAGCTTGATGGGAATAGCATGGAATCTATAAATTACTTTAGGCAGTATGGCCATTTTCGCAATATTCTTCCTATCCATGAGCATGGAATGTTTTTCCGTTTGTTTGTGTCCTCTCTTATTTCCTCGAGCAGTGGTTTGTAGTTCTCCTTGAAGAGGTCCTTCATATCCCTTGTAAATTGTATTCCTAGGTATTTTATTCTCTTTGTAGCAATTGTGAATGGGAGTTCACTCATGATTTGGCTGTCTGCTTGTCTACTGTTGCTGTATAGGAATCCTTTGATTTTGCACATTAATTTGGAATCCTGAGACTTTGCTGAAGTTGCTTATCAGCTTAAGGAGTTTTTGGGCTGAGACGATGGGGTTTTCTAAATATACAATCATGTCGTAGTCAAACAGAGACAATTTAACTTCCTCTTTTCCTGTTTGAATACCCTTTATTTCTTTCTCTTGCCTGATTGCCCTGGCCAGAGATTCCAATACGATGTTGAATAGGAGTGGTGAGAGCGGGCATCCTTGTAATGTGCCAGTTTTCTAAGGGAGTGCTTTCAGCTTTTGCCCATTCAGTATGATATTGGCTATGGGTTTGTCATAAATACCTCTTACTATTTTGAGAAATGCTCCATTAATACCTAGTTTGTTTAGAGTTTTTAGCATGAAGGATGTTGAATTTTATCAGAGGCCTTTTCTGCATCTATTGAGATAATCATGTGGTTTTTGTCATTGGTTCTGTTTATGTGATGAATTTCACTTATTGATTTGCATACGTTGAAACAGCCTTGTATCCTAGGGATGAAGCTGACTTGATCTTGGTGGATAAGCTTTTTGATGTGCTGCTTAATTCAGTTTGCTAGTATTTTATTGAGGATTTTTGCATCGATGTTCATCAGGGATATTGACCTGAAATTTTGTTGTGTCTCTGCTAGGTTTTGGTATCAGGATGATGCTCGCCTCATAAAATGAGTTAGGGAGGAGTCCTTCTTTTTCTGTCATTTGCAATAGTTTCAGAAGGAATGGTACCAGCTCCTCTACACCCTGCATCAACAGAATATTGATGTAGAATTCAGATGTGAATCTGTCTGGTCCTGGGCTTGTTTTGATTGGTAGGCTATTAAGTACTGCCTCAATTTTAGAACTTGTTTTTGGTCTCTTCAGGGATTCAACTTCTTCCTGGTTTAGTCTTGGGTGGGTGCATGTGTTCAGGAATTTATCGACTTCTAGATTCTCTCTTTTATTTGCATACAGATGTTTAGAGTATTTTCTGATGGTAGTTTTTATTTCTGTGGGATCAGTGTTGATATCCTCATTATCATTTTTTATTGTGTCTATTTGATTCTTCTCTCTTTTCTTCTTTGTTAGTCTAGCTAGAGGTCCATCTATATTGTTAATATTTTCAAAAAACCAACTCCTGGATTCATTCATTTTTTGAACAATTTTTCATGTCTCTATCTCCTTCAGTTCTGCTCTGATCTTAGTTATTCCTTGTCTTCTGCTAGCTTTTCCATTTGTTTGCTCTTGCTTCTTTAGTTATTTTAATGGTAATGTTAGGGTGTTGGTTTTAGATCTTTCCCACTTTCTGATGTGGGCGTTTAGTGCTATAAATTTCCCTCTTAACACTACTTTAGCTGGGTCCCAGAGATTATGGTACATTGTGTCTTTGTTGTCAATGGTTTCAAATAACTTTTTGATTTCTGTCTTAATTTTGTTATTTACCCAGTAGTCATTCGGGAGCAGCTTGTTTAATTTCCATGTAGTTGTGCAGTTTTGAGTGAGTTTCTTAATCCCAAATTCTAGTTTGATAGCACTTCGGTCTGAGAGACTGTTTGTTATGAACTCCATTCTTTTGCATTTGCTGACGAGTGTTTTACTTCGAATTATGTGGCCTATTTTAGACTACATGGTGTGTGGTGCTGAGAATAATGTATATTCTGTTGATTTGGGGTGTAGAGTTCTGTAGATGTCTATTAGGTCTGCTTGATCCAGAGCTGAGTTCAAGTCTTGACTATCCTTGTTAATTTTCTGTTTTATTGTTCTAATATTGACAGTGGAGTGTTAAAGTCTCCCACTAGTATTGTGTGGGAGTCTAAGTCTCTTTGTTGGTCTCTAAGAACTTGTTTTACGAATCTGGTTGCTCCTGTGTTTGGTACATATATATTTAGGATAGTTAGCTCTTCCCGTTGCATTGATCCCTTTACCATTATGTAATGCCTTTCTTTGTCTTTTTTGATCTTTGTTGGTTTAAAAGTCTGTTTTATCAGAGACTAGGATTGCAACCTCTGCTTTTTTTTTTTTTTTTTGCTTTCCATTTGCTTGGTAAATATTCCTCCGTCCCTTTATTTTGAGCCTATGTGTGTCTTTGCAAATGAGATAGTCTCCTGAATACAACACACCAATGGGTCTTGATTCTTTATCCTGTTTACCAGTGTGTGTGTTTTAATTGGGGCATTTAGCCCATTTACGTTTAAGGTTAATATTGTTATGTGTGAATTTGATCCTGTTGCCATGATGCTAACTGGTTATTTTGCATATTAGTTAATGCAGTTTCTTCATAGTGTCATTGGCCTTTATATTTTATTGTGTTTTTGCAGTGGCTGATACTGGTTTTTCCTTTCCATATTTAATGCTTCCTGCAGGAGTTCTTGGAAGACAGATGTGGTGTTGACAGAATCCCTCAGCATTTGCTTGTCTGTAAAGAATTTTATTTTTCCTTCACTTATGAAGCTTAGTTTGGCTGGGTATGAAATTTTTGGTTGAAAATTATTCTCTTTAAGAATGTTGAATATTGATCCCCACTCTTCTGACCTGTAGGGTTTCTGCAGAGAGATCCACTGTTAGTCTGATGGGCTTCCGTTTGTAGGTAACCTGACCTTTCTCTCTGACTGCCCTTAATATTTTTTTCTTCGTTTCAACCTTGGAAAATCTGATGATTATGTGACTTGGGGTTGCCCTTCTCAAGGAATATCTTAGTGGTGTTCTTTGCATTTCCTGAATTTGAATGTTGGCCTGTCTTGCTAGTTTGGGGAAGTTCTCCTGGATGATATCCTGAAGAGTGTTTTCCAACTTGATTCCATTCTCCCTGTCACTTTCAGGTTCCCCGATCAGTCATAGGTTTGATCTTTTCACATAGTCCCATATTTCTCAGAGTCCTTGTTCATTCCTTTTCATGCTTTTTTCTCTAATCTTTCCTTCAGATTTTATTTCAGTAAATTGATCTTCAGTGTGTAATATCCTTTCTTCCATTTGATCGATTTGGCTATTGATACTTTTGTATGCTTCACTAAGTTATCATGCTGTGTTTTTCAGCTCCATCAAGTCATTTATGTTCCTCTTTAAACTGGTTATTCTAGTTAGCAGTTCCTGTAACCTTTTATCAAGATTCCTAGCTTCTTTGCATTGCGTTACAACGTGCTCCTTTAGCTCAGAGTAGTTTTTTTATTACCCACCTTCTGAAGCCTACTTCTGTCAATTCTCTAACCTCATTCTTGGTCCAGTTTTGTGCTCTTGTTGGAGAGGAGTTGCGATCATTTGGAGCAGAAGAGGCATTCTGGGTTTTGGAATTTTCAGCGTTTCACTGATTTTTCCTCATCTTCATGGATTTATCTGCCTTTGATTTTGAGACTGATGACCTTTGGATGGGGTTTTTGTGTGGGGGTCTTTTATGTTGATGTTGTTGCTTTCTGTTTGTTAGTTTTTCTTCTAACAGGTCTCTCTTCTGCAGCTCTGCTGCAGTTTGCTGGAGGTCCACTCCAGACCCTGTTTGCCTGGGTATCTCTAGTAGAGGCTGCAGAACAGCAAAAATTGCTACCTGCTCCATCCCAGAGAGGCACCGGCCTGATGCCAGCTGGAGCTCTCCTATATGAGAGGTCTGTCAGCCCCTGTTGGGAGGTTTCTCCCTGTCTGGAGGCATGGGGGTCAGGGACCCACTTGAGGAGACAGTCTGTCCCTTAGCAGAGCTGGTGCACTGTGCTGGGAGAATCCCTCTTGTCAGGATCAGCTGCTTTCTTCACAACCAGCAGGCAGGAACGATTAAATCTGCTGAAGCTGTGCCCACAGCCGCCCCTTCCTTAGGGAGTGGGGGTTTTGTATGTAAGGCCCTGACTGGGGCTGTTACCTTTCCTTCAGAGATGTCCCGCCCAGTGAGGAGGAATCTAGAGAAGCAGTCTGGCCACAGCTGCTTTGCCACACCCAGCCCAGACTTCCCAGCCTCCTTAGCACTGTCAGGAGGAAAACTCCCTATTCAAGCCTCAGTAATGGCTGATGCCCCTCCCCCAACCAAGCTTGATCATATCAGGTCGACTTCAGACTGCTGTGCTTGCAGCGAAATTTCAAGCCAGTGGTTCTTAGCTTGCTGGGTTCTGTGGGAGTTGGACCCACCAAGCAAGACCACTTGGCTCCCTGGCTTCAGCCCCCTTTCCAGGGGAGCAAACGGTTCTGTCTCACTCTCCTTCCAGGCACCACCGGGGTATGAAACAGCTGCCCAGTTTTGTGCTTGAAACTCAGGGCCCTGGTGGTTTAGGCACACGGGGGAATCTCCTGATCTGCAGATTGCAAAAACTGTGGGAAAAGCATAATAACCAGTCCCTCACTGCTTTCCTTGGCTGTGGGAGGGAGTTCCCCGGCTCCTTGCGCTTCCTGGGTGAAGCGACACCCCACCCTGCTTCTGCTCACCCTCCATGGGTTGGACCCACTGCCTAACCAGTCCCAATGAGATGAACTGGGTACCTCAGTTGGAAATGCAGAAATCATCCTCCTTCTGCATTGGTCTTGCTGGGAGCTGCAGACCGGAGCTGTTCCTATTTGGCTATTTATTACCTGAAATTACTTATCTTCTTGGTTATTATTTGTCTTTTCCACTAGAATGCATGAGAGCAGGACCCTTGTCTCTTCTACCACTGTGTACCTACCACCACTTAACAGTGCTTGGTACACATTAAACTGTTCAATAAATATTGAAGGAATGATTTCATATATTAAAAATATAAACATACGTATATTCATACCTGGATCTTTTTGCTGTAAAAAAGAGAGGCTTGAGTCATTGTAAGTAATAAGGAATATATGATAAGGAGATACATGGAATTTTAACTAGAACTGGGAAACAATTAGGAATATCTCTACAGGTGTGTTCCTCTTACCAGTTCACGTGGCCTTATGGTCTCCGCTATGGTGGTGCCCCTCTGTGTAGCTGCTCCTTCTTCTTTTCCAACCAAAAGACTGATTCTCTTCTCTAGTCCAAATCCTGAAGAAACCCAGTCTTGTTGGTTTAGCTAATTGCCATCACTTGTATTTGTCAATGCTTTTTATACCAGTCACCTGTTGATAGGACTGCCCTCAGAAAATATGCAAAATTATAATCTAATCATTGGCTTCTGTCTGTGCACAGAATAGTGCATGCTGTCCCCAGAGCCATGGGCTCTGGGCAAAGGCTACTTAAGTCTGGACATGGCAGATACCATGACTATAACATATCCAGTATATATAAGAATGTATTTATGGAGCACCTCACTTTGGCTTTAGACATCAGAGAAGGCTTCAATGAGTGGGTAAAATTTGAGCTGAGTCAGAAGGAGTAGGATTTCATTCTCAATGATTTTCAGAAAGAGTAGGATAAGTAGGAGATAACTGAAGAAAACATTATATGTCTAATACATTTAGGCCTTGTAATATGGCTGTGTCTCAACATATGTAAGGGAATTATGCATGATGAGACACGCATGGCAGGTAGGGACCAGATGATATAAAATTTTATATTCTCTGCTTAAGAAATTGAGCTTTTCCTACAGATCACGTAGAGAGTTCTTCAGGGGTTTTAAACAGAGGAAGGGGTGCAATTTTAGAAGGATTCTTTCTAGTTGCACTTTAGAACTGGAGAATACCAGATAGAAAAAAAAAAATGTGTATGATTCATTGGAGGAGCATAAGAAAGGAAACAGCAATTCTAGTTTTTCGGATCTTTTGTATTAATCCCGAAAAGAAATGCTGCACTGTGGCAGTGGTATGGATATTTTCACCAAGGAGGCTTGGATTAGGGAAATCTGTCTGGTGAGGTGAGGCATCTGGAGAGTCATACCACACAGTTGTCTAGAATTTTTTTTTTCATTTATATAAAGAAATACACAAAAATATAGTGGCAGCTGTGGCAGGGTGCAAATGGGCTGCTGGGGTGCCTGCCTCCCTGTGGGAATTAACCATAGTGGTTATATGTGCATATAGTGGCATATATGCCACTGTATTTGTCTGACTCTCTCTTCTGTCTTATTTGATTCTAAAATTCACTAACTATCCCCCTTTTCCCACCTTTTAACACCTGCAAAAGGGAGATGCAGCAGTATTCAATGGCTTGTGAGAGGTTAATAGGCAGCAGTTTTTCTTTTTAATGGTATGTGAAAGAATGGTGCATCTTTTATTGGAGACAAATTCAATTCAAAGAAATACAGACATTGTGTTTGATTCATCTTTGTCACCTAAAAGATCAAAACTTTTATAAAGATGATCTTTGCCAAAATTTTATTGTCTGTTTGGGATAATTGGTTATAACTTTATTTCTGCAGTCCCTGCCTGGGTAATTTTCTTGGTGTTAGTACATGAATTTATATGGAACCCAGTTTCTTAATATATAAAATTAAAGTCTTGGACTATATGATTTCAGTTTTATTGTTTTATATTCTCATAATAAGTGCTCTTTAAATCTTTTGAAATGATACTGCAAGTGGTAAGCTAGAAAAATAATAAAAATCATAAAGAAAAACTATAAAAGCATAGCTATTTATGTAAATTTAATGTAAAAGCACTGTCTTATAGGACAATATTTATTTTCTTTAAAAAACATTTCATCAGAAATATCTTTTCTCCAGCAAAATAGTCAACACTAAGGTTGCGCAACCTGTTTCTTTTTTGTATTACTCATGTTGTACCTGGCATAACATATAATAGAAGCTCCCTTACCTTCTTTCTTTCTTTCTTTATTTATTTATTTATTTATTTATTATACTTTAAGTTCTAGGGTTTAGTAGTTGGTCTGTTGATTGAGAGTTAGTAAAATAAGGAATCATAAAAAATACATACTTTAAAAATATTTGACTTTGACTTAATATAAATGCACTTTTATTCTTTAATTATTTGGTATAATGCCAAGGTCTTTACTTTGAGCAAGTCTATTAATTTTTTGTTATCTTTGAAAGCTATGAAAGATAGTTTTTTGTTATCTTTCATGCATAAACCATATATATGTTTAACTCATTCTTTATAATTTCCATTTTAAATTTCTTTGAAGAAGTGTGAGAACGGAGAGATCATTTTGATCTCCTTTTAATCTTCTTTGATTTTGTAGTTTTTCTGGCTTTTTATAATTACGTTACCTACCTCTAATTAAATAGCAGTGAATTTAACAACTCATCTGTATTGGGCCTTTCACATTCAGTTTAGGTGTTATAGAAACATTAACTCTTTGTACTTTTATTTGTCACTTTGGGGCATATGTAATTAAATTATGCAATTATAATAACGGGTTGTGGCAAATATGATAGATTGGCTTAACATCTGTTGCACCTTCCTTTTAGTATTGCAGAGACTGGAAAACTAAAAACTAGTTCAGGATATGAGTTCGGTTCTGCTAATGATAACCACTTGTACGATACCTAAATTGGGAAATAGTAGGGGAAAAGGCAGTGCCTGAGGCATCTATTTTGTGACTAAGAATCTAACAAGTGTAGTATGGCTATAGAGCCAACAATTCTGGCTATCACTTCTGTCAAAGCTAAGGCAGGGTGTTGCTGCAGGCGGCAGCTCTGGCAATAACATTCTGGTCTCAGGATCTCAGCAAAGGGATGTGATTCTAGAACCAGCAGTAGATACAGCTGCTTCCTGATTGTCCAGTTTCCTAATTGTGACCAATGTAGCAAACCATTTCTGCAATTAGCTAAACCAGTAAGATTGACTTTTTTTTCCAGAACTTGCACTGGAAGATAGAGATCAGCTAATTGATAGTGATAGCAGAAAAGCAATTATGCAGAGATATATGGTGCTATTAGTGTTATTAATAATACAGATAACGCTGCCTCCAAAACGTTTTATTTAGTTTCTCTTCTTAATGTCAAGCCAACCAATTATAATAGTACTTTCTCTTTTTTATTTTCCTTTGGCTCTTACATTTTGACTTGCTTATGTATTTTAATAAATACTGGACCCAAAATTGTCTTACTACCTTGCATATAATATCTCTTTAGATATTTGTTGAGCTTGAATTGTTGATATTTAATTTTCAAGATGCTTAACCATACATAAAAAATAATGCTTTAAAGAAACCCCGTCTCTACTAAAAATACAAAAAAAAAACTAGCCGGGCGAGGTGGCGGGCGCCTGTAGTCCCAGCTACTCCGGAGGCTGAGGCAGGAGAATGGCGTAAACCCGGGAGGCGGAGCTTGCAGTGAGCTGAGATCCGGCCACTGCAGTCCAGCCCGGGCTACAGAGCAAGACTCCGTCTCAAAAAAAAAAAAAAAAAAAAAAAAAAAATATCAATTTCTTAAACCTGTAGGGCACTTAACTGATTTTCTTAATTATACTGCCAATATCATTGGAAAATCAGATAAAATTCATTTAATCTGTATTTATTTATAAATATATTATTGCAATTATGTTATGTTTAAAAGAAAACAAGAAAATAAGCAAAGATATAGATGATATAAGGAGCAAATAACAAGTTTGAGTATGCACATGTGCATTTCTGTTTATACACACTCGTATATTAACCAACAGGAGTATACTTTGTTTTTCAAAGACCCATGAAAAACTTACAAACATAGATATGTAGTGAAAACCCTCCCTATCACATACACACATACAAATTCCCCCCCCCAAAAAAACACATAAATTATATCTGCAATAAAATACAAAATGACAAAGGATGAGCACATAAAAATTTTTAAACTATATTTTCAAATAACCCCTGAGATTAAAAAACGAATTGACAACTAAAATTAAAAACTACTTAAATTAAATACCATATCAAACTAGTAAGGTGCAGCCAAAATAGTATGCAGAACACTTTGTCGTTTTTAAGTAATAGAAAAGTAAAATTGAAAATAAGTAAATCAATGTTGTTTACATTAATGACAGAGTAGGTACTGTAATCAGGCTTCTTCTGAGAAAAACTAGAAAGTTCAGACAAAACTATAAAATGTTAACAAAATCTTAACAAAAATCAAATCTGTTTAAAGAAATTGGAATCTGTGAAAAAAATTATAGGGCAAAGACCAGGAATAGAAAGAAATCCAGGGATATAAGTCTGCATTTGGGGCTGCTTTCCCTAGTTGCATCTCACTGTCCAAGAAGAGATGGAGAGAGGTTTAAAAACTGAGGAGAGCTTGAAACAAATTTACAGTCTTAGAACAATAAAAAAAAATGAAGTTCAGCGTCCATCACACTTATGAATAGGTGTGTTAGGATCCTCAAAATGCCACTATACTTTTTAACGTATAATATCTAGCTCATATCTAGCACAAAAAGAATTAGGAACAGGAAGATTGAAGCTAACATGGTAACATTTTAAAAGAATCACTAGAAATAATAGGCAATAAAAATAGACCTACAGGGTTGGCCTTTAAAATGCTTTACCAACAGAAAACCAAACACCACATGTTCTCACTCAAGTGTGAGCTGAACAATGAAAATACACGTACACACAGAGCAGAACAACACGTACTAGGGCCTGTTGGGGGGATGGGGGAGGAAAGCATCGGGATAAATAGTTAATGCATGTAGGGCTAATACCTAGGTGATAAGTTGATAGGTGCAGCAAACCACCATGGCACACATTTACCTGTGTAACAAATCTGCAGATCCTGCACATGTATCCCAGATCTTAAAATAAGATAAAACTAAAATAAATAAATAAACATGCTTAATATGGTCAATGAAATAAGATCTAATATTGAGAATTTTGTAAGAGAACTAGAAACTCTAAAAAAAGAACAAATTCTAGAACTGAAAAAATACAACAGTGGAAATGAGACATAACAAGATAATCAAGTGCAACTTAATTCAGAAGAAATATTTTAACTGAATATCAATATGAAGCAGAGAGACAAGAGGATAGAAAATATAAACCTGTATGATAGCCAACTAGATGCAGCCAGGTGGAGCAGCTGCCACTGATGGACAGAGATGACTGGCATACTCCTAACAGATGCTCAGAAGGAAGGCACTGAGAGTGGATGGAGGAAAGACACAGAAGCTGCAATGAAGTGGGGGAAAACTGGGAATGCTACGTGGGGGTACCACACACCTGGACTCATTCCTGGTCTCTGATGGCTCCGAGGGAATGGGTGAGTTGAACTTTCAAGGAGCATGGGCCTCTGGAACCCTACCAGGAGGACACCCTTCAACCATCATGGACACTCGAGTTAGCAGGGAGAGGTTCCTGGAGAAGTGGTAGGGGCAGCAAGCCAGCTGATGTGGATCCCAGAGGGTTTGGTGCAGGAGCATGTGTAGTGGAGCATGGCCAGGGACAAGGCTCGACTTGCTCTCTTGCTATCTTAGGAGACCTAGGGGAACTTTTCATCCTGATCTCTGCAGGATGGACTTGCCCCAGCTCTGATAGGGCCAGTCCAACTTGAGCACCCCTTGGTCTGCTACCCTCTCCTGGGTACCCAGCCTGGCCATGCCTGCCTAAAGAACAGCCTCGGGTGCCCTGGGAGCCACATCATGGCTTCTGTGCTGGTGGACCATGCCTGACTGGCAGAGAGCTCCAGCAGAGTGGCCCCAACAACCATGCACTAGCCTGCACACTCCCTCTGCACACCGCAGCTACCCCTGGACCCATGGCAACTCCCCACATCTGTCTGCTGATATGTGTCCGTGTGAGCAGGTTTTGCTTTCCTTGCTCCACCAGCACATAGGAGTGTAGTCCACTCCCCTCCAGTAGCTGACCGCCATTGCAGACAGAGCCTTGGTGGGAACAGAGCCAGCCAGTCCCACCCTGCCAGCACTCCACTGTTGCACTAATACTTTCATGGGAGCAAAACTAGGCTGCTCAGAGAACAGCAGATTCTCCCCCACACTGAGCGACCACAAAGAAGGCACACAGACCTATGCCTACCAGTGCCCCTCCCCTAAGCCAGCACCACCACCTGCACAACCACCTACATAGTCACCAGCAGGGGCTCCCCACACCCATCCCAGAGGAGTTGCCTCTGCCACTGTGGTTAATTCCCACAGGGAGGCAGGCACCCCAGCAGCCACTAGCAGCCTGCCACAGCTGCCACTACTGCTGTTGCTGACACATGTGAATGAGGACAGATCCCTCTGTTACTGCACCATGAAACACTTTGGCTGACACTATCCATTAGAGTGTAGTGACCAGTGGTCCAGAAGCACCTGGAGCTCCCAGCACAGTGGATTTCTAACCTCAGGGAGTTAGAGAACAATGTCGGGGCCCAATACAAGTCCCCAGAGTTAGAGCATACAGTCCAGATGTCAGGAGCTGAGCATTGGTCTCCTAATGTCTTTAAGAAATGAAGCCAGTCAGCTAAATCTTCCCTATATGACAATCAAACCCTCAAAGTCATCAAATAGGATAAAAGAAAAAAAAAAAAAGCCATTGAAAGGTCAGCAGCCTCAAAGATTGAAGGTGGATAAACCCAAAAAGATGAGAAAGAATCAGTGCAAGAATCCCGACAACTCAAAAAGCCACAGTACCTCTTTTCCTCTAATCAACCACATCACCTATACAAAAAGGATTCAGAACTGGACTAAGATTGTTAAAAATGACCGAAACAGAAATCAGAATATGCATGAAAACGAAGATCATTGAGCTACAGGAGTATGTTGAAACCCAATCCAAGGAAGCTAAGAATGATGATAAAACAATGCAGGAGCTGACCGGCAAAAATAGCCAGTATAGAAAAAAACCAACTGACCTTATAGAACTGAAAAACATACTACAAGAATTTCATAATGTCATCACAAGTATTAAAAGCAGAATAGACCAAGTGGAGGAAAGAATCTCAGAGTTTGAAGACTGGATTTCTAAAACAAGACAATCAGACAAGAATAGAAATAAAAGAATGAAAAGGAATGAACAAAATCTCCAAGAAATATAGGATTACTTAAAGAGACAAAAATCTATGACTCATAAGCATCCCTGAAAGAAATGGGGGGAAGGGACGCAACTTGGAAAACATATTTCAGAGTATCATCCATGAGAATTTCCCCAACCTAGCTTGAGAGGGTAACATTCAAATTCAGGAAACGTAGAGAACCCCAGTAAGAGACATTACAAGAAGATCATCCCCAAGACACATAGCCATCAGGTTTTCCAAGGTCAAAATGAAACAAAAAATGTTAAAGGCATCTAGAGAGAAAGGTCAGGTCACCTGCAAAGGGAAGATGATTAGACTAACAGCAGACCTCTCAGCAGAAACCCTACAAGCCAGAAGGGATTGGGGGTCAATAGTCAACATTCTTAAAGACAAGAAATTCCAAGCCAGAATTTAATATCCAGCCAAAACAAGCTTCATAAGCAAAGGAGAAATAAGATCATTTTCAGACCAGCAAATGCTGAGGAATTTTATTATCACCAGACCTGCCTTACAAGAGCTCCTGAAGGTAGCACTAAATATAGAAAGGAAAGATCATTATCACCCACTACAAAAACACACTGAAGTACACAGACTAGTGACACTATAAAGCAACCACATAAACAAGTCTGCAAAATAACCAGCTGACATGATGACAAGATCAAATCCACAAATATCAATACCAACCTTGAACGTAAATGGGCTAAATGCCTCAATTAAAAGGCACAACCTTAGCAAACTAATGCAGGAACAGAAAACCAAATACTGTGTGTTCTCACTTATAAGTGGGAGCTAAATGGTAAGAACCTACGAGCACAAAGAGGGAAACAACAGACACTGGGATCTACTTGAAAGGGGAGGGTGAGAGGAGGGAGAGGAGCAGAAAAGATAACTACTGAATACTAGGCTTAATACCTGGGTAATGAAATAATATGTACAACAAACCCCTGTGACATGCATTTACCTATGTAACAAACCTTCACATGTACCCCAAAAGTAAAATAAAAGTTAAAAAAATAAAAAAGTAAAGACACAGAATGGCAAACTGAATAAAGAACCAAGACCCATTGGTATACTGTCTTTAAGAGTCCTATCTGGGGGCGGAGCAAGATGGCCGAATAGGAACAGCTCCAGTCTCCAACTCCCAGCGCGAGCGACACAGAAGACCGGTGATTTCTGCATTTTCAACTGAGGTACTGGGTTCATCTCACTGGGGAGTGCCAGACGATCGGTGCTGGTCAGCTGCTGCAGCCCGACCAGCGAGAGCTGAAGCAGGGCGAAGCATTGCCTCACCTGGAAAGCGCAAGGGGGAAGGGAATCCCTTTTCCTAGCCAGGGGAACTGAGACACACAACACCTGGAAAATTGGGTAACTCCCACCCCAATACTGCGCTTTAAGCAAACCGGCACACCAGGAGATCATATCCCACACCTGGCCGGGAGGGTCCCACACCCACGGAGCCTCCCTCATTGCTAGCACAGCAGTCTGTGATCTACCGGCAAGGCAGCAGCGAGGCTGGGGGAGGGGCGCCCGCCATTGCTGAGGCTTAAGTAGGTAAACAAAGCTGCTGGGAAGCTCAACTGGGTGGAGCTCACAGCAGCTCAAGGAAACCTGCCTGTCTCTGTAGACTCCACCTCTGGGGACAGGGCACAGTAAACAATAACAAACGCAGCAGAACCTCTGCAGACGCAAACGACTCTATCTGACAGCTTTGAAGAGAGCAGTGGATCTCCCAACACGGAGGTTGAGATCTAAGAAGGGACAGACTCCCTGCTCAAGTGGGTCCCTGACCCCTGAGTAGCCTAACTGGGAGACATCCCCCACTAGGGGCAGTCTGACACCCCACACCTCACAGGGTGGAGTACACCCCTGAGAGGAAGCTTCCAAAGCAAGAATCAGACAGGTACACTCGCTGTTCAGAAATATACTATCTTCTGCACCTCTGCTGCTGATACCCAGGCAAACAGGGTCTGGAGTGGACCTCAAGCAATCTCCTACAGCTACAACCTACAGCTGAGGATCCTGACTGTTAGAAGGAAAGCTATCAAACAGGAAAGACACCTACACCAAAACCCTATCAGTACATCACCATCATCAAAGACCAGAGGCAGATAAAACCACAAAGATGGGGAAAAAGCAGGGCAGAAAAGCTGGAAATTCAAAAAATAAGAGCGCATCTCCCCCGGCAAAGGAGCGCAGCTCATCGCCAGCAACGGATCAAAGCTGGACGGAGAATGACTTCGACGAGATGAGAGAAGAAGGCTTCAGTCCATCAAATTTCTCAGAGCTAAAGGAGGAATTACGTACCCAGTGCAAAGAAACTAAAAATCTTGAAAAAAAAGTGGAAGAATTGATGGCTAGAGTAATTAATGCAGAGAAGCTCACAAATGAAATGAAAGAGACGAAAACCATGGCACGAGAAATACATGACAAATGCACAAGCTTCAGTAACCGACTTGATCAACTGGAAGAAAGAATGTCAGCGATGGAGGATCAAATGAATGAAATGAAGCGAGAAGAGAAACCAAAAGAAAAAAGAAGAAAAAGAAATGAACAAAGCCTGCAAGAAGTATGGGATTATGTAAAAAGACCAAATCTACGTCTGATTGGGGTACCTGAAAGTGAGGGGGAAAATGGAACCAAGTTGGAAAACACTCTTCAGGATATCATCCAGGAGAACTTCCCCAACCTAGTAGGGCAGGCCAACATTCAAATCCAGGAAATACAGAGAACGCCACAAAGATACTCCTCGAGAAGAGCAACTCCAAGACACATAATTGCCAGATTCACCAAAGTTGAAGTGAAGGAAAAAATCTTAAGGGCAGCCAGAGAGAAAGGTCGGGTTACCCACAAAGGGAAGCCCATCAGACTAACAGCAGATCTCTCGGCAGAAACTCTTCAAGCCAGAAGAGAGTGGGGGCCAATATTCAACATTCTTAAAGAAAAGAATTTTAAACCCAGAATTTTATATCCAGCCAAACTAAGTTTCATAAGTGAAGGAGAAATAAAATCCTTTACAGATAAGCAAATGCTTAGAGATTTTGTCACTGTGAGGCCTGCCTTACAAGAGACCCTGAAGGAAGCACTAAACATGGAAAGGAACAACCGGTACCAGCCATTGCAAAAGCATGCCAAAATGTAAAGACCATCAAGGCTAGGAAGAAACTGCATCAACTAACGAGCAAAATAACCAGTTAATATCATAATGGCAGGATCAAGTTCACACATAACAATCTTAACCTTAAATGTAAATGGACTAAATGCTCCAATGAAAAGACACAGACTGGCAAACTGGATAAAGAGTCAAGACCCATCAGTCTGCTGTATTCAGGAGACCCATCTCACACGCAGAGACATACATAGGCTCAAAATAAAGGGATGGAGGAAGATTTACCAAGCAAATGGAGAACAAAAAAAAGCGGGGGTTGCAATACTAGTCTCTGATAAAACAGACTTTAAACCATCAAAGATCAAAAGAGACAAAGAAGGCCATTACATAATGGTAAAGGGATCAATTCAACAGGAAGAGCTAACTATCCTAAATATATATGCACCCAATACAGGAGCACCCAGATTCATAAAGCAAGTCCTTAGAGACTTACAAAGAGACTTAGACTCCCATACAATAATCATGGGAGACTTCAACACTCCACTGTCAACATTAGACAGATCAATGAGACAGAAAGTTAACAAGGATATCCAGGAATTGAACTCATCTCTGCAGCAAGCAGACCTAATAGACATCTATAGAACTCTCCACCCCAAATCAACAGAATATACATTCTTCTCAGCACCACATCGTACTTACTCCAAAATTGACCACGTAATTGGAAGTAAAGCACTCCTCAGCAAATGTACAAGAACAGAAATTATAACAAACTGTCTCTCAGACCACAGTGCAATCAAATTAGAACTCAGGACTAAGAAACTCAATCAAAACCGCTCAACTACATGGAAACTGAACAACCTGCTCCTGAATGACTACTGGGTACATAACGAAATGAAGGCAGAAATAAAGAGGTTCTTTGAAACCAATGAGAACAAAGATACAACATACCAGAATCTCTGGGACACATTTAAAGCAGTGTGTAGAGGGAAATTTATAGCACTAAATGCCCACAAGAGAAAGCAGGAAAGATCTAAAATTGACACTCTAACATCGCAATTAAAAGAACTAGAGAAGCAAGAGCAAACACATTCAAAAGCTAGCAGAAGGCAAGAAATAACTAAGATCAGAGCAGAACTGAAGGAGATAGAGACACAAAAAAACCCTCCAAAAAATCAATGAATCCAGGAGTTGGTTTTTTGAAAAGATCAACAAAATTGACAGACCACTAGCAAGACTAATAAAGAAGAAAAGAGAGAAGAATCAAATCGACGCAATTAAAAATGATAAAGGGGATATCACCACCGACCCCACAGAAATACAAACTACCATCAGAGAATACTATAAACACCTCTATGCAAATAAACTGGAAAATCTAGAAGAAATGGATAATTTCCTGGACACTTACACTCTTCCAAGACTAAACCAGGAAGAAGTTGAATCCCTGAATAGACCAATAGTAGGCTCTGAAATTGAGGCAGTAATTAATAGCCTACCAACCAAAAAAAGTCCAGGACCAGACGGATTCACAGCTGAATTCTACCAGAGGTACAAGGAGGAGCTGGTACCATTCCTTCTGAAACTATTCCAATCAATAGAAAAAGAGGGAATCCTCCCTAACTCATTTTATGAGGCCAACATCATCCTGATACCAAAGCCTGGCAGAGACACAACAAAAAAAGAGAATTTTAGACCAATATCCCTGATGAACATCGATGCAAAAATCCTCAATAAAATACTGGCAAACTGGATTCAGCAGCACATCAAAAAGCTTATCCACCATGATCAAGTGGGCTTCATCCCTGGGATGCAAGGTTGGTTCAACATTCGCAAATCAATAAACATAATCCAGCATATAAACAGAACCAAAGACAAGAACCACATCATTATCTCAATAGATGCAGAAAAGGCTTTTGACAAAATTCAACAGCCCTTCATGCTAAAAACGCTCAATAAATTCGGTATTGATGGAACGTACCTCAAAATCATAAGAGCTATTTATGACAAATCCACAGCCAATAGCATACTGAATGGGCAAAAACTGGAAAAATTCCCTTTGAAAACTGGCACAAGACAGGGATGCCCTCTCTCACCACTCCTATTCAACATAGTGTTGGAAGTTCTGGCTAGGGCAATCAGGCAAGAGAAAGAAATCAAGGGGATTCAGTTAGGAAAAGAAGAAGTCAAATTGTCCCTGTTTGCAGACGACATGATTGTATATTTAGAAAACCCCATTGTCTCAGCCCAAAATCTCCTTAAGCTGATAAGCAACTTCAGCAAAGTCTCAGGATACAAAATTAATGTGCAAAAATCACAAGCATTCTTATACACCAGTGACAGTCAAACAGAGAGCCAAATCAGGAATGAACTTCCATTCACAATTGCTTCAAAGAGAATAAAATACCTAGGAATCCAACTTCCAAGGGATGTAAAGGACCTCTTCAAGGAGAACTACAAACCACTGCTCAGTGAAATAAAAGAGGACACAAACAAATGGAAGAACATACCATGCTCATGGATAGGAAGAATCAATATCGTGAAAATGGCCATACTGCCCAAGGTAATTTATAGATTCAATGCCATCCCCATCAAGCTACCAATGAGCTTCTTCACAGAATTGGAAAAAACTGCTTTAAAGTTCATATGGAACCAAAAAAGAGCCCGCATCTCCAAGACAATCCTAAGTCAAAAGAACAAAGCTGGAGGCATCACGCTACCTGACTTCAAACTATACTACAAGGCTACAGTAACCAAAACAGCATGGTACTGGTACCAAAACAGAGATATAGACCAATGGAACAGAACAGAGTCCTCAGAAATAATACCACACATCTACAGCCATCTGATCTTTGACAAACCTGAGAGAAACAAGAAATGGGGAAAGGATTCCCTATTTAATAAATGGTGCTGGGAAAATTGGCTAGCCATAAGTAGAAAGCTGAAACTGGATCCTTTCCTTACTCCTTATACGAAAATTAATTCAAGATGGATTAGAGACTTAAATGTTAGACCTAATACCATAAAAATCCTAGAGGAAAACCTAGGTAGTACCATTCAGGACATAGGCATGGGCAAAGACTTAATGTCTAAAACACCAAAAGCAACGGCAGCAAAAGCCAAAATTGACAAATGGGATCTCATTAAACTAAAGAGCTTCTGCACAGCAAAAGAAACTACCATCAGAGTGAACAGGCAACCTACAGAATGGGAGAAAATTTTTGCAATCTACTCATCTGACAAAGGGCTAATATCCAGAACCTACAAAGAACTCCAACAAATTTACAAGAAAAAAACAAACAACCCCATCAAAAAGTGGGCAAAGGATATGAACAGACATTTCTCAAAAGAAGACATTCATACAGCCAACAGACACATGAAAAAATGCTCATCATCACTGGCCATCAGAGAAATGCAAATCAAAACCACAATGAGATACCATCTCACACCAGTTAGAATGGCGATCATTTAAAAAGTCAGGAAACAACAGGTGCTGGAGAGGATGTGGAGAAATAGGAACACTTTTACACTGTTGGTGGGAGTGTAAACTAGTTCAACCATTATGGAAAACAGTATGGCGATTCCTCAAGGATCTAGAACTAGATGTACCATATGACCCAACCATCCCATTACTGGGTATATACCCAAAGGATTATAAATTATGCTGCTATAAAGACACATGCACACGTATGTTTATTGCAGCACTATTCACAATAGCAAAGACTTGGAATCAACCCAAATGTCCATCAGTGACAGATTGGATTAAGAAAATGTGGCACATATACACCATGGAATACTATGCAGCCATAAAAAAGGATGAGTTTGTGTCCTTTGTAGGGACATGGATGCAGCTGGAAACCATCGTTCTCAGCAAACTATCACAAGAACAGAAAACCAAACACCGCATGTTCTCACTCATAGGCGGGAACTGAACAATGAGATTACTTGGACTCGGGAAGGGGAACATCATACACCGGGGCCTATCATGGGGAGGGGGGAGTGGGGAGGGATTGCATTGGGAGTTATACCTGATGTAAATGACGAGTTGATGGGTGCAGCACACCAACATGGCACAAGTATAAATATGTAGCAAACCTGCACGTTGTGCACATGTACCCTACAACTTGAAGTTTAATAATAATAAATAAATTTAAAAAAAAAAAAAAAGAAAAAAAAAAGAGTCCTATCTAACATGCAGTGACACACATGGACTCAAAATAAAAGAATGGAGGAAAATTTACCAAGCAAATGGAAAACAGAAAAAAAGCAGGAGTTGCAGTCATAATTTCTGACAAAACAGACTGTACACTGAAAAAGAGCAGAAAAAAAAAAAAAAGGCATTACATAATAGTAAAAGGTTCAATTCAATTCAGCAAGAATATCTAACTATCCTAAATATATATATACCCAACACAGGAGCACCAGATTCATAAAGCAAGTTTTTAGATACCTTCAAAGAGAAACAGACTCCCGTACAGTAATAGTGGAAGTCTTTAACACCACACTGAAAATATTAGACCAGTCATCAAGACAGAAAATTAACAAAGATATTCAGGACTTGAACCCAGCACTGGATCAAATGGACCTGATAGACGTCTATATAACTCTCCACCCAAAAACAACAGAATATACATTCTTCTCATCACCACATGGCACATATTCTAAAATCAATCACATAATCAGAAGTAAAACACTCCTCAGCAAATGCAAAAGAACTGAAATCATAACAGTCTCTCAAACTACAGCACAATCAAATTAGAAGCCAAAACTTAGAAATTTGCTTAAAACCATACAATTACATGGAAGTTGAGTAACCTACTCCTGAATGACGTTTGTGTAAATAATGAAATTAAGGCAGAAATCAACAACTTCTTTGACACTAGTGAGAACAAAGATACAACATACCAGAATCTCTGGGATACAGCTAAGGTAGTGTTACGAGGGAATTTATAGCACTAAGTGCTCACATCAAAAAGTTAGAAAGATCCCAAGTTAACAACCTAATGTCACAACTAAAAGAACTAGAGAACCAAGAGCAAACAAATTCCAAAGCTGATAAAAGACAAGAAATAACCAAAATCAGAGCTGAACTGAGGGAGATTCAGACACACACACACACACACACACACACACACACACACACACACACACAAATTCAGAAGAGCAAAGAACCCAGAAGCTGTTTTTTTGAAAAAATTAATAAAATAGACCATTAACTAGACTAATAAAGAAGATAAGAGAGAAGATTCAAATACAATCAGAAATGACAAGGAGGATATTACTACTGACACCACAGAAATACAAACAACCATCAGATAATATTAGGAACACCTCTGTGCACATAAACTAGAAAATCTAGAAGAAATGCATGAATTTCTAGACACATAACACCCTCCTAAGACTAAACCAGGAAGAAATTGAATTACTGAACAGACCAATAATGAATTCTGAAATTGAGGCAGTGATAAATAGCCTATGAACCAAAAAAGCCCATGACTGGGTAAGTTCACAGCCAAATTCTACCAAATATACAAAGAGCTGGTACCATTTCTCCTGAAACTATTCCAAAAAAAAAATGCTTATGTATTCCTAAGCAAAAAGAAGAAAGCTGGAGACATCACACTGTCCAACTTCAAACTATACTTCAGCGCTGCAGTAACCAAAACAGCATGGTACTGGTACAAAAACAGTCACGTAGACTAATGCAACAGACCATAAAACTCATTTTATGAGGCCAACATCATCCTGATACCAAAACCTAACAAAGATACAACAAAAAAGAAAACTTCAGGCCAATATCCCTGATGAACATAAAGACAAAAATCCTCAAGAAAATACTAGCAAACGAATTCCTGCAGCACATCAAAAATCTTACCTACCATGATCAAATAGGCTTTAACCCTGGGATGCAAGGTTGGTTCATCATATGCAAATCAATAAATGTGTTTCATCAGAAACAGAACTAAAGGCAAAAACTACATGGTATCTCAAATGATGCAGAAAAGGCTTTCATTAAAGTTTAACACCCTTCATGTTAAAAAGTCTCAATAAATTAGGTATTGACAGACCAGACCTCAAAATAATAAGAGCCATCTATGACAGACCCACAGCCAACATCATATGGAATGTGCAAAAGCTAGAAACATTCTCCCTGAAAACTAGCACAAGACAAGAATGCCCTTTCTCACTGACTCCTATTTGACATAGTATTGGAAGTCCTGGCCAGGGCAATCAGGCAAGAGGAAGAAATGTAATCCAAATAGGAAGAGAGGAATTCAAACTATCCCTATTTGCAGATGACAGGATTCTATATCCATAACTACTATCTATAGTATATCTATAACTATATCTATAGTCTTGGCGTAAAAGCTTCTTAAGCTGATAAACAACTTCAGCAAAGTCTCAGGATACAAAATCAATGTGTAAAAATTACTACCACTCCTATACACAAAAAAACAGTCAAGCCAAGAGCTACATGAGTAACGCAATCCCATTCTCAGTTGCAGTAAATAAATAAACACACACACAAACTACTTAGGAATACAGCTAACCAGGAAGGTGAAAGATCTCTTTACAAGAAGAAGTACAAAATACTGCTCAAATAAATCAAAGATTACACAAACAAATGGAAAAATATTCCATGCTCATGGATAGAAAGCATCAATATTGTAAAAATGGTCATACTGCCCAGAGTAATTTATAGATCTAATGCTATTCCTATTAAACTACCATTGAGATTCTTCACAGAACTAGAAAAAACAATTTTAAAATTCATGTGGAACCAAAAGAGAGTCCAAATCGCCAAGGTAATCCTAAGCAAAAATAAGAAAGCTGGAGATATCATGCTGCCCAACTTCAAACTATACTGCAGGGCTACAGTAACCAAAACAGCATGCTACTGGTACAAAAACAGGCACATAGACCATTGCAACAGAATAGAGAACCCAGAAATAAAGCCACACACCTACAACTATCTGATCCTCAACAAACCTAACTCAAGCAATGGGGAAAGGACTCCTATTCAATAAATGGTACTGAGATAACTGGCTAGCCACATGCAGAAGATTAAAACTTGACTGCTTGCCTACATCATATACAGACATTAACTTAAGATGGATTAAAAACTTAAATGTAAAACCCCAAAATATGAAAACCCTGGAAGACAACCTAGGCAATACCATTCTGGACATAGGAGTGGGCAAAGATTTTATTAAGCAGACACCAAAAGCAATTGCAACAAAAGCAAACATTGACAAATGGGATCTAATTAAACTAAAGAGCTCCTGCACAGCAAAAGAAGCTATCAACAGAGTGCACAGACAACATACAAAAAGGGAGAACATTTTTGCAAACTGCATCTGACAAAGGTCCAATATCCAACATCTATAAGGAACTTAAATTTACAAGAAAAATCAAACAACCTCATTGAAAAATGGGCAAAGCACATGAACAGTTACCACAAGAAGACACAGATGTGGTCAACAAGCATATGAAAAAAAGCTCAACTTTACTAATAGTTAGAGAAATGCAAATCAAAACCACAATGAGATACCATCTCACACCGGTCAGAATGGCTATTAAAACATCAAAAAATAACAGATACTGGTATGGTTGCAGAGAAAAGGGAATGCTTTTACACTGCTGGTGGGAATGGAAACTAGTTCAGCCACTAGTGGAAAGCAGTTTGGATTCTCAAAGAACTCAAAATAGGAGTGCCATTTAACCCAGCAAATCCCATCACTGGATATATAACGAACTAATAGAAATCGTTCTACCATAAAGACATATGCACTCACATGTTCATCGGAACACTTATTCACAATGACAAAGACATAGATCAACCTAGATGCCCATCAACAGTGGACTGGATAAAGAAAATATGGTACATATACACCATGGAATACTATGCAGCCATAAAAAAGAACAAGATCATGTCCTTTGCAGGAACACAGATAGAGCCAGTGGTGATTATCCTTAGCAAACTAACAGAGAAACAGAAAAGCAAATACTTCATGTTCTTACTTATAAGTGGGAGCTAAATGATGAGAACACATGGACATGTAGAGGGAAACTACAGACACTGGGGCCTATCAGAGGGTGGACGTTGGGAGGAGGGAGAGGATCAGGAAAAATAACTAATGGGTACTAGGCTTAATACTTGGGTTGAAAATAATCTGTACAACAAACCCCAATGACACAAGTTTACCTACATAACAAACCTGTACATGTACCCCTGAACTTAAAAGTTAAGTAAAAAATAAATTCAAAAAAATTTTAAAAAGAGAATATGGAACAAAATGTAATAGTGAAAATAACTAAAATTCATGTAATTTGAATCCCAGAGAGAACAGGAAAGACAGAAATAATATTTGAAGAGACAATAGCTGGAAATTTTCAAAACTAGCAAAAGTTCTATAGATTAAAGAAACACCATGCATCACAAACATGATAATGCAAAAACATCTACAGAATCAAAGAAAATCTAAGAAAAATTCTCACAACAGAGATTATCCTCAAGAATAGCAATAAGATAACTGACTTTTCAACAGACGTGATAGAAATCGAGAGACATGGAATATCTTCAAAGTGCTGAAAAGAAAAGAAACAAACTGTCAACTAAGAATTGTGTGCTCAGCGAAATGTTCTTCAAGAAGGAGAGTTAAATACATACATTTTCAGATGAAGACTGAGAAAATTACCATTGACAGAATTAATCCAAATCCCAAAAAAGAAGGAAAAATCATCCTAGAATAAAGTTTGGAACTATGGAAAGGGTAAATATGGGAGAAAATCTAATGAATATAAACTTCTAAAAATAATGATAATGGCTTTAAAATGTTTTAGGAGACTTGAAATATGAGCCAGCAATACCATACATTTAGGAAGAGTGTAAATGGAGTTGAAATATTCTAAGGTTCTTACATTATCCATTAGAAATAGGATACTAATTTATGGTGGAGGGTGGCAGTTCTCAGACATGTTACGATGTTTGGGCTGGGCACTACAGTAAACTAAAAGATTCTATTGCTTCCAAGCTAATGGAGTGGGAAAGTACAATAATAAAATGTAATTAATTCCAGTTAATAAGCAAAGAGAATAGGAATAAAAAGAGAGATAGGTGTTTTGTTTTTTTAAAGGCAAGGCAAATAGGAAATACTAAGGTAGTTGATATAAACCCAGATGCCTTAGTAATTACATTAAATTTTGCTATACTACATGCTTTAATTTTAAGACAGTGATTTACCAGAGATTAACTAAATGAATCCACAATTATATGCTTTTAACCAAAGAGATTCGTAAAATACAAGAGTACAGAATGGGTGTAAATAAAAGGATAGAAAATACATATACCATGGAAGTGCTAACTAAAGACATGCTTGTAATATCAGATATAGTAGAATTTAATGTGAAACAGATGATTACAGATTAAAAGGCAGTTTTCATAATGATAAAAAATTATGTTTGCTCAAAAGATATGACAGTTCTAAATTTGTAAGCACTCAAAAACAAAGACTCAGAATATAAAATGTGATAGCACTGAATGGCAAAACAGACAAATGCACCATTATAATAGGAAATATGAGCAGGTTGCTCTCAGTAAATAAAATAGCAACCAGAAAATAAAAAGAGTAAGTTAAGATGCAGTATTTGAATAATGCAGTTAAGAAATCTCTTAAGGGACATACATAGAATACTAATACCGAAGACCTTCAAAATATGCATTACGTACACATGATAGATTTCTGAAATTGACCAACTCAAAAAAAGCAACTCTCAGATTATGAAAGGATTGGATTATGTTCTTTGATGACAGTGAAAATTACGCTAGAAATCAGTAACAAAAAGGTAACTAGAAAATCCCCAGCTTTTTCTAAGTTAAGCAGTATGTCTCT
This sequence comes from Chlorocebus sabaeus, assembly GCF_047675955.1. Taxonomy (NCBI): domain Eukaryota; kingdom Metazoa; phylum Chordata; class Mammalia; order Primates; family Cercopithecidae; genus Chlorocebus; species Chlorocebus sabaeus. The sequence continues at coordinate 80,007,753 of NC_132910.1, read as the reverse complement.
AAATGTTACTCAGAGGTCAAAGAACTCACAATGAAAATTAGAATATATTTTCAACTGATTAATAAAGAAAATAACATAACCTCGGCGTTGCCTTTAAGGTGATTCTTAGAGGGAAAACTGTAGTCTTAAGAGTATGTATTAGAAAAAAAAGTCTAAAAATAATGATGTCTTAGAATTTGCTGAAGTGGTTAGAAAAAGGACAGCAAACTAAACCCAAAATCATATAACACCTCGGGTCAGAGCACACTCGGTGAGAGACAGCAAGCATTACAAACAGAAGATTAGATACTATTCCCCAAGTATTCCAGATACTGAAGCAAACAAAATTAAACTATGTATAGGTAGTCCTTCCTTTGTATGAAGTGTAAGATTATAAAAATGACCTTGCAAGCTGAAACTGTACAAAATTATCTTAATAATAAATCGGGGACAATTATGATATTTCTGTGACCTTTAATTTTTTTTTTTTTTTTTTTTTTTTTTTTTTTTTTTTTTTTTTGAGACAGAGTCTCGCTCCCTCGCCCAGGCTGGAGTGGCTTGATCTTGGCTCACTGTAACCTCCGCTTCCCAGGTTCAAGCAATTCTTCCGCCTCAGCCTCCTGAGTAACTGGGACTATAGGCACACGCCACCACGCCCGCCTAATTTTTGTATTTTTAGTAGAGACGGGATTTCACCATATTGGCCAGGCTGGCCTAGAACTCCTGACCTCGTGATACACCCACCTTGGCCTCCCAAAGTGCTGGGATTACAGGCGTGAGCCACCGCACCCAGCTAAAAATTTTGCTAAGACCCTAAAAACAGTCTTACTGTCAGTTATAATTATACTGCTTGTTTTAACTACATTTTTAACAAAGAAATACGACACTTTAATTCTCAGTGTTTCTGATATTTTAAAGTACAGTGTACTAAATACTAATTTTACTATTTTTTCATTTCATTTTACAATCAATTTAAAGGATTAGCATAATTGATAGGTTATGATGCAGATAAAAATATGATGAAAATGATGGAATATTATATCATCTTTAAAATATTTGCATAAAACTTTTTAGAATATGAGAGAATGCATATGTCTCAATACTACAGTTAAAAAGATAGATTATAGCTTTAGCAATGCAGTGTGTCATTGGTCTGTTTTTCCTTTTTTAAAATTTATTATTTTTTTTTTTTTTTGATATATACTTTATGTTCTGGGGTACATTTGCACAACGTGCAGGTTTGTTACATAGGTATACATGTGCCATGTTGGTGTGCTGTACCCATTAACTTGTCATTTACATTAGGTATATCTCCTAATGCTATCCCTCCCCCCGCCCCCTACCCCACAACAGGCCCCGGTGTGTGACGTTCCCCTTCCTGTGTCCAAGTGTTCTCATTGTTCAATTCCCACCTATGAGTGAGAACATGTGGTGTTTGGTTTTCTGTTCTTGCGATAGTTTGCTGAGAATGATGGTTTCCAGCTGCATCCATGTCCCTACAAAGGACACAAACTCATCCTTTTTTATGGCTGCATAACATTCCATGGTGTATATGTGCCACATTTTCTTAATCCAGTCTGTTATTGATGGACATTTGGGTTGATTCCAAGTCTTTGCTATTGTGAATAGTGCCGCAATAAACATACGTGTGCATGTGTCTTTATAGCAGCATGATTTATAATCCTTTGGGTATATACCCAATAATAGGATGGCTGGGTCAAATGGTATTTTTACCATTTGCTCCTTGGTAAAGGATCCTTGAGGAGTCGCCACACTGTCTTCCGCAATGGTTGGACTAGTTTACAGTCCCACCAACAGTGTAAAAGTGTTCCTATTTCTCCACATCCTCTCCAGCACCTGTTGTTTCCTGACTTTTGAATGATCGCCATTCTAACTGGAGTGAGATGGTATCTCATTGTGGTTTTGATTTGCATTTCTCTGATGGCTAGTGGTGATGAGCATTTTTTCGTGTCTGTTGGCTGCATAAATGTCTTCTTTTGAGAAGTGTCTGTTCATATCCTTTGCCCACTTTTGGATGGGGTTGTTTGTTTTTATCTTGTAAATTTGTTTGAGTTCTTTGTAGGTTCTGGATATTAGCCCTTTGTCTGATGAGTAGATTGCAAAAATTTTCTCCCATTCTGTAGGTTGCCTGTTCACTCTGATGGTAGTTTCTTTTGCTGTGCAGAAGCTCTTTAGTTCAATTAGATCCCATTTGTCAATTTTGGCTTTTGTTGCCATTGCTTTTGGTGTTTTAGACATGAAGTCCTTGCCCATGCCTATGTCCTGAATGGTATTGCCTAGGTTTTCTTCTAGGGTTTTTATGGTATGAGATCTACCATTTAAGTCTCTAATCCATCTTGAATTAATTTTAGTATAAGGAGTAAAGAAGGGATCCAGTTTCAGCTTTCTACTTATGGCTATCCAATTTTCCCAGCACCATTTATTAAATAGGGAATCCTTTCCCCATTTCTTGTTTTTGTCAGGTTTGTCAAAGATCAGATGGGTGTAGATGTGTGGTATTATTTCTGAGGGCTCTGTTCTGTTCCATTGGTCTATATCTCTGTTTTGGTACCAGTACCCTGCTTTTTTGGTTACTGTAGCCTTGTAGTATAGTTTGAAGTCAGGTAGCATGATGCCTCCAGCTTTGTTCTTTTGACTTAGGATTGTCTTGGCAATATGGACTCTTTTTTGGTTCCATATGAACTTTAAAACAGTTTTTTTCCAATTCTGTGAAGAAAGTCATTGGTAGCTTAATGAGGATGACATTGAATCTATAGATTACCTTGGGCAGTATGGCCATTTTCACAATATTGATTCTTCCTATCCATGAGCATGGTATGTTCTTCCTTTGTTTGTGTCCTCTTTTATTTCTTTTTTTTTTTTTTTTATACTTTAAGTTCTAGGGTACATGTGCATAATGTACAGGTTTGTTACATATGTATACTTGTGCCATGTTGGTGTGCTGCACCCATCAACTCGTCAGCACCCGGCAACTCGTCATTTACATCAGGTATTTGTTTGCGTCTTCTTTTATTTCACTGAGCAGTGGTTTGTAGTTCTCCTTGAAGAGGTCCTTTACAACCCTTGTAATTTGGATTCCTAGGTATTTTATTCTCTTTGAAGCTATTCATGATTTGGCTCTCTGTCTGTTACTGGTGTATAAGAATGCTTGTGATTTTTGTACATTGATTTTGTATCCTGAGACTTTGCTGAAGTTGCTTATCAGCTTAAGGAGATTTTGGGCTGAGACGATGGGTTTTCTAAATATACAATCATGTCGTCTGCAAACAGGGACAATTTGACTTCTTCTTTTCCTAATTGAATACCCATTATTTCTTTCTCTTGCCTGATTGCCCTAGCCAGAACTTCCAACACTATGTTGAATAGGAGTGGTGAGAGAGGGCATCCCTGTCTTGTGCCAGTTTTTAAGGGGAATGCTTCCAGTTTTTGCCCATTCAGTATGATAATGGCTGTGGATTTGTCATAAATAGCTCTTATTATTTTGAGAAACATTCCATCAATACCGAATTTATTGAGCGTTTTTAGCATGAAGGGCTGTTGAATTTTGTCAAAAGCCTTTTCTGCATCTATTGAGATAATCTTGTGTTTTTTTTCTTTGGTTCTGTTTATATACTGGATTATGTTTATTGATTTGCATATGTTGAACCAGCCTTGCATCCCAGGGATGTAGCCCACTTGATCATGGTGGATAAGCTTTTTGATGTGCTGCTGGATTCAGTTTGCCAGTAATTTATTGAGAATTTTTGCATCGATGTTCATCAGGGTTATTGGTCTAAAATTCTGGTTTTTTGTTGTGTCTCTGCCAGGCTTTGGTATCAGGATGATGTTAGCCTCATAAAATGAGTTAGGTAGGATTCCCTCTTTTTCTGTTGATTGGAATAGCTTCAGAAGGAATGGTACCAGCTCCTCTTTCTACCTCTGGTAGCATTTGACTGTGTATCTGTCTGGTCCTGTACTTTTTTTGGTTGGTAGACTATTAATTATTGCCTCAATTTCAGAGCCTGCTATTGGTCTATTCAGGGATTCAACTTCTTCCTGGTTTAGTCTTGGGAGAGTGTATGTGTCCAGGAATTTATCCATTTCTTCTAGGTTTTCTAGTTTATTTGCATAGAGGTGTTTATAGTATTCTCTGATGGTAGTTTGTATTTCTGTGGGTTCGGTGGTGATATCCCCTTTATCATTTTTTATTGCGTCTATTTGATTCTTCTCTGTTTTCTTCCTTATTAGTCTTACTAGCAGTGTATCAATTTTGTTGATCTTATCAAAAAACCAGCTCCTGGATTCATTGATTTTTTGAAAGATTTTTTGTGTCTCTATCTCCTTCAGTTCTGCTCTGATCTTAGTCATTTCTTGCCTTCTACTAGCTTTTGAATGTGTTTGCTCTTCTTTGGTCTATTTTTAATGGAAAGTAAAAATTCTGCTAGAAAATGTATTACAGAATTAATAATGGTTTTCTTCATAGGACTTGGGGTGTCTTTCCTAAGACTTGTTATATTTCTATATTGATCATTTTCTCTATTAGGTAAACATTTCATATAGGAAAAATAAATATTTTTAAAAATACCGTTAGATATTTAAAAATAAAAACTTCTGTCTTAACCAATACTTGTAAGTTTTTTAATTAAAGAATAATTTTCAAGCACTGTCCTTTCTTTAGAGAGTAATTAATTTTTTTGTTTCTAAAGTGTTTACCTCCTCACTTTTATTGTGTTTGATGAACTTTGTTTACAATAAATGTGTTCTGACATTAAGATTTAAGTTTTCTTCTTTCAAAGGAGATTTGTAATATTAGCAAATCATTCATTCACCTCTAAATGTTTTAGGTAGATGGATGTAGTTTATTTTGTTATTTTCACTTTGAAATGTATTTACTATATTTTCTGCTTATAGTTAAATAAGAATGTTTTCTGAAAATGTAACTTTTTTCTCTTAAGTATTATTTTAAATTAAAACAATCATTCCTTTAAGTTGTACCTTCCTTGCTTTTTTTTTTATTTTGTAGTTGTTTTAAAGCATGAAATATCTGCAATTTACCTTAATGTTAAGATTAAAGTCGAATTTAAGCCTTTCAGTGTTATTGTTGAGCTTATATAAGGATGTACTGAAAAATAAAGTTTCTGATGTCTTGGTTTTATAGCCAGCGACCATTTTCTTCTCTTTGCTTGTTAACTGGAATTAGTAAGAAGTCCAGTGAGTTTTGTGAAACACACTGAAGAAAATAGCAAATAACTTTACAAGATATAATATGTAATTGTCATTTAATTGACTGGATATACGTAGATATTTTAGAATTTTTCTGAATGGCTTGATTTATTATTTAATAAGGGATAATATCTGAATTTTACTCTTTTGAAAATTTTTTGAAAAATTTTGAAAAATTAAATCCTCTCTAGGACAAAGTGAATCATGCTTCAATTAATTGTGATTGATTTAATGCATTTGAAATTGTTACATAATCTTTTTATTCTCATAGCACAGTACTTAATGGTAATTAAACACTTCTAATTTTTTATTTGAAGTCTACTTAAAAATGGTTTTGTGTAAAGAGTTGTTGTTGACCCAAATGTTTATTTAATTGACCTCAAAACAGTAATTACTGTTACTAAAATGACTTGAGACTATCATGTTACCTGTTTGTTTCAAAGGTTGCACAGTGAATTAAAAGATGCTGTTGAAAAAAAATTGGAGGCCTTTCCCCTTGGCACAGAGATAGGAACTGATACATATGCAAATGATGAAACAGTCAGAAACCTTCAAGAACAATTGCAGCTAGCCAATGAAGTGAGTGACATGTATTTTTAAAAATTATATTCTGAATTAACATACCTTTCAAAAATTCATGTTAATCATTATTTTTGGATAACAAAATCATAAAATTGTAACATGATGATTTTCTACAGTTTACAAGAATCGTTACAGGTAGCAAAACTTGTAATAAATACTCTCACTGTTATAAATACACTTGCCAAATACCCTCACTGGTTGTTAAAAATGTGTTTAATTAAATCATAAAGCTTTTAACATGATTTTTTTTCTTATGGGAATATTTTTTTCTTTCTTTTTTTTTTTTTTTTTAAATTATACTTTAAGTTCTAGGATACATGTGCAGAACGTGTAGGTTTGTTATATAGGTGTCACGTGACTTGGTGGTTTGCTGCACCCATCAACCCATCATCTACATTAGGTATTTCTCCTAATGCTATCCCTCCCCAGCTCCCCACTCCACGATAGGCCCTGGTGTGTGATGTTCCCCTCCCTGTGTCCTTGTGTACTCATTGTTTAACTCCCAGTTATGAGTGAGAACATACAGTGTTTGGTTTTCTGTTCCTGTGTTAGTTTACTGAGAATGATGGTTTCCAGCTGTATCCATGTCCCTACAAAGGACACAAACACAAAACTTTTTATGGCTGCATAGTATTCCATGGTGTATATGTGCCACATTTTCTTTATCCAGTCTATCAGTGATGGATATATGGGTTGGTTCCAAGTCTTTGCTGTTGTGAATAGTGCTGCAATAAACATACATGTGCATGTGTCTTTATAAGAGAATGATTTATAATCCTTTGGGTATATACCCAGTAATGAGATTGCTGGATCAAATGGTATTTCTAGTTCTAGATCCTTGAAGAATTGCCACACTGTCTTCCACAATGGTTGGACTAGTTTACAGTCCCACCAACAGTGTAAAAGTGTTCCTATTTCTCCACATCCTCTCCAGCATCTGTCGTTTCCTGACTTTTTAATGATTGCCATTCTAACTGGAGTGAGATGGTATCTCATTGTGGTTTTGATTTGCATTTCTCTGATGGCTAGTGATGATGAGCATTTTTTCAGCAAACATAGGAAAAAAAGCTCATCATCACTGGTCATTTGAGCAACTATGTTAAATATATCCTGTTTTCAACTGTAATTTTTTGTAAATTTTATTCATAAGGGAATTTTATTTTAATTTACAATGTTATATCCCAAAAGTTTCATATCTTGTATGGGTTTAAATCCCCATTCTTCTGCTTTCCAGCTGTGTGATCATAGAAAAAACTCTTGTGCCTCAGTTTCCTCGTTTATAAATGGGGGCTACAAATTCTAAATTACAATTTTGATTTGATAATTTTCTGAAAATTCAGTTTTATTTCCTGAAAATTTGGTTTTAAAATTCTACAATTATGAAAGTGATACTTTAGGTAAGTCAGAAGGCTATCTTTAGCTTGATAAGGAACATGTATTTAACACTAATTTTTTTTTAATGTATGAATGGAAACAATTTTTAAATGTGATAAAAGAAAGAAATAATGAAAACATGCTGTTTGTTCTAGACTAGGAAAGATTTATAGTTGATTTCATAGGAGTAAATAGAAATTAATTTAGGCTTATATGTCTAGCACATATGTAAGTTAATAAATTTGCTTATTTATCAATATCGTTATTATCATTACTGAACAGCAAGACTCACAAATAAGAATTAAAATTATGTGCAAAAGGTGCCATGTGGTATAAATATATTGCTTTAGGAGCCAATAGCAATAGCACAGTACTAAATACCTAGCTTAATATTTTTAGTTTAAAATATTTTTTCTGTTACAGTATGATTTGTAAAAATCTTTCTCAAAGTCAGTTTGGCAAGAAGAGCCTTAGAAATATTTGCACTATTTGATGCAGTAATTAGATGATGATGACACCACATAGATTTTATGAATTTGTTCTAAAGAGCTGAATATAAAAATTTTTGAATAAATGTGTTCATTTTAATATTTATTGTAATGAAACATTTGACATAGTTTAAAAATCTTAAATATGGAATCAGTTAAATTGTAGTGTGTCCAAATAATAAGCGTACCATTTTTAAAAATTATGTAGTGTACATCATAATCACTTGAGGGCTTTTTGAAACGTGGATTTCTGCTCTGCCTCCCCATCCCGCCACCACCCCAGTTTCTGATTCGAGAAGTCTGAGATAGAGCTCAATAGTTTACATCTCTAACAGTTCTGAGGTGTTGCTGATGATGCTGGTCCTTTAAGAACCACTGCTCTAGGAGAATCTGGGTTGTATAACTACTAGTCTAGGTGATTTTTGTCATCAGACAGGTCTGGAGAAACAGTGGGACATTTTGAGGTATGAGGCATTTTTACAACCATTTTACTGAAAAGAAAACTTGAGTCTTAAGAAAATGAAGTGAATTATCCAGGACCATTTGGCCAGGAATTAGAGATCACACCCATATCTTCTGGCTCCAGATTCTGTGTTTATCTACAAATTTTAAAACCACTTTTAAAATTTTTAATTTGCCTACAGTTTGTTTTTTTTTTTAAGTTTTAGACAAAACTAATCTATTGTGTTAGGAACACGAGGAAATAGTTATTTAGGAGAAGAGTATAGTAACTGGAAGAGATCACAAGAGGGGCATCTGGCTTCTAGGTGATGGTAATAATGTTCTCTCTCTTGAACTGGGTGCTGGTTACATGAGCGCTCTTACTTTGTAAAAATGTACAATTTGTTCATTTTCTGAATGTATGGTATACCTCAGTGTTCTCCAAGGTGCCTTATGTTTTTGTGGGTTACATATCTATCAGTATTTATTGTATTACAAATTAAAACTGAAACTTAAAACAAAAAGTAGGAGCATAAGCACACAGTCCATTAGCCCTTAGAACAAGGGTGACATCACATCATATAAACTCTAGAAAACTCCACTGTACATTTGTGAGAGGATGAGAGTAAAAAGGCAAATAATGTTAACATATTATTCTGAAGATAAATTTGACTTCAAGGACCTTTCAAAGTCTGAGTTTCTGTACCACACTTAGATAATACTATGTGCAAACAATAGTTAGTGACCTGAGAAAATTCTCATTATAAAATGGCAAGTAAAAATAGCCCGCTATATGGTCCCTAATTTTGTTAAAATAATTACAAAATTCTCTCCCAGCATCACATTTATAAACATGAATGCATCAGCATTTGGAAAGATGACTATATCTAGATGTTAGCAGTGTTTATCATCAGGTGGTAAAATTATAGCTGATTCTGATTTTCTCCTGTTTTTCTCTGTATTTTCCTAATTTTCCACAATGAAAATTTATTACTTTTATGATCAGGGAAAAAATATTGTGCTTTACCAGGGGGCAGTTTTCTACTTCATCAGTTTCTAGGGCTTATCCTTTCTTGTGGAACAAAGAACGTGGTTTAAGTCTACATCTCTGTTAAGGATTTTAATTTTAGCTAAATCTGAGTAAAAACACAATTTCAAAATAAGGAACTTTATGTCTTCAGTTTTACTTTCTAATAAATTATTAATAAAACTTCACATCAAAAATATTATAACTATAATACCATCTTTACACAGTTGTTTTATTTTATGACTTTATAAAGAATTTATTCTATCAAAGAAAAGGATTCATTTGTACTATACAATAAATAGCCTGCTGATAATTTGATGAGTTATCCAATTTTTTTTTAATAGGAAAAAACTCAGGCTGTGGAACTCTGGCAGACTGTTTCTCAGGAGTTGGACAGACTACACAAGCTTTACCAGGAACATATGACCGAGGCCCAAATTCATGTATTTGAAAGTCAAAAACAAAAGGTAATCTTGGATTTCATTGTTTTCTTATATATCGGTAAGAAATTGCACTCTGAAGAAACTGTTTTAGAGGGGAACACCTAAGACTCTACCCTATAGCATTTAGAATTTCTAATCACTTTATTATTTATGTTAATAATATATTGATCTTTGATGGTTACGCTCTTGAAAGGTAAGATAATTAGAGAACTGGACAGTGATCATTTGGTTCTATAATGTTGTCATCAATGAAAGCTCAATTTAGTGCTAAAAAGCAGCTTTAACATTATTTTGCATAAATAAACCTTCAAAGTTTTTCTTTGCTTCATTTCCTACCTGACTTTTAAAACAAAACAAAACAAAATTGTTCATTAGTTTATGGCCAGTGAAGAAACCTGCTCAAATATAGTGAGAACACTATGTAAAATCAAAATGTTAATACCCTTAAATGTGACCTGTTACTAAAATAGGTGTCAACTTTATCTACCATAAATTAATCAGAATATAATTTTACAATAGGAAGCGATCTTAATTGTTATTAAAAGACTTTTTTCTATCCAAAGCAAGAATCATTCTATACTCTTTCAAAGTGGACATGTAGCTTTAGCTTTTGCTTTACATGTCTATTGACAAGAACTCATTATCTCACAAGACCATCCATTCCATTGGGAAATCTACCTCTCTTATTCTTCTGTTGGTTCTTTTATTGCTAGGTGCATTGAGCACTGTGGAGGAATTCTAATTCTGACCTCTTTTCTATATATTTTGAGAGGCAACTCTTTAAATAATTTGGTTTTCATACCTCTCTTCAGCTCTCATTTACAGACTTTTCAAATTCTGGTTTATGAATATTCCTATTATTATAATTATAATTAGAAATGTCTACCTAAAGAAATTGTAAAAATACTTGCATGATGCTTTACAGTTTACAAAATGATTTTTCTACACATGCGCTGGCTTGAAAAAAAGTTCATGTGTAATCAATCTGATTTGTTGGACTTTTACCTCTGAGATTTAAAAACCATTTTTTCATATTAAGTTCTTTGATTGCTGTTTCCTCATATAGGTCAGTCAACTAAGCCCACAAGGTTGGGTTTTTGTTTTGTTTTCACCTGAATAATATCATTCTTTTACTATAGCTATATAGTTTGATGGGTCCTTATACGAGACTTTACAAATAACACTTCATTCTTTTTTCCCTGGTTATCTATTTAATTCTGTCATTCAGTATATTTACAGCCTCTCCCAACTTTTTGTCATCTGTACAAATAATGTTTAATAGAATCATAACAGCTAATCAAACAATTTTTAAAATGTGGGGCATGAGAATTTTTTTAAAAAGGATGGGCAGTGACTCCTGTGCCATGGTTTGTATTATAGGTTTTGAGTAGATTTGAAAGTGACATTCCAGTATTGGACAAGGTCTCTCTAGCATTTGGAATTTCTAATCACTTATAATTTTTTATGATCTATTTCTTCGAGTTTTAAAATAATATTTAACAATTGATTTCTAGAAATAATTATTTGACATAAACAGCTACATTTATTTCAGCATTGCCACTTTAATTTTGTAATCATTTAAAAAATTTATTAGTTTTTCAACTACTAATTCACACAGTAGTAAGAAGAAACACTACCAATTTTATCTAAACTTAGGCATAATGATTTTAGACTTGATTTTAGTTTAATTTTAAATATGGGTTATAAACAACAAAATGCTATTTATATACTGCTCTTACCCTCCCACTGTAGGATCAGCTTTTTGATTTTCAACAACTGACCCAGCAACTTCATGTTACTAATGAGAACATGGAAATGGTAAGTATACTTACTTGCATAAACTAGAAATTTTCCCTATAATCATATTTATTTATGTTAATATAAATCAACAATAAGAAAGCATGCTGCATGAAATTAGATAGGCAGTACTCCTTTTTCTTTTGCTTTTGCTTTCTTATTCAATAGCATGACATAGTTTACAGTACCTTTTAGATATCTAATATCACTCTGAAATATATCTTAATCTGGAAATCCTCTTAGGATTCTTAGTAAGGTCTCTTTAGACTAATCTAGACAGTGAGCTCCTCAAGAGTAGAGCACATGCTTAATTTTTTTTATTTCATCTGACATACTTCCAGTATTTAATTAGAATAGTGTAATTGTTTAATAAATTAATAGCCCATTTCCTAAAAAAATTCTGGGAAACTAAGGACCATGTGTTGGTATGATACTCCTAAATTTCCCTATAAGTTCTTCCTAAAATAAATAGAATTAGTCTTCTCAATTCTGTTCTTTATCTTCTTATTCTGTCACTTTTGTTTACTTTCTTGGAATGTTATTTTTACCTCATTGTTGAGTAATAGAATTATGACACTTCAGGTAATTCCTCTCTCTTTCCCTTCTTCATTCTTGCTTAGTTACTCTGCTAATTCTTGTTAGTACCTAATAAAAATGTCTTTGTATAACAGTGAATTTGTGCCATCAAAAGTAAGTATCCAGTTTTATTCTACTTTAAACATTTTTCTTTTTTAACCGTGTAAAAAATTATTAAACCAATCTGTACCTATTCTGTTTAACATTTGAAATGTCTAATCACATACAGTTTTTGATAATATATTATGCTTCCTAGAGTTTTAAAATACTAGTACTCCAGAACAAAATGGTTACCGATTTCTGTAATTAAGAAAGGCATTTTTTAATTTAATATATTTCTACATGGAATTAGTGCTTTAACCTAGCATCATAATTATTCATTACTTCTTCAATATGTCTCCTAGAATAGGAATTATATCATTCTTTGATATGTCATACCGCAGAGCCCCTATTTTATTATGATTTTGATGAAAGAAAGTCATGGGAAAAGGATGTTATATATTCCAAGGGAATATGTTAAAAATTTCTAAGGCAGAAGTAGTCTTGGTTCCAGGTCAAAGCTAAGAATAAACTGGATACAAGATAACTGATAAAGAAATGGCATGATGGATAAAAGAGAGTTTTATAAAAATATAGAAAAGACTATATAGGTGGTTAAGATAAAAGTAAGTGGTTGAAAGAAATTTTAAAATTTAAGTTTTTCTTCATGTATATAATGAATAGCAAAGAAGACTGATAAGTATAAAGGGGGCAAGCAAAGTGATAAGATCTTGTACATCTCAAAGAGCATTCAGAGCATAATTATAGGGGCAAGTTTGAGTCCAGATCAAACTTGAAGAAAAGTTCCCTTTAAAAATCAAGCAGTTTCCAACAAAAAATTTTGTGATTACATGAATAAACTCATTAAATGAATAGATTTTTATAGATGTAGAATAAATTGATGAGTACACAGTGAGTAAATAAACTATCTTTCAATGTAATTTGACTAACATGGCAGAGTAGGACACCCTGGACACTCCTTCTCCCCACAGATACACGAATTCAGCAACAATTCATGGACAAATTTCCTCTGCGACAAACCAGAAACTAATGGAAATGTTCTCACCTCCTAGGGGATTGGAAAACCAGACTCACCAAAGCTAGCAGGGAGATTTGAGACCCTCTCTTACTAGACACCCTGTCCCCAGTGCCGTGCCATGTGATCAAAAAGAGATCCCTTAGCTCCCAGCTTCACCCAGGGGAGGGAAAGGATTAGGTATGTGCATTCATCACCCCAAATTTTCTGAGGGTAGTCCCCAGAATACTGGCCTCTATCTTGCCAGTCTTGGAGCTCACAGATCCAGCATAGTTTGACCAACCAAGGGAGAATGGAGGCATTGATTTGGACTGACAGATGGCATTGGTCCTGTGCTCTTCTCAGCACAGAGTAAGTAGATGAAAATTCAGTTCTCAGCTTCCCCCCAGGGAGGGCAGAAGTTGATCCAGCACTGCAGCTTCTCTGGGGCAGCCCAGAGAAATAGCATCTGTCTCACGAAGCTCTAATAGGTCCAGCACAGTCTAGCCACATGGGAAAGAACAGAAATAGCAGATTGGGCTGATACATGCTATAGTTTCCTACCCCCCAGCTCATCACAGAGCAAGCAGCTGCCAGCATCTCCCTGGGGAGGGAAAGAGTTTGTAGAGGCCTGCTGAATCTCTGGCCAGCTGATTGGTGGGGGTCTTCTCTTGTATAAGGCTAATCCATGAAGACTGGGAGAGGTGCCGACTTTCTCTAATGCATGGACATAAGCACAAAGTCAAGGAAAAATGAAGAAGCAGCTAAAGATGTTCCATACAAAGAAATAAGATAAATCTCCAGAAACCAATCCTAATGAAAAGAAGTTATGAATTACCTGATAGGGAATTAAAAATAATTCTCTTGAAGATGCTCACCACAGTTAAAAGAACAATGCATGAACAAAGTGAGAATTGCAACAGAGAAAAAATATTAAAAAGTAGCAAAAAAATCATGGATCTAAAGAACACAATAACTGAATTTAAAATAGTGTTGGGAAGTCTAGATATTCATATTCACAACATGATTTTGGACCCTTATCTTACACAACACACAAATATCAACCCAAAATGGATTAAAGACTTAAATCTAACACCTTTACCTATAAAGTTCATAGAAGAAAACCTAGGGGAAAAGCTCCATGGCATCGGTCGTGGCAATGATTTCATGGATATGGCACCAAAAGTACAGACAGCAAGAAAAAAGTAGTCAAGTGGGACTACATCAAACCAAAACGTTTTTACACAGCAAACGAAATCAGCAGAGTGAAAAGGCAGCCAATGGAATGGGACAAAATATTTGCAGACCATATATCCAATAAGGGAATAATCTCTAAAGTATTTAAAGAATTTCTATAACTCAATAGTAAAAAAAACAAAAGACACACAAAAAAACCTAATAACTTGATTTTTAAATGAACTAAATACTTAAGTAGATATTTTTCCAAGGCAACAGGTATGTGAAGAAATGCCCAATGCTCGATGTCACTAAACATTAGGGAAACATAAATACTAAAACTACAATGAGGTATCACCTCACACGTGTCAGAGGGATTATTATCAAAACAAACAAAAAAGACAACACGTGTTGAAGAGGATGTGGAAAAATTGGAAACCTTGAACATTTTTGGTGGGATTGCAAAACGGTGTATCTGCCGTGGAACACAGTATAGAGTTTCTTCAAAAAAAAAAATATATATATAACTACCATATGATCCAGAAATACCTTTTCTGAATATTTATCCCAAAGTATTGAAATTAAGATCTTGAAGAGATGCTAGCGTTCCTGTGCTTATTGCAGCATGTTCACATTAGCGAAGAAATGAAAACAACCTAAATGTCCATCAAAGAGGAGTAGATTAAAATATATAAACCGACAGTGGAATGCTATTTAGCCTTTAAAAAGAAGGAAATTATGCAATATGTGATAACATGAATAAACTTTGAGAGCATTAAATGAAATAAGCCAGTCACAGAAAGACAAACACTGTATGATTTTACTTATATGGAAGTATCTATAGTAGACAGATTTATAGAAACAGAGATGGGAATGGTGACTACCAGGGCCTATGGGGAGAAGAAATAGAGACTTACTAATCAACACACGTGAAGTTTCAGTCAAACAAGATGAATAACCTCTAGAGATCTGTGCAATATTGTACCTGTAGTCAACAATTACATATTGTACACTTAAACATGTTTTAGAAGTGTATAACTCATGTAAGTATTCTTACTACAAATTGATACAAATAATATCTGTCTTTACCAATGCAAATTAGTAATACATAACAGATATGCTCTGACATGAATGGTACATAAAAGTACATATTTCTATTTATTATACTGTAGATATATTATAATTTCACATTTCCCATAGGTTTGCTTTACTGAAATATTTTTTAATATTTGCTCATCTCTACAATTTACTCAAAAATATTTAATTGCATACTAACTATCTTGCATGAAAGTATAGGTTCTCTAAGTTGCAGAAATGCATCAACCATAAAATCTGTGTCTCCTTGGTAAAACAGGCTGACATATGAAATAATCAGTGAAAAAGGTGCTAAATAGATGATGGTTGAAAAGGATGCTTCCCTACACCTTGAGTCTCTTAATTCTAAAATATTAATATAGTACATAATTTTCTTTATGGTCATAAATATAGAACAACTATTCCATATTCAGCTGCAGTTGTGGAGCTCTGACTAGGCTTGCTAGCAAGTTAAGCACCTTGGTTTCCAGCACTAGATTCTTAAAATGCAGAATTTTAGCTTATTCTTCTGTTAAGTGCTCTATGTAATCTATCTTTGAGGTGTTCTCAAATGGTCAGAAACACAAGCATTAATTACGCTAGTGCCAAGACAGTATATATAATAAAACACTAGTTGTGCCCTTGATGTACTCAATCATATGCCAGGCACTGGGAGTTCTGGGAAAAGCTGATCCTTTAAAAAGGCTCATATTTTAATCAGGAATACCTACACTTTAATATTTAAATATAATGTGCATTGTAAAGATACGTATTAAGTTTTATCAAAATGCAGAAAGGAAACAGTAAATTCTACCTGAGAATGAGTAAAACACACATTGTATTGAGGAATGAATGCAGACAGAATGAGGACATCCTGGGCAGAGGAAAATACAATAGTAGAAAATATGAAGTCAATGAGCTCAAATAGAGCATGAGAGAAGCACAATGAAAGCTATCTCAGGGACTTTAGTTGGAGAAATGTAAGCATGATATGTTGGGACAGGATTAAATCAAAATTATTAAGATCAATCAGGAGAAACCATAATATATAAAGAAAAGGGATAAGGAATTTGTATCATCATGGCTAAAACCAGCAGTTATGGAAGAAAATCAATTCCCTTAAGAAAAGTTGTTCTACATTTAGAAGACTACTTCATATCTTACTATGGATTTGTCCAGAAGCCGACCTTCAGGAAAAAGTTCCAAAACATGTCATTTATTTAGTAAGTAATACCAGGGAGCACCAGTAAGAAGGTGGGGAAGTGGTACCAAAGAGAAGACAGTCAATAAAAGGCTTTTTAAAATTAAGGAAGTTAACACTGTGAGTAACTAAAACTTGATGAATTCTGAAAGTGTAGAACACAAGCCTCAGAGTTACTTCACCCATGCAAGAAGGGAGTTTGGGTTTTTTATGTGCCAGTTCCCTTCAGACATGTCAGGCTGCTCAGAACAGGGTGGAACATTAGTTCTGTAACACTTATAGATTTATGCACAGTTGGATAGATGAGCAAAAGAGATTCAGATAGCCAAAGAAAGCCATAAGACAGGAATGCCTGTGTAGGTAGTTTCAAGTGAAGCAGGTATCCAGTGAAGTAGTAAAGGCAAGGAAAGAAGGCCAACGTTACATTTTACCCTCAAAAACTCTAATCATTATCATAAATCTCACTAAATTTCTTTTCTACTTGTATGTCTGATGTGTCATCTTTAAAGATATGGTTATTAAATATTCTAATACTGATACTTTTATTTTTCTCGTGGCAGACTAATCAACAGTTTCTGAAAACAGTAACTGAACAAAGTGTGATGATCGAACAACTCCGAAAAAAACTTAGGTATTTTCAAAAATGAATTTCATTATTTCATTGTTAATTATTTTTCTTCGAGGGAGCTGATGATGCTGTAATTTTCCCTATGAGTGTTTTTTTTTTTTCCTTCCTTTTGTTAAGCTTCTGTCAATATCTTTTTGTGTGTATGATCTGTTAGGATGGGAAGAAACTGAAACCAAGATTATTAGGAGATAACTGTGATACACAGTCAGACCTCTAAATACACAGATGTTCAAGTCCCTTATATAAAATGACATAGTATTTATATATAACCTATACACATCTTCCCATATACTTTAAATAATCTGATTTTGATTATTTTTATTGTTTTAAAAATATTTTCAATCTGCAATTGGTTGAACCCACGAATGGGGAACCCACAAATCATTTGAGCATTTTTTCATATACCTATTGTCCGTTTGTATATCTTCTTTTGAGAAATGACTATTCAGATATTTTGCCCATTATTTGTCCTTTTTCTTCTTCTTGAGTTGTTTTAGCTCTTTACATATTCCAATTCTGGTTATTAATCCCTTGTCCAGTGGGTAGTTTACAAATATTTTCTTCCATTCTGTGAGTTTTTTCATTTACTTATTGTTTCCTTTGCTGTCCAGAAGCTTTTTAGCTTGATATGATCCCATATGTACATTTTTGCTTTGGTTGCCTGTACTTTTGAAGTCCTCCTCAAGAAATCTTTACCCATACAAATGTCTGGAGTGTTTCCCCAACGTTTTCTTCGAGTAGTTTCATAGTTTCAGGTCTTAGATTTAGTCTTTGATCCATTTTGGTTTGACTTTGGTTTATGGCGAGAAATAGGGGTTGAAAATGCATTGACTGTAAATGCATTGATTTATTTCTGGGTTCTCTGTCTGTTCAATTCATCTATGTGTCTGTTTTTATGCCAGTACCATTCTGTTTTGGTTACTGTAAGTTTGTAGTGTAATTTGAAGTCAGTTAATGTGATGCCTCTAGCTTTGTTCTCTTTGCTCAGGATTGCTTTATCCTGTGTCTTTTTTGGTTCCCTTTAAATTTTGGGATTTTTTTCTATTTCTGTAAAGAATGTCATTGGTATTTTGATTGCATTTAATCTATAGATTTGATTGCTTTGGGTACTATGGATACTTTAACAATATTATTCTTCTGATTCATTAACATGGAATATCTTCCCATTGTTTTGTGTCATCTTCAATTTCTTTCATCAAAGTTTAATAGTTTTCTTTTAGGGTTCTTTTACTTCTTTGGTTATTTGTTACTGAGTATTTTGTTTTATTTGTAGCTATTATAAATTTCTTGTTTTTTTGGTTTTTTTTTTTCAGATTGTTCAGTTGGCATATAGAAATAATACTGATTTTTGTTTGTTGATCTTGTATGTGGCAACTTTACTTAATTTATCCAATCTAATAGTTTTTTTGATTGAATCTTTAGGTTTTTCTAAATATTAAGATCATGTCATCTGCGAACAAGGATAATTTGACTTCTTCCTTTCCAATTTGGGTGCCCTTTATTTCCTTCTCTTGTCTAACTATTTTGGCTAGGACTCCTTACACTGTGTTGAATAACAGTGGTGAAAGTAGGTATCCTTGTCTTGTTCCAGATATTAACAGAAAGGCTTTCAGTTTTTCCCCATTCAGTATGATATTAGCTCTGGGTTTGTCATACATGACTTTTACTGTGTTGAGATATGTTTCTCTTATACCCAGGGTTTCTTTAGAGTTTTTATCACAAAGGGATGTTGAATTTTATCAAATACTTTTTCAGCATCAATTGAAATTATCATATGGTTTTTGTCTTTTGTTCTGTTGATATATCACATTCATTGATTTTCACGTATTGAACCATCCATGCATCCCTGGGATGAATCGCACTTGATCATGTAGAATGATCTCTTTAATGTGTTGTTGAATTGAGTTTCCTAATATTTTGTTGAGGATTTTTGCATCTGTGTTCATCAGAGATGTTGGCGTATAGCTTTCCTTATTTTGCTGTGTCTTTGTCTGGTTTTGGTATCAGGGTGATACTGAATAAGTTTGGAAGTATTCCTTTCACAATTTTTTGGAATAGTTAGAGTAGGATTGGTATTAGTTCTTCTTTAAATGTTCAGTAGAATCCAGCAATGAAGCCATCAAGTCCCAGTCTTTTCTTTGATGGGAGATTTTTTATTGCCGCTTCTATCTCTTTATTTGTTATTGGTCTGTTCAAGTTTTGTATTTCTTCGTGGTTAAATCTTGGTAGGTTGGATGTTTCTAGGAATTTATTCATTTCTTCTAGATTTTCTAATTTATTGGCATATTGGTTTTTCATAATAGTTTCTAATGGTATTTTCAATTTTTGTGATTTCAGTTGTAATATCTCCTTCTTCATCTCATTTTATTTACCTGAGTCTTCCGTATTTTTTTTTTCAGATTGGCTAAAGGTTTGTTGATTTTGTTTGTCTTAAAAAAACAACTTTTTTTCGTTTATCTTTTGTATTTTTTAGTCTGAATTTTATTTATTTCTGCTCTGCTCTTTATTATTTCTTAAACTAATGTTAAGTTTGGTTTTCTCTTGCTTTTCCAGTTGTTTAAGAAATATCCTTAGGTTGTTTATTTGAAGTTTTTCTACTTTTTGATGGAGGTGTCTATTACTATAAACTTCACTTTTAGTGCTGCTTTTGCTGTATCTGTAGGTTGTGATACATTGTTTCTATTTTTATTTGTTTAACAAATATTTAAATTTCCTTCTAAATTGGTTAATTGACCCAATGGTCATTCAGGAGCATATTGTTTAATTTCCTTGTGTTTGTGTTGTTTTCAAGTTCCTCTTGTTACTGAATTTTAGTTTTATTCCTTTGTAGTCAGAAAAGATACTTTATATAATTTCTGTTTGTTTG
Source organism: Chlorocebus sabaeus (assembly GCF_047675955.1). NCBI lineage: Eukaryota > Metazoa > Chordata > Mammalia > Primates > Cercopithecidae > Chlorocebus > Chlorocebus sabaeus. The sequence goes on along the minus strand of NC_132910.1, from coordinate 79,987,824 downwards.
AATTTTGGGGACTTGTTTTATGGCCTAATACATGTTCTGTCTTTGAGACTGTTTCATATACTGAGAAGAAGAACATGTATTTTTCACCTGTTGGATGAAATACTCTGTAGATGTTTATTAGGTCAATATAGTCTATAGTACAAATTGAATCTAATGTTTCTTTGTTGATACTCTATGTAGATTATCTGTCCAGTTCTGAAAGTGGGGTGTTGAAGTTCTCAGCTATTATTTTATTGGTATCTAACTTTATCTTTAGTTCTAATATTTGCTTTATATATGTGGATGTTCCAGCATTGAGTACATATATATTTACAATTCTTATATCCTCTTGTGGGATTGACCCCTTTATCATTATATAATAACATTTTTTACTCTCTTTACAATTTTTGTCTTGAAATCTATTTTATCTGGTGTAAGTATAGCTACTCTTGCTCTTTTGGGGTTTTTGTTTGCATGGAAATATTGAAAATATTTCATATATTTTCAGTCTTTGGGTGTCTTTATAGATGAAGTGAGTTTCTTGTAGGCAGCATATGATTAGGTCTTTTTTTTTCTATTCAGCTACTCTTTTTTTATTTGAGAATTTAGTCCAGTTACATTTAGTGTTATTAGTAATAGGTAAGGACTCACTACTGCCATTTTGTTACTTTTTTTCTGGGATTGTATTGTTGGTCCTCCCTTCCTTTCTGTCTTCTTTTGTGTAAAAGTGACTTTCTCTTGTAGTAGATTTTAATTTCTTGGCTTTTCAGGTTTTTTTGTATCTATTATAGGTTTTTATTTTGTGGTTACCATGAGGCTTGCAAATACTATAACCAATTGTTTTAAACTGACGATAACTTAACTCTGATTATAAAGAAAAATAAGCAAAGAGAATTTAAAACTCCACACTTTAACTTCATCTCCACTGCTTTTTGATTTGTTGTCTCTATTTACATATATTTTATATTGTCTGTCTCTTCAAAAGTTATAGTATTTTATCATTTTTGGTAAGTCTGTCTTCTAGTCTTCTGATGAAAGATATTAGTGGTTTATACACCACAATTAGAATTAAGGGTGTCTAACCAGAGTTAGACTATTCTGTATTTGTCTGTGTACTTACTATTGCCAGTGAGTTTTATATCTTCAGATGATATCTTGTTACTAATGAACATCCTTTTCTTTTGGATTGAAGAACTCCCTTTAACGTTTCTTGTAAGACAGGTTTGGTGTTGACAAATTCCATAAGCTTTTTTTTTTTTTTTTTTTTTCTGTGAAAGTTTTAATTTCTCCTCTATGTTTGAAGGACAGTTTTTCTTTCACATATTATTTACTTCCCTTCTCTTGCTGCTTTTAAGATCCTTTATCCTTGACCTTTGAGACTTTGATTATTATATGTCCAGAAGTAGTCTTATTTGGTTTGAATCTGCTTGGTGTTCTTTGACCTTCTTGTACCTGGATGTTCATATCTTTCTGTGGGTTTGGAAAGTTCTCTGTTATTATTTCTTTGAATAAACTTTCTACATCATCTCTCTTAGTACATCCTCTTTAAGACCAGTAACTCTTAGATTTGCCCCTTTAAGACTGTTTTAAAGATCTTGTAGGCATGTTTCATTCTTTTTTTCTCCTCTGAGTATTTTCATATAGCCTGTCTTCAAGCTCATGGATTCTTCTAGTTGTTCAGTTCTGCTTTTGAGAGAGTGATGCATTTGTCAGTTTTTCAACTGAATTTTTCAACTCCAGAATTTCTACATGACTTTTAAAAAATTATTTCGGTCTCTGTCAAATTTCTGATGGGATTCTGAATTCCTTCTGTTATCTTGAAACTTGTTGAGCTTCCCCAAAACAGCAATTAATACTTTGAATTCCTTGTGTGTAAGGTCACATATTTCCGTCACTCTAGGATTGGTTACACTGGTGCCTTATTTAGTTCATCTGGTAAGGTCATGTTTTTCCTGAATGTTCCTTGTGCTTGTGGAGGCTCATTGGTATCTGAGCAATGAAGAGTTAGGTATTTATTAAAATTTTTGCAGTCTTGGCTTGTTTGTATTCTTCCTTCTTGAGTGGGCTGTCCACGAACCTAAAAGAGATTGAATATTGTGACCTAAGCCTGCAATTATTGCAGCCATTTCAGAACATTGCAGAAGCCATTTCAGAACCATTCCTAGGCTTCGATTCCTTAGGAATGCTGCAGCTCTTAGATCCTCCTGCATACACAGACTTGCTAGACTTCGGTAAGATGAGGGATAATTCCCTGGGTAACCAGGCCAAGTCTCTTACTCCTTCCACAATCAGAAGGAGTCTCTCTGTGCACTGTGCTGTCTGGAGTTGGGGAGAGGTGACGTGGCCATTCTCATGGCTTCCACAGCTAGCACTACACAGAGTCACACCTGAATCCCTGCAGACCAGTACAGTAGTGGGGCTAACCCAAGGCCTGCAGCCACCACTGCCACCACCACTGATGTTTATTCAAGACCCAGGACCACTTCAGTTAGCAGGGGGTGAATTCTGCCAGGATGGGGTGCATCCCATTAGAGGAGTGGATTCTCTTCTAGCACAGAGTGAGTCTAGAAACCCATTCAGGTACAAAAATCTAGAATCTGGGACTTCAGAAATCTGCTTGGTGCTTTTACTGTGGCTGAGCTAGTACTCAAGTTGCAAGACACAGTCCTCTATACTCTTCCTTCCCCTTTCCCCACGCAGAAAGAGTCTCTTTGGAGCAGTACTGCCTGGAGTTTGGGAAGGGATGACACAGGCAATCCCTTGGCTGCCACTGCTGGTCACACTGGGTTGTACCCTAAGTGCACTGCCTCTGAGACCAGTGCAGCACCAGGGCTTGCCTTAGGACTGCAGTCCTTGTGGCCTGACTACCACTTACATTTATTCCAGGCCCAGGCTACTTTAGTCAGTGGTAGTGAAGGCAGCAGAGATTTGGTTTCCTCCCACTGGGACAGTGAATTCCCCTCTGGTTTGGGGCTGGTCTAAATGCTGCCTCCATGGGTGCTGGTGGAATTCTAGCCTGTGTTGTGTTCTACTGTGACAGGACAGCACTGAGTTCTAATGCAAAGTTCAACACTTACTTCACTCTCCCTCCCTCTAGCACACAAATTATCTGTGCACTCTGCACTGCTTGGGGTTGTGGGCAGTTTGTATAGGTAATGAAAAACTGTCTTTCCTACACTCATCAGTACGTCTTTCCTTGATATTATGTTCAAACCAGGTATTGTGATCACTCACATGATTTTTTGGTTCTTATGAAGATGCTTTCTTATGTGAGTGGTCATTCAATTTGATATTTTTGCAGGGGAGTTGTTGGAGAGTTCTATTCAGCCATCTTGCTCTGCTTCCTCTCCTTAGAGAAATACTTCTTAATAAAGATTTAGGCTGGGCGCAGTGGCTTATGCCTGTAATCCCAGCACTTTGGGAGGCTGAGGCAGACAGATCACCTAAGGTCAGGATTTTGAGACCAGCCTGGCCAACATGGTGAAACCCCATCTCTACAAAAATTAAAATTAGCCTGTCATAAAAAAAACAAAAGATTTAAATACAAGGCAAAAAGGAAAAGATTTCTTTACTTAAATATGTTAAAATATTAGGCTTCTGTTACAAAAACAATATAAGTCAAATGAAAAGACAACTCATAGTCTGTAAGAAGACATTTACAGTGCATGTATTGTAACTGACAACAGATTAGTGTTAAGGACACATTAACTGATTAAGTATCAATAAGAATAATTAACTCATCAAAAATTAGGCAAAGGATATGAATAAGCATTCAAAAGTTACAGCGATCAGGAAAATGCAAGTAAAAAACGTGATACTACTTCATACTCAACAATCAATGTAAAAATGTGGAGTGTAATAACGAGGCCAAAAAATTACAGTGCGATACAGTTTAAATGATTTAAACAATAGTGTGTATTGATCATTGATATATGTATATGGATATATCAATATATATTCATAATATATAGTAAAAATTATATGTCTGTTACATATATATGTAGTGTCTGTGTGTGTGCATTACAAGAGAATAAAGTACCATTCCCAGAAATTATGTATCCTTACTTCAAGTTAATGATTGTCTCTGTGGAATGAGGCTATTTGTGGAAGTAGAGAATTGAAGACAACCTAGGTATCTGTGACTAAGGGAATGAACAGTAAAATGTGTTAATTACATCCTGTGAAATACTGTGCATCATTTAGAAACACATATTTACATGAAAAGATGTAGTTACAGCAACATGGGTAGAACTAGAAAACAATGTTTATATTTAAAAAGTAAAATACATGGATCTATAACATAAAACACATGCTTGTAATAACAATATATGTTTTACCAGTAAATGTGTATATCTGAGGATATATCACATTTTTATGTGAACTTATGAAATGGAGGAGAATGAGAAACGGATTGAGAATAAGCAAAAAACAAAAATAAACAAATGAAAACATCTTTTACAGCTGATAATGATAATAGGTCATGGAGTGAATAGTGTAAAAGTTCAACTTTGCATTCAAGGTTAAGAAAAGAGTAGAAGGAAAAAAGGAATATAAGATTTTTGGCATATTTAGGATAAATTAGAAGGTAGAGATCTTGGAAGGATGAGTAAGGAAACTGGTTCATAAAGACCTGCAATCATATTATAGTAATGGAAATAGAAAATAAAAATGCATATAAAAAATCTGTACAGGAAAAATGGGCCGAACTTCATAATATTGGACTAAAGGACAGGGGAAGAATCATGAAATTTTATTGCTAGCAGGTATGTTAATGTTCATCTAGTTTAACTTCCTAATTTTATAGAAAACTCAAAGTGAACCAAAGGCTTAGAAACTATTTGTCTTGTCCAGAGTTGCACAACAAATTCATGGAAAAGCCAAATTAGAACTCACATCTTGCAACTGCTAATCTAGTGAGCATCTAAGCCTGGCTCTCTGACAGTATGCACAGCAGTAGGGAAGTTAAGTAGGAGAGTTGATTGGGGGTAAAAAGTATGATGAGTAGATACTTTGATTTTTGACATCTGCCTGGAAGATTCATTTAGCGTGGACATTAGGGCCTAAGGATTATACATTGAGTTTAGAGATTGATAAAATTAGTTGCAGTTTTCCAAAGCCTAAAACGTCTTAAGTGTTTAATTGTCCGTGAGCAACTTTGCCATAATATTTACTGACAGTATTCCATAGCTTAACATTAAGCAGTTCAGAGTTGTATACATAAAACTATACTTGCTTTTCCTGCCACAGATTTGAAGGAACATAAGGATAAACAGATGCTTCTTTTAGGGAAGAGGGTGTTGCTTTCAAGTATGACAGATTCTGAATGATGGGCATATTGACATTACCAGAATTTAGGTTTTGAGATGCTCTATGTAACCATGCCAAGAATAACTAAATTACAAACTCCTTAAGCACTAGAGTTGTTTAAGTTTGTGCTTATACTGAAACATATTAATTTCATTTGTTGTCTGATAGTGTGGCGCAAAAAAGTTAAAATCATGTGAATTTATAATTAAAGCTTTAATCATATTTCATTTTGAGAGTTTTTGGTGATACCTTGTCATAGTAGATAAAACTCTTCAGCCTATTTTCTTAAGAACCTTCATTCACCTGATCTTCCTCAACCCTCCAGTTATACAGAAAAGTAGTCATATTGCTGTTTCTCAGAAAAACTTTTGGTAACCTCCTTTTTGCCTTAGATCATTCTGTTTCTCAGAAAATGTATAATTTTCTAAACCTAGCTAAAACTTGCCTTCTCCCAAAAGACTTCTCTCATTCATTCTACCAGATTTTTACTCTTTTATTCTTGTGAACCTACTCAGTATTTATTCATTTAAACTTAGATTTATACTGTTTTTCCAGAGGTGCTTTTTTGTCTTATATATTTATTTATAATATATATCCAACTGAGTTATGATGATAATTATTTTCCAACTCTCATGTGCTTAGATTTTATGCCTGCCTTGTAAAGTCTTCAAAGGGAATGATTGTCATTTATTATATATTTTTAGGAATAACCAATGTTATCTTTTAAAAGGATGTACTATAAAGACTAGGTAGTGGCCAGGCGCTGTGGCTCACGCGTGTAATCCCAGCTCTTTGGGAGGCTGAGGCGAGCAGATCACCTGAGGTCGGGAGTTCAAGACCAGCCTGACCAATATGGAGAAACCCCGTCTCAACTAAAAATACAAAATTAGCCGAACGTGGTGGCACATGCCTATAATCCCAGCTACTAGGGAGGCTGGGGCAGGAGAATCGCTTGAACCTGGGAGGCAGAGGTTGCGGTGAGCTGAGATCAGACCTTTGCACTCCAGCCTGGGCAACAAGAGTGAAACTCTGTCCCAAAAACAAAAACAAAAAAAGACTAAGTAAAGCATTTGCATGGGTTCCTTATTAACTTTTCATCAGAGTAGCATCATCAGAATATTTGTTAAAAACAATTTTAGCTGGCCAGGTATGGTAGCTCACGCCTGTAATCCCAGCACTTTTGAGGCCAAGGTGGATGGATCACCTGAGGTCAGGAGTTTGAGAACAGCCTGGCCAACATGGTGAAACCCCATCTCTACTAAAAATACAAAAATTAGCTGGGCGTGGTGGTGGGCACCTGTAATCCCAGCTACTCAGGAGACTGAGACAGGAGAATTGCTTGAACCCAGGAAGCAGAGGTTGCAGTGACCTAAGATTATGCCATTGTACTCCAGCCTGGGCAACAGAGCAAGACTCCATCTCAAAACAATAATAACTTAGCCACTAAGGACTTATCTCATTAACAGACATAGCTATTATCTTCATATAAGGAGCCTATAATTTGTCAAATCAATTCGTTTTATATTCATTGAGAACTTAAAAATGTACATCTGTGCTCTGAGGGTAGAAACAGTCTTTATAATAAGTTTATGTACAATGTGATAGCCTCAAAGTTATTTTAATTTCACCCATTTCATCTCATGCACACTTTTGTAGCTTCAACAGTTTCTATGAGGATGAGATCTCATTAAATTTTTCTAGCTTAAAGTTCTCCTGGTTCTCTCTACCCACATGGCTCAGAGACACCTGAAAAGCAGCAGGCTCCAAACTAACCTTATCATTATCACTCAAATCTTTTATCCATATTCATGAGTTGTACCATCCAATTCCCGATTCAGAAAACTAGGAGACATCATAAATTCTTTTCTGTCCCAACTCTACCTTATAAATGTCTCTCTGATCTTTCACTTCATTACTTTCTCATCTGAGCTACAGCTGTAACCTCTAAATTAGCTTACTGCTTCCATCTTCCTCTTTCGTACTATTATCAAAGTGATCTTTCTAAAATATGTCTGATCATGTCACTCTCCTTCAGTGGTTACTAAATACCTATAGGATATAATCCAAATTATTCAACTTGACAAATTATTCAGCTTGAGTCTCCTGTGGTACCAAACAAATTCTTCCTATGTGCCTCAACTGTAGACTGCACATACATCTGTCACAGCATTTTTTTTCTTTTTTTTTGGCAGGAGACCAGAGTTTTATTATTATTCAAATCAGTCTCCCCAAAAACCCTCAGGGATCAGAGTTTTTAAGGATAATTTGGCGGGTAGGAGCCAGTGAGTCAGGAGTGCTGATTGGTTGGCTCAAGGATGAAATGACAGGGACTCGAAGCTGTCCTCTTATGCTGAGTCAGTTCCTGAGTAGGGGCCACAGAACCGGTTGGCAGGTCCAGGTGGGGCCATCCGGTTGTCAGAAATGCAAAAACCTGGAAAGACATCTTAAAAGAACAATCTTAGGTTTACAATAGTAATGTTATCTTCAAGAGTAATTGGGGAAGTTGCAAATCTTAAGACCTCCAGACTAAATGGCTGGTAATATTTAGAATTCCAGCCCCTCTCCTCCTAACTTGGTGGCTCGGGGCCTTTCATTCATTTTACAAGAACAGTGTAGCTTTTGGAAAGGGCTATTTAAACTATAAACTAAATTCCTTCCCAAGGCTTATTCATCCTATGCCCAGGAATGGACAAAGAGAGTTTGGAGGTTAGAAGCAAGATGCAGTTGGTTAGATCTGATATCTTACACTGTCACAGCATTTTTAACACTTTATTGTTTACAAATCCATCTCTCTACACTACTCTTTGAGCCCCTGGAAGGCATGGATTATGATTTGGTGATTTTTATCTTGCCATCATGTAGCACAGTACTAGACGTATGGCAGGTGCTCAAAAAAATACTTGAGTGAGTGAGTCAGTTAACTAAATAATTAAACTGCACTTTATTGGAGAGACAAAGCTAATTTATTCATGCAGATTTGCTATCTGCGTCCTTTGCTCTTTGACCTCTCAGGGCACAATTGTTTTCTTGAACTGTCATTATTTTAAAAAATTATATTTTGTCTCCTTCAGCTACACAGAAATGTGTGACCACTTAGAAGTTGGATTTCCAAAACAACACACCTGAAAAAAATCATTTTAATATAATTAATAGAAGCTTTGCACAATGAATTTAAAAGATTTTTAGTGTTTCTCATTATAGATCCAGGCTTTAAGCTATATTAACTTTTAAATGTTTTTATTACCAATAATCTCAAAGTTTGACTGGGTGCTAAAGCCTTAAATATTTTTTATGTTTAGTGGTTTCTCTATATTTAAATATGAAATAAAATCCAGAACATCTTTAAAATATGATAGCAAAATTACTTATATATAAGTGGCTTCATTGAAGAGCATTAGAGCTGATGTGATAGGAATGCAATTCTTAGTATTGCTCTATCATATTAAATCTGAAAAGGTAAATTATATAAATCACAGTTTGTATACATTCATTGTGTTCATTTTAATCTTTTTTACAAATGCATATTTTTTTCTTTAAAAATGTATGTGCTGATAATTTTTATATACTATCTTACTTTTTTAAAAGACATGTACTTTTGCCGGGTAATAGTTTTATTTTAGCTGAGATAACATATTTTTCTCAGATGTTTCATATTCCAATTTAAATAATATTGTGTCTTCTATTATAAAAATGCTATGGAAATCTGGAATTCATGGATCACTAGTTTTAATTCATAGTGTGTCTTGGAAACAATCCCATGTGAGAAATGGCCCTGAGCAGATGTGCTTAGTCATAGAATTGCCAGACAGTTCCTTATGTGTTGGCAGCTAGTTTTCTGAGCATGGAAAACAGGTTTTCAGATAAGGAGTAGGGCTTTGCTGTCAGTTTTCTATTTCTTCACACTGTTTTACTTTAATGTTATTTAAAGGGATTACTGTCACCTTTATTCAATAATGTTTATTTTTTTTTTCTCTCAATCTTTAAGAGACAGTAACAAGATTATTAGACTTTTAGAACACACTAGTCAAGAGTGGAACCTTAGCCACAGTTAATTAATATTAACATTTCTTGTTTGGGGGTCTGGCAAGAATAAAACAAATACATAACATCATTGTTCAGAACTTTTGCCTCTAAGAGTAGATGACTGTTTTCTGTCAAAATATATTTTAATTGATGTTTATAACTTTCTTTTGCAAATACTCTACATTATTCTACCTATCTTTAAAAATGTGGTTCTGTCTGGTATGAAATTTAAAAAGCATAGGCTTTGAAGTCAGCTCTAGTTTTTTATTCTGGCTCTGCCATTGTCTTAATCCATTGGGGCTGCTATAACAAAATGCCACATACTGAAAAACTCATAAACAACAGAAATATATTTATTACAGTCTGGAGGCCAGGAAGTTCAGAATTAAGAAGATGACAGATTTGGGGTTTGGTGAGGGGCTGTTTCCTGATTATACATGACACCTTCTCTCTTTGTCTTCACGCAGTAAAAGGGGCAAACAAGCCTCCCTTGGGCCTCTCTTATGAGGGCGCTAATCCCATTTTCGAGGGCACTGCTATCATGAGCTAATCACCTCCCAGAAGGCCCCACCTCATAATATCATTACATTGAGAGTTATATGAAGGTCGTATTTATATGAGATTTCAACATATGAATTTTGCAGGGACACAGATACTCAGACTAAAGCAGCCATTTACTGGTGACTTGGGTAGGTTGTTTAACTGCATGGACTTCAGTTTTCTCATTGCTATAATGAAAATGCAGTTACCTTTCTTGCAGTGTTGCAATGTAATATAACTTACTGTCTTTGCCCACTTCCCTTCTACTTTAGTATCCAACCTCTGTAGGTAGGATATACAATATTTACAAATTACCTGCTAGTAGATTTGGGAGTTGGTATTAACATTGTAATAAATAGTGGATTATTTACCTCCCAGACGTGGGAAATCTGCCTTTTTTTGTTGCTGCTATAATTTCTATGACCAGAGTAACCATTTCTTTCTTTCTCCTCTTTCTATTATGTTGTACCCCCATTTCTTGCCAACTGTACAATCCCAAATTCTTTCTGTTCCCTTCTGTATGTTTCAGTTATATTCTTTTCGTTTTGAAATCTTAGTTTCTCTTTTGCAGGGTTCTTTTAAGACCTCAGATGTATAGACCTCCCTGATGAGTCCTCAGATACTTTCTTCTTCCCATTCTTTGGTGTTGCTTGGAAGAATCTGTATTTATTATAATCACTCTTTGGAGTTTTCTTCAGTTTGGATTAGCCCCACCTATCTATTCTCCTCAAGAATTACTGGTACCTTTTATGCCTTAAAAATGCCTCCCTCATTCTCCTTGGTTGTTGATTTTCCTTAACGGATGATTTTTTTCTACCTTTCTTGAACATTTCTCTACCAGGACTTTTGTGTTTATGCCATGATTTCTTCTTTGACTTTTGTTGCTTTTTTTTTTTCCTTCTTCTCCTTTTGCTCCCCTCATTTCCTTATCCTACCTATGAAAAGTATACATTTCTTAGATTTCTAACCATGTGACTCAATTTCTGTCCTTCATAGATGATCATATCTACCCTCCCCAATTCAAACTTTCAGCTCAATAACGTTTCCCAAGTATACACCTCTGACCTTGATCTCTTTGTTGATTTCCATAATTGAATTGCTAGGTCAGTGGTTTTCAAACTTTTTATTTTTTAACAGTAAACTTTTAAAAAAAAGAAATCTTATACATGGAACCTCAGAATTTAAACTTATAAAAGCAGAATGGCTATGAAGGAGTAGAGGGCCTCCCTATCTTAGTAGCTAATGCCATCATCAAACCTCAGAATTTTTGCTTGCTTGCTCTCTATCGCTTCATCTCTATGTCTGCTCCTGTTGGCTCTATGTATAGATGATCGCAAATCCACTCATCATCAATATCACCTCTACCCCCACTGTCTCTTGTTTGCAGGCCCTTTTCTCTGGTCTACCTGCTTTCACTCTTACTCCACTGCAATTCATTCTCCACACAATATATCACATCATTTACCTGCTTCAGACCCTCCAGTGGATTTTCATTGCAATTGGAACACATTCCAAAATTCCTACTATATTCAGAAGGCCCTTATGTGATCTGACCTCTAAACTTCCTCTCTGACTTTATCTTACACTTTTTTCTCTGTGATACATTCCGGCTTAATTGTCATTTCTTTGTTTTTCTCATATTCTTTCATTTATTCTTAATTATCTTTGCCTGTAATTCTTCTACCCTAAATTTTCATCATCACCCTTTAGGTCGCAGTTTTCATCATCACCCTTTAGGTCGCAGCTCAGATATTTCTACATAGATGTCCCTGATGACCCATGTCTTTCCTATTTCCCTGTATCATCTTCTTTATAACATTGTCACTTTCTTTAATTACCTGATTTATTGAAATGCTTATTGCCTGTCTCCCTCCATTACAATATGAACTTTATGAGACAGGGGCTTTATCTTCGTTGTTTACCATTGCATCACCAGTGCTGATGACAGTGCTTCGTATGGTGCATGTAGCTGCTCAATAGACAGCGCTTGGTATGGTACATGTAGGTGCTCAGTAAAATCACTCTAGGACTCCTGAAATACAGGAAAAAACAAACAAAAAACTGATGAGCCACCAGCTCTTAAAGCTCAACATGTCCAAATTATATTCACAATGTAGGGCATATTATAAGCATTCAATAAATATTTGTTCAGAGTATGAATGCATGGAATCCCTTAAATTATCTTTGTGAAACCTACACCATCTCTCTCAATATTGTTGTCATCACTCTGGTTTAGACTTTTCCTCCCTCTTACTCATTTATTATAACATATTGGTTACAGAGAGAGACAGAACTATCATTCTAGTCTATTTTTCATGAATGCCAGGTTTAAATTTCTAAAGTGCAACTCTGATACCATTATTGGTGCAGTTCCCCAGTTGCCTCTAAATTGATACAGATAACTCAATTAAGGACATCGACATTGTAGTCCCTGTGGCCTTTACAGTCTTATTTCTCATCTTCTCTAAATAAGTCCTACACTTACCTACCTTTATGCTTGTGCTTATCTTGTTTTTTCCTAAAGCTTTCTCTATCTCTTCTTGTGAGATATATAATTCCTCTGCCAATTCTTGCTTTAAATACCTCTCACTTCGGTATTCTCCCAGCTAAATGTAAATGTGCTGCATACTCAGAATCATAATGTGTTATTTTAATCTTTTGTGTTACTTAACATATGCTTGCTTTGTGGCCCTCCTCAAGATTACTATAGTGCTATAATTACATTATTGAGCTGAAAGTTTAAATTAGGTAGGGTAGATATGATCATCTGTGAAGGAGAAAAACCCTTTGTGTGTTTTGTACCACATTATTGCAGCATCTCAAACATTGCAGGCATGAAGTAAACATGTTGTAAGCATGTCTGTTGAATAAGAGATTTCGATAGTCTGATCAATAATAGAGTATGAATTAATGTTTTCTGCACTTTGTCAGTGTTACCCAAAGTTACATGACTCTAAGACTATACTTGTAATCATTGTTTACAAAAGAGTAAATTGTGAATTGTAGTTATTTTATAAAATCTAAGACAGTGAATATACATCAGAATCCCCTGTAGAGATTCTGAATAACAGAGATGACCAAGTATTGCCTGCAGACATTCTGAATAAGTCTCAGATTGAGCCTATCCATATATGAAGTGAAAAAGCCTATGCATATTAGTTGCAAAAAGCTCACTTTCGTACACACAAAGTATGGACACTACTACTGGTATCATAGAATATTATATCTAACATAAAAATTAGAATTTTGAATTACGTAAAACTATGTATAATTTTGAGTTAACTTCAAGTTTCTATAAATAATACACAAATAGCGTATTTAAAAACTGAAGAGCCACTATTTTGGAAAGTTTTGTTAGCTCAATGTATAGATTATAATATCCATTGCTTTCAGAATTTCTTCAGAACGCTTCTGCCTTGAATGGGTTTCATTATTAGACTGCCACTAAAGACCGAGAAGAGGAAAAACATTGAAATAAAACGTTATTCAGTTTTGGTACTTACTCGGTTTCCTAAAAGCAGTAGTGATTTTAAAAGTTTAGAACTTTGTCTAAAATTATGTTTCAGGATTTTCTAAAGCTATTAAGTGTAAATGATCAGCTTTATTATACTGGGTAATTACAAAAGTCCTTATTAAATTACCTAACGTATGCATTTTTCTGTTTTAAAGAGGAAAAAATTAAGAATATCAAATCAGCAAAATTAGCTTTTATATCTCTCAAAATCTTACCAGTTTTCATTGTATGCAAAAGAGGTATTATAAACATTTCTAGGATTCTCTTTGTATGAGAGTGCAGGAAGAAACAAAAATTTGTCTTAAAATAGACTCATTGTACTTGATGTTAAGTCTCAAAAAAATATATTGATAATTAAAGCATTTTAATTTCTGTCCAAATTGATGGTATAATTTAAATCTAGTATTATATGCTATCCTTTATGTTATACTTGATTAAATTTTGCTTAACGAAGTTTTATTTTTTTAAAAGTTGTCGGCCAGGTACGGTGGCTCACACCTGTAATCCCAGCACTCTGGGAGGCTGAGGCAGGGGGATCACAAGGTCAGCAGATCGAGACCATCCTGGCTAACATGGTGAAACTCTGCCTCTACTGAAGAATACAAAAACTTAGCCGGGTGTGGTGGTGGGCGCCTGTAGTCCCAGCTACTCAGGAGGCTGAGGCAGGAGAATGGCATGAATCCTGGAGGCGGAGCTTGCAGTGAATCGAGATCGTGCCACTGCACTCCAGCCTGGGCGACAGAGCCAGACTCTGTCTCAAAAAATAATAATAATAAATAAGTTGTCATTAAAATGTGTTTAATATCATAAGCAATGAAAAAATACGTTAATGAAAAATCCCAGGAATATAAAGTGGATTAACAAACATACCTGAAAATAAAGTAATGTGCTTTTTAGAATATTTATCTGAAGCAAAAGTAAAATCCTTGGGTAGTTATGACATCAAGATTGTTAATAGTTAACTAGTTGTGTTTTTTTAAATCAAAATTTTTTTGTTAAACTGTTTTTAACTTTTATAAAATTACATACACAGAGAGACATGTATCTAAAACATTTGCATGTAAATAGTATAAACGTAATTATTGAGTTCATAAAATAATATTAGAATTATTTTTGTTTGTTCCTTCAAAAATTTTAAAAGCGTGAATATTTAAAAGAACTCACAAGACCCCACAGAGCATACTTACAGAAGGCTTTTATTTAAAGGCCAAAGGATATTGTGCAGCCAGAAAAAGAACATAGGCAAGCATATAGCATCCAGGACACATTCAAGCATAGGCACCCTAGGGCCTTTATTTATACACAGACATGCTTTGTCTCCACCTTGAGCCACCAAGAATCTGTGCAATGAATCTTGGCTTCAGGAGAGCTCCAGGCAGGAGTTCCCATCAGGGTCATTTTTTTTTTTTTTTTTTTTTTTGCCACACTGATCACATAGCCTAGCCTGGCTATCTAGTTATGCCCAGTGAAAATCATCAGTAAACAAATCAACTTGCAGGCTTCAGGAAGAGATTCATACTTTAAACAGCACATCATAAATCCCGGCCGGGCGCGGTGGCTCAAGCCTGTAATCCCAGCACTTTGGGAGGCCGAGACGGGCGGATCATGAGGTCAGGAGATCGAGACCATCCTGGCTAACACGGTGAAACCCCGTCTCTACTAAAAAAATACAAAAATCTAGCCAGGCAAGGTGGCGGGCGCCTGTAGTCCCAGCTACTCGGGAGGCTGAGGCAGGAGCATGGCGGGAACCCGGGAGGCGGAGCTTGCAGTGAGCTGAGATCCGGCCACTGCACTCCAGCCTGGGCGACAGAGCGAGACTCCACCTAAAAAAAAAAAAAAAAAAAAAAAAAAATCCCGCTGTTCATATACTGGCTAAGAGTCAAGGCTAGACATTCAGGCATCCCCAGAGCTTTCCCAGTCCAACTGTAAATTAATACTTTACTACACAGTTCCTGACTATTTAATCTAATAAAAGACAAAATGATGATGGTAGCTGCATTGTATAAACTACAGTAAAATTTATAAAATGTTTTAATATGCATTAACTTATTTGAACTTTATAATTCTGTGAACTATATGGGAAAACTGTTTTTATCTCCATTTTATAGATACTAAGACTCAGAGAAGTTAAGTGATTGGCTCAGTTCACATACCTTTTGTGTTTGTAGAGTCAGTTCTAGAAGACAGGCTTTCTGCCTTTTATTTTAGAATTTTTTTCAACCCGTCATGCCAAAAGTAGATAAAAAGACCTATTTACTTACTTTCTAAATGTTCTATGGAACAATGTGGAAAACTACTACTTATTTGCCCCCAAAAAAATAGTATTTGTGTTTTAGTGAATATAATATAAATGTTTTCAGAATTTTTTTTATAATGACTTCCAAATTAGGTCTAAGTCTAGTGCCTATTTTTTTTTCTTTTTACCTTGTAGCAGGAGATTTCTTCATCTCAAGGGAATATGAGATAATATATATTTGGAATAATTGTTCATAAATTATTTTTCTAGAATTTTTCACACATGAATATTAAATTGGGCGTGCAAGATCTAGGTAAAATATCAATATATAGTTGTACTTGTAACATTCTCTTTCTCTCCCTCTCTTTCTCTCTCCCTCTCTCCCTCCCTGTCCCTCTCCTTCTCCCTCCCACTACTCTCCCTTTCCCCCTCCCTCTTCTCACCTTTTCCTTTTGCCCTCTCATTCATTTACGATAGATTTACTTGTCTCCTGTGCCCTAGGTACTGTGCTATCTCCTGAGAGTTTAAAAATTAATAAGATATGATCCTTGCTTTTAATTATCTTACATTGTATATTTTTTATGAACTCACAGTTCCATAAAGGAGAATCTCTATAGTATTGATTACAATACAGTGTAGTCAATCAATAACGTATAAAGTATTATATATTATAAGTATTGAGATATAGGTTTTTCTCCAAGGAGAAATTAGTGAAGACTTGAAGATGGGGAGACTTTTGAACTAGGTCAAACTTAAGGAATTGGTTAGAAAATGAAGGAGAAGACTAGTCCAACCAAACATGTGAAAAAAGAAACAAAGATGTGTTTAAGAAACACTGAGTGAGTGTTTTATTATACTTGGAATATAAATTACATGGGGGTTATTGGCAAGAGATGAGACTCTTTGATGTTAGATGTTGACTGGCCTTATATGCCATGTAGGGGAGTGTAGACTTTATGCCAAAAAGTGTGGAATCCAGGAATCATTGTTAAATAGGAGTTTTTAGTACTAGATAACTTTTTTAACAGATAAGATATATTATAAAGAATGAACGAAAGAGGAGACCATCAGTGAAGCGATTGGAATAGAATTATGAGTGATAATGAAGCTAAAGTTTGGGCCATAGAATGAAAAAGGAATACACAATTGAAAGACAATTTAGAAATAGACTCAGGCCAATTAGATTAAAATAAGGGAAGAATCTAATTATAGAATTTTGGTCTTGGCAAATTGCCTAATCCACCTCTGTTGTTGGACATGAAGTCTTTGAGACGTGCTGCATGGTCAAGTGAATTGCGGTAAGGCATATTACTAGTTGGTGACGGAATTGGGTCCCTGCCTCTAGTGTTCTCCACATTGTGCCTTGCTTCCTGTGTCTCCAACAGGTTTTTTTTTCTTTCTTTTTTTTTTTTTTTTTTCCTTGATCATACTATGACCTTATCTTGCTTACAGTTTACAGGATACTCTAATATACATTATCTATTTTTACTTGTTCAGCAATCCCATGAAACAAGTAGAACAAGCAATATTTTATCCTTTCTGAAGGTAAGAAAACCAAATCAGCGTGGTTGCTATGCTTATTCAGAGTTTTCTCAGTTTTATCCTTACTACTTAAATATATTATTCCTTAAGTTTTTCCTTTAAAAGTATATAGGATTTTATAACTGATAGAATCATTTGTTGATTTAGATTGTAGATATACTCCTAAAATTATCTCTCAGCCTGACGTAGATTTTCCACAAATAAGGTGGTTTTTGTTTTCTCCTTTGGCAAATCATTTTGCAAATGAAGAAAGTATATATTTTTTTGTTTGTTTGTTTGTTTTTTCTTTGAGATGGAGTCTTGCTCTGTCACCAGGCTGGAGTGCAGTGGCACGATCTCGGCTCACTGCAACCTCCACCTCCCGGGTTCAAGCGATTCTCCTGCTTCAGCCTCCCAAGTAGCTGGGACTACAGGCATGCGCGCCAGCACACCCAGCTAATTTTTGTATTTTTAGTAGAGACAGGGCTTCACCATGTTGGCCAGGATGGTGTCGATCTCTTGACCTCGTGATCCTCCCACCTCAGCCTCCCAAAGTGTTGGGATTACAGGCATGAGCCACCGCGCCCGGCCTGTTTGATTTTTTTTATAATCTTGGTTAATTTAAAGCAAAACATTTTCTTAAATGCCTCATCATATAAAATATTATGGGGACCATTTGAGGGTAGACAGTCTGTCATAGGGGACTCTTTAAATAGTAGTTTTATTACTTATTGTGAATCCTAGGGCATATTGGTAAACCTCTATCAACCTTGCTCTCCTCTACTTCAGTTTGATATAATAGTAGTCTTAATTCACAGTTATTATGAGTGTCAAGTGAGATGACTGCAAAGCATTTACAACAGTCCCTGGCCCTAATAACTACCTGAGATGTTTTCAGCTATTATTAGATTTGTATTTTCTATTGTAGGAAATTTATCACCATATAAGTAATGCAGTTTTAAAGACAGAGTCAAAAGGAAATGAATTAACATTGTGAATTTTGCATCAAATAATTTCTGTAAGTTTTATAGCACAAATATGATTTACATTTAGATACATACATAAAATGTAATTAAGAAATAGGGAACAGTTCCTACACTAAAATATTTTTCTTCTTAAAAAATATGTTCTTTAGATAATCAAAGTGTTTTATACTCAATGGTAAATTACGATGATATTAAAAATCATTTTTTCTGTCTAAAAAAGTCTTATCTTATTGTTCTAAAATCATTTACTATGAGGAGTCAAGAAGATATTGAAACTTACTTGATTCTGTTAGAATGTTCACAAAAACTTGTCTTTTTCATTCGTTGCCAATACAGTCTCTGAAGAAAATAAACATTGTATTATGGTGGGACAAATATTTTAATTTATGTTAAGTGTTTACATAATACAAACTTCTGGTGTCTATGGAATGATCAAGGTATTGAAGTTTAACTTCATTTTCATAGAAAGTCCAATCTCCATCTCTATAAGGATATTATAGACCTAAGTATATCCTTCTTAGTGCACTGGAGCTCTTGTTAGGTAATGTATCAAGATGATAAAGTGCTTTTTAAAGAAATTTATTGAATTACTTTGGTATATAATATAATTTACCCAAATAAAGCATTCATGACCTCTACTTCATACCCTTCACCATTCAACTATATTTTTTCTTCTTCAGTCTCTTCTACATGCTTTCATTAGTAATAAAGGAATCTTCCAAAATTTATTCCATGGATGCATTTTCGATACACAAGAATTAGAACTGATTTTACCAAATTTAGATTTCTATTCTAATTTTTTATTCTTAGCGGTCTATGAAAACAGTGTTTATTAATTTACTTTATTTTTTAGGCAAGCCAAATTAGAGCTGAGAGTTGCTGTAGCAAAAGTGGAAGAGTTAACTAACGCGACTGAAGATCTGCAGGGACAGATGAAAAAGAAGGTATTTTCTATTTCTAAGACAAATGGATACCTGTTGCTTAGTTTTCTTTCTATTTTGTTGATTTATTTTGAATTAGGTGTTAAAGAGGGTTGTCAGAAGATGAATTAATTATTTTATTACCCTTAAATATAAAATATGAAAGTAGGAAGCTAAACTATATTATTGAAAACAATTTTATAAATAATTTTTTATTTCCATTCTCTGTAGCCTAATTCAATAAAACATCATAATCCCACTTAATCACATTGTTACTGAAATGCAGATTAATACAAGATCAGGTTTCAGTTAACTGGTTATTTGCAGTTGGAAAACAAGCATTTAATACTACTTTTATGTTATTTACTAAAATATTTATTGGCATAATAGACTCTGGTTCTTTTAAATATGTAATAGAGAAATTTCAGAAGGATGTCAAGGAAAAGTCAGGCTTTATTTTTAGATAGATATAATTATTGAAAATTCTCACTCTGGGGCTTATTAGCTATGTAACTTTCTAAGCTTTATTCCCAATCTGTAAAAAGTTGATTATGGATTTCTAATAATGGTAGATTTTTTTTAAGTGTTACAAGAACCCTTCCATAAGTAACAATTTTAAAACTTGGATACATTTTTAAAACACCGGAAAGCACCCAAAACAGAAAAAAGTAAAAGAAATAAGAATTGTTAATTTTTGGATTTCTGGCCTGTCAGTTCTCCCAACCCCCAACAGCTGTGGCTTCAGAAAACACCTCTGTATAGGCTTAAGGTACTCAGGTCAAAGTTTAGGGCTAGAAAAGCAGTAGGAGATTTAAAGAAAAAATACTGGCAGCAAGAGTAACACACAGAAAAAGAGCCAAATTCTGAGTGTAAATTCTTACCAGATTCATGCCTGACAACTAAATTATGCATATGGAAGTGGGGGAGGGACCCCAGAGAACCCAGTGAAGAAGCAGGCAGAGACCTAAGAGAAATCTACTTTTGAAAGATAGAGATGTATGAAACTAGATATTTGAGTTTACTACTTTTTATAATTGAATACATGCAAGAAATGCGTGCAACTGAAGCATCAGCATACTGAAGCCTTCCTTATTGTGTGAAGTATCGGGACAAAGCCCAAAGCTGGAAAGGCAGCTGAAAATTACAAGGGAATCTCTAGAAGCAAGGGAACCACAAAGAGGATGAACCCTACCTCTGCCCAAATCTTGACTGATCTTCAAATTATGAAGGCACAGGGTCTAGTTATAAAAGCAAATAGTGGAAAGCAATAAGAACTAATTACATGTATCAGCTGATACATACTGTATGTGGAATAGATTTCAAATTTCAAGACCAAGCAAGATAATTGTCTACTTGAACTAAAAAAAAAAAAAGAAAGAAAGAAATTAATGCTCAAAAGAACAAAACAAGTAACTGCAATGTATTATCTACACTATCGGGTTTTCAATAAAAAATTACTAGACAGAAAAGTATGACCTATACTTGTTGGGGAGGTGCTGAGGGAGGCAGCCATTAGAAACTAACTTTAAATGGATCTATCTGTTAGATTTAGCAGACAGAGATTCAAATCAACTATTATATATATGTTCAAGAAATTAAAATCTGTTTTTAAATTAAAATCTCTAGGAAGAGATAGATAATTTTAATTGAGGACTGGGACATAATTTTTAAAGAAGAAACTCTAGAGCTTTAAAGTTGAGCAACTGAAATAAAAATTTCACTAGATGGACTCAAAAACAGATTGGGAAAGACAGAAGAAATAATCAATGAACTTGAAGTCAGATCAATAGAAATTACCCTGTCCAAAGAACAGAGAGTCTAAAAGATTGAAGAAAAATGAACAAGTGCTCAGAAATCTGTAGAACAATGTGAAGCAATACAACATAAGTGTAATTGGAACTGCCAAAGGGAGAGGGATGGGAGCAGAAAAAAAATAAAGAAATAATGGCTGAAAGCTTCCTAAATTTGGTGGAAAATATTAATGAGTAAACACAGAATCACTTTAAGACACATCACAATGATACTGACAGCCAATTATGAAGAGAATACCTGAAAGTAGCAATAGAAAAATGACCTGAACAGAGAGGCAATGATAAGATTAAAGGCTGAGTTCTCATCAAGAAACTGTGGAAACACTTCTGGACATAGGCCGTGGCAAAGATTTTATGTCAAAGACTCCAAAAGCAATTGCAACAAAAACAAAAATTGACAAGTGGGACCTAATTAAACTAAAGAGCTTCTGCATACCAAAGGAAACTATCAACAGAGTAAACAGACAACCTACAGAATGGGAAAAAATATTTGCAAACTATGCATCTGACAAAGGTCTAATATCCAGCATAAAGAACTTAATTTTGCAAGAAAAAAAAGCATTAAAAAGTAGGCAGAGGACATAAACAGACACTTTTCAAAAGAAGATATACACGTGGCCAACAAGCAAATGAGAAAATGCTGAATACTACGAATTAGAGAAATGCAAATCAAAATCACAATGAGATACCATCTCATACCTGTCAGAATGGCTATCATTATAAAGTCAAAAAATTACAGATGGTGGTGATGTTGCTGAGAAAAGGGAATGTTTATCCACTGCTGGTGGGAATGGAAACTAGTTCAGCCACTGTGGAAAAAGGTTTGGAGATTTCTCAAAGAACTCAAAACAGAAGTACCATTCAACCCAGCAATCCCATTAGTGGGTATATAACAAAGTAATATGAATTGTTTCACCATAAAGACACGTGCCCATGTATGTTCATCACAGCACTATTCACTATAACAAAGAGATGGGATCAACCTAAATGTCCATCAATAGCAGACTGGATAAAGAAAATGTGTTACGCGTACACCATGGAATACTACACAATCATAAAAAGAGCAAAATCATGTCCTTTGCAGCAACATGGATGCAGCTGGAGGCCATTATCCTAAGCATATTAACCCAGGAACAGAAAACCAAATACTGTATGTCCTCACTTACAAGTGGGGGCTAAACATTGAGTACAAATGGACACTAAAGGGAACAATATACACTGGCCCTACTTGAGGGTAGGGGATGGGAGGAGGGTGAGGATTGAAATACTACCTATCAGGTACTATGCTCATTACCTGGGTGGCAAAATAATCAGTATACCAAACCCCCTGACACACAATGTACCCATGTAACAAGCCTGCCCATGTACCCCTTGAATCAAAAATAAAGGCTGGAAGGGTGAAAAAAAAACCTGTGAAA
Organism: Chlorocebus sabaeus; assembly: GCF_047675955.1. NCBI lineage: Eukaryota > Metazoa > Chordata > Mammalia > Primates > Cercopithecidae > Chlorocebus > Chlorocebus sabaeus. Next base: position 79,965,569 of record NC_132910.1, on the reverse strand, counting down.
ACAGAAAGTATTGGAATAATATATTTGAAATGCTGAAGAAAAAAATACTAAGAATTCTATATTCAGTGAAATCATACTTCAAAACTGAAGGCAAAATACAGGCATTTTCAAATAAACCAAAAATGAGAGAGTTTGTCCCCAGCAGACCTACATTCAAAAAATTCTGAAGGAAGTTCTTTAGGCTAAAAGGAAATGACACCAGATGGCAACTCAGATACAAGAAGAAACTAAAAGCAACAGAAATGGCAAATATGAAATAACGTGTGTACATACTTTTCTCTTTATATCTTTAAAAGATAACTGCTTATAGCAGAACTAATAACACTGTATTTGATGGATTTGTAAAGTGTGCAGATGTAATGTATGACAACAATGGCACTCAGGACTGGGATCCTACATGGATATACACTGTTGCAAGGTTCCAGTGTTTTCTCTGAGCTTTTATCTAAATATTAACTCTAAATAAATTGGGTAAGTTCAAGATGCATATTGTAATCTCTACAGCAACTACTAAAAAATAGTTCAAACAGATATAGCTAAAAGCAATAGAGGAATTAAAACAGCATTCTTAGGCTGGGCATGGTGGTGTGCACCTATAGTCCCAGCTACTTGAGAGGCTGAGACAGGAGGATCACTTGACCCAAGGAGTTTGAGTGCAGCCTAGGTAACATGACAAGACCCTAAAAAAAAAAAAAAAAAAAAAAAAAAATGACCGAGTGCAGTGGCTCATGCCTGTAATCCCAGCACTTTGGGAGGCCGAGGCGGGTGGCTCACTAGTTCAGGAGTTCAAGACCATCCTGGCCAATGTGGTGAAACCCCATCTCTACTAAAAATACAAAAATTTGCCAAACGCGGTAGCAGGCGCCTGTAATCCCAGCTACTCGGGAGGCTGAGCCAGGAGAATCGCTTGAACCTGGGCAGCAGAGGTTGCAGTGAGCCAAGATCACGCCACTGCACTCCAGCCTGGGAGACAGAATGAGATTCTGTCTCAAAAAAAAAAACCAAAAAGTTATGGCATCATAAAAAATATTTGTTAACACATGAAACAGGAAAAGATGAACAAGAAATTTCTTTAGAAAGATGATACAAATAAAATTTATTAATATAGGTCAAAGCATCACTATGTCAAAGAAGAAAGACCCTGTGATTACCTTGATACTTAATGAGACATAGAATAGTATAGTTAAGAGAGCATATTCTAAAGGCAGATTATCTGCATAGAAATCTCTCTCTCGTTTTGTTAGACTTGCATTATAGAAATAGTCTGAAATATTGGTAGAAATCTATATGCAATAACTTTTGAGTATTTTTTATTAATACAGGATTGATGATGAAGTTCTCCCCTCCTTTTTATTATACACATGATTTGTTTCCAAAATCATATTGTTTCTTTTAACGTATGTATTGGAATGCTAATAGCATAGTAACTTTATAGCATGAACTGTTTTCTTTAGCCTGTATAATGGTGTATTGAATTTTCACATACTCAAAGTAAGCTTCTTGTTTCTTTATTTTCTAGGAGAAGGATGTGGTGTCTGCCCATGGAAGAGAGGAAGCATCAGATAGGCGCTTACAGCAGTTACAGTCCAGTATAAAACAATTAGAAATAAGGTAAATTGTTAAATGCACCTAGCGTTGTTGATATGCTTTAAAAGATATTTTACAATAAAGTTTCAGAGTGCGATATTTACTAGAATAAATATTTTATAAACTCTAAATCAAAACTATAATCATAGATGTAAAATCTGATTTAATAGACATTATTTATTAAAAATTATATTCAACAGATTGCTATACTTTGAATATATATTCAAAGATGATTTGTTTAATATGATTTTAAAACCTTTACTAAGTGCATTAATTTAACTTTGAACGAGAATAGTTGTGCCAAATTTAGTCCAGTACCTTTTGGGAAACAAATAAAACCCTTGATATCATGTTTTTGTATCAGTACTGCAGAGCACAAAGTACACCTTTATTTTCATTTGTCCTTAGGTCAGCCTGCAGATTTTGGTGTGAACATAGTTGACCTTCAGTAACCTAAAATCTTTCTTTCTTCTAAAGAGCGGTTAAAATTTTAAAATCATAGTTAAGAGGAAATTTGATATTACCTCAACCCCTCTATAATTCTGTACTTCTAAAATAATACAGTTACAGTAGAAATAAACCATTAAAATGGAAGGCAAAGAAAGGAGAGGAATGTTATTTTTAAAAGCTATTTTTTAGGAATCATGAACCATAAATCCTACAAAGAGGATTAACTTCAAGAGCTAAATGTAGATTCTTTTTGCATCTTGGGCATAATATGTCAGAAAAATCTTGGAAGCTGAAGCTTGATCATCAATCCTTTTGGTCCTCCAGAAGGCAAGGTGCTAGTGTATCCTGCTTCCCAGTACTGTTCTCCCTTGTGTTCTTGGGAGTTCTAATTTGCAGTGGCCCTTCGGATACCTTTACCCATCACTCATCTCTGTCCTGATAGCCATCATCAATTGGTGTCATGTTTTTCAACAGGAGTATTGGCTTTTTGAGTGAGACAATTCTTAGTTGTTTGAGACTGTGCCAATAACTACAGGATGTTTAGCATCCCTGGCACCAAATACGAAATTCTAGTTGCACCTCTTAGCATTGTGACTACCAAATGTCCCCACACATTTCAAATGCCAATACCATCATAGTTGCAAACCGTTGAGTATAGGACACTGGTATATCAGAATGGTCCATGCAGTACTCTTTTTAAAATCTTTTTTCTTTGTACGAGCTGAGCCACATGACTTGATATTAGATTGTGGACTTTATTTTAGGTAGGGAGAATATATATTTGTCTTTTGCTAAAGCTAAGAAGTAATTTTTAACCAGATGCTAAAAGTCATCTTGAAAAGATAACATTTTCCAAGTGCTTTGATCATTTTATTTTGCTATAAATGAATAATTTGTCTGTTTAATAAAATCTTTTCATTTGACACAATGACTATAATAAAAGTGAAAATAAATATATGACTACCTCTCCCACATCAACAATGCCTTTTGTGTGCTAATATTTAGAATAACTAATACAGGTGGAGGAAAACAAATATGATCCTTGCAGAAATCAATAATAATTAGATTTGAGAAGAAAAGAAGTGAAATGAAGTTTTAATAATTTTTATGTTTGTTTGTTTTCAGTAATTTTGGGCAATATAAAGGAGATATATGCAAAGCATACTTGAAACCCCTATTTTTATGCCTATTGAACAGGAGTAGTAGAAAAAGTTCTAAGAGATAGTTGAGATATACCCCAGTATGACTAGATATGATTTTCCGTACATTGTTAGAAGAAAAGTCTTTAAGACTCCCTCCTAAGATGGACTTTCGTATTCACAGGTGAAGCATCATGTTTTCAATGTGTGTTGAGCACCTACTGTTGTACCAGCCAGTGTTTTAGGTTCTGGAATTCTAGAAGTAGCCTGTATCTGGTGATATCTGATTATCTCTGTAGATGACAGAGAAAAGTCCTTAAAACAACATTTACACCTATTTAAACAGATACAAAGGATTATTCTCAGTAGGGAAAATTCACCAATGGATACTACTATTAAAAATAGGGTTTTTAAAAAATAAGTAAAAACTTAGAATGAAGTCTGATTGATAGGCATCACTTACTTGTATAATCACCCCCACCACCTTCTGACCTCCATTACTCATATGCTTAAATTGTTAGGGAAAGAAAATTATTCAATAATATAATTGACTCTCGGTTGGCTACCACTATCTGCCTGAATTGATATTTGAGATTTCACCCATATTTACTAAAGAATGCACCCAGATTTATACATCATTCGTTACTTAATCGGAATCCAAATCACTTTTTTTCTCCTTTCTTCAGCAAATATTCACTTTCTAGACTGAAGACATTTTAAAAGCTAAGTTACCATAGGATATATGTATATGTTTGAGAGCTTGAAAAGGCTCATATGAAAGTGATTGAAAAGCAGAATTTAGATACAATTGTTTTTCCTCAAGATTTAGTTGGGTGGGTCTTTAGTACTGTGAAAGACCAAATGTACCAGATAATTCAGGAGATTATTTTATTCAGGCTATTGCAGTAGGGAGAATGCTCATTAATGAGGAATGTTTCAAAGAAAAGGAAGGGGCCTGAGGTTTTATATAGGCGGATAAACGAGGTGTGCATGAGTCTTATGGGACTTATGAGGAATGACGGAGGTGGGTCTTATTTTGGAATATGCGAGAGCAGGGTTATCTTATGCTGTTAGCTCTATTCTGAAACACAAAATGATAGAGGGGGTTTAGAGGACAAGGGTGGGAGGATTTCTTAGCCATCCCTGTTTTCTTGGCTCAGGTAAAGTCTAATATCAGTATAAAAGAAGAACAAAAGCCAGATACAGCAGACATAATATACGATTAATGTCTGTTCTTAAGATTTGAGGCAGATATTTGAGTGGACCAACAATTCAGTAACATAGGTTAGAAATGGAGGAGAACAAAGTAATGATTAATAATGATTGTGCAGACTATTCCATTCACATAACATGTCAGACTAAATATTCTGAAAAAAACCCTCTTAATGTAAGCATCTTGATAAATGACAACATGATTTGTTTTCAAAGTTGTTTCTTTAACTTACATATTAGAATGCTAATAGTATAAAAACTTTATAGCATGAACTGTTTAATTACATTTAAATGCTCAACTTATATAGTTGGGAACTCTCAAGCATACAAATAAAAAAACAAAAACAGGAAGCTAAAACAAGAATGATAAATAAATGACTTGCCTGCCAAGGACGTCAGGGCTGGATCTATATTATGTCACAAGAAGGTAAATGTCCTTGGGCAGGCTAGAACCCTTGAAGGAGCTACACTCTAATTAAAAGGCTAAAATAGAAAAAAATTTCTGCTTCTTAACAATGATAGCCAGCCAATAAAAGTATTTCCATCATGTAGCCAAATGGAAAAAATAAAAATCATAATAATCATTGTAGTTTTCTCTGAGAATGTGTAATCATAACTCTGTCCTCATATGACACTGTTGTTTAATATTATACTATCTGTTCATTTGGAAACCTCAGCCCCAAAAACTAAAGTAGCAACAGATTGGTAGGTAGTCCTGGTGCATGGAAGAAGCAATAGTAAACCTTTGGGTGAAATACTTTTGAACACGGACCCCTCAGGATTCCCAAAAATTAAGTTTAGACAGATACGAACTTAATCAAAAATTACCAAATGCATGAGAAAATAAACCACTTGACTGACAGGAAGAGGGTTTTGAAGTGGGTAGTGGAGGGGTGTGGGGAGGGGAGAATAGAGAAGCCTGCTTCTTCTACTATTTAGAAAAAAGAAATGCCTGAAAATAACAAATAACAAAGAAAATTATAAAATGTGTCTTACCAAACATGTTATAAAGCCAAAGTAATCAAATCAGTAATCAAATTAAAATGAGTTGAGCATGTAAAACTAAGTAGATTAATGAAACATAATCTACTAGTAAATTATGATATTTGCATATATATTTGCATATTTGGAGGATGGTAATAGGAGTATTTAAATTCATTAGTTACTAATGGTACTCAAACAACCGGCCATTAGTTTGGAACTTAAGTTGGACTCTTCTCTTACATCATACTCAGGAGTAAATTCAAATGAGTCAGGATTAAAAATATAGGAGTAAAAATTAAAGTCGAGGAAATCTAAGAGATTACACTGACAATCTATGGATGAAGGAGACCATCTTTATAAAAACTGAAATCCCAAAAGTTGAAAAAAATAGTCAAATTTAGCTGTGTTAAATTTTTAGTGTGGTGAAGATTCCCTAAATAGAGTCAATAGGCAAGAACAACAAAAAGGTAGATTTGGGAAAAAAAATATTTTCAGCATAAAGGACAGACTAAGGGTTAATATTTATAATTTATGGTTCTTATAAAGGGAAGAGCAAAGTAAACAACCCATCAGAAAAAAAATGTGCAAAGATTAGAAGAAATTCAAAGAACAAAATTCATGTGGCTTACGAAAGGAAGAAAATATGCGTAAAGTTTCTTATAGAGAAATACAAATTAACAGTGAAATGAGGTTACATTCATTAGACTAGGAAAGGAAGGACCCTTTATAACTTGATGAGATTTCTACATTATTAGATGAGAAAAGCAAGTACAGAAAAGGGAATATATTATGATTTTTATTGTTATAACAAAAATCAAAAAGCTCCTGTGGTTAGCTGTATGTATAATATGTGTGTATATTTATGTGTATATGTGTATGAGTATATATATATATGTATATATAATCATATGAATATTGAGAAAATTATTTTAATATATACATTAGTAAGTTCACATAGCTTGTCTGGGTAGAGAGCATGAAAAGGGAGAAAAGAGAAAAGACCATATAAATGTAAAGAACAACTCATTTCTTACAGGTTTGCTTTATGTCATTGTCATGTAACTATATAATACAGTGTAATACCATAACAAGCATAACATAATTAGGATCAGAAAATCCAGGCTCAGTCTCAACCCCACTGCTCATTAGCCCTATGACCTTAATCAAATGCCTGACCTCTCTGGGTATGTTTGTTGTTCTTTAAAATGAAGATATGGAGATAGTAAAACCTACTTTATAGAAGTGTAATGAGTATCAAATGAGAAAATATTAATACATGTGAAAGTTACTGGCATAATAATACAGGTATTATGCTACTGAGTAGTAGATGCTCTGGAAATCTCCCTCCTTCCCTTTAAAAAAGTTTAACTTTCCCAATGTAATTATTGATTTCTAGATTATGTGTGACAATCCAAGAAGCCAACCAATTAAGAACAGAAAATACACATCTGGAAAAACAGACCAGAGAGCTACAAGCAAAGTGCAATGAATTAGAAAAAGAGCGATATGAGGCTATTGTAAGAGCCAGAAATAGCATGCAACTCTTAGAAGAAGCTAACCTTCAAAAAAGTCAGGTAAGAAAGCTAGTAAATATGTTTAGATATAATAAAATCTTGACTATTCTCCCATGTGACCTCACAGTAAGGGATTCAATAGCTGCAGAATAAATGCATGAAATGGAAATTGCTATTCTTTTCATTAGTAATCATACCATATTCTTGGATGGTAAAACCAAATATGATAATATGATAAAATGTCAATTCCTTTCTAAAATAATGTATAAATATCAGACTTTTCTTATTTTCCCAAACCCTGTGTAACTAATCTTCATCCCCTGTAGTCTCATACTTAAAAAAAAAAACTGTTACAGTGCTTTACTGCAGTATACCCTATATTTTATTCAGTTGAATCTGATAAATCTTATCCATCTCTATTCCCCTTCATCATATACTCAATTACTTTAATAAAGCAGAAGCTTAATTGGCTTTAAAGATTTATTTACCGAAGTCTTCATGTCACTGTTCTTTTTTAGTTCTCTAACAATTGTGATTCCTGTGCTATCAAATACAGTGTTCCTTGTCATATACTGCTTCCCTATGAATTATGTATTTAGTTTATTGAAGTCACAAAATAAATGTTTTAATGTTTATTTTGCTGCCTCCCATATGTAGAGTTCATTAAATCATTAATTTATTTACCAACATTTATTGAAAACCTAGTATATGCAGAATACTCTGCTAGCAAGTATATTGGGGTACAAAGGAAGTGCTTTGTTTTATTTATATTTCCCTTTTTACAGAGGATTTTTCAAGAGATCTAGTAAAACAGAACATAGTGTAAGTTGGATATTGAGAAGCTAATAAATAAAAAAAAATTATCTAAGGGAATGCTAAGGTGTTTATCATGCCTTTCAACTAATATTTTCATCTGTGATCTGAATACTGTCTTTTAGAATGGTTAAGAGGCACACAATAGACATAATATGCTTGGGAATTGTGTTGAATACCTAAATCAACTAGAAAAATTAAGGTCAAGACAAAATTTTTATCTCTGCCCTCTGAAGCCTACTTGTATGAGCACTCTTAATACTAAGCCATTAAAAATAAACATCTTGTGTAGAGCACAGTGGACAGAGAAAATAGTAGGAACACTCATTACCCATCCTCCTCCCAAATTTTCTCACTCAAATCCTAAGTCAACAGACCCTCACAGAGACTGTCTATGGCTACAATATTAAGCTGCTCCTTGACTCATTGCTTAGTTGCTAGAGGTTTCCCATCTTCAGTTGCTTGTTCAAAGTCAAAGGTTCTCCCAACCGATCATACAAGCAAGGCAGGAAGTGCAGCCTAGCATAGTTCCCCTTCTCCCCATCAAGGTTATTATGTAAGAACAGCTGTTACTTGTCACTAGCTTACTTGTTTAAGGTGGAGGAAATTTATCTTAAAAAGCAATTTTTAAAAAAACAGGTAAAAATGTGTATGGTACCTTTGGAAAATGGTGGGAACAGAACACAGGGCCACTTACATGTTGATTTAAAATGGATTCAACTTGGCCTAATTGAAGGAGTTCCAAGCCCAGAAAAAAAGGTTTGTGTTAGAAATATAAATATGGGAATTGTCAGCATATAAATGATATTTATAACCATGAAATTTGATTAGACCACTAAGAGAAGGACATATAGAGAGGGGGGCAAGAACTGAACCTTGGGTAGTCCAGTGTTAAGAGATTCAGGAGATGAGGAAGAATCAGCAATGTAGACTGAAGAGGAATGATCAGTGAGATAGGAGGAAAACCAGTACTGTGTGTGATGTGCTGAAAATCACATGCAGAAAGTACAACAAGGAGAGGAAAGTAAATATCTCAAGTGCTGCTGGTAAAGAAGTACTGAAAATTTACTTACAGATAATCAACATGGAGATCATGATGGTGAAAGCCTGATTCAAGGAAGTATAAAAGAGATTGAAAGAAGAAGTCTTGGAGATGAACATGTTACAGAGTTTTGCTTCACAGAGAAGCAAGGAAATGGAGTGTGACTGACAGCAGAGCTAGGATTATGGCAATATTTATTTGGTGGGAGATGGAAATGATTGGAATGATAGAAACATGTCAAAGAGACAAAACAAGTGGTGTCTGCAATGATCAAGTTATGAGTTAATGAGTGACATAATTTGAATAATACTAAATAATGGAAAGAGAGAGAAATTCAAGAGATTCTTATAAGGATACAATACCTAGATTTGATGATTTACTTTATATAGGGACTCAAAAAAAATGGAAAATTCAAAAATGGTTTTAAGATTTCTGGCTGTAGAGATTAGAAGGGTGTTAGAAACATTGGCTGAAATAAATACCATAGGGAAAGTGTCTTTAGTTAGGACAAGGGCAGGTGAGGAGGTTAGGGAAAATAAATATCATCATGATTTCAACATGATATTCAAGTAGAGATGTCCCAGAAGTTTTGAATAAGATGTTTGTAGAAAGTGACTAGTGGATAGGTTTTTACCTGTTACTATCTTTGCTAATAATGATGTGATCTATAACATGAAATGATTGTTTTCTGAAGGCTCTACTTGAGGAGAAGCAAAAAGAAGAAGACATAGAGAAAATGAAAGAGACAGTTTCTCGGTTTGTACAAGATGCTACCGTAAGAACCAAGAAGGAAGTAAGGATTTTTAATTATATTTAAAATTCAGAATTTAAGTCACAACTAAAGACTAAATTCTACCTAAATATTTGTAAATTAAAATTAAAATACTTGCCTACATAGTTATAAAGACTGTATTGAAATTATTAACATAAGTGTTTAAAAACTAACTAAAGGAACTGAGTAAAGGCTCCTTTCCTTTAAAATTATCTCCAGTAGGATAGTGGGATATACTGAATAGCCCTCCACTTGATAAAATAAAGATGTTCCTTTTTTTTCCTTATCTGTAATTTTTGTGGGCAATATTAGTTCTCTCCTAGGTGAACTGTAGCTTTAAACTGGTTTTTAAAATTTCATCAGTTTAGAAAAAATAAAGTTAAAATGTTTGCTTTCTCCCAAGCAACTAGGTGGTAGAATTTTTATTTCCACAAAGCCACTGTATAATATTTCTTCCTGCAGAAGTATTTCTTAGAAATCTATTACTTTTACAGAATCATGGTGTAAAGAAAAAAAAAATCTATTACTTTGTCTTTATATGACCGAAATTAGATAATTTCCCAAAATAAAATTTTTAATTTAAGGCAGAGTCCAAAGTAAACCGTGTGCTTTTTAATTTCTAATCTTCTATATCCTTTCTGCAGGAGCTCTGTCCTTCCTATTCATGAAGTTGAGAGTACTGTAACATTGGACTATAGCCTAAAATATTCTTGATGACATATTTTTAAAATAAATATTAATAAATTTTATACTTTTAATGATAAAAATATTTTATTAAAGTATTCATGGTATGAGCATTCCTCTAATTGTATATTCTTATCCTAAAATAAATTCACATTGATTTTGGGGTTGATGAAGCTCATCTTTTGCATGAAACTTTAAATAATCTAAGTAGGATTTTTCACAAGCCTTGTGATCTCATTCATTCCAAATGTTTTGCAAATGGAAAATACAGATGCTTCCTAAAATCCAGTTATTTCCCTATTCAAATATGTAATCCTTCCAGGCATCTGAAGCTCAACATGTCTGAAACTGAACTTACTCTTGTCGTCAGTCCCAGAATGTTTCTTCCTTAGGTGTTCCTGTTGATTTCCTGTAGCCAACCTTTCCCTGCCATTACAACTATTCACACAGGAAGTATTTATTGAGCACTTCCTGTGTGCCAAGCATTTTGCTGGGTCTTTGCCCCCTCTGAGTTCCACACTGTTGCCAAGTTAATTTTTTTAGGTAAACTTTTAAAATTATTATTAAAAGTGACATATACTCACTGTAAAAAGAAATGGAAAATATGTATGAAAAAATATGTATAAATGAAAAATATGTATAAAATTAAAATTACAAGTTTAATACCCAGAGATAGCCACTATTTTTAGCATTGTTCTGTGAATTTCATTTAATCCCAAATTATTCACAGCGTGTCCTTCAAATATGTAGAATTAACCTGTTGAATTGAGAATAACTTTATATGTATCTCTTCCTATTGACTGAAGTAAATACAATGAATAAATTGTCACATATTTCTGTTCTGGCTATAAAATTGAACAAAAATATGACAGTGGCTTATTTCTTTAAAATATGAAAATACTTTATTTCTTAGATATCTCTCAAATAAATAAAATTTGTAAAAAATAAATACATTGTTTACTTTTGATTTTAAATCATAGCTAGTGCCATTATTGGATTTTCCTATTTCTTAATAGTTTATCTTACTATTTGGTTTATAAATGTCCTTACTATTCATAAAATTATAAAGGGAAATGCTTATATAAAGTGAGGATAGGATGAGAGAAGGGTATTAGTCCCTCTACAGACTTCAAAACCCCAATCACACAGTAACCTACCTCACTGAAATGTGTATTTCCTCACATGACAAAAGTTTACATTTTGTTCATTAGATACTAACTCTAGAAAATTCCATATGACTTTTGGAGCACAGAAGTTTACATATGATATGCCATCAGTGTCAATAGTTCTACACAGTCCTTTCAAAAGGCATGAATAGTTTGATTCATCTGTATTTGCCAGGATTACTATAAATGTATTTCAAAATATGTACCTTCCTGTTGTCATAAGCCCTCAAGTTAGCTGTATCATTTCTAGATACTAAAAAGAACACATTTTAGAAATTATGCGAGAGAGAGACAGACATGACAAGGCTTGTAAGAACCAAAATTTTTATATTATAGAAACATTTATGACTTAATTTCTCTGCCTCAGTTTTCCTCATCTATAATGGAAATAATAACAACCTCATTGGATTTTTGTGAGAATTAATGAGATAATACATGTAAAGCACTCTGAATAGTACCTAACACACATTAATCCTCTATAAATTCTGTTATTGTTACTGATCCATAAACAGAATACATTGATTTTTAATATAATTATTCATAGGAAAAGTCTACATCAAATTATAACCTTGAAAAGAGCTAAAATAGGCCGGGCGCCATGACTCACGCCTGTAATCCCAGCACTTTGGGAGGCTGAGGCAGGCAGATCACAGGGTCAGTAGATCGAGACCATCCTGGCTAACACGGTGAAACCCCGTCTCTACTAAAAATACAAAAAATTAGCTGGGCGTGGTGGCGGGCGCTGGTAGTCCCAGCTGGAGGCTGAGGCAGGAGAATGGGGTGAACCTCGGAGGCAGAGCTTGCAGTGAGCCGAGATCACGCCACTGCACTCCAGCCTGGGAGACAGAGCGGGACTCCCTCTCAAAAAAAGAAAAAGAGCTAAAATAGACCCAGAAATAGTACGCTTGGCAGGCCTTCAGAAAGATAACTCATATTGATTAACCATATAAAGTACATGGCAGTATTGTAAATGTTCTAAACAGGGTTTACATCATATTTTCAAAATAGTCCATCTTACAAGATACTAGAAAATTCTCAAAGACCTTTAGATCATAAAAGTTTACTGATGATTTACCATTGGCATCAGTATTCTTCAGAGTTCTTTTAAAAAGCATGAATAGTTATTAGAAAAATTTATTGTCATAGAGAAATCCTGATGAGATGTGACTAATTTTTCAAAATACTCTGTGCACATTAATAGTGTTCTTTCTGAAGATATTTAAATGTTAATTAAATTTTATTAAATGTTATTCATTAAATATTATTAAATCTTAATTTATCTTCAGAAGTAAAAGTAATTTAATACTGGGGTGTGATGGGTATTATTAAAAAAATTCTTCTGTTTATGAATCAAAAGCATCCTATGATGAAAATGTCTGACAACCACAGTCCTTTTGGATATACCATTCTATTCACTCTTCTTCCACTTTTATGGCAAATTCTTCGCTCTTTAATATATTGTGTGCTTATTTGTCTTTTATGCCCTAAAAGTTACAATTTTGTTTTTATCAAAATTATTATTGTACGTGTTTTTATCAGATATTAATCATTTTTATTCTAGACCCAAATAATGAGTAAATGTCTTAATTTACAGGTTGCAAACACAAAAAAACAATGCAATATACAAATTTCTCGATTAACAGAAGAACTTTCAGCCCTTCAAATGGTATGTTTGACTATACTGATATTTTCTTCCAAATATTGCTTATTTTAAAGGCCAAGATATATACTATTGGGAATTCATTCATTTAAAGGATGCTTATTGAGCCAAGCCCTGACTAGGTGCTAGGTAAAAAGTGAAAATCCAGATAGACATGTTTGCAGCAGTCTTGTGGCTTATGTTCTAGCAGGAAAGATAGATGGCATTTATCACATTTTACTGTAACTACCTGTCTTTGACAGAGAATGCACAGTATGCTATTGCTAGCTGTAGCTGCTATCATATGCTGAGTTTTTCTGGGAAACCAAGGAGAAAGAGAAAGTATATATAACAGTGGTGAGGAAGAAAGACAGAAAGCTTCCTGAAAGAAATGAGGACTGAGGAATGAGAAGGCCAAGAGGGGAGAGGAAAAGATTACTTGTGTGGCTAAAGATGGGATTGGAAATAGAAGTTTAACTTGAAGTTTGATGTAAAGAAATTTAATAACCTTGCTTACAGGAGAATAAAAGTACAACAATTTTCAAGAATTGAGAAAATGTTTATAACTTCACAAACTCTCATCTTTTCTGACTCCCTGTATCACTTTTTATCTCTATTACAAAATTTATCAATGAATCATATCTTGTAATAAATATCGTGCATTAGGTGTATGTTGATCATACACACTCTGTCTCTCTCCATGAAAATCTTATCTCTGCAATCAGATTGTAAGCATCTCAACAGAGTAGAGTCTTACGCCTTCCTTTATTTTCCCTATTGCTTGCCTAGTACAGTGTTTTGCAGAGTTTATTTTTAAATGTTTATCAACTGAATGATATATTTAAACACTCTGACAGAGGAACCACATTTTCTTTTGCCATTCTACAAACTTTGGAGAGCACATGATGGGATCTTAATCATCGTGTATTGGGTCCCAAATGTAATAGAACAAGGAACATTTATTTTGTATTTGTTTAATGTCACTTATTTTAATAATGTAGGAACATCAAGTAAAACTAGTGGGATGCAATGCGGCCAGTTAGTCACGTGTAGTTTTTTGTTGTTGTACAGTTTTGCTTGCTTTTCTATCACTCAGTTATTTCGCTTGTTCTCTTTCATGGGCTGATTAGCTATCAAGAGATTAGTATCTTTGTGGAAAAAGAGGAGTAGAAGGATACTACCCCAGTCCAAGATCATTTAATGGATGATAGACTATTCAAGGGCATGAACATTCATTCTTTCTGTATTCTCAAGGGAGCAAAGACTGGCTAAGACTTCGAGGGATTTTTCAAATCATTGTTAGCTATGTAACAACCAGAGCTATATTAAACTCACTTTAGAGTGAAAAGAATGACAATTTCAGTTTATTGCAAAAAGTGTTTCTTATAGTAAAACAATTCTACTTCATAGCTAAGTGATCTTTCTAAAACATCTGATAGTCACGTTGATTCTATGGGGAGAACTATACTGTGTAATTGAAAAGTTTGAAGTATTAAGTATGTTAAAAATATGTTCAAAGGAAAACATTTGGCTACTTTAAGACAGATTTTCTCAAAAAATCTAAGCTGCAGTTTGAAGCATAATAACCTGATGCTTGCTATTGTTTTCTATTATTAACAATTTTACTATCTATACTAATAGCATTAGTATTAATATACTATCCATCCATACTATTATTTACACTATGAAGTCCAGGAAGGTAGTTAAGCATACTTTTGCTAACCCAAAATTAAGGTATGCTCACAGGAAAGAGAAAAACTTGTATTTTAGATGAGTGTGCAGGTTATTTAATAGATTAAGAAAAAGCCAGAACCATTGTATTTCAAGCTACATATCTCCCTTTGAAGACCAACATATACCTAACAGCCTTTGTTTTCTCTGGTAAGGTGTAGTTTATCTTAAGAATATTTAAGGTTTTATTGTGCCATGTAGCAGATTGCTATTAATCTATATCAAATAAGAAAATTAATTATAAAATGTTCAAACTTACAGAAGTCAAATAAAATGTTCATTATGATCTTTTCTTTGATGCATGAATTTTTTGGAAGTCTTTTTTTTTTTTTAGTTTCTAAATACATGAGGATTTACACTGTCTGTTATTGTTGATTCCTCATTTGGTTAGGTTGGCAGCACAGATCGTGGTCTATATGATTGGTTCTTAGTATGTTTTGAGACTTCTTTTATAGAGTATTATTTTGGAAATACTCCATGAGTACCTGAAAAAATACCTATTATTTTGTCATATTTTCCCCCAAAGGTAGGCATGTCAGTGGTGATAAGCAAATATCTCTAAAAACTTTGTAATAGTAATTTTTAATGTTTGCTTTAGTATTATAGTGCATTTATAATAGAATTAGTATGGTAACTCTCTCTAAAGGTTTAAACTTTGCTGTCTCATTTTACTTTTTTTACCCCCAGGTTAACCAAATATTCTTTAGGCCATCATCATTTGTCAGTAAAATGGTGGATTGGGTGGAGAGGGGTATGAAGCCTACTTACACATGCATTTCTTTATGTACCACTTACCAGCCCCAAAAGTGTGAGCCAGACTTTGTTATTAACATATATTAAAAATCACATGGGAGGAGTTACAAATGTAGGTAAAATCCCAAATTTAGCACTGAAACTACCCTCTCCTAGATAAGCAACTTCCTATATGAATATATGGAATATTAATGTTGCATTTTGTATACACTCAGGGTTCTATCTTAATAAAAGACATTAAATTTAAATTTGTCAACTGATTTGTAACATAGGGTTAAAGATCTTCATTATAATAAATGGTGATTAATTTTGGGTCACAAAAGAAGCTTACTTTAAAATTTAAAAACATATTGAAATACACTTCTTCTATAAAATAATTGAACATCATTAGTAAGTAATGCACTGTTAGCAAAGTGGGTTCCTCCAAAGTATGATTCACAATTAGAAAAAAAAAAGAGAGAGAAAAAAAGCCATACCCATTACCCATTCTCCAAAATAAATGTATAAATATAGATAATTGTGAAGAACTAATAATTATTATGATTTTTTTGTTTTAGGTGCATTAGCAAAATTAAATTTTATTATCTAATTGATATGCTTGCTAAATACTGCGTAAAATCTTTTGAGGAGAAATACTTTATGTTCATGCTAGTAAAATATTTTTAGTATTTCTGTTTGCTATAATTTTTGTAAAGAAAAATGTTAACTTTTTTAGAGTTTATACACCCACATATCTTTTAGGCCATAGGTTATCCCTGAGGGTTTTGTGCCACTATCTGGTTCTTAGTTTCCTTTTCAAAATACTTGATAAGAGTATGTAAAAAGAAAATCTATAGTATGAGAAAGGAGTTCCATTCATATTTTTTTCTCCCTGGAATCCCCCAACCTCTGTCTCCCACCTAATCTGTTTAATTAGAACTCCTTGGCATCCTACTGCTGGAGGCAATTTCTGAAATCCTGGGTTAGGTTGCTCTTCAAACATTGAGTTTTGTCTTTAATCAATATAACCTTAAACTTGTGTTGACAACTATGATATTCCCATTATGAACAAATTATTTTACGTCTCCATTTTTTCCCACTTTTCTTAAGATGTTACCAAATGTATATATTTACAATATGACTTGAATTTATAGGAGTGTGCTGAAAAACAAGGCCAAATTGAACGAGTCATTAAGGAAAAAAAAGCAGTGGAAGAAGAACTAGAAAAGGTAAAAAGAAAAAGGAAATATAACTACCTAAAACCCAACTGCAAATAGGCAACATTACTGTCTGTTTCCATCATGCCATCTACTAGCAATTCCTTTATTTGTTAGTATTGTCCTGGTAAGTTTTTCTTTTCTTTTCTTTTTCCCTTTTTTTTTTTTTTTTTTTTTTTTTTTTTGCCATGGAGTCTCACTCTGTCACCGAGGCTGGAGTGCAGTGGCACGATATCGTCTCACTGCAGCCTCCACTTCCCAGGGTCAAGCAATTCTCCTGCCTCAGCCTCCCGAGTAGCTGGGACTATAGGCGCCTACCATCACGCCTGGCTAATTTTTTTGTATTTTTAGTAGAGATGGGATTTCACCATGTTAGCCAGGATGGTCTCTATCTCCTGACCTCATGATCCGCCCGCTTCAGCCTCCCACTTTCCTTAAATATATTTAGAGTCTGCAGTTAAATACTGATGTTGCCTGGATACAATTCTTTTCCAAGAGCGGCTATATTCTTTGAACTTTGTACTTAAAGATACAAATTTTGTGAAGTAGCTGTATTTCTTGCTTAAACCTCATCCTATGAAATTTCACTTTGTCTTTACTTTCTTTTTGATTTTTATATTAGCTCTTATGGTGCTTAGGCCATCTATAAATAAAACAAGTATATATAACCAGAAAATTATAGCATTGCTATGATTTTTACCTTTTAGAAGTACAGATTTTAACTTCACACTTAGGAAGAATATTTACCCCCGTGATATTTCAGAAAAACTATTGGGAGAAGTCCATAGTTTAAAATTCATTTATTTCATATACTTTTGTATTAGCAGTAATATCCTACTCTTTTAAAATACCTTGGGGAAAGAAAGGGAGACAAAATTTGATTGAGCACTTACTGTATTTTAGGTGCTGCATTAAGAACTTTCATGGAGGCCGGGTGCGGTGGCTCAAGCCTGTAATCCCAGCACTTTGGGAGGCCGAGATGGGTGGATCACGAGGTCAGGAGATCGAGACCATCCTGGCTAACACGGTGAAACCCCGTCTCTACTAAAAAATACAAAAAAAAAACTAGCCGGGCGAGGTGGCAGGCGCCTGTAGTCCCAGCCACTCAGGAGGCTGAGGCAGGAGAATGGCGTGGACCCGGGAGGCGGAGCTTGCAGTGAGCTGAGATCCGGCCACTGCACTCCAGCCTGGGCTACAGAGCGAGACTCCGTCTCAAAAAAAAAAGAACTTTCATGGAGAGGTTAAGTAACTTACCCAATGTTAAAACGTGGTAAATGGTAGAGTCAGAGTTTGATTTTCAAAGAAGAGCTATGTAGCATAAAAATTATGGTCTATATCTATTATCAACATGAAAAAAATTATGACATCAGTAAAAGTAATACACAAAGCAAAACATAATGTACAGTTCCATTTGTGAAAAAAAAATACATGTGTTCAAAGTAGGACTTATGATTACCACTCTCCTGCAAGGTAGGTCCCTTCTGAGTTTCCATCTGCATATCAGTTCCCATTTAGATTGCCACCTGTTATATATACATCAGGGTTTGGGATGAATGTTTTAACATCATATGGCAAAGGTTAAGGAAAAGGCTTTTGGAGAAATGTAAAACTTACAAGGCAAAAGACAACAGGTAAAGGGAAAGCACAGCACCTTATTCTCCCACTGTTCCACAGACCAGTGTGCTCAGGTCAAAGAACTGCTGGGTCTGCAGCATAGTTCTGTATTCCAGTAGCAGAATGTTGACTTGCTGATACGCCATGTTTTTATAGAGAGTGACAAAGCAGTCCTGTCAGTGGGGAAGACACAGGTTACTTGGTCAGGCAGTCTAGATTTTGAGGATAGCTGTGTGCAGGATTTTCCTCAACATGTGAACTGCTTAGCACCTGAAGACCTTGGATCCCTTAGGATGTTACAGACCCTGTGCTGTAAGAGGGAGCCCCATTGCATGGAAAGCTGAGCTTGGGTACAACCACCACTGCTGAGGAAGGGGAAGCCCCATCCAAGCTAGATCATTGTCCAGGTAACCCAGAGTGAGATTCTAGAGTCACTTTCAGAGAGTTCTAGTTATTGGACCATGGTATGTATCTTTATTTTTGAATATTGGAATAGAGGATTGTACTGAACGGTATTCATCAAAGAATCACCAGTGGTTATCTCTAAGTTGCCATTGATTTTTACTTCAGCTGCTTTACATTTTTGTATTATTGCATAGTTTACCATGAGCATGAATAATTCCAAAAAAATAAACTCTATTTTTTAAGAGACAAGGTCTTGCTCTGTTGCCCAGACTGGAGTACAGTGGACATGATCATGGCTCACTGCAGCCTTGATCTCCTGGACTCAAGGATCCTCCTACCTGAGCCTCCCTAATAGCTGGGACTACAGGTGTGAGCCACCATGCCCGGCTAATTTTTTAATACTTTTTTTAGATGACGGGGTCTTGCTATATTGCCCAGGCTAGTCTCAAAACAATTATTATTTTATATATCAGTTTTTAGCATTTTATTTTGTAAATGTGAGAGAACCAGATTTAATTATTGATATGTTTCATATGTTACGGTCGGAACAAATGAATACATGATCATGGCTTTTTGTTTCTTCCGTTGATTTCTGTTTCTAAACTGTTTATTAAGACAGTTTCTTCTGTAATATTATATACATAATAAGCCTCTTCTGCAGATTTACCGTGAAGGCAGAGGAAATGAAAGTGATTACAGAAAACTGGAAGAAATGCACCAAAGATTCCTGGTTTCAGAGCGTTCAAAAGATGATCTTCAGATAAGGCTGACGAGAGCAGAAAATAGAATAAAACAACTTGAAATTGAGTAAGTTTTTCTTTTGGATTTTCTGTGATAACATCTTCAGAATTAACACGATTTTTGACAGATTCTCTACCTTTCTTTTTTTTTTTTTTTTTTGGTAGGACTTACAATATATCTTATGTTGAAAAAAAAAATTTAGGACCAAATATAATTTTATTCAAGATTATTTCTGAAAATGAATTTCTGCAGGAAGAAAAGGTTTAACAGTAGCATACCATTTTCTTTTAAATGTATCCTTTCTGGCAATTAAATAGGATGTTTTTAATACTGTTGTCTTTGTACTAATTGTGAAGCTATTATAGTATCTTGCTTATATTCTTTTATACTACCTATATTTAGTGTATTTCTTGTTATAGTGAATATTCTATAATGATCCATCTTGTATATTTTATTGTCTATAAAAGTGATAAAGTCATAATTTGACATATCCATTCTGAGTATTTTTCTACCTCCCCACCCCGATGGTATTACCTAATATAGCAAAATTTTCTTATTTGAATTTCCTGAAATCTCAATCTCTGTATGTGTTCAAAATATATTTTTTAAATAAATACTAATACCTAAGTTACTTAATAAAGTTTTTTTCAAAAAGAGATCCTGCAAATTTGTTTAATAAATATATGTGTAATTTTCAATAACCTATTCAGATAATCTGCTCATATGGTTACTTCCAGATCAAACCTGCAGGAGGAACTGGTTTATTCCAGCATAAATCTTCTTGTATGTACTAAGAGAAGTATCACACATGAAGGCTTTTCCCAATACCATGTATTCACAGGGCTTCTCTCCAATGTGTATACCCATATATCTCTTAAAGGAGGAGTATTGAATGAAAGCATTCCTGCATTTGTTTTAATTCACATGGTCTCTCTGCATTATGAGTATTTTGTGTGTGTGTAGTAAAAGGAGATATCAATGTCTTCTTTATGTTCCTTATATTCATAAAGTTACTCTCCAAGGTGAACTCTCACATATTTCCTAAAGGGTGTAAACATAGAATAAGGTGCAAGGACTGGGTAAAAGACCCTCCCATGTTCCTTACTTTCAAAAAGCTTCTTTCCAGGATAAATTTTGAAAGTTGAGTGAAGGATAAGGATTAGCCCATCTTCTTTAGATTTACAGGGCTTCTTTCCAATGTGAGTTCTTTTCCTTCATTAAGGAAATGAGAAATGACTAAAGACTCCTATGCATTCTTTTTATAAGCAGAGTTCTCCTCAGTATGAATTCTTACACTTTCATCAAGACATGAGGAATTAATGAAGGCTTTCCCACATTCTCCACATCCAAAGAGTTTTTCTCCTAAGTTTTCATATGTGCTTTAAGATGTATTTGATGAATTTTTCTTAGTCATTCATTTAAAGGGTTTCTCTTGAGTGTGAGTGCTCCTGTCCATTTCTAATTTCAGGAATGCTTGGAGTGCTGTAGTCTTGCATCTCCTTTAATCTCTGGGAATCCCCTTTTCTGTATTTTTTTGTTGTTGTTGCAAATAATTTGTTTTAAAAACTAGTTCTTAGTAATGTAGAGTTTCCTCCACTGCATGCCTATGTATTGATGCTGTTTACTCTGTCTCATGTAGTTCCTAAAAACTAGTAATTAGACCCAGAGGCTTGATCTGGTCTAGCTTTCTTTTTTTGTTGTTGTTTTTGGAAGAATTCTTCATAGATGATGATATTGTGGACTTCTATTAGGATGCTCACAATGTGTGGTTGTTTCTGGTCTCAGCTACTTTCTGGTGTTATCATCCTTTTATTATCATTGCCTAGATATGTCACTTTATTAGGAACTTTATCAACCAAGGTTTAGACAGAAAAAAGACTATGAGTATTGTGGGAATAAAGGATTTAATGTAGGAAACAGAATTTGCAAGAATGTGAGAGTTGCTGAGGAAGCAAAGATCTAGAAAGACAGAGGTAGAGATCAAAGAAAATCAATCACTAACTGTTTTCACCCAAAGCACTGGCAGATATGGGCAGGTCAGAATGCCAAAATAGGACCATAAAGGAGTGGTTCATGGTGATAAAACTGCCACCATGTGAAAGTTGCTTCTTTACTTTAAGAATTTTTCTGCTTGCAAAATACTTTTAACTAGTAGTTTTCTTAAGCTTTCACAATATTAGTAGCATTTCTATACAATTCCCTGTGAAACCTATTAACCGGGGAATATTCACAGGGCTTATCTGTTATTGAAAAGATGGAAGTTTTAAAAGATAGGAATAAAAATTAGCAGTATATTGACTGAAGCAACATTAATGTATAGAGGTTGTCTCACCCGGTGATCAGTGATCCATTGTTGAGAAAGTTCAGGAAATATAATCCATTTAACCTATGATAAAACGAGAAGTTTACAGAACTAGAAGTTTATGAAAACTTTCTAAGACATATAATGGGAAAATATAAAAGTAGATTTTATAATTTAGTAATATAGTCAGCTATTGTGTTAGTCTATAGAGTTTATTGATTAAGTAAAGGAATGTTGGTTATTATCTGCCTCATCCTTTTTTTGTTCCTTCAGTTCATTCCCTTGAAGTTCTCCATACACAGTGATTCTTAATGTTAGTACAAATTTGAAAGAAGTCTCACATTGATTTTCTAGATAAGTGATAACAGTTCAGTTCATCTGTTCTTAGTTAAGATTTGAATATATTTAAGTTGAATGTATTTGCCTGGTATAACATAACATTTTGAAACCACATAGTTTCAGTCTAAAGTGGAAAGAAATGGCTCAGAATAAAGCAAACAAAAGTCCATGTGATAAAATGTAGACAGATTTTTATCTTCTACATAGATTATTAAGTTTAAGGATTCTTTTCATTTCATTTTTTAATCAGCTCCTCAGAAGAGATATCACGTTACCAAGAAATGATTCAGAAAATTCAAAATGTGTTGGAGTCTGAGAGAGAGAACTGTGGGCTTGTCAGTGAACAAAGGCTAAAACTTCAGCAAGAAAATAAACAGTTACGGAAAGAGACTGAGAGTTTAAGGAAGATTGCCCTGGAGGCTCAAAAAAAAGCCAAATTAAAGGTATTTTCAAGACTAGAGTTAAATGTGTACTTATGAAAATCAAAGTATGGAGAATATTTAGAGATACCTAGCAAAATATCTTTAAGAGCCCCCCCTTTTTTTCTTTTTTTTGGTGCCTTCTCATCAAATAGCACTAAGTCATAATTCAGAGTGTTAACCAATCATTTCTGTGTTGTAGAACTTGGCAGGCATACTTGAAAATGATTGCCTTTGCTACACACAAAAAAATTCTTTTCTAACCATGAAATATACTGTTATTCCTGCCAAAGCAATTTAAGCACCACTAGCAAAACCATAGATTAGGTAACTTTACAGACTGCCTTCCTCTCTTCTCTCCATATAGTAGCCTTTGAAAAGTTGAACTTCTCTAAAACTAACTGTATAGAGGATGTTACAGCAGCAGGCTCTGAGAACCATTCACAGCTAGTCTGAAAATTCCGTGGCAGGAAGAAGGCAAGAGGCAAAAATGTCATCTAAAACAAATTCCCTTTCTTCTCTCTCTTATTTCCTTGTCCTTTGATGCTTATATGGTTTAGTAATAGGAAGATGATCCTCCTTTTAAGGGACTTTCAAGAAACACAAATATCTTCATCAACATCTTGCTTACCTTTCCCCATGTCATGAGACTTTTATAAAAAGTGGCACTGACTTTTTATGATAAATATCTGCATCTTCCAATTTCATAGTAAGAATATGAAGAGGTCATGTCATTATTTTATTTTGGTTTTTATTGCTGGAAGAACTCCTAAGAAGTCATATTCCAACCTAATTCATGTCAACATATATTTTTTGAATGCCTCCTATTGCAGGTATGAAATACCCTAGTTATTTGTAAAACCTTGAACTCTGAAATGAAAAAGAGAGTCTTATTTACAGAGAAGTTTTTACTTTGAGCTTTACACTGTGGGAGTTCTTTGAAGAACAGGGAGAGGAACCATACCACCAGATATCAAGACTTGATAAAAAGCTAAAATAATTTAGACAATGTGTTATCAATATAAGAATAATCAATTTGATCAATGGCAAAAAATTGAGTCTAGAAACAAACTCATTTATCATAATCACTTGATTTATAACAAAGGCACCATTGCAGTTCAGTGAGGGGGAAACTGGCTTCACAAATGGTGCTAGATCAGTCAGATCCACATTTTAAAAATAAAACTTAACTCCTATATCACAGCATATATGCAAATTAGTTGGAGCTGCCTTGTAGACCTAAATGTAAAATGTGAAGTGATAGTTTCTAGGAGAAAATCTTCTTGCCTTTGGGTTGGAAAATATTTCTTAAACAGAGCACAAAAAACACTAATCATAGTGAAAAATCCAAGCTGAATTGGATTTCACTAAAAATTAAGATTTTTTAGTCACCAAAAGACACCATTAAGAAAGGGGAAGGTACGAGAAAGTATTTGTAGTGCATGTAACCAAAAAGAGAGCTCATATCCAAAATATAAAAACTCTTACCAATTAATAAGAAAAATATTAATAAGGAAAAAACAGCTAATAGTTAATAAGGAAAAAATAGATATTCCATTTCCAGAAAAGGGCAAAAGACATAAGTAGGCACTTCATAAAATAGCATATAGGCAAATATGTTCAACTTCACTATTTTTCAGGGGAATTTAAATTAAAACTATAAGATAACAGTACACACCACCAGAATGGCTAAAATTAAAAAAACTAAAAATATCAAATATTTGTAAGAATATAAAGCAACTAGAACCTTGATAGATACTGCTGGGAATGTAGCAGTATCTTTTGAAGCCGGACATACATACATCCCGATATGGTTTGACTGTCTTCCTACCCAAATCTCATCTTGTAGTTCCATAATCCCCACGTGTCATGGGGGGACCCAGAATCATGGGGGCAGGTTTTCCCATGCTTTTATCATGATAGTGAATAAGTCTCGCAAGATCTGATGGGTTTTTGTTGGTGTTTTTTTGTTTTGTTTTGTTTTTGTTTGTTTGTTTTCAGATGGAGTCTTGCTCTGTCTTTCCCAGGCTACAGTGCAGTGGCGCGATCTCAGCTCACTGCAGCATCCGCCTCCCAGGTTCAAGTGACTCCTGTCTCAGCCTCCCAAGTAACTAGGACTATAGCTGTGTGCCACCACAACTGGCTAATTTTGTATTTTTAGCAGAGTTGGGGTTTCACCATGTTGGCCAGGCTGGTCTCAAACTCCTGATCTCAGGTGATCCACCTGCGTCAGCCTCCCAAAGTGCTGGGATTAGAGGCAAGAGCCAATGTGCCCAGCTCTTAAGAGCAGTTCCCCTGTAAATGCCCTCTTGCCTGCTGCCACATAAGACATACCTTTGGTCCTCCTTCACCTTCTGCCACAATTGTGAGAACTGTGAGTCCAGTAAACCTCTTTTTCTTTATAAATTACCCAGTCTCAGGTATTTCTTCATAGCAGTATGAAAATGGACTAATATACATCTTATGCCAAATAATCCTGGCTACATACCCAACAGAGTGCTTACATTCATCAAAACATGTGGACAAGAATATTTGTAGAGGCTAAAAACAATGATTTCATTAACATGAAATTGTATGAATAAATTGTGATATATTCATATAATGGAATAGAAGCAACAGTGAAAAATAATGAACTATATAAGCAATAGTGGATGAGTCTCATAGACATGGAGACGAGCAAAGAAGCCAAACATACAAAAGCTTATATTTTATTTCACTATATGGTAGTGAAGAATAAGCATAATTATCTGTGAGGATACTATCAGAATAGCTACCTTTTAAATGGATGAGTACTGATTAGAAGGACACATGAGGGAACCTCCTGGGGTATCTAAATCTATTTGATGACTTCAGTATGTCAGTAAATGTGTAAAAACTGAGCTGATCTTTTAAGACGTACACAGTTCATTAGAAGAAAGAAACAGATAAATCTTCGCAGAGGAAAGTAGGCAAGAATAGCAAGAGTATACATGAAACCAGAGTGCCTATGAGTTTGATAGTTGGACAATTATGGAAGCTGGGTGATGGGCATACAGGAAGTGTAACATTCTATTTTGTGTATGCTCAAAAGTTATCATACTAAAACATTTCTATGATTTTTAAAAAGTGTACTTTGGTGAAAAAAATGTATCTTCATCTCATTATAAACTGTATATGATAAATTTCATATGCATTATGTTAATATGTTAATGATTCCATAAAACATTAGCAGGAAATGTAGATGAATATTTAACTGAAAGAGAACTTTCTAAGCAAAAAAAGGGAAGAAATTGCAAATGAAAATATTGATAAATTTAAATATGTTTTTAAATATTTAAAACCATTTTTAAATGTTCCAAAAAGAAATCACTGGGAGGTAGTTTTAACAAATGTGACAGAAAGCTCTAAGACCATACCTCAGGAGCTTTTAAAAATACAAGATAAAAATATTTGTAACCGAATAAAAAATCATGTGAGAGATTAACAGAATCTACAAACTAAGAAAAAAAACCAGTAGGCAATAAGCAGTTTAAACTCACCATTAATTAATTGCTAAGTATCTCTGAGTGAATGTGCAGCTAAAAGTATTAAATGGTACATATTTACTTTAGAGTCTAAAATTCAGTCATAAGAAAATAATTAAAATATTTCACAAGTTCATTGCAGCATTATTTATACTAAATTAGAAACAACCTAAGTATCTAGAAGTGAATAATTATGTTACATCTATATATAGTAAAATATGGAAAATACAAAACATTAAAAAGACAAATATAAAGTCCCTCTACTCCCAAAACTCAGATAATACTTCTAACTTCTACATAATTGCTTTTATTTATGAATTTTAAAATTGTTACTTTAGTGTATAACGGATTACTACCTGTGTGTGTACACATATATATTTTTGATATATAGTGTATATGTTTTTAATAAGGTACTGTATTGTCATTAAAAACTATATTTCCAAATAATTTATCATGCATTTATATTGATTCACCCTATGATTAAAATATATATACACACACACACATATACAGGTAGTAATCCTTTACATACTATAATAACAATTTTAGAATTCATATATAAAAATAATTATGTAAAAGAAGTGATTGTCTGAGTTTTGAGATAGAGACACCTTATATTTGTCTTTTTAATGCTTTATATCTTCCATAGTTTTATAATATATATTTGTTTTGTTTTCTTTTTTTAATCATGGGTGGGGATGCAATCAATGAATTTTCCCTATCTAGTACTCCACTTGATCTGTCTTTAACATTTCACTTCAATGCTTTGTTATTTTCCATAATTTTACAATATATATTTGTTTTCTTTTTTTTATAATGAGTGGGGATGGAATCAATGAATTTTTCCTATCTAGGACGCCACTTGATCCTTCTTTAACATTTCAGGATAGTAACTGATGGTATGGAGAACAAAAGAGTGATAGAAAGTTTATCTACCCCACATATCTCACCAAATCTGTGTCTAGCTTAAGAGAATAGCCATTGATAAAGAGCCAAACCTCTTAACTAACTAGCTATAATTCTATTTTAGGGAGGAAGAAGGCTCTCAGATAAATTGCTTTGTAACTGATTCTTTCTTTGACAAAATAGGAACCTGGTGCGCCTACACCTTGCTGTTTTTCTCCCCATTGCAAAAGAGTATGATCTTCAGTAGATCAACTGAAAGAAGCCAAAAAGATAAAGACAAATTGGGAGAAATTGGGAGGTCAGTAGGCCACAAACCTTAACAATTTATCATATGAAGTTTTCATTTGATCTTAATGCCACTGCATTGATTTCAGCCCTAGCTTTCGCCTTTTCTAACTACTCCTTTTGCCAAGACTCTCCATTTATGGTCTAAATTCCCCCCTCATAACCATCTAAAATTAAGAAATGGAGTTGTTTCCAGCAATTCAGTAATCTACTTGTGTGGATATTTCTCTGCAAAGGAAGGAAGAAAGAAGAGAGACCATAAAACCCTTTTTCCCATCCAACTTTCTGAATTTTATCATTAATAGAATTTTTGTAATAGGAGATAGTTGTTGGGGCCCTTAGCCTGTCAGCATTACCACAGACCTGTCCAATTTACTTAGCAATTTGAATTGTATCTACTAAAGGCTATGGGGCTTGTTAAAGACTGAATTTTGACACCAAAAAGCCACCATTCAATCTGCAAATATGTTTTGACAACCGTACTATGTTCCAGGTGCTAAATGTGCAATGGTAAACTAAACAGATATGGTACCCATCCTTAAAAGCTTATAATTTGCATGTAGGTGGGCAAACTTTAAATATATAATTATAAACTGAATGAGTTCCAAAAGTTGAAATAGGTAAGCAGAAAAAGATTATTTCAGGCAAAAGAAACAGCATGTGAAAAGAACCAAAGAATAAAAAGGCATTTTAGTGGAAATAAAAGAAAGGGAAGGGAATAGTGTGGCACAACACAAGCTTGTAAAAGTAAGCAGGGAACAGGTTATCATGAAGGATCTTAAAACAAAGCTTGTGAAATGATAAACAGATTATCCAAGTGAGAGTGGGAGTTAACTAGGCAGCCAAATTACAAAACTGTACAGATGCATTGATCAATTTTGTATGCGTATATGGTTTTTTGTTGTTGTTGTTGTTTGTTTGTTTGAGAAGCTCTGTCACCCAGTCTAGAGTGTGATGGCCCGATCTTGGCTCACTGCAACCATCGCCTCCCAGGTTCAAGCTATTCTTCTGCCTCACCCTCCTAAGTAGCTGGGATTACAGGCACCTGCCACCTCACCTGGCTAATTTTTGTATTTTTAGTAGAAATGGAGTTTCATTCACCCCGTTAGCCAGGCTGGTTTCAAACTCCTGACCTCCAGTGATCTGCCTGCCTCAGCTTCCCAAAGTGCTGGGATTACAGACATGAGCCACCATGCCTGGCCCATAGATCAGTTTTTAACACGTGTTCGTGAGAGAGAGAGACAGACACTCATGGGGGCTGTACTTTTTGTTTTCCACCTGAGATGTTAGACTAACATGATTTCTCCAGAGGAGGTGAAGATTAAGGCAGGGAAGGAGAAAAGGCAGGCAATCTAAATTTGCAGAATCTAATAATTCAAACATTATTAAGATAGCAGCAGGGGTCAAGGGGCCTCAGTAGGTTTGCACAGCAGTAATACAACCCAAAACTAACACATCCAATATTGTTTTTCCAGTGTCTGGATTTATAAAGTCTTACATTTCTGCATGTGTACTATTTGAGAAAGCAAACTGTAGAGTTTTAGGAAGCATGTTGCATTTAGCAGGGGTGGCAAGGACAGGATGTTTGCAGTTTGCTTCAGTGAGCCAAGAATTTTGTTGTTGTTGGGCCTTGTTTTGTGTTTTTTGACATGGTGAAGTTGAGTCTCGTTCTTTTTTGAGTTTGAGAGTAACCGTGTTTAATGAATTACTAGAAGTCTAGCCAGCTGTGGCCATTTTTAAAGCAATTAAAGTATCACAAGATAGTTGTTCTTTATAATACTTCTTTAGTATAGCAAAATATAGATGGCCTGAGAGTACAATAAGGAAGTCAGATCACCTTGCTTCCTTTTTCCACAAGTGTTTTTCATCTGAACCACAAAATGTAGAAAAATGTTTCAGTAACTTTTTTCTCAATTTCCCCAAACATGGTACTTAGGTAGTTATATTCTAGACACATATGAAAGAAGGCAAGTCATTATATACATTGGATGCCTTAAAGCATTAGGGCTTAATTCTCTTCCTGAACCCCAGTAGAGAAGGCTTCTAGGGTATCCAAAGAGCATTTACTTATAAGTTCATTCTGCAATTAAAGTGCTTTTACTATAATGACATAAATTCTTAGAAGTGTACTGAAGACAGTTTCGTAAGAGATTTTCAAAATCATTATTTATATTGTCTCTTTCTCCTGAAAAATAATTCGTTCATTAATCATTCACTAATACTACAGCTGAAGTGGTAAAGAAATTCCTGTGTATAATTATCTTTGAATTTACAAAGCCCTTTGAAAGAATTTCAAGTCTAGTATGTAAATCAAAAGTGGTTTGAGTAAATACCTAACTCAGATACCAACAGCATCAACACTTTCCTTGGATTCTGGCAACAAAAATCAGAGTAAATAGAGAGAGAAGCGTTACGTTGTAATAGATAGTAGACTTTTCTTTTACTGGCATGTTAAGGTGTTAGGGAAAGTGTTGCAAAAAACATAGTTAATCATAATTCTAGTTTTACTGACATAACATTGTAAGTTTTCATTTATGTTGAAGACCAATTGTAAACTTGATTTCTTTTTTTTTTTTTTTTTTTTTTTTTTAGACAGAGTCACTCTGTCACCCAGGAAGCTGAAGTGCAGTGGTGCGATCTCAGCTCACTGCAACCCTCACCTCCCGGGTTCAAGCGATTCACCTGCTTCAGCCTCCTGAGTAGCTGGGATTACAGGCACACACTCCACACCTGGCTAATTTTTGTATTTTTAGTAGAGAAGGGGTTTCACTATGTTGTTCAGGCTGGTCTCAAAACTCCTGACCTCGTGATCTGCCTGCCTTGGCCTCCCAAAGTGCTGGGATTACAGGCGTGAGCCACCGCATCTGACCAAACTTGATTTCTTACATAGTTTTCTCATCCAAACATTTCTGTCCCTCTGACAATACAATGAGTGATTCCTTTTGTATATATCATTGAGCAGTGTAGCACCTATAAGAAAAGAAAATATGTTTTCATTTTGTTTTTTAGATCAGTACAATGGAACATGAATTTTCAGTAAAGGAACGTGGGTTTGAAGTTCAATTGAGAGAGATGGAAGACAGTAATAGAAATTCCATTGTTGAACTGAGGCATCTCCTAGAGACTCAACAGAAGGCAGCCAATAGGTGGAAAGAAGAAACGAAGAAACTTACTGAAAGTGCAGAAATTAGAATCAATAATCTAAAGTAAGTCTACTGTTAGTTGTTTGACATGTTTTACAGAAGAAATTCTTTAACCTGTAATTTAATGTCCTTGCCATAATCTTTTTTAAAAAAAATGTATAATTCTGAACCTTATCTTTTTATTCAGTAAATATTTATGAAACTACTGTAAAAATATTATGTCATAAACCAAAGCAAATATTATATTTTTTACAAATTTCATGCATGTTTCATAAAATGTAGTAGTTTTTGTTGGATATATTAGTTTAGATAGTTGCAACAAAATCTGTTTCGCCTGCAAAACCTGAAATAATTTGTTCTCTGGCCCTTGAGAAAAAGTTATCTGACCCTTCCTCAGAAAAAACTTGAGATTTTTGTGCTGAATGAGATGGGAAGCTCAAGAGCTTCAACATGGGAATGAGATCAGAGAGGTTCGAGCAAAGTGATGTGATCAGACTTAAATGTTCAACAGATGATTGTGATCACTGTATGATCTGTATCACTGTATGATTTACTATAGTAAACCTTAAACTACTCTAAAAAATAAAGTCTATTAAAAAAAAGAATAGACTGTAAAGAGGCAACGGTAAGAGAAGGAAGAAAGAAACTAGTACTATGATAGTCCACGTATAAAATAGTGGTGGCTTAAACTCGGTTATAAAGGGTTGGTGATAATCACAGGAAGTTTGCTTTGGGCTGTTAAGTATGAGCTGCCCAAAAGATATTTAAGTCAAGATATCAACTAGTCAATTATGTATATAAGTTGATATTCAGGGGAGAGATTACAATAAGAGCTATAAACTTATGAATGACTAACATACACATGATTTTTAAAGTCATGGAATGAGAACATGTTGAAAAAGAGGATAGAGAGATGGAAACTGTGAGGACTGAGTTTCAAAATGTAAAGTTTAGGGAAATTATTCCACTGAGAGAGACTGAGAAAGCGTATCCAGAGAAATAGAAATAAAGACAAAATAGTAAAAATAAAAAATAAAAATTCAGAAAATGAATAAGCAATAATGGGTGATATTTATTGATTTTTTTTAAATATTCCTTAAAAAAACTAGGAATATAATTTCCTTAATTTTCTAAAACCATCTATTCTATAGCAAACATTGTTCTCAGTGGCAAAAAATAATGTCAATAACATTCTTTTGAAGACTGAGAAGATGTCAGAGAAGTTCACTATTACCATTTCTATTGATCTTTGTACTGGAGTCCTAATCAGTGCACTAAGGCAAGAAAAAGAAATAAAAGGTTGACAAAATGGAAAGGAAGACAACATGGTTAAATATGTAAAACGTCCAAAATAATTGATAGACAAACTATTAAGTGAATATAGAAAAACCATTTGTAATCTACATACCAGTAACAAACATTTCAAAAATAAAACTTTAAAAGTAATTTATAATTACATCAAAAAACATCAAATACCTAGCAACAAATCTAACAAACGATATGTAAGACTTTTGTTTGAAAACTATATATAATATTAAGAGTAATTAAAGTCTAAATAAAGGCAGAGACCATGTTTATTAATTAGAATGTTAAATATTATAATTATGTTCATTCTCCCCCACCAATGTACCTATAGATTCAGTGTAATCCCAGTTAGAATCCTAGCACATGGAGCAATATCTGAAGTATATTAAGGTTAAAAAAAGGTAATGTAACAGTAGGTATAGTATTCTACTCATTAAGAGTAAGGAGTGTGTGTGCCTGTGTGTGGGTTTGTGCACATATGTGTATATAAACAACATATGTACACACACACACATACACACATTTGTGTTTTTAAAAATGAAGAGGTGGGCCAAAAAATAATTCAAAGGTAATCTCTGAGAGGAGAGAGGGGGACAGAATGAAGGATAGACTTCTTTGAATGAACCTTGTTTTGTAGATTTATAAGCTTAATTTTGGAACTATATAAATGTTTATATAATTATTTTTCAAATTAAATCAAAATTTGAAAAGCAATACCTAAAAATCAAAAGTAAAATTAAACAAATTAACTTAATTATATAGGAAGTTGATGGCTTAACTACATAGATGAATTATTTCAAGTGATATTAAACATAATAATTAGACTGTGTGGGATAAAGCCTAAGGATTAAAGGAAATGCAAGAAATCATAAACTGTTTTTAGTAGTCATATTGTTAGAAATAATATTCATGGTGGTGTTCTGAAACTTATAATTATAGGATAAGGCAGCTGAATTATTATAAAAGTCTTTAAGAACCAAATTTTTCATCATAAAAGAGAAGAAACTTAAAAGAAATTGAATAAACTTGTAGTTCTAAATTGGAATTGAAAATATGAGTTTATGAACTCAAGTTGTATTTTACTCTTTAAAAACGTGTATTCCCTAGTTCAATCTTTTCAGTAAACGGTGAAAACAAGACCAGTATTCTTAAAAGGTCTTAAAAGAAACTAAAGACTAGGCACAGTGGCTCACGCCTGTAATCCCAGCACTTTGGGAGGCCAAGGCGGGCAGATCACGAGGTCAGGAGATCGAGACCATCCTGGCTAACATGGTGAAACCCTGTCTTTACTAAAAATATGAAAAATTTTTAGTAAAGACAGGGCCGGGCATGGTAGCGGGTGCCTGTAGTCCCAGCTACTGGGGAGGCTGAGGCAGGAGAATGGCGTGAACCCGGGAGGCGGAGCTCGCAGCGAGCCTAGATCGCCCCACTGTACTCCAGCCTGGGTGACAAAGCAAGACTGTCTCAAAAAAAAAAAAAAAAAAAAAGAAACTAAAAGGTCTCCTAAAAGAGACTAGGACTCTTTGGAAAAATTATTGATTACAGATTTGGGACAGGACAGTACAAGATAAGCCGAGAAAATACTTTTTCATCACAAAAAGCAAAGAGAAGGTATCAAGATTACTGGGGTCACATCAAAATGGCCCATGGACCAACTTAAGTCCCCAGCCCATGTGGGGACTATCTGCATATCAAAAAGAATATATGCAATAAATTGAAACATATCAAACATATTTTTTAAATTCGTGACTTCAAAATGGTTTTAAGTAAAGAAAAAAAGTCTTTGGTCACCTTTGGAAGATGCTGTAGAATCAACTCATTCTAAAAGAAAAAATATGAATAAAAGGAAAAATCAAGTGTTTCTTCTACCTTTCCTTTATTCACTGTATGTTAACAAATGGCATTTGGTCTTTTGTGCCATAATAGACCTAGTGTGAAGCCTCCAACTTTGTTTTTCTTTCTCAAGATTGGTCTGACTGGGGTCATTTGTGGTTTCATACAAATTTTAGGATCATCTTTTCCATTTCTGTGAAAAATGTCATTGGAATTTTGATAGGCATTGCATTGAATCTGTAGATCACTTTGAATAGTATCAACATTTTGACAATATTAATTTCTTCAGTTCATGAATACAAGATATCTTTCCAATTATTTGTGCCTTCTTAAATTTCTTTGATCAAATTTTGGTAGTTTTCAATATGGAGATTTTTCCCTTCTTGGTTGAATTTATTCGTAGGTATTTTATTGTTTTAGTAGCTATTGTAAATGGAATTGTTTTCTTGATTTCTTTTTCAAATAGATTGCTGTTAGTGTATAAAAATGCCACTGATACTTTGTGTGTTGATTTTGTAACCTGCAATTTAACTGCATTTGTTTATTCTAGCAGTTTTTTGATGAGGCCTTCAGGGTTTTGTATATGTAAGATCATTTCATCTGTAAACAGGGGCAATTTAACTTCTTCCTTTCCAATTTGATGCCTTTTTTTGGTCTTGCCTAATTTCTCTGGGTAGGACTTTCAGTACCATATGGAATAGAAGTGGCAAAAATGGGCATCCTTGTCATGTTCTTGACCTTCAGAGGAAATAATTTCAATTTTTCACCGTTAAGTATGATGCTAGCTGTGGATTTTTCATAAATACCCTTTATTGTGTTGAGGTAGTTCCCTATATTGGGTAGGAAATTGTTTTTTTAGAAAAATCAAACAATGACCTCAAAAATTATAGATATTTTAGATTTTAACTTGTTTTATACATGTATATTTTAACATATAAGGTTAAATATATTTAACCAATAAATACTTTAATTCATGCCATGAATATCTTACAAATTCAATTTTTATTACCAAATCTTATTTTAAATGTTCTGTGGTTTATACTTATTAAAAACCTATAATGCAGGTACTCTAGAAAGGAAATTTTCAGTTTTGTTTTTAATTACAGACAAATCTATTGTCATGAATTATTTCTCCTCAAAAGCATAAACTGAGGCAGAGATCTGGCATGGGCACAAAAGGTCGGTGTTCCGGCATATGGCAAATACTAAAGATTAAAGTAGAGATGAGAAAGAAAAGGACTTGAATCAATTTAGAGGAAGATGGACAACAAATGTATCAGTGACATGAAAGCCCTGTGTCCTTTCCACAGAGAAGTTTGGTATCCTCATGACTTGGCAGCTGTCTTCCCTCAGAGCAAATAATTCAAGAGAAAGCATGAACCAGATGGGCTATAATTGTTTTTTAAAAAAGGATAGAAATATAATAGATTTTATGAATAAGCATAATTATCTGGCTTGAGAGTTGAAGGTAAGAAATAAACTACAGAAGAAAAGATTCAAAGCTCAGCAGTGAATCACAATTTTGTAAGAATATATTTACTGGAACATAAATTTGTAACCAAAAATTAATCATAAATGGAATTTTTAATGATTTCTGATTAAAATTCTGTAGGCCAGGTGCAGTGGCTCATGCCTGTAATCCCAGCACTTTGGGAGGCCAAGGCGGGCTGATCACGATGTCAGGAGATCGACCCTCCTGGCCAACACAGTGAAACCTGTCCCTACTAAAAATACAAAAAAATTAGCTGAGTGTGGTGGCCTGTAGTCCCAGCTACTGGGGAGGCAGAGGCGGGAGAATGGCGTGAACCTGGGAGGCGGAGCTTGCAGTGAGCTGAGATGGCGCTACTGCGCTCTAGCCTGGGCGACAGAGCGAGACTCCCTCTCAAAAATAAAATTAAAATAAAATAAAATCTGTGATAGCGAATGTTTATATGATGAAATATATCTGCATTTGTTGACTTTTAAGAGGCAATAAATCTTGACAATAAAAGATCGTTGAATGCTGAAATCTAAGAAAGATCACAAAAGGCAGTTCCTTTTTAGTCATATTGTGGAATTACTATTCCCACAGAGATTATTCTGATGTAACCTTCACTGCTCAGTAATTTTATTATAGCTTTATTGCTGAATTACTAATCTCTTTTTTCTGAAGTTCTCAATTTTACCCATTTGAGAAAAAAAATTTCTGACCCCCCAAAAATCTGCTGCCTGGTTTCTGTTTCTCTCTCTCTCTCCCCACCACTCAGTCCTGCCTTCCCTTATTGGCTTTTAGATGCCTATGACTGTATTTAAAGTGAAAATAATTTCTCTTTCTCGTTTCCTCTTCTTCCCTACATTTTATTACCAAGCTTATTTTATCCAGATGTTTGAATAATTTTTCTTTTACTTTCTATTTTTATGTACTCACGTACAAGCTTCAAAGAAACAAGCCCTTCTGATCTTATCAAATTCTTTTTTTAAAGATATTCATTCTTATGCTATTAATTATCTGTTGAATTCTTCACTGCACCCTCCTGCAGCTCTACATCTTACCTGGTATTTGCCCTCATGTTGTAACTGTCAGTAGATCGTTTACCATATGTCTTGTTATTATCTTAATTTCTACATTTCAAAACTCAATTTATATTACATTTTCCAAATTGATTTCTTCTTTAACAATCTTTCTTCATTGATACCACTATTTCCCTAATTCCTGAATATAAAACCTTATAGCCATCTTTGACTCATTCTTTGTATTTATCTTCTTTCAGTAACCAAGTCCTATTGATTCTTCTTTTGAAATGCCTTCTATCTTTTCATTCCCACTTCTATGACTCTAGAACTGCATTAGTTACCTATTTCTATGTAACAAATTACCCCAGCATTTAGTTCTTAAGAAAAACATTTATTATTTTATAATTTAATGAGTCAAAAATTTACTCATGAAGTAATTGGAAGTAGCTTATCTGGGTGAATCTGTCACAAGGTCTTTCATGAAGTATCAATCAAAATGTCATCTGAAGACTTAATGGGAGTGGAGGATCTGCTTCCAAGATTACTTACACCTCTGTAGATGGAAGGCCTAGGTTCCTGTTTATGGCCGGACACCTCACTTCCTAGCCATGTGACCTTTCCACAGAGAAGTTTGTTATCCTCATGACTTGGCGGCTGTCTTCCCTCAGAGCAAATAATTCAAGAGAAATCAAGAAGGCGTAATGCTTTTTGTGACCTAGTCTCCTAAGTCACATTTTTCTATTCATTAGAAGTGAGTTGCTAAATCCAGACCATATTAACAGTAAGGGGTTTTAGGGCCTACCTTCTGAAGACATGAATCTCCAAGAATTTCTGGACATATTTTATAACCACCATAAGACCAAATCTGCATATTTTACTTGTGTAAATATTTGCTTATATTGTCCTCTCAACTCATCTTTGCATGTAACTTCCTTGATCTTGAACTCCTCAACCTCTAAAACAATGAGAAATATATTTCTTTTTTTAACCATCCAGTTTATGGTATTTTGTTATAACACCATGAATAGACAAAGACAACAACACAGGATAGGTGAAAGTCAACTTCTGTTTTTCCCATGTTATAGTCATTCAATCCTGAAACATTTAATGACAAGACTCTCCTTTCCTTGCTATTATACTTTGCACCACCCCTTTTGTCATAATTTGTGTTCATATATGTGTGAATCTGTTTCTGACATCTCTTTTATGTTCTGTTGGTTTGTTTGCTTATCCTTGTGTCAATACCACACTGTCTTATTTATTACCTTGTAAGACACTTTTGAAAACAACTACAAGATTTGAAAAGCAACCTGATACCTAATTATGGTCATTTCTTACCTTGTTCTTTTTTGTAAAAATATCTTACCTATTCTTGGTTCTGGGCATTTCTGTATTCATATTAGAATTGTATGTCAAGTTCCTTAAATAAATTTGATGGAATTTTAATTTGAATTCTATCTTTATAAATAAATTTAGAACAAGCAACATAATTAAAATTTTTATAATATTAAGTCTTTCAATCTATGTACGTGACGTATCTCTCTATTTGTTTAGGTCTTCTAAAATGTCTCAGTAAAGTTAATTTCCTTGTAGAAATCTTACACCTTTGTCAAATTTATTTTAATTTCATTTTCTCATTGTTGCTTATACACAGAAATGTGAAAGCTTTTTGTTGCTGACGATACTTTCTTTACCCAGTGACCTTACTTAGGACAAAAGCTGGAGAATCTTTTGCATTTTAACCATATAGTCTATCAATATAACAGTTTTATCTCTTCAAATAACTATACGTTTTGTTTCTCTTTCTTGATTATTGCACTAGCTAAGACTTCCAGTGCAATACACAGAGTAGGGATAGTCAGGATTCTTATTCTTGTTCCCAATCTTAAAAGGAAAGCTTTCAATTTTCATCATTTCATGTATTTTCTGTGTTTGGTGATAACCTCTATCACATTCAGGGAGTTTCATTTTGTTATTACTTTATTAAGAGCTTTTATCACAAATACTAATTTTTTTTTCCGAGACAGAGTTTTGCTCTTGTTGCCCAGGCTGGAGTGCAGTGGCACGATCTCAGCTCACTGCAACCTCCACCTCCCAGGTTCAAGTGATTTTCCTGCCTCGGCCTCCCAAGTAGCTGGGATTACAGCCATGCACCAGCACGCCTGGCTAGTTTTTGTATTTTTAGTAGAGGCGGGGTTTCACCACGTTAGTCAGGCTGGTCTCAAACTCCTGACCACAGGTGATCCACCTGCCTCGGCCTCCCAAAGTGCTGGGAGCCAGAATGCTAGGCCTACAAATATTAAATTTTATAAAAGCTTTTGCTGCATTGTTTGCAGTGATTATTTGAATTTGTTCTATGTAATCTGTTAATGGGATAAATTTTATGGATTGATTTTGCTAATGTACCAAATTTTCATTCCTGTGACAAAACCAACATGATTGTAATGCATTCTCCTTATATATGTATTTCTGGATTTGGTTTGTTAGAGTTTTATTTAATATATGTTTGTCTATGTTCATGAGAGAGATTGACCTGAAATCCTTTCTTGAACTCTCAAGTTATATCAAAGTTATGTTAGCTTCAAAAACAAATTGAAGAGTAGCCCTTCTTTTTTTGTAATCTTGTATATTTTATGGAGTTTTGAAAGTGTTTATTCCTTGAATATTTGATAGAATTCTCCAGTGAAATCTCTTGGCCTGGAATTTTGTTGTTGTTGCTGTTGGGTTTTTGTAGGAGTATTTTTTTATTGTTGATTCAATCAAAATGTATTTAACAGTGATATAATTCTTCAGATTTTATATTTCTTCATTGACATGGTTTTGGTACATTATATTTTTATAGAAATACATCCATTTCTTCTAAATTTTTAATATTTTTGGATATGTTTTCCATATTATTGTCCATTTAATGTCTGCAGCATCTGTAATACCTCCTTTTGCATTCCTGATATTATTATACCTTGTCTCTTTTTTCTTTATCACTCTTACCAGAGTTTCTCAATTGTTTTACTCTTTATAAATAACCTTTGATTTTTAATCTTTTCTATTTTGTGTTTATTACCTAATTTTATTACTTTCTGCGCTTTGTTAACCCTTTCCTTTCTTTCATGTTGCTGTTCTTTTTTCTGACTTCTTGAAATAGAAGTATGACTCAAATTTTCACCTTCTCTTTTTTCCGAATGCATGCATTCTTCAGTGTTGTAAATTTTTCCCTATGTCTTGACATAACTTTAGTATACGTTTTGATATATGTCGTGCTATTATTTAGTTCAAATTATTTTCCTTTTTTTTTTTTTTTCTGAGACAGGGTCTCACTCTTTCACACAGGCTGAAATGCAGTGGCACAATCTCTGCTCACTGCAACCTCTGCCTCCCAGGTTCAAGCAATTTTCCTGCCTCAACCTCCCAAGTAGCTAGGACCACAGATGCCCACCACCACGAATGGCTATTTTTTGTGTTTTTTGTAGAGACAGGGTTTCATTATGTTGCCCGGTCTGGTCTTGAACTCCTGGACTCAAGCAACTGATCCTCCTGCCTTGGCCTCCCAAAATGCTGAGATTATAGGAGTAAGCCACTGCACCTGGCCTCAAATTATTTACTAATATTTATTATCTTTTTTAATCTACATATTATATATAAGTACATTTTCATATAAATTCTAAAGCTCTTAAACATATCCAGTCATTTTAGTTATTTTTTTCTTAATTGTTTCTATGTTTCATAGATTTAGAAACAGTAGATAGCTCAGTTTCAGGCCATTTCATTCATTGATACTTAGTGTAATTCAAAATATACTGGGATTTGTTTTTATTGTATTTAGTACTTTCTATTTCTGACATCTTTGCTTTATTCTTTTTTTTCTTTCTCATCTTTTTAATTCATTTGGTTTTTTTTTAATCATTCTACTTTTTTCCCCAATATTTGGAAATTAATTACTCATATTATTTTGGTGACTACCCTACCTGTTATACCACATATACTTAGGAAGTCTGAAGTTAATCTTAAAAGCTTTTATTCTCCTCCCAGAAAACTCAAGAACCTTGAAACATATTAGCACCATTAATTTCTCTTACCCAGCTTATATATTATTGTTGACAGGTTAATTACTATTTAGTAAAAAATATATTACTGTAATGAACTATATATGAACAATAATAAATGTAAAACAAAATAATAAATATATATGAACAGTAATATATTTATTGTATATTACTGAATGTATGAGATACTAGAAGCAATGTAGAACAAAGTAATAAATATATATGAACAATAGTGTTCTCATACATTCCATCTGGGACTACTTTCCTTATGTCTGAATTATGTCTTTCAGAAGTTCCTTTGGTAAAGATCTATTGGTGATGAATTCTCAACTGCTGCTCATAAAATATATTTACTTTTTGTTTATTCTTGAAAGATACTTTTGCTGGGTATGGAATTCCAAGTTGACAGGTGTTTTCTTCTAGAACATTAAAGATAACATCTTTGGGAGCTGTGAACTGACAGAACATCAAGAGTTTACGCAATGATAAGAGACATGAGAGTTCCAGTTGACCAGAGTGGAACATCCTTGTTGAACACCCAGGGTGTACAATAAAGATTTCAGGATCACTGTATCCTATTGTTAAAATTAAACTAGCCTAGAGTAAAAAGAATTGAAAATCTGTCTTGATAAAGCTAAAAACAAGCTTCAAAAGGAACAAGCTGGTCCTCAAGTAACTTAACTACCTGCCAGAAAAAATCCAACACTTTTATTACTAGATAAACAAAAGCAGGAAAATGGTACCCATAACCAGAAAAAAAGAAAAACAAAAACTAGCGCATCTAAACACACCCAGAAATGGCCAGGCGCGGTGGCTCACACCTGTGATCCCAGCATTTTGGGAGGCTGAGGCGGGTGGATCACGAGGTCAGGAGATCGAGACTACGGTGAAACCCTGTCTCTACTAAAAATACAAAAAATTAGCCGGGCACAGTGGTGGGCGCCTGTAGTCCCAGGTACTTGGGAGGCTGAGGCAGGAGAATGGTGTCAACTCGGGAGGCAGAGCTTGCAGTGAGCTGAGATCTCGCCACTGCACTCCAGTCTGGGTGAACAGAGCAAGACACTGTCTCAAAAAAAAAAAAAAAAAAAACACACCCAGAAATGAGAGGGGATACAATTATTAATGTTTTAATTTTTATTAATTAATTAAAAGTATTAAAAGATGAGAACTTTAAACCAGCCATTGTAAATATTCTTAGTGATTTAAAGGAACACATGAAGATGATAAGGAGAGAAATGGAAGATGCAAAAAAGGAAACAATGGAAACCTGTGGATGAAAAATATTAGAGAATTTTAAAACTCACAAAATGGGATTAATAGCAGATCATACACTGCAGAAGAAGAGATCAGAGAACTTGAAGAGAGCAAAAGAAACCATCCAAAAATGAAACATAGTGAGAAAAAAAGACCAAAGAAAAATTATGCACAGAGAGCCTCAGAAACCTTAGGGACGATAGCAAGCAGTATAAAATACATACAAGTATAGTCCCAGGAGGGCAGGGATGGGAGTGTGGGAGTGTTTTAAGAAATAATGGGCCAGACACAGTGGCTCATGCCTGTAATCCTAGCACTTTGGGAGGCCGAGGCAGGTGGATCACCTGAGGTCAGGAGTTCAAGACCAGCCTGGCCAACATGGTGAAACCCCGTCTCTACTAAAAATACAAAAATTATCCAGGAGTGGTGGCACATGCCTGTAATCTCAGCTCTTTGGGAGGCTGAGGCAGGAGATAGAGGTTGCAGTGAGCCAAGATCATGCCACTGCACTCCAGCCTGGATGACAGAGTGAGACTCCAGCTCCAAAAAAAAAAAAAAAGAAAAGAACTAATGGGCAAATTTTTTCCAAACTTGATGAAAACCCTTTGTGTAGCTATCTGCTACTGCATAACAAATTGCTCCAAAATTTAGGGACTTAAAACAGCAAACATTTGTTTTCTCACAGTTTTTGAGGATTAGGAATCTAGACATGTTGGAATCAGAATGCCTCTGACTCAGGGTTTCTCATAAAGTTGCAGTCAATGTGTTGACTAAAGCTGCATTATCTCAAAGCTTGACCAGGAAAGGATCTGCTCCTAAGCTCACTCTGTAGCTGTTGGCAGGCCTCAGGTCTTCACTGGCATTGGCAGGAGACATCAGTTCCTTGCCTTGTTGGTCTCTTCATAGGTCTAAAATGTTGTAGCTTGCTTCCCTCAGAGTGAGGAGAGAGGGGGAGCGAGTGAGGGAGAAAGGGAAGGAAGTTAAGAGAGAGAAAGTAAAACAAAGGTCAAGATCTTTGTTTAAGCTAATCTTGAAAGTGACATCACATCACGTTAACCATATTCTGTCAATTAGAAGTGAGTCCCTGGGTAGAGCCCCAAAGATGAGACTTCATAAGGACCTCATAAGGTAGGGATCATTGAGGTTCGTTTCAGAGCTTACCTGCCACACCATTACATCACACCATACACAAAAATAACCTGAAATGAATCATAGACCTAAGCATAAAAAAGGAAAACAATAAAATATCTAAAAGAAAATCTTATGATAAGCAAAAATTTCTTGCAAGACACAAGAATAAATTACAAAAAATTTGATAAAGTGGACTATATTAAATTAAAAACTTCTGGCCAGGTGCGGTGGCTCATGCCTGTAATCCCAACACTTTTAGAGGTCAGGGTGGGCAGATCAACTTGACGCTACGAGTTCAAAACCAGTCTGGCTAGCAAGATGAAACCCCCATCTCTACTAAAATTGTGAAAAATTAGCCAGGTATGGTGGCACACTCCTGTAATCCCAGCTACTCAGGAAGCTGAAGAGTGAGAATT
This sequence comes from Chlorocebus sabaeus, assembly GCF_047675955.1. Lineage (NCBI taxonomy): Eukaryota > Metazoa > Chordata > Mammalia > Primates > Cercopithecidae > Chlorocebus > Chlorocebus sabaeus. Next base: position 79,922,758 of record NC_132910.1, on the reverse strand, counting down.
GCTTGAGCCTGGGACCACGGTGGTGAGCTGAGATGATGCTACTGCACTCCAGCCTGGGCCACAGAGCAAGAGTCTGTCTTAAATATAAATAAATAATAAACAATAAAAATAAATAAAATTTTAAAAACGTCTGCTTTTCAAAAGCCACTATTAAGAAAATGAAAAAAGACCATGAGAAAAAAATTGCAATTAGTATATCTGACAAAGGACTTGATCTTTTTAATCTTTCAACTCAATAATAATAGACAATTTTACTACAAAGTTAAATGTGTACTCATCATACAAACATGCAGTTTTACTCACAGATGTTACCCAAGAGAAATGAAAACACATCCACACAGAGACCAACCTGAGCAACATAGTGAGACCTCGTCTCTACAAAATAAAAAATAATAAAATTAACCAGGCATGGCAGTGCATGCCTAAAGCCCCAGCTACTTGGGAGGCTGAGGTAGAAGGATCACCTGAGCCCGGGAATTTGCAGCTGTGAACCCCGATCATGCCACTGCACTCCAGCCTGGGCAGCAAACCAAGACTCTTTCCAAAAATAAAACCAAAATATATTGACACAAAAAACCTGTACACAAGTATTTATAGATATTTTATTTATAATGGCTGAAAATGAGAACCCAAATGTACATCACCAGGTGCATGGATAAACACTCAGAAATAAAAAGGAACAAACCACTGATACAACAACATGGATGAATCTCAAAAACGAGATTGAAAATTAAAAAACCAAACATAGAAGACTACATACTGTATGATCCCATATGTGTGAAGAGAAAGCAATTCTAATTTATAATGATAAAACACTTTGGATGCATAGGACTGGGATTTCAGGGGTGGGGCAGTGACTGCAAAAGGGAAGAGGGACCTTTTTAGGGAGATGGAGTCTCGCTCTGTCACCCAGGCTGGAGTGCAGTGGCACAATCTCGGTTCACTGCAACATCCGCCTCATGGGTTCAAGCTATTCTTTTGCCACAGCCTCCCAAGTAGCTGGGACTACAGGCATGTGCCACCACGCCCAGCTAATTTTTGTATTTTTAGTAGAGACGAGGTTTCATCGTATTGGCCAGGCTGGTCTCAAATTCCTGACCTCAAGTGATCCACCCGCCTCAGCCTCCCAAAGTGCTGGGATTACAGGCATGAGCCACCGCACCTGGCTTATTCTGTATCTTAATTCCTATGGTAGTTACGTAAGTGTATGCTTTTGTCAGATCTCACCAAACTACACTCAAAATGGCTGCACCTTATTTCCCACAATTATATCCCAATAAGGCTGATTTTAAAACCAAAATAAATACTGCCTTTGCATGATCCACTGTCTCCTGTCCTCCGGAGATTCTGATCAAAGGTATTTTAAACTTTTATTTTGCATCTCTTTGTCTCTCACCCTCGTTATTTTTCATCTTTTTTCATTGTGCTGCATTCACACAGTCTCTTCTGATCTGTTATTTTACAAATTATCTTTTTTAATGTTCAATTTGCTGTTGTATATTCTCAAGGGGTTGGTTGGTTGGTTTGTTAACTATTATTTTAGGTTCATGGATACATGAGCAGGTTTGTTGTATAGGGAACTTGCATGTCACAAGGGTTTGGTATACCTATTATTTTGTTACACAGACAACAAACATAGTACTTGATAGTTTTCTGATCCTCTCCCTACTCCCACCCTCCACCCTCAAGTAGGTGTCTGCTGTTTCCTTCTTTGTGTTCATGTATACTCAATATTTAGCTCCCACTTGTGAGAGCATGCAGTATTTGTTTTTCTGTTCCTGTGTTAGTTCACTTAGGACTATGGCCTCCAACTCCGTCCATGTTGCTACAAAGGACATAATCTCATTCTTTTCTATGACTGCATTGTATTCCATGGTGTATGTATATCATATTTTTTTTTATCCAGTCTACCATTGATGGGCATTTAGGTTGATTTTGTGACTTTGCTCTTGTTAATAGTGCCACAATGAATCTACACTTGCATGTGTCTTTCTGGCAACAATAATTTATATTCCTTGGGGCATATACCTAATAATGGGAATGCTGGGTTGAATGGTATACTTCTGTTTTAAGTTCTTTGAGAAATCTCCAAACTGCTTTCCACAGTAGCTGAACTAGTTTCCATTTGCACCGGCAGTGGATAAGCATTCCCTTTTCTCCGCAACCTTGCCAGCATCTGTTATTTTTTTGACTTTTTAATAATATCAATTCTGATGTGTGTGAGATAGTATCTCATTGTGGTTTTGATTTGCATTTCTATAATGATCAGTGATGTTGGGCATTTTTTCACATGCTTGTTGGCCACATATATGTCTTCTTTTGAAAGTGTCTGTTCATATCCTTTGCCCACTTTATAATGGGGTTGTTTGTTTTTTTCTTGTAAATTTGTTTAAGTATCTTGTAGATTCTGGATATTAGACTTTTATAGCATGTATAGTTTGCAAATATTCTCTCCATTCTGTAGATTGTCTATTTACTCTGTTGATAGTTTCTTTTGCTGTGCAGAAGCTCTTTAGTTTAATTAGGTCCATATGTCAACTTTAATTTTTGTTGCAACTGCTCTTGGAGTCTTCGCCATAAAATCTTTGCCAGGGCCTATGTCCAGATGGTATTCCCTAAGTTATCTTTCTGGGTTTTTGTAGTTTTTATTTTACATTTAATTTTCTAATCAACCTTAAGAAGATTTTTGTATATGGTATTAGGGGTCCACCTTCAGTCTTCCACATATGGCCAGTTATGTCAGCACCATCTATTGAATAGGGAGTTCTTTCCCTATTACTTGTTTTTGTCTACTTTGTCAAAGATTAAATGGTTGCAGGTGTGTGACTTTATTTCTGAGCTGTCTATTCTGTTTCATTGGTCTATTTGTCTTATTTTTTTACCAGCACCATGCTGTTTTGGTTGCTGTGGCCTTGTAGTATATTTTAAGTTTGTTAACATGGTGCCTCCAGCTTTGTTCTTTTAGTTTAGGATTGCCTTGGCTATTCAATCTCTTTTTTGGTTCCATATGAATTTTTAAATAGTTAAATAGGTTTTTTTTCTAATTCTGTGAAGAATGTCATTGGTAGTTTGATAGGAATAGTGTTGAATCTGTACATTGCTTTGGACAATATGACCATTTTAACAATATTGATTCTTCCTATCCATAGCATGGAATGCTTTTTCATTCATTTGTATCATCCCCAATTTCTCTGAGCAGTGTTTTGTTATTCTCGTAGAGATCTTTCTCCTCCCTGGTTAGCTATATTCCTATTTTATTCATTTTGTGGCTCTTGTAAATGGGATTGTGTTCTTGATTTGGGTCTCAGCTTAGATGTCACTGATATATAGAAATGCAATGGATTTTGGTACATTAATATTGTATCCTGAAACTTTGCTGAAGACATCAGATCTAGGAGCTTGTGGGCAGAGACTAATGGGTTTTCTAGGTCTAGAATTATATCATCCATAAACAGAGATAGTTTCCTCTCTTCCTATTTGGATGCCTTTTACTTCTTCCTTTTGCTTCATTGCTCTGCCTAGGATTCCAGTACTATGTTGAATAGGAGTAGTGAGAGTGGGCATCCTTGTCTTGTTCCAGTTCTCAGGGGGATGCTTCCAGCTTTTGCCCATTCATTAAGATGTTATCTGTGGGTCTATCATATACGGCTTTTATAATTTTGAGATATGTTCCTTCAATGCCTAGTTTTTTGAGGGTTTTTAACATGAGGGGATGTTGAATTTTATCAAAAGCCTTTTCTAGACTGGACACAGTGGCTCACACCCAGCACTTTAGGAGGCCAAGGCAGGCAGATCACTTGAAGCTAGGACTTCAAGACCAGCCTGGCCAACATGGCAAAGCCTCATCTCTACTAAAAATACAAAAATTAGCTGGGCATGGTGGCGTGTGCCTGTAATCCCAGCTATTGAGGAGGCTGAGGCATGCGAATCACTTGAATCTGGGAGGCCAAGGTTTCACTTAGCCAATATTGTGCCACTGCACTCCAGCCCAGATGACAGAGCAAAGAGACTTTTCTGCATCTGCTGAGATGATAATGTGGTTTTTGTTTTTAGTTCTGTTTATGTGGTGAATCACATTTCTTGATTTGTGTATGCTGAACCAACCTTGCATCCCAGGAATAAAGCTTACTTGATTGTGGCAGATTATCTTTTTGATGTGCTGCTGGATTCAGTTTACTAGTATTTGTTGAGGATTTTTGCATCTGTGATCATTAGGAATATTGACCTGAAGTTTTCTTTTTTTCTTGTGTCTCTGCCAGATTTTGATACCAGGATGATTCTGGCCTCATAGATTGAGTTAAAGAGAAGTCCTTTCTCTTCAGTTTTTTGGAATAGTTTCAGTAGGAATGGTATCAGCTCTTCTCTATACATGTGGTAGAATTTGGCTGTGAATCCTTCTGACCCTGGGATTTTTCTAGTTGATAGGCTTTTTATTATTGATTCATTTTCTGAAGTCACTGTCTGTTGGTCTGTTCAGGGATTCAATTTCTTCCTGGTTCAATATTGGAAGGTTGTATGTTTCCAAGAATTTATCCATTTCTAGGTTTTCTGGTTTGTGTGCATAGAGATGTTCATAGTAGTCTCTGAGGTGTTCGTTTGTTTGTTTGTTTGTTGTATTTCTGTGGGCTTAATAGTAATATCCCCTTGTCATTATGATTATTTATTTGGATCTTCTCTCTTTTACTTTATTAGTCTAGCTGGTGGTCTATCAATCTTATTTATTCTTTCAAAAACCAACCTCTGGATTTGTTGATCTTTACTATGGTTTTTTGCATATCTGTTTTCCTTCAGTTCAGCTCTGATTTTTGTTATTTATTGTCTTCTGCTCGCTCTGAGGTGGGTTTGCCCTTGTTTCTCTAGTTCCTCTAGGTGTGATGTTAAGTTGTTAATTTGAGGTCTTTCTAAATTTTTTAGGGCATTTGGCCCTATAACTTCCACTTAACACTGCTTTAGCTGTGTCCCCAAGATTCTGGTATGTTGTATCTTTTTTCTCATTAGTTTCAAATAATTTCTTGGTTTCTGCCTTAGTTTTTTGGTTTCCCAAAAAGTCATTCAGGAGCAGGTTGTTTAATTTTCATGTAATCATATGATTATGAGCAATTTCCTTAGTATTGATTTTTATTTTTATGGTCTTGCACTGTGGTCCAAGAGTGTGTTTAGTATGATTTTTTTTTTAATTTTCTGAGGATTGTTTTACAGCTGATTGTGGTCAGTTTTAGAGTATGTGCCATGTGCAGATGAGAAGAATGTATATTCTGTTTGTTTTGGGTGGAGAGGTCTATAAATATCTGTTAGGCCAATTTGGTAAAATGTTCTGTGCAGATCCTGAATATCTTTGTTAGTTTTCTGATTTGATCATCTGTCTAATATTGTCAGTGGGGTGTTGGAGTTTCCCACTATCATTGTATGGTTATCTAAGTCTCTTTGTAGGTCTCTAAGAATTAACCTTATGAGTCTGGGTGCTTCTGTGCTGAATGCATATATATTTAGGATAGTTAGGTCTTCTTGTTGAATTGAACCTTTTACCATTATGTAATGTTCTTCTTTGTCTTTTTTGATCATTGTGGGTTTAAAGACTGTTTTGTCTGAAATTAGACAAATTTTTTTTTGTCTGCTTTTTTCTGTTTTCCATTTGCTTGGTTTTTCTCCATTCCTTTACTTTGAGCCTATGGGTATCTTTGCATGTGAGATGGGTTCCTTGTAGATCACATAGAGGTGGGTCTTGCTTCTTCATCCAACTTACCACTCTGTGCCCTTTAATTTGGAGCATTTAGCCCATTTACATTCAAGGTTAATATTGATATGTGGAGGTTTGATCTTAGATCATATATTTGGTCTCTTTATATAATCCTGTATTTCTCAGAAGCTTTATTCATTCTTCTGTGTTGTTTTTTGTTTTTATCTGAGTTATTTCAGAGAAACCAGTCTTCAGACTCTGAGATTCTTTCCTCAGGTTGGTTGATTCCACTGTTAATACTTGTGATTGATTGTATTATGAAATTATTGAAGTGAGTTTTTCAGTTCTATCAGTTCAGTTTGGTTCTTTCTTAAAATGATCATTTTGTGGTTTACGTCCTGTATCATTTTATTGTGTTTCTTAGTTTCAAAGTTTGTTTCTGATCACTCCAATATCTATTATCAGACAAATCTGTTTCTTTTGGTTCCTAAGCATCTTGTCTGGTTTCTCTATTTATTAGTAATTGCCCTTGAAAATTTTTGTTATAAAGCTTCCATAGTATAGAAACTTTGCCTTTGCCTTTTCTGAGTGCCTGAGAGCACTACTGGGTGTGAGAACTTTAACTAAGGGTGGGGTTTCTGGGCTTTGTTAATTTTGAGGTGTATCTGTGGTCTGTGGCCACAGAAGATTATATTTTTTCTTCTGCTTTGTTCATAACCAAAGTAGCTTCCCTGTAGTCCTGTGACTTTGAGAGAAGTGGCATGCATTCAGATATGGTTCACCTTTACCTTGAAGGGATGCTCTTTTGGGATACCAGATCAATGATGGAGAGGCTCTCTCCACCACACCCAGTCTTAGTGGTAACAGAGTCAGATCCCAAGTGTGAAGTATTGTAAATGCCATCCTGGAAAGAGGAAGCGTTGGTGCTCCAAGATTCTGTTAGGTTTTCTCATTATAAGCTTTCGTTCAGAAATTGTCTTGGAACATTTTCACTATATTTTCCTGTGTTTAATGCTTTTACAGAGTTGTAGTGGAGTTTTTAGTGAATTGATTAATCTGAATAATTTAATATGCCTTTCCTGGATCCAAACATATATTCTTTAAAACTATCCCACCTCACTTAGCACAGTAATTGAGAACTTGGCTTCCAATAATTTTTGTCCCATACAGAGTTTGTATATGTCTGTGATCAATTACAGCATGCTGGAAATTGAAATGGACTGTGGCTCTAAAATAAATTATCAGAACTGTTGCTGGGAATTAGTTTCAGGATCATTAAAACCAATGTGGCACCTATATAATACATAATAATTAAGAAACAGTAGTTGATCTTAGTATTATTTCTTGACTAAAATAAATATGTTGTGTACCATTATATTTTAACTATATTGCTTTGTATGAGTTGGTGAGGCCAGATGCAAATCAAGAGAGAGAAAATGGAAAGAATTTTACAGTTTGTTATACTCACAGTTCTCTGGACAAACACTGCACACCACACAGAACCACTCCGGGGAAGCACTGGGGTCAGTCATGAGGTAGAAGGTGAAGGGGGTAACTGTGAGCACACACTTTATTGTGGTTTTTACAGAAAGGAACAGATGATGCCATAGTGAACAATTTTTAGGTTGGCTGATATGAACAAGTTCAGTGGGCTCCATGGCATAGTGGCTGTTTCTGGTTTGGTTGGATGGTTGGCTGGTTGGTTTTTTCTGTTTCCTGGCCCTAGAGTGATTATGGCAGATGTAGTGACCCAGAATGTGAGAGCCCAATAAGGGAAGTAGTTGGAGTTGTACACTCAGCTGCTCAAAATAGAAACTGACCAGCCTCTTTGCCAGGGTCTCAAAACTAAGTCAAGACATTTAAGTCTTGACAAGTCAGAAATAAGTCAAGACATGTAACTATATTATACCTTTAAGCAACTCATAGTATAGGATCCTAAGCCTATGATACAAGGACACATTGCTCTAATGGACCAAAAGTGCCTAACCTTGTTTTATTTTTACACTATGTTGAAACGGTAGCTGAAAAGTAAGGGTCTGTTGCATTGGCTGAAATCTTCAAAACATCTTGAAAAAATGTACCATAATTTTTAACTATGTTTCTTCCTTAATGATGGACTGCCTGTGCTGAGCATGTCCTGTAAAGACTTAATATCCCACTTTCTAGCATACTAGCTTTTTCATCAGTCAGTATGCTTTGGTGATTAGAAACTGTAAATCTACTCAAAGAAAGCTTCTGCCACTTGGCAGATATTTTGTGTCAAGTTTAAGAGAAAGGCAGTGCTACTCCTTTGTTGGTTTCATTACATTTGATTTTCCCATTGTTTTCAGAACAAAAAAGTAACAGATCAATTTGGTTTAATGTCATTCTTATATTAAAAATAACATGTAGACTATTAAAATGATACCTATTAACTCTGCAGTAATAGAAGCTCATTAATATTTTATATGCTTGCTTTAACGTATTTATACACTTGCCTGAAAATATCCAAATCTGCTCTGATTCAGAATTTTAGTACCCCTGTAAAAGTATTCAGCAGTATTATTAGTATCTTGGCTGTCCGTTTTTTCACTCTTTTAAGTTCAGAATTATAACTTGCAATTTAAAATGTCTAATACTTCGGTCTGCAGATGTATACAAATGGATCCAGAAACAAAAGCAGATCCCTTAAAACTCAGTTTAATTTATGTAACAAACAACTGAGTGACGATTCTTTTCCAAGCATTCTGGTAAATGCTAGAAACACAAGACGAGTAAGGCTTTGCCACTAAGAACTTATTCTATCCCATTGCCTATTTTTGTTTCTTGAAACTGGCATTCATCACTGTCAGTAATTATGCTTTATACTTGTTGCTTTTACTTGTTTTAAAATGTTCTGTCTTTCCTATGGGACTATCAGCTCCATAAAGTTTGTTTTATTCCTTACTGTATCCCTAGCTCTTAAAAGAGTGCCCAGATCCCTAGCTTTTAAAAGAGTGTCCAGCAGTAGTAGATACGCAGAACATATTTTTTAAATGAATGCATGAAAGCTAGTGAATTTTATCAATTATTGTTTCTTTTCTAGGCCAAACTCTTCTTCCAATTTTTATCCTTTCTGGTCAAAGTTAGAATTTCAGCTTTTTGAAATGCATTTGAACTTTTAAAACATAATATAATGCACCCCCAGTATTTAACAGACCTAAGAAACTTGAATTCCCATAATTGTACCACTGCTGTATAATGAGACTTGTTTCTCATCTTACGAACTTGAAAATGCTATTGATTCTAAGAATTATTATGAAGACTATTGATAATAAAGGAATACATAGTCCTGAACATAAGCACTAGGATTAACTGGGTGAGATAATTTTTAAAAATCAATATTGCTAATAATTAAGGTCATACTTCCAGAGAAGAAATATTACACAAAACATTGCAGCTAGGATTATTCAATTTTTTGAACTCCTGTTCTGAAATCTAGAAAAGTACACATTGGCCATATAACACAGACCTCGGTGAACTGTGCATGTGTGTCCACAGGCACAAGTCCACTAGAAATTGTTGGCAGAGAGTATTTGTTGAATGGGTATCTGTATATGAACATAACTATCTGTGTAAGCATAATAGTCCATAGTACAGTGTTGGGCGCTTGATAATGATTCTTTAAGTGTTTATAGGTAATTTATTTACGAATTATTGAAATGTCATTTTTAAAGGAGTTTGCTAGCCAGCAGTGCAACACCAAAGAAGAATCCTTTCAACTTGAATTCTAGTATACAGTGCCCAATTATGAGCAAGGAGACTGGCCCATATATGACTAACTTAAAGGAGTTTAGTAGAATGAGTTGTGTCAAAACACCTCATCAATCTTGCTACTTGTTATCACACCATCATAGCTTAATTCATTTGAATACTGAAAATTGTTTGTATGGGCTTTTTGGCATTGCTTTTAACTAAAATTCAGATACTGTAGAAGAAACTATAGTTTCCAATAACCATGATCTTGAAAACAACCTAAATGTGGTCCATAGAATGACAGATTGTTCCTCTCTCTGTATCCCCTTTCGTGCACCTCCATAGCCAGCTTTCGGGTATGGTTGATTCTTTCTCTTCTTTCTCCTTAATGTTTTTCAGATCTATTTGCCTTCATCCCCACTACCCCTATCTTAGATCAGATCACCATCATCTCTTACCTCTCTTGCAAACTCTTCGTTTATCCCTGGACTGCAACAGCTTTTAGATCTGGCTCTTACATGTATATCCAATCTCATTTCTCATCACTTCCTATTTTTTTATTACTCTATTTAAGATTTTAGAGAAACCTCTATCACATTAAGGATTTTTTATTATAAAAGATAATATTACTAGGTTTTTGTTGTTGTTGTTGTTGTTGTTGTTTTGTTTTGTTTTGTTTTGCTTTGCTTGGCTTTTTTGAGACGGAGTCTCACTCTGTCGCCCAAGCTGGAGTATAGTGGTGGGATCTCGGCTCACTGCAAGCTCCACCTGCTGGGTTCACGCCATTCTCCTGCCTCAGCCTCCGGAGTAGCTGAGACTACAGGCGCCCGCCACCACTCCTGGCTAATTTTTTTGTATTTTTAGTAGAGACGGGGTTTCACCGTGTTAGTCAGGATGGTCTCAATCTCCTAATCTTGTGATCCACCCACCTCAGCCTCCCAGAGTGCTGAGATCACAGGCGTAAGCCACCGCGCCCAGCAATATTACTAGTTTTAAAGATCAAAATGATATCCAAATCACCCAGTGCTTTAGAAATAGCTGCTAAGTAGTAAGCCAGCTAGTCACTTCTCTTTGTGGGCGGTGGTGAGGAGCGGGAGAGTACCAGTACTCTGATACCTGCTTTGCTGTTATCCAGCAAGGACTCATACCTTTTAAAAGATAATACCAGTGAACAAAACAGGCCAAAATCCCTGCCCCCATGGAGCTTTCATTCTGATAGGAGAGACAAACATACAACAAGAGAAATTAAATATGTGATAGATGGTAAGTGCTAAAGAGAAAAATAATGCAGAAAAAGGCAATAGACACTGTATGTATTTTTGAGAGTGCCTCATTTTAGAAGAGGTCAACAGGGATAATCATCCTCCACTCTCCCGCCCTTATTTCTCTTCTTCCTTGGCCATCCACAGCCCTGTTTAAACATAACTCGTTGTCTTCTCTGTACCTTTACTCGTTCAGCTCAAGGTGGCTGGAAAAAACACACAGCCATTCTGGGTTGTCTCACTTTAAATTCATGACCACAGAAGGGGCCTGTAGTGCTGCAAGACAATCATTTTATATATTCTACTCTCTTTGGTGACTATTTCATACCCTGTTTTTCTCTCCTCAAATCTTTTTGCAACTCCTCCCCCATCATCACTTTTAGTCAATAACTTCAATTCCTGTTTGACTGAGAAAAGAGAAGCAATCAGAAGGGAACTTCCGCAGTTTCCGACACTGCAGTTCTATTTTCCCATGCCTCTGTTTCCTGTCAACTCGGCTGTAATGCTCCAGTGTAAGAACAAACTCTTCATTTGTCCCTAGATTTTACTTTTGTTTTGCTGTATTGCCTCCTTGTTAGATGTTCAGTTAAATACAAAGAATTGTTTTTAAAAACAATTTTGCATAAAAACAGAATGCCAAATGTAGCAACATGAAATGGTTAACTACCCTGAGAGAAATAAATAGAAATAATTCATGGAATAAGCAATTTGAAGCAAACCAACCAACCTTCTAAATAAATTTCCTACTTAAGTGAAATCTTGGCTTTTAAATTTGTTTGAACTTTCTGCTAGCACTGGCCAGATATGCTCAGCAAATCACATTTGGTAACAAAGCCCTACCTCGCCTAAATAGTCAAGATATAAGTTTGTATCTTGACCAGTGGTATATGTGAATCCAGTAAATCCAGTAAATATCACTAGAATGTTTGCCATCCTTTTTTCTTTCTGTTTCAAAGCTTACCTCCTTTTCTACCCAGCCTTAAAAACCGAGTCTTGGTAAAGGACAACACATTGAGACTCCATCTCTATTTATATATATACAAAGAAGAAGGAGGAGGAGGGGGAAGAGAAGAAGGGGAAGGAGGGGGAGGAAGAGCAGGAGAGAAAAGCTCATGTGCTTACTTTACTTTTACTTGCACAAAAAGATTACTAGTTCTAGAAGGCAGTTGATTTTAGGCAAGATTTATATATATGAATTGTATCCCTCCTTTTTGGAGAATATAAATAATACTGAAGATTATGCATGAAATCAATTAAATGTATCTACTGAAGTATTTTTACTGACCTATCTTACCTATTGGTCATAATATAAAATTCTATGACAGTCATAGTAGATTTATAATTTTTTAAGTTAAAAAAATTTATTTTAAATTTTAATGAAAAAATACATTACAAAGGTGATAATCTACCCTTGACATGCAATAGCATCCATATCGAGCATCAGCAGTTTGCTATATGCTATGTTGTACTAGTAAAGTAACTGCTAGATGGTACTTCCAAATCTCTGGGGAAGAATTCATTTGTTCTCCTTAGAAGTGGTTTTGTTTTTAGTGATTCAATGGTATAGTCTAAGTCTTGAACCAATTAGGTCTTTTATTAATAATAAATTACAAAATAAACTGCAGAACATTTTAAAAGCAAATGGCTCATTTGATGCATTTGACTCTCCCTATAATGATTTCTCTATATATACCACAACTTTATGTATTCTAGCATTCATATCAAAAGTGTTATTACTCGCTTTCAAAATGAGCCTTTTCAGGTTAGGTCTCAGCATCCTGCTTCTCTGTGTGCATTACTGTGACGTATTAAGCATCAAAGCTTTCCGCCTGAAAATACAGCTTTTAAAAAGTGCTAGCATTCCTTGGTCTCTAAATTAACTGTATGCATTGAATCTTGAAAGTACTTGGCTGTTTGCCTCTGTCCTCTGTACTTCATAAGAACTGAATTCTTGTAAGTTGGCTATTTTCTTGCTTGCTTTTTGTCCACCTATTTGCTACAGTTAGGAGAATATTAGAGGCAAAACCAAATATAAGTATAGTCATGATATACGTAGTCCTCCCTTGACTTGTTTTATTCCCCGTGGAAACTTCTGTACCTTTTGGCAACTGACAATTAAATATGACTACCAGTACCTGTGATTTTTAAAATGATCCATAAGTAACTACAGTCAAAATTAAATGTAACACAAAATAAATAAAATAAGTTTTTCATAGGAGGTAATTTTTCATCTTAGTATCAGAGAACTTAGGATCAGAAGCTTTTTAAAAATTTGAGTTTCTGTATGGTATCTTTTGGTTTGAAGTTTAATTTGTAATATCTTATTAATTCATCTGTAATTATCCCCGCTCAGCTACTACTCCTTTATCTTGCAATGTATGTATCACAAAGAATTTTGAGCTTCAAAGAAGAAACTGTTTTACTAGTTAACTTATTAGGGTATAGTATCCATAACTGCAGTATAGATCTACTAATCTTACTTAAATGAGAGATTGTTGTTACTATTTTATTTATTTATCTATTTATTTATACTTTTTTGAGACAGAGTTTCATTCTTATTGCCCAGGCTAGAGTGCAATGGCACAACCTTGGCTCACTGCAACCTCCACCTCCCGGGTTCAAGCGATTCTCCTGCCTTAGCCTCCCAAGTACCTGGGTTTACAGGCGCCTGCCACCACACCCAGCTAATTTTTTGGATTTTTAGTAGAGATGGAGTTTCACCATGTTCGCCAGGCTGGTCTCAAACTACTGACCTCAGGAAATTCACCTGCCTCGGCCTCCCAAAGTGCTGGGATTACAGGCGTGAGCCACCACACCTGGCCTGTTGTTACTATTTTTATATATTAAATCAACAAACCTCTGTTGGAAAAAAATGAGATTTTCCCTACCAGATATCAAAATACATAAAACAGTATTGGCACAAGGATAGATAATTTGAACAGAATACAGAAAAAGAAAAAAAAAATGTAAAATCAGAAATTTTGGTCATGATAATGGTGGCATTTCAAATCATTGGTGAAATAATGATGTTAGAAAGATAGTAACTCATTTAGAATATTCTTTATTTCATATATAAAATAAATTCCAGATGTATTAAAGAGCTAAGTATAAAAAGGAGTATATTAGAAGAAATAAAATTATTTTTATTCTCTTGGTCTAGAGAAGACTTTCTAATCAAAACACAAAATCCAGAATCCAAAAAAGAAAAAGTGATTAATTGATCTAACCATAAAAATTAAAATTTTTATGAAGATACTAAACAAAGATAAATGACAGATGGGATACTGGAAAAATTTTTAAAGGGTTGATATGCAAAATTCATCAAGTTCCACATTAAAAGGTTAACAACCTAATAGAAAGATGGACAAAGTATGTGAACTCAGTGGTTCAAACAAAGCTCACAAAAGCATCAATGCAAATCTCCTTTAAACATGTCAAAGCAAGGTCAGCCTCACTTTTCATTAAAGAGATGCAAATTTAAGCAATAATTTTACCCAGCATATTGGCAAAATGTAGAAGATGGTTAACATCCAGCATCTACAAATACATGGGGAAACAGGAGTTGTCATACAGTATGGGTGGGAATGTAAACTGGCAAATACTTTTTATAAGGTAATGTAGCAAAATCTAACTAAATTTAAACTGTACAGATCCTTTTGCAGTTCCCAGTACAGGAATCTGTCCTACAGAAATACTTGCGTGTGTATAAGCATGTGGTGACATACGTGTCCCTGCAGTTGGTCAGAGCCCTCACATCTTTAACTATGGCTCCTAAAGTGGCCGCCTTCACTCTGGTTTCTCTGCCATCAAATTTTTCCCCACTCTATTCCATCTTTCATACTGCTCTTATAGTTATTTTACTGTAAGGTAAGTATACTGGCCCTGCCTACTTAAGGACTTCTGTTTTGTTGTTGCCTACAGATTTTTCACAGTCTTTTCTCTGCTATATTTTATCTCCAGTCTGCCTTTCTACCTCCATCCTTCAAGTTCTTTATGCACCAGCCACACTGAACAACCACCCCAATAAACCAAAAGTGCTTGGCCAGCCCTCGGACATATTCCTAGTCTACGTATTATTCACTTATCACATATTTATTGAGCAGGCACTGTTCTTGAAGCAATGGGAATACAGCAAAGACAAGATTCCTTTTTTTTTTTTTTTTTTGAAGTTTAGATTATTGACAGTGAAGTAGAAATTATCGAATAAATAAACATACACATGTTAATTATCAGATAATAAGTACTATGCAAAATGTTTAGAGGCTGGGTGCAGTGGCTCACACCTGTTATCCCAGCATTTGGGAGACTGAAGTGGGAGGATCACTTGAAGCCAGGAGTTTGAGACCAGCCTCTGCAACATTGCAAGACCCTGTCCCTACAGAAAATACAAAAGTTATCTGGGCATGATGTGTGTGCCTGTATTTCTAGCTACTTGGGAGGCTGGGGTGGGAGAATCACTTGAGCCAGGAGGTCAAGACTGCAGTGAGGTATGATCACGCTACTGCACTCCAGCCTGAGTGACAGAGCGAGACCTTGTCTGTAAAAAAAAGAAAGAAAGAAAGAAAGAAAATTTTAAATAAGCCAGTGTGATAATGAATTGTTGGATATCTGAGGGTGGTAGACCAGGTAGATCCTGTGAAGAAATGAATCTTAAGGTGAGATATAATAATAAAAAGGATATAAAGATCAGGAGAAACAGCATTTTAAGCAAAGAGAACAGCTAGTTCAAAGACCCCCAAAGCAGTAATACAATTGGAATATTTGAAGTGAAAGAAAATAGTATGCAAAATCAAGGCAATAGTGATGTTAAGAGTAGGTGAGATCTACGCAGTTTATAATGTTAAGCAATGTCAGCCACCACAGCAAACAAACTGCAGTCTTAGGGACTAAACAAAACAAAGGTTGATTTATTGCTTATGTTGCATGTCTTAGGCAGTTTGGCAGGAAGGCTCTGTTAGAGTGTCCGCCTTCTTGAACACATGGTTTCTTGAGATCACTGGAACAGAGAAAGAGGAATGGAAGAGGAACATGAGCACTTAAGTAACTCAGCTTTGAAATGATATATATCACTAACTTTTACCTCCGTTGGGGAGAACTGCATAGAAGTCTGGAAATGTATGGTACACGTGGAATGTCTGGTGAATACTGTTGTCTCTGCTGCAGACAGGGATCTAAACATTTATGGTTTTATTAACCAGATTAAACAGTTTTAATTGGGAAAGCAATCTAATTATTCAATTAGATTATATTGAATACATGAATGAACACATGAATATACAATATGTAATATTTGCTTGTCCAAGACAAACTGTACATATAGAGTGAACTACACAGCATTTGCGCCTAAGGCATTTTCCTCACATTGTAAAACATTATAATTCCTTGGCTGTATATCTGTAATGTTTGGCTGCTGTAACTGTTTTTTTCTCCTTTTTTTTTTTTTTAATTAACAGGATGAGAGGCAGCTGCAGGTACCAGCAAATTACAAAATATATAATTACTAAAAGTAACTGAAGCATATTATAGCATAATTCAACAGGAAAAAGAAAAAAACATCTGGCACATGCTATGTTAATTTGTCATAAGAGAGTTCCAAGGAAAGTGCTTGCTGCAGCTGGCAGATCCATCATTTCACTGAAATGAATAGCACACCTTTTGTTTTTAATTCTCTCATATAATATAGAATAGAACCTTATGCAATTTAATCATCGGTCATCACTAAAGGATTTCATGCGTTGAGGGAATTTTCCTTTGTGCCATGTCAGCCAAAATCTACATGGCTCATCCTTACCTTAAACTGTGCCTCAATCATAACAGAATGGTCCAAGCAATTATAGTAATTAATTAAAGTGTCTAAGATATTGGCCTAAATTTAAATTTCTTATCCCATAATTAAATAAGTTTGTTTTATTTCATATGTCTTTTATTAGTTTTATTTAAAGTATGTGTGATGTTTTCAAAGAGATTGATACATTACAGGGAAAACCTTGCTCATACTCTCATAACCATACCATTTCAGCTAATGTATGTGCCAGTGATAGTCACAATTAAAATACAATTAGTACAGAAAGTCTCTCTTTCAATATGGGTTAAGATATTCATTTCTATGATAGAGACAGAAATTATTATTATAAAACATCTTCTAATGCAGACCTTTTTGAAATAGTCTGTATTTCCAACTCTCTACTGAATATTTTCGTATGTGTACCTCAAACTGAGTTTAGTCTAAATTGAACCCATTATTTCACCCCTAGCTGAAGTTTTCATTTTTATTTCATCCTATATTTCCCATTTCTGTGAATGGTAGTATCGTCTACCCAGTTGCTCAAGAAAAACTCTGGGTACCATCCTGGACTCCTCCTCATACCCCAAACCCCGTTGTTACTAATTCAATCTCCTAGATCTCTCTTCAATCTGTCCCCTTTTCTCCAGTTGCTGTCATTCAGGCTATCAACATTGCTCACCTGGACTGCCGCATTAACACTCTAATTTGACTATGGAT